>NC_064633.1:336660595-337310177 GCF_023864275.1 Schistocerca cancellata
TCCGATTGTCTGTTTTGGCACGGGTGACATCAACGTCGCGTTTCCGACCACAAATATGTTAATCGTGGCTTTCACGACTGTCAAAGGAATCCACAACTGACTAGTCGGAAATACCATCGTGCAAAACTGTTTGGTGTTAGTCGCGGCTTTTCCATTTATTTTGTAGTAAGAACATCCCTTTACGTTTTATACATTTTTAGGATTAGCTGTGCACATAATGCATGGATATTTTTAAATGGGTTTTTAATTTTTTTTACTTTTAAGTGTGATGAAAAACGAAAGATTAAACTTCTACTGGCATTTGTATTTTTGCTTGTCACAAATATTCGGCTGTTTGTTTCCGAAATTGTTGCGATTCCGGTTGTGTGCTTAGGCATGGACCCAAGCGCACAGCTTAAATTGCTGTGAGTGAAATGAGCACCAATGGCGATACGCCTCTCTGCTGCCAAGTCAGAGGAGACCCTCTGGGCAGAAATGCTTCAGTTCAAAACTGGTTGGCCGGAAGTGCTACTGAACCTGTGGCACCTACACAAAATTAGGAAACGCCGCAATTGGAAAGTTCACACTGCCGCTGCAAACTACTGCCAGGAGAAAAAGTTAAACTTTCTTCTGGTTTTCTTCCCATAGCTTTTTGATGCACCGACACCATGCACTGTGTAAGTTGTTGCCGGTGAGAGGTATTTTAAATTGAAAGTTTAACTGAATATATTAATATGACCCTGCATATCCGACATAAGTAAATCCACACCCACCAAAACATTGACGAAGTGGTTCAGTCTACTATGAAATTCAATAAGGATTTCAATTAACCAGTTTATTACACATAAATGCAAAAGAAATGGTTAACTAACATGAGAATAATACGAGGTGCATTTAAGTTCTAAGGCCTCCGATTTTTTTTCTAATTAACTACTCACCCGAAATCGATGAAACTGGCGTTACTTCTCGACGTAATCGCCCTGCAGACGTACACATTTTTCACAACGCTGACGCCATGATTCCATGGCAGCGGCGAAGGCTTCTTTAGGAGTCTGTTTGACCACTGGATAATCGCTGGGGCAATAGCAGCACGGCTGGTGAATGTGCGGCCACGGAGAGTGTCTTTCATTGTTAGAAAAAGCCAAAGTCACTAGGAGCCAGGTCAGGTGAGTAGGGAGCATGAGGAATCACTTCAAAGTTGTTATCACGAAGAAACTGTTGCGTAACATTAGCTCGATGTGCGGGTGCGTTGTCTTGGTGAAACAGCACACGCGCAGCCCTTCCCGGACGTTTTTGTTGCAGTGCAGGAAGGAATTTGTTCTTCAAAACATTTTCGTAGGATGCACCTGTTACCGTAGTGCCCTTTGGAATGCAATGGGTAAGGATTACGCCCTCGCTGTCCCAGAACATGCACACCATCATTTTTTCAGCACTGGCGGTTACCCGAAATTTTTTTGGTGGCGGTGAATCTGTGTGCTTCCATTGAGCTGACTGGCGCTTTGTTTCTGGATTGAAAAATGGCATCCACGTCTCATCCATTGTCACAACCGACGAAAAGAAAGTCCCATTCATGCTGTCGTTGCGCGTCAACATTGCTTGGCAACATGCCACACAGGCAGCCATGTGGTCGTCCGTCAGCATTCGTGCCACCCGTCTGGATGACACTTTTCGCATTTTCAGGTCGTCATGCAGGATTGTGTGCACAGAACCCACAGAAATGCCAACTCTGGAGACGATCTGTTCAACAGTCATTCGGCGATCCCCCAAAACAATTCTCTCCACTTTCTCGATCATGTCGTCAGACCGGCTTGTGCGAGCCCGAGGTTGTTTCGGTTTGTTGTCACACGATGTTCTGCCTTCATTAAACTGTCGCACCCACGAACGCACTTTCGACACATCCATAACTCCATCACCACATGTCTCCTTCAACTGTCGATGAATTTCAATTGGTTTCACACCACGCAAATTCAGAAAACGAATGATTGCACGCTGTTTAAGTAAGGAAAACGTCGCCATTTTAAGTATTTAAAACAGTTCTCATTCTCGCCGCTGGCGGTAAAATTCCATCTGCCGTACGGTGCTGCCATCTCTGGGACGTATTGACAATGAACACGGCCTCATTTTCAAACAATGCGCATGTTTCTATCTCTTTCCAGTCCGGAGAAAAAAATCGGAGGCCTTAGAACTTGAATGTACCTCGTAATATAAGGTTGCAAACCTGGACAAGGGACCTGGAATGTGATTCAGATGAAGACATAAGAGGATAAAACAATTATAATCGTGTAAGTCGTACTGTGATTGCCGATGTTTAGCGTATAAAGACAGAAAACACTACAGAAGGATATGCGTTTGCATCTACGGCCGGAGTTGAAAACATGTTTGAACCTGTAACTGCAAACAAATCTTCAGAATGGAAAGTGAAGTTACCGAACATCACTAAAAATTCCTCGACTTTCCCAACAGTTCGTCTTGCAGTCGCGGCTGGGTCTCACCATACTCATAATCTGCAAGTGACGGCTGAGGTGGCCCCAGGATCAGTCATTTGTTCTGTACCAACAACTTGCGTTTGCGCGTAAGTTCGACTCAACAGGATGAAGCCTCTGATCTCTGAAGTAAAGTTCGCCCCAAAGTCACTTGTCTGAGAAGGCGCTAGAGTAAGAAGTCTGCCTGCAAAGTCTGCCACAGAAGAAGAATAAGTAACTTTCGGCAGTGTACTTCCAACAAGAAAGACTCGGTTCTCTGCGTTTTTATAGCTTCACATAATTATTCGTTGAATGTTAAATACTGCGAGTCCAGGAAGAAGTTGTCTTAAAAGACGGTGGTCTCTCTCCATTACTTTCATTTCAGGTCGTTAACCCCTTACAAAATTCGTTATGCTTGGCGCTCCAAAACTGCTTCCCACTCTCTCCTCTTCCTGTCTACGTTCGTGTGCTGGCAAATAAGGGTAGACCTCTGAAAGCACAGCCCTCTTTCTTACTCCCACTTCTGAATTATTTAGATTAACCAATGGTAGCTGTTTTTTACAATTCGTTATTCATTCAGACTTTGTGGGACCTTAGCGCAGTGTCGGTGTCTCACGGTTTTCAAAGATGCCTTAAACTTTTATGTTTCCATTCAAGTCTCGCAGATTTTATCTTAGTGTCCCACGTATTTCGACGAATTCCGACTGCCTGCCACAACAGTCGCTCTTCCAGGACTCTGCCACAAATGGCATGCATGCCCTGACCACACACAGCTCGCTAAAAACAGTCTCCGTTGTTCCGGAACAGTCTGGACTTTGGGTACCCAGCCCCAAGGTGGTTTGTTTCAAATAACTGTTCAGTCTAACCACCTGGCGTGGACTGTGCGAGCAGGCCTTCCACGAATTCTGCTAGGACTGCTTTCCCTCGCCGATTTTATGACCTACAGAGGATCCCTTGCCTACAGCCAAGTGCAACTTGCTTTCAGGGAGGCTTCTTGTTTAGGTGTACATGGAATTCAATAAAGGAAATTGTAATCTACGTGAGTTAAATATTGACAATCACTAGTATTGATTAACAGTTTATTTACTGGTAGAGATTAATGTATTCGGATTTGATTTGACTTTTCCATTCAGATTGTACATAATTTATGGGACCGTTAAGAAAAAAGGTCACATAGCAACTGCAAGGCAGCAGCGTTTCTGAACACAAGTCGCTTTCGCCTCGTTGACTCTTGGCTGAACAATTTCCTCTTCGTCTTCTGCTCTCAGAGGCTTTGGACTTCGTAGTCACGGCCGCCCACACTGGAGAAGAGACGTTGTGGACTATTCTTCCCTCCCCCACGCCTCCAGCCAACTTTCATTTCCTGCAGATTTTCTAGTCCATCAGGTATTAAGCCACCCAACCATGACAAGGTAAAGGGAAAAAGTAAAAATAAAATATAAAAATAATGCCTCTGCAAAACAAACAAACAAAATAGAATCACTGTTAATTCTCACTTCCACTTATTAATTTGAATACTGAGTACAAGGGCAACACTGACGGAAGTCTGTATTCATCGTCTGGTCGGAAAAGGCCAGGTTCGTACTTTTACTGTGTGCAACTAAATATTTGTGAGAATCAGGCTTCAATTGATATTCAACAAGAAATAAATACTTTTTGTAGACTGTGTGAGCTGCTTTGATGAAGGTTAAAAAATGTATAATTCGCAGCTGCACTACTTCATTTTTGTTAAAGACGATCGAATTCGAATCTGATCATCCACGGATACCAGGAAGGTATTCAGCTATGCAATGGACAACTGCACTGACCAATGGAATTCTTAAACTGTTTCATGCTCAATAGATCTGCCTATATGTAACAGTCACGCCTTATAAACATTAAACAAGCTTGTGCCAACACTGTTCTCTCACTTTCACTACCTTTTTGGGACCTGAAGATGACCAGATTGATGATCGAAACCGGTCAGCCTTAATAAAAATGAAGTGGTAAAATTTTGTACTATTCAATGTAATTTACAAAAAAGAAAATGCTGCGAGAGATTCGATGGCAAACCTGTCATGAGAATTCAACTTTCATTCATAAAAGCCTAATATTAAGTACAACAGTGAAAGTAAAAAATTAAAAATTTAGATTTAATCGACCCGTTTGAATATGTCATTTCAAATTTAATTCACTGTAAGACCCTTTGGGTTAATTTTAAAATTACTTTTTGAAGTAAATAAATAATATTTGAAATAACTGTTATTTTTGTTGCATACAATCCACTTACAGAATGGCGCAGTAGAAATATACTATGGAAACACACCAAGAGTCCCAAAGGTTAAAAAACGCTTGGTTATTTAACAGTCATTCCTAAAGCAGAGGCACGTCATCAGTGTGTTATGAAAGTATGCGGCAGTCTATAGTGCGATGAGTGTTTGCTTATTTAGAAGCAGAGAGAGGACGTTTCCAACATTTGTTAAGAGTTTCTGATTTGACATCTTTATAAAACGTTCTTCCATTAATAACTCCAGTACGAAGAAACTGTTCGATGGACTCCCATATTTTAGCGTCATATAACGTTTGCAACGGTATTTTTTGATAAACGCCATGAAACGAAGTTCTTTTCTTTAACAGTCCTTAAAACGCTTGAATTTTAAAGCAAACTTCCTCTGGTACCGCCTGTCAGCAGACGACTCGTCCTTACTTTTCCAAAGATCCCACGAAACAAAATATCAAGCAGTCCTCTCAAGTACTTTACAGACACGGCCCGCCCAGAAGAAGAAAGAGAAATATCTCGATTTCTGCGCGACCTGGCGAGTTAACATCATGTCGTATCACTGCCCTAAGAAATACCGAAAAAAGTCTAACAAACTATACCTCGTTACGTCTATAATACACAACTGGCCATTAAAATTGCTACACCAAGAAGAAATGCAGATGATAAATGGGTATTCATTGGACAAATATATTAAATTAGAACTGACATGTGATTACATTTTCACGCAATTTGGGTGCATAGAGCCTGAGAAATCAGTACCCAGAACAACCACCTCTGGCCGTAATAACGGCCTTGATACGCCTGGGCATTGAGTCAAACAGAGCTTGGGTGGCGTGTAACGATACAGCTGCCCATGCAGCTTCAACACGATACCACAGTTCATCAAGAGTAGTGACTGGCGTATTGTGACGAGCCAGTTGCTCGGCCACCATTGACCAGACGTTTTCAGTTGGTGAGAGATCTGGAGAATGGGCTGGTCAGGGCAGAAGTCGAACATTTTCTGTATGCAGAAAGGTCCGTACAGGACCTGCAACATGCGGTCGTGCACTATCCTGCTGAAATGTAGGGTTTCGCAGGGATTGAATGAAGGGTAGAGCCACGGGTTGTAACACATCTGAAATGTACCGTCCACTGTTCAAAGTGCCGTCATTTCGAACAAGAGGTGACCGAGACGTGTAACCAATGGCACCCCCATACCTTCACGCAGGGTGATACTCCAGTATGGCGATGACGAATACATGCTTCCAATGTGCGTTCACCGCGATGTCGCCAAACACGGATGCGACCATGATGATGCTGTAAACAGAACCTGGATTCATCCGAAAAAATGACGTTTTGCCATTCGTGCACCCAGGTTCGTCGTTGAGCACACCATCGCAGGCGCTCCTGTCTGTGATGCAGCGTCAAGGGTAACCGCAGCCATGGTCTCCGAGCTGACAGTCCATGCTGCTACAAACGTCGTCGAACTGTTTGTGCAGATGTTTATTGTCTTGCAAACGTCCCCATCTGTTGACTCAGGGATCGAGACGTGGTTGCATGATCCGTTACAGCCATGCGGATCCAGCACGGCGTTCCGTATTACCCTCCTGATCCCACCGATTCCATATTCTGCTAACAGTCATCTCGACCAAAGCGAGCAGCAATGTCGCGATACGATAAACCGCAATCGCGATAGGCTACAATCCTACCTTTATCAAAGTCGGGAATGTGATGGTACGCATTTCCCTTCCTTACACGAGGTATCACAACAACGTTTCACCAGGCAACGCCGGTCAACTGCTGTTTGTGTATGAGAAATCGGTTGGAAACTTTCCTCATGACAGCACGTTGTAGGTGTCGCCACCGGCGCCAACCTTGTGTGAATGCTCTGAAAAGCTAATCATCTGCATATCACAGCATCCTCTTCCTGTCGGTTAAATTTCGCGTCTGTAGCACGTCATATTCATGGTGTAGCAATTTTAATGGCCAATAGTGTACTATACAGGGTGTTTCAAAGTCTTTGCTTCAGACGTTTAGTGGTGATAGATCACGTCACGGAGAACAACTTCTGTTAGAGACTAAATCTTCGCTGGCGCTCCCCGGCGATGGCAGACGTCTTTTATTATGGGTTATTCTCCTGAGACGCGGCGGAGCGGAGGCACTCTGAGGCACAGATATACTTTGCATGTTGCCTATAATCAAGTCATCTGCTCCGCAAGGCCGACCGCTGTGTTATTCTCTGCTACTGTGGTCAGCACACCCCTCTCCAGGTCGTTGGGGCGTTTCTTGGTCGATTAGCTCCTCAGTTGGCCTCCCGAGGCTCCTAGCCCCCATATCAGTCCTCTCTCCAACGAAAAATCCCTGGCAGTACCGGGAATGGAACCCGGGTCCCCTGCGTGGCAGCCAGCCGCGCTGACCACTCAGACACGGAGACGGACAAGAAAGGGAGTAGGCCGAGAAAAATTAAAGTTGCTGATTAACTTCTAAAATATCTTTCTCCGCTTACAGACACACAGTTGAATGCAGATGCAGCACACCCGGTTAGCAGACCCTTCTAGTTCGGTCAAAACTCATAGTCACAGGGCCGGAGAATTCAGTAAAACGCCGTGGGGAACGTCAGTAAAGATTTTGTCTGTAACAAAAGTTATTCCCCATGATGCGAGACACCACCACTAGAAGTTCGATACAAACGCGTTGAAACACCATGTACAAGCGAAGAAACCAGATTTGGAGACCTGCTGGCAGATTAGACTGACCGCTAGGCGTTAAATGGTTGGATGTCCACGACTCTTCACAGAATGTTGAGTTCGGAGGCTTTTCTGCTCTGTAACGTAGGATAGCTGGTGATGTTTGGCATCTCTACCAAAAGACCACAATGCTGGTGCCCACACAAGTGTTTCGGAACATACCGTTGATCGTACACTGTCGAAGAAGGGGCTCTGTAGCAGACCACGCTACGTGTTCACATGTTGACCGAACGACACTGCCAGTTACGATTGCAATCGGCGCGAGACCATCGGGATTCGGCCATCGATCAATGGAAACGTGAATCACATTTTTTCTATATTAGGTCGATGGTCATCTTCACAAACGCCGCCATCGAGGTGAACGGCGGCTCGAAACGTGCAGCGCGCCACACACAGTCTATTGGAAGCAATATTATGCTATGGAAACTGTGGTGGTAATCAAAGACATGCTGACATCTGCGAACCACCTGCATCCCTTCATACTTGATGTCTTTCCCGACGGCGATGTCATCTTTCAGAAGTATAATTGCCCGTGTCTCGGAGCTAGAACAGTGCAACAGTGGTTTGAGGCGCATTATAGTGAACTCAAGTTAGCGCCTCGGCGACCAAATTCGCCTGATGAGAATCCTATGGAACCCATCTGGATCGCTTCCGGTGCCATCATCGCGTGTGCAAATCAGCGGCCCGTTATTTACGCGTATTACATGGCCTGCGCGTGGACGTCTAATGCCACATACCTCCACAAATCTACCAGCAAATTGTCATCCCTGACACGCAGAATCAATGATGCAATTTTTTCCAAAGACAAACAAACAAGCTATTAAGCAGGTGGTCATAATGTTTTGGCTCATCAGAGTAAATCAGTTACGCTCAAAGTACAGTAACGTCATTATTATCTTAAGGTATTACGTTGTACTGTAAGGACACCGCCACAGTAATGTGGTCGACACGTGGTCCTGTGGGGTGTAATGCTATCAGTAATAAAATCTATTTTTTGCTAACGAAGTTAGCACGGATAAACGTTTACTATTAACAAGTGCAGCAGCAGCAGCTTGGTCGGACAAAACCGACTGTGAGACACAAAAAAACACGTTCTCTTTCCGGACATTAATCCACGCGCTCGTCGCTGATTGGTTGTCGTTTCAAGCCTTCACAGTGGTGTATTTCCGACCTCTGGCTGTCTAGAAAATTTTACTTGTGTTCTCGATACTGTGTTGAATGTACCAAGACTTGTTCCAGGCATTAATTAATCATGGAGCAGAGGTTTCTAACATTCATCAGTAGATGGCGCATGAAAGGTATCCAAATGCAGTATGATCAGAGTGTCTCATACTCATCCATTTCAAATAGCTATGCCGGCCGGAGAGGCCGACCGGTTCTAGGCGCTACAGTCTGGAAGCGCGCGACCGCTACGGTCGCAGGTTCGAATTTTGCCTTTGGCATGGATGTGTGTGATGTCCTTAGGTTAGTTAGGTTTAAGTAGTTCTTGAACCGTGGCGGCTCATATCGATAGTGCCACTTTGGTGGTTTCTTTCCTGCCACGGTCAGGGCGGTAAGCAGCGCCCTCTCGGGCCTACGCGAGGAGCAACGAGGCGAGGTCCTGTGCGGGGTGTGCTCCGGGACGTGGTGGAAGACGGTTGTCGGGTTGACGCAGCGAGTGTAGGACCGGACCTATAGCATGGAGATACACAAGTTGGCTCTGAACGGAAGGCGCAGTAGCAAGCAGCGGGAAACGGGCGTCCTGTAATTTGTGTGAAGGAGTAACGATTTTTGCATTGGATGTCCCAGCGGTTCCCGAGAGTTGCGGTGGCTGCTTTCGGAGAAGAGAATTGGTAAGAGCTTGTGTCTATGCTCTTTTCCGTACGATGTTGCTGCCTGCCGTTATAAACGGGTGAAAATCAGGCGCTTGTACAGACTATACGGGAACTGATGATGTAAAATTACATTTGTGATTGAGTCTCAATTCTACTGTGACAATTTAGAGGCGAAGACTGTGGTGGTACCATTAGGTCTGGTTCTTTGCTGTGCAACTAAGGGAGTCAGTTATTTGGGGTAACTGAGGGAGTTGGTCTAAGTGATACGTTCTCCACGTTTTGTCTATGGCTGTGCGAATCGAAATCGTGGGGGAGTACACGTGTGAGTAATTAGCTGTTCTATTGATGGTTATGTTGTCAAGACTGTTCTCTGGTGTGTTAAATCACGCGCTGATTTGTAGCTAATCTAAGCAGAAGTTACCATTGCTACTTGCTTATGTGCTACTGTCCTTATGATTGGCGTTGTTTGTCTTTTGATTGTGGGTGTTCTCACGTTTAAAAAAAATTACGGTTACTATTCATAAGCGTTGTCTAGTAAGGAAGTTGCTTAAGCTTTTATAATATGCTGGTCTGTTTGCCTATCACATTGGCTTTCTATGCAGTAACTGAAGGACTGTGTATGGTGGTTCAAGATTTTAGGCTGCCTAGTATTTGAACTGGTGTTGAGGTTAAGGGCGAGATCAGCATCCAGCAAACCCGCACGCTGCGCGTGGTTAAATGTTCATCTATTGGGGAGCCGGCTCTCTGTTCTTGGATTTTGTAAGGATACGTGATGAGTGCATCGCTGTAGTTTTTCGCGTGCTACATTGCGGGGTGTCGGTGCCATCCTAGGGCTAGACTTGTGATGTATGTTATGTTGAAAGGGAATTAACTGTACCAAACATAAGATGGTTCAAATGGTTCAAATGGCTCTGAACACTATGCGACTTAACTTCTGAAGTCATCAGTCGCCTAGAACTTAGAACTAATTAAACCTAACTAACCTAAGGACATCACACACATTCATGCCCGAGGCAGGATTAGAACCTGCGACCGTAGCGGTCGATCGGTTCCAGACTGTAGCGCCAAGAACCGCACGGCCACTCCGGCCGGCCCAAACTTAAGAGAGCTTTTTGTTTGTTTTAGGTTTGTGCATGGAATGAAGTTGATATTTTGTCGATTGCGGCAATAACTTCCTGTGTGGGGAGATCCTCTGAGGGACTTGTACTGTACCGTTGCAGTGCAGTCCATCTGAAACGTGCTGCTTAAAACTTGGGACTGCAGCTCTCTGATGTTATGTATTACTGTTTAATCTTAAATGTCTTGGATGTAATATGGTTGTTGAGGATTATCTAATTAATTTTGATCGCTGGTTCCTTAAAGGAAGTATTTCGTTTTAAAATATGTGCTCGGTCAGAGCCTATTTAAAATATAATTTTAACTTATCATTCAAAATTTCTAGTCTTGCTTTCTTAAAAGGCTTTCAGTTAAATGATTGCTATTTGCCTGTTTAAATGTTTGAGTGACTTAAAGGAAAAGAATATTATTTTGTAATTTGTACTGATTGTTCCTTTTGGATAATACCTGGCTTATGTGTTCAACAAAAGAGTGTCTAGTCAATGGTGATGCACTGTTCTATTGCTAGCCTACCCCTTCCACTCCACAGCCTTTTGAGCTGCTTTGTGTCGAAATTGTGCTCAGAACACCCTCTGACCTGACACCTCAGTTCTAAGTTATAGGGGACCGATGACCTCAGAAGTTAAGTCCCATAGTGCTCAGAGCAATTTCAACCTAATACCTATGAGTAAATAAAAATTCTTTCTCTGAAATAAGAGTATAGAAAAATGTCAATGTATTCAAAAGAAGAAAGACTATGGCGGAGGTAAAAAATGTCGTATTCTATATGAAAGACCAGGCATGGTTACCAAATGCAGAACAGAAATTCCTGTTGACGATATGGCCATTTTTTGCCATTTCTTCTTCAAAAGTACGGGAGCTTTACAGTAAACCTTGCAGCGTCTGATCCCAATAATATTGTTGTGTGAGAAAAAAAAGTCAATACTGAGAATTTCTTTTCTTGAATTTAATTTTTTGATCTCTTGAAATAATTTAAAAGAAATGAGAAGTGGTTTATGTTGCCTTCACTTCTACTAGTTAAAACATTTTTGCTATGTTTCTGTACTTATATTATCAGAAATAAAACGTAGTGCATCAGCATTAAAATTTCTTATTGACCATTACAATCAGTCGATTCCCTTGGTCTTAATAAATTTATTTGCCTCATTGTTTTTTGCAGTAATGAAGTAAGGAACATAATTCTGTGGTTTGAGAATACCTTCTCAATTGTTTGAATACAAATAAATTACTTACAAAAAGAGATACATTGTTTCTTGAGTATGACAAATGTGAGATTTGGCACGTAGAACGTTTGACATGTCGGTGATGATTTCGATAGGAACTAAGTGGCTGCAGTACTGAGAAAGAGTATGAACATTTATGAGTAAGAATTGAAAGAGAGGGGCTTGAAATGACAGGCGAATTTACCTATTTGGGAAGTAGGACTACAAGGAATGATAGAAGCCGCAAAGAAATTGTGAGCAGAATACGGCAGGCCAAAATTGTATTTCATTTGAGAAAGAACTTACTCCCCAGCAGGAACATGTTTGGAAACGGGTCTTGAAATGTCTTATTTGGAGTGTGGCTTTACACGGTGGCGAAACTTTGCCAGTAGGAAAACAAGAGGGAAGACGACTGAGAGTCCTGGAGATTTGTTGCTACAGAAGGATGATGAGGATCAGCAGGAGAGACAGAGCTCCCAATGAAGATGTGCTGAGAAGAGTAAAGTGTAGGCATGTCCAGACAAGACGAGACAATCTCGTATGACACATTTTAAGACCCAATAACATCATTGAGACAACAGCAGAAGGGAAAGAATCGCCGGGGATGCCCAAGGATGTCATACATGCAGCATAGTATGTGTAATGTGGGATGCACTACTCACATGGAAATGAATAGAAGGGCAGACAGAAAAGGGGAATGGCGTGCTGCTGCAAATCAACCTCAAGCTTGAACACGAAAGAGAGAAAGAATTCCGTTTCAGCTTCTGAATGAGAACAACGCTGCAACAATCCATACTAATTTAGTGGAAGGGTACTGCATCAGTGCACCAAAATATGACACAATGGTCAGAAAGCGCGGACGCTTCCAGCGTGGTCAATAAAGTAAGAGGACGCTGCCGAGTCAAATCGTCGTGGTGTAAGTTGCCCAAAAAGGTGTTAGTACTCGAGAACGATGCACCTGCCTATTCTTCATGACAGACGTTCTCTTCTTCTTCTTTCCTCATGCGAAGAAACCATTGCGCGGCGGGCATTTACAGAGTGACAACGAGGTGTTTTTAGAGGTGGAACGTTTCTTGAAATACTAAAATGCAGACTTGCACATCCAAGGTCTTACCCGATTTATCCATCGCTGGGAAAAAGTATTGAAGGGTGAAAGTGTAGAAAAGGACTAGCATCACGAACCTTTTCATGGCCGCAGCTTGATTATTTCGAGATGATGATTAAAACTTCCCTCGTAAGTTTACAACTATGTTTGGATATGCAAATATTTAGAGTTTATAAATACAGTCATTTTGGATATGTAAATGATTAGAGGTGCAGTTCTTTGTGACAGGTATAACGGCCACCAGAATGCATTATTGTTGTTCGTGTTTAGTGTTGTCAGATTTTGAGCGATCAATGTGGAGGATCAGGACACGAAGACTTCGCGTACTGGTATGAGACAGCGTTATCAGCACCTGATAGAGTTTGGAATGGGCGTTATTGTGCTTCTCAATTTGGCCTGCTGGCCGAAACGTGCAATATCCAGATTTGTGGAGCATTCTGATGTGGCAGTGGCCCAATGTTAGACTGCATGAGAACGTCTGACCACCACAAGAGAGGATCGCCGTCTTGTGCAGCAGGCATCATAACCTCTTCTCATATGCACCTACCATATGAGAACAAGTAATGGACCTCCTGTAACATTCTGTGCAATCCTACACCACTGATCGGAGACTAGCAACAGCCAGTCTAAGAAATTACTGTCCCATGCCTAGGTTGGCCTTAACACGACAATACAGTAGGCTGCGTCTGGAATGGTTCTGTGATCAGGAAGTAATGACCAAAAAAATGGTTCAAATGGCTCTGAGCACTATGGGACTTAACATCTGTGGTCATCAGTCCCCTAGAACTTAGAACTACTTAAACCTAACTAACCTAAGGACATCACACACATCCATGCCCGAGGCAGGATTCGAACCTGCGACCGTAGCAGTCGCGCGGTTCCGGACTGAGCGCCTAGAACCGCTAGACCACCGCGGGCGGCGAAGTAAGGACCACTGATGTGACGTCAGAGTTCTGCAGTTCTGCACTACCCCCCGATCATCATCATCGGTGAGTATGGTGGTCACCTGGGGAGAGGTCCCATTCTCTAATCTTTTGCAGGGACATAACGGTATTAATATTTGCATATGGTGTAGGGAGCCATTGGGTATGACTTGAGGTCACGGTAAAGATTGATTGTGGGAACCCTTACAGAACAACTGTCTTGCGTCCTCATATATAACCTCTCATGCGACAGTATCGGGGAGCCGTTTTTCAACAGGATAATACTCGTCCACATATTCCACATGTCTCTATGAACCATTTGCCTGATGCTGAGGTCCTCCCATGACCAGCAAGATCCCCAGATTTGTTCCCCATAGAACATGTGTGGGACCAGCTTCAACGTCATCTTCTTCCCGTGTGACTATCCTGGACGTTAAGCACCAGTTGCGGACCAGCTTGCCCCAGAAGAGGATACAATGACTATGTGACACCCTTCCCAGTGCACGCAACCAGATGAGGTGGGCCGCAGTATTGTATTGATAAGTTGGCTAATACTGTCAAGTACTATGTATATTTCCTCGAATCGGAAATCACTGTAAAAACATCATACACCCTCTCAACCCATGAAATCTCACTTTGCTTTCTCCTCCCCTTCTTGGTGCTTCCCTGTTTTTGACAGGCAGTGTAATTTAACAATACGATAAGATAATTCTTTGAACGGTTCACATCTACTACCTTCTCATCCTCTAACTGGGTGTGTTCTACTACTCTAATGACCTCGATGTCGACGAGATGTTTAATTCTGGCCTCCGTCTTAAAGATGTGTTTGTGGACAGGACACTGAAGGGCAGTTACACATCTTAGCAAGTGCACCATCTAATGACATACATTGCCGGAGAAAAATTTGTGCACCCTTTTAGAGGTTTGTAGTTCACTCAAGATTTATTGTTGCAACAGTGCATACAGACTACAGGAAATGACTGCAATCACAGATCAATAGCACAAGCGTTTCTGAGATATGAGTTATCGAGCCACACTAAAACACGCATATTAGTACCTGGTGTAGTCTCCACAGGCAACAATGCAGGAGCTGACTCGATCGTACGGACGGCGAATATTGTCCTAGGATGCGTTATGCCACTCCTGGTCGATCTGTTCACCTAGTTCTGTAAGAGTTCTCCATTCTATCCCCCACGTACTCGATTGGAGACAAGTACAGGGATTGTGTGGCGAGAGATGTTTCTACGTGTCTTGCAGAGCACGTTGAGTTTCACAGGCAGGGAGTTGGCTAGCATTATCCTATTCGAACAATCCAACACCTTCCTGCTGCAAGAATTGATAAAGGACGAGTCTAACAACATTCTGTATATATCGAGCGCTTGTTAGCCTCCACTGCAGAAACAGTGGGGTGGGATGAGGCTAGTGAGTCTTTGAAGAATGCACTCTACGAGACAGCGCCCACCAGGCCCACGTTGTATGCACAAACGGCCATCACTTGCGTGCAGGCAGAACCTGCTTTCATGAATGACTACCACGGCACGTTATTCCGTCTTCCAATGCTCTGACGTCACCAGTTGAGTTGTGCACGTCGACGTTGCGGCGTGAGTAGACGACACGTTAGAGACGTGCGTGCCCGTAGTCCCACTGCTAATAACCGGTTCGCAAAAGTCTGTGTTTTGACACTTCAGGACTCACAGTCCCTCTTATCTGTCCTGCGGTCGGCCGCGGTGCCCGTGCGGTTCTAGGCGCTCAGTCCGGAACCGCGTGACTGCTACGGTCGCAGGTTCGAATCCTGCCTCGGGCACGGATGTGTGTGATGTCCTTAGTTTAGTTAGGTTTAAGTAGTTCTAAGTTCTATGGGACTGATGACCACAGATGTTAAGTCCCATAGTGCTCAGAGCCATTTGAACCATTTGTCCTGCAGTAACTGTACGATCTGCCACTGTTTCCCTTAAAATACGACGTTCTTGGCGTGCGTCTATGCTGCATGGACGTCGAAACTCTCGTCTATGGGTGCGAGAACGCTCGCACGAGCACAGCTGACACAACACGTCCAACTTGTGTTGAATTTCTCTGGAAGGACAATCTCGCCACTCGGAAGACCACAGTTTGACCCCTTTCAAGCTCTCTAGTTAGCTGTAGGAAGTACGAGTGCGTTTCCGTGGCACGGTTGCTTGCTTGCTTCATCGTCTGCGCCACACTGAGCCTTCCGGCTGCAACATCCCGTATTAAAGGGTAGACACAGTTGACAATTTGTTAGCTATGCCAACGCACTATATGTTGGCGGACAATGTTGAAACCTTTATCAATAGATCTACACTACTGGCTATTAAAATTGCTATACCACGAAGATGACGTGCAACAGACGCGAAATTTAACCGACAAGAAGAAGATGCTGTGATATGCAAATGATTAGCTTTTCAGAGCATTCACACAAGGTTGGCGCCGGTGGCGACACCTACAACGTACTGACATGAGGAAAGTTTCCAACCGATTTTTCATGCAAAAACAGCAGTTTACCTTTGATAAAGATCGGATTGTAGCCTATCGCGATTGCGGTTTATCGTATCGCGACATTGCTGCTCGCGTTGGTCGAGATACAATGGCTATTAGCAGAATATGGAATCGGTGGGTTCAGGAGGGTAATACGGAACGCCGTGCTGGATCCCAACGGCCTCGTATCATTAGCAGTCGCGATCACAGGCATCTTATCCGCATGGCTGTAACGGATCGTGCAGCCACGTCTCGATCCCTGAGTCAACAGATGGGGACGTTTGCAAGACAATAAACATCTGCAAGAAGAGTTCGACGACGTTTAGAGCAGCATGGACTATTAGCTCGGAGACCATGGCTGCGGTTACCCTTGACGCTGCATCACAGACAGGAGCGCCTGCGATGATGTACTCAACGACGAACGTGGGTGCACGAATGGCAAAGCGTCATTTTTTCGGATAAATCCAGGTTCTGTTTACAGCATCATCATGGTCGCATCCGTGTTTGGCGACATCGCGGCGAAGGTACATTGGAAGCGTGTATTCGTCATCGCCATACTGGAGTATCACCCGGAGTGATGGTATGGGGTGCCATTGGTTACGCCTCGGTCACCTCTTGTTCGCATTGAGGGCACTTTGAACAGTGGACGTTACATTTCAGATGTGTTACGACCAGTGGCTCTACCCTTCATTCGATCCCTGCGAAACCCTACATTTCAGCAGGATAATGCACGACCGCGTGTTGCAGGTCCTGTACGGGCATTTCTGGATACAGAAAATGTTGGACTGCTGCCCTGGCCAGCACGTTCTCCACATCTCTCACCAATTGAAAACGTCTGGTCGATGGTGGCCGAGCAACTGGCTCGTCACAATACGCCAGTCACTACTGTTGATGAACTGTGGTATTGTGTTGAAGCTGCAAGGGCAGCTGTACCTGTACACGCCATCCAAGCTCTATTTGACTCAATGCCTGGGCGTATCAAGGTCGTTATTACGGCCAGAGGTGGTTGTTCTGGGTACTGATTTCTCGGGATCTATGCACCCAAATTGCGTAAAAATGTAATCACATGTCCGTTCAAGCATAATATATTTGTCCAATGAATACCCGTTTATTATCTGCATTTCTCTTGGTGTAGCAATTTTAATGGCCAATAGTGTAATATCGCCCAGGTGGCATATGTCGTCATCGGGTTGATATCGACGTCGTCTTACCAGGTGTGCTATTTTTTTCTCCGGCAGTGTATTTTCCCCCTGCGCGATGCGATGCAGCCGAACATTTCCCCACATCCGTTTACCATCCACTCGGCTCCTGCCGGCGATGGACACGGGGTGGCGTAACGACTTGCAAGAAGACACCGGCCCGGCTGATGGATCGTTATAGAGGGCGGCCGATTGCTACATGGCTTGTAACGGCGATATTGCCATCGGCCGGTGTCCATCTGCTGGCGCGGCCAGTAATATTTCGTCTTATTGGTGTCGCGGAAACAACGAGCGCGGGGCTTGGATATTGCGGGGGTCGCAATATTTCCCCCTTGCCCGGCGCGGTCATATTTTTGTCCGGCTTGTTTACGGCGAGGGCCCCGTCGCGCGGCCGTATTGGAAACTCCGCCGGCAAACAAATGGACTGGCCCGCTGACAAATCGCCGCGACCGGCACAGTATAGCACAGGCGAGGCGGTCCTAGCCGCCGCCGCCGACTGTGGGCGGCTCCTACCGTGCCGATATTTGCCCACTATGTCCGCGATTTTATTTTATGGCACTCGTCTCTGCTTTGAAAATGGGCCGTGCTGACCGGATACGCCGCTGTACCGGAAGTGGTGCCGTATAAAAACAAAAAACGAGTCATGTCTGAAACTTGCATATCGACTCATATCACGAAAAAATTTACGTAAATTAACATCAAGGGATAGTATCATTATAACTGAGACGCGTACGTTTCATATGTATTCATTACCAGCGATGGCGAGGCATGACAGAATCTCTGACCAGAGAGTTATTTATCGTGGCTAGTCTGCGCTTGACCGCGCGAGACGACAGTAGTAGCTCGCGCGAGACGAAAGTCAGTTGTACTCAGTCAGTGCTAGTGTGTGGCGAGTCGGCAGAGGGAGGAGTCTGTCGGCAGTAGTTGCGTGTAGGCAGTCGGATACAGTAGTAGCGAGTGGACAGTTGTACCGAGCAGACGTCGGCATGCGTCGGCGGCGCGATCTTCCCGCGACTCTGGTCACGATTCAGGACGATGTGTAATATTGTAAAAGGTAATGAAGCAGCATTGCGCTCAGCTAATAACGTATGTTAATTGTAATTAATTTGTTCAAAAAGATGCCCCAATAATAACCTTTTATAAAGTAACTCATTTAAAGAAAAGGATTCATTTCAAGCTAAATAATATTTCCTATGGATTCCCTCCAAGAATCAAAATTAAATATAAGCCAGCATTGCACGAAGCTGTGTCAAAAAATAAGAGCAGATATAGATGCAGTTTTACTGAGGTAAGAATTTTGGTTTAATTATTTCACAGGGCAGTAGGTCAGCGCTGCTGTGCCTATAAAATTTGTCAATTTTAATTATTGCTGTTCAGATGTTACATTCAGTTCATGCTTCATTATTTAATTAATATTATTGTGTGGGTTTGTGATCAATCTTCATTCCTTAACGATATTTTGTGTGGAGTTTACATTTGGGCCATTATTATTCTTTAATTTTGCAAGGAGGTTACGCTTGGCTCATTTTTATTATTCAGTTTTGTGCGAAGACAGCATTTGGCACATTTTTTTTATAATCATTGACATTTTAATATTATTGATGGGAGGTTACATAACGTTCACGGCTCGTGGTCTCGCGGTAGCGTTCTCGATTCCCGGCGGGGTCAGGGATTTTCTCTGGATCGAGATGACTGGGTGTTGTGTGTCTTTCATCATCATTTCATCCTCATTCACTCGCAAGTCGCCGTAGTGGCGTCAAAGAACTTGTGGAGCGGCGGCCGAACCGCCCCGCGAGGTGTCTCCCGGCCACCAATGCCATACGCTCATTGTTATTATCATTATAATTAAAGTGCAACTACTCACAGAGGCCCAATGTGGGCTGTAATTGTCGTATAGCAGTGAAACTCGGTAAATGTGCTAATATATCAATGCGAAACCGATTTACTCTGGAAAAAAATTAGTTCGAATTTTGATGATGATGATGTTTGGTTAGTGGGGCGCTCAACTGCGCGGTCATCAGCGCCCGTACAAATCCCCAATCTGTACACAGTCCAATTTAGACACTTTCACGAATGATAATGAAATGACAACACAAACGCCCAGTCCCCGAGCAGATAAAATCCCCAACCCGGCTGGGAATCGAACCCAGGACCCCATGATCCAAAGGTAGCAAGCTCGAATTCTGGCCACCCTGTGCAAACCTGGCGCTGTACAGCATCTTGTCGATGTCTCCAGTGCTCGTACTGAACGAATTATGCAAGCGGCAGTTAATAATAAAATTAATATTATGTCATCCTCAGTTGTTTGACCTTTTCTGCGTATTTCCTGTTCCTAATCCACTAAATATGGAAATATTTCGATATGTCTTTCTTGCACTCACAGCGCCAAATTTGCACCTGGTTGCCACAATTGGAAATATTTTTTTCCGGTGTAAATCGGTTCCTCATTAAGACATTGGCATGTCTACCAAGTTTCTCTGCCATACGATAATTACAGTCCAGACTGGACCTATGCAAGTAGCTGCATTTTAATTATAATCAACTAGCAGATGAAATATTAGTCACCCCCTTAAAAGAACAATATTTCCCTTCGGACCGCTTTAGATGGTGTAGGACTGGTATCTGGAGGTTATGTGACACTTCACTGCCGAGGTAAGTTATGGCAGTGAAATGGTGGGTATATGCCACATGGTTGTATTCAATCACGTCAGTAAGAAGAGTCGACGGGAAGACATGAAGTAATGGCAGAAAGCAGCTATCGTGTTCGGACGTTAGAACACGGTGAATGAAGTTCCCCTATTTGTTGGTGTATCAACGTGTACTGTCCACAATCAATATTGGCGTGCCGCTCGCAGACATGTAACTAGATGTAAGAAGAGTGCTCCTACGAGGTAGGTTCCGAAACAATGAAGCTATTTTTCAACGTAATCATCTTTTGCTTCAAAATACTTTTCATATCTGTGAATTAAAAACTCCATCTCTTTCAAAAATTAACCTGATTTCTTATCGATAAATGTTCCGTTACAGCAACATTCTCTTCATCATTATCATCAAATTTCCTTCCATGAAGATCTTTCTTCAGTGTGAAGAAGATATAGTAGTCACTTGGAGCTAGATTGGACTCTAGGGTGGGTGGTTAATCTACTGCAGTCTTCACAATTACCGCCGTATGCACTGGAGCATTGTCGTGGAGAAGACGAACACAATGTGACAACCTTCCTCGCCTCTTTACCTGGACGGAGTCGCATAGTTTGTGCAGAAATGAAGCATAGTATTGTGTGTTCACAGTGGTATTCCTTCTTTGAAATCAGCTAATATAGTTCCCCCGGAATCCCTGAATACTGTTGCCGTGACTTTCGTAGTGGACTGAGTGACCTTCACCTTTCTCAGTTGAGCTTCGCCTGTCTTAGGCCACTCTTCTGGACAGAGGATCGTAATAAAGATCCATAGTTCCATCCCATGTAACAATGGATTCCAGTACTTCTTTCTGGTGACCACAGCACAGCTCCAAAAACTTGGTCCAACAAGACATGCGCGCACCCGTCTTCCACTGACCTTTCTCATTTTCAAATGATCATGCATGATCCGGAAAACGGTTGGTTTAGATAACCCTAACCTTGCTGCAAAATCCTCGAGTGACAATCGCATATCACTCAGAACTTCACTTTCATGAAGCGGGGTAGTTTCCTCAGTCCCCACCCGTACAGATCGACTAACACATGGAACATCATCAGCAATGCTCCCTCTGCTAGACAAAACTGTTTAGAACATTCCTTCACTGTGAAATATGAAGGGGAAGCGTCACCATAAACACCATTCAAGCGGACTTTACCACTGTCTTACTCCAACGAGTGTCACCATTCAACTGGGGCAAGTAGCGGGCTGCGATTTGTGTGGGCATCTACTGACAGATGTCGCTAGCTCCCCTCCAAGGTATTGTAACCTTGACCAAGGTATTGTAACCTTGGCGCTCGTATTCAGGGCCAGGCCGGAAACTTACGGAACCTACCTCGTAGAAGGATTCTAGCTGACAGGAACCAGAGACGAGTATTCGCCTTATTATTCTTCTTCACTTCATGTATTAGACAATTGTCTGTTACAGTACTTCATCTCTTGTATGATCTTCCTACATTTCTTCTTTTACTGCATTTTTAATTGCGACCCTTCATCGGGAGTCTTACTCCACCCGTTTGTTGAAAGTTATCTGTAAGTACGGGCTGAAACTGTGTTTAAGTGAATTCCTCGCCACGAATCGGAAAACTGTCTGACTTCTAAAATTACGATTACAAATTCAGATCTAGAACAGGCGTAGCTACCGTACTTTTGAGCATTAACTTACTTGTGCAGATTACTTTTTATGAGTGCGGCCGACCGGAGTGGCCGAGCGGTTCTAGCCGCTACAGTCTGGAACCTCGCGACCGCTACGGTCGCAGGTTCGAATCCTGCCTCGGGCATGGATGTGTGTGATGTCCTTACGTTAGTTGGGTTTAAGTAGTTCTAAGTTCTAGGGGACTGATGACCACAGCAGTTAAGTCCCATAGTGCTCAGAGCCATTTGAACCAATGAGTGCGATTTTGTTAATCTAAAATCATTTGGTTCTGTGCAAATAAGATTGCATAAGAGAGCGAGCCACAAGAATACTCAGAATGGTTAAGTGTTACGTAATTAAAATGTGATCTATTACAAAAACGCATGTGTTGAATTTATGTGAAATTTCACCACTTGAACACTGTTTCTAATATTCAAAAATGTTCATTTATGCCCTACAACAAATTCTCACCGGATAACGTGACTCTGCTCTCACTGCACTGCAAATGATGACCTGAAGTAAATCACTGCGCCGCAGTTTGCCTCTTTTTTCAGGTTTCATTTAACTTGCTGTTTCAGTAATTAAGTGTTAACTCTTTTTTACAAATCATTAAATTATTGTTCCTGCAACAGCGCACGGGGTGACAGCCAAAATTTTTACCGAACATATTTATGTATAATAGAGGTAATATAAGGGAAGCAGTGGTTGGGAAGGGAGTGAGACAGGGTTGTACCCTCTCCCTGATGTTATCCAATCTGTGTATTGAGCAAGCAGTAAAGGACACAAAAGAAAAGTTCAGAGTAGATATTAAAATCCATGGAGAAGAAATAAAAACGTTGAGGTTCGCCGACGACATTGCAATTCTGTCAGAGACAGCAAAGGCTTGGAAGGGCAGATGAACGGAATGAACAGTGTCTTGAAAGGAGGATATAAGATGAACATCAACAAAAGCATAACGAGGATAATGGAATATAGTCGAATAAAGTCGGGTGATGCTGAGGGAATTAGATTAGGAAATGAGACACTTAAAGTAGTTTTGCTATATGGGGAGCAAAATAACTCATGATGGTCGAAGTAGAGAGGATATAAAATGTAGACTGGCAATGGCAAGGATAGCGTTTCTGAAGAGGACAAATTTGTTAACATCGAGTATAGATTTAATTTCAGGAAGTCGTTTCTGAAAGTATTTGTGTGGAGTGTAGCCGCGTATGGAAGTGAAACATGGGCGATAAATAGTTTGGACAAGAAGAGAATAGAAGCTTTCGAAATGTGATGCTACAGAAGAATGCTGAAGATTAGATGGGTAGATCACATAACTAATGAGGAGGTATTGAACAGAATTGGGGAGAAGAGGAGTTTGTGGCACAACTTGACTAGAAGAAGGGACCGGTTGGTAGGACATGTTCTGAGGCATCAAGGGATCACCAATTTAGTATTTGAGGGCAGTGTGGAGGCTAAAAAGCGTAGAGGGAGACCAAGAGATGAATACACTAAACAGATTCAGAAGGATGTAGGCTGCAGTAGGTACTGGGAGATGAAGAAGCTTGCACAGGATAGAGTAGCATGGAGAGCTGCATCAGACCAGTCTCAGGACTGAAGACCACAACAACAATGGGAATATGCTCTCTGAAGTACACTGATGGGACAAAAGTCATAGGATTACCTTCGAATATCGTGTCATATCTCCTTTTACCCAGAGTAGAGTAGCATCTCAACGTGGCACGGACTCAAGTCGTTGGAAGCCTCCTGCAGAAATATTGAGCCATGCTGTTTCCAAAGCCGTCTATAATTGCGAAAGTGTTGCCGGAGCAGGATTTTGTGCCTGAACTCTTATATTTTGAAAGTCGGTCCTATTAATGACACTAAAGTACTCAGTTAACATGATCAATCAGCATTCTCTCTCTCCGCATCGTCATACACGATAATGTCCGCTTCTACAAAATATTTCTGTTCCAGCGTAACGTCAAGCGCCGGCACGTCGGCCAGGAACGTTACAGCAGAGAGGGCTGTGAAGCGACGTCAGCCAATAGGACGCTGACGGACCCCTCTCTAGGACGACACCGGGACGGGAGCGCCCTTGCATGAAGAGAATATATAGCGCCGCGCCGACTAGCCGCGGCTCGAGTTGAAGACGAGCCGTCCTGCGAACACTGCAGCAGTGACTTACGAACTGTATTGCTTGGCTTGCTTTGGAATTATATATACTGAAGGACATTGATTATTTGCTTGTCGCCATTTGCTTGCGACACACCTTTGTGAATACGCTAAGTCAAGTATTGTCAATTTAACTTACCGTAACAAACTTCATTAGTACGATTTGCTTCAATTGTTGTCTAGCGAGCCAAGAAAGGTTTCCTAGGCACCCTGTATTAGACGAGTGGGCAGAACACAACAATTTTTATTACAAAAATCTGTTTCTTTTTAAAGACACAAAATTCAACTAATATGAATAATCAGGATTCTCACTCTGCATTGCCATACTTGGTAATATCTGATTCTATAACAATTTTCTATTACAAAAATTTGTTTTCTTGACTTCCTAACAGAATATTATTTAACTAATCTGAATGGGGGAGGCCTAATTAGAATACTGAACACATGACTGACAGTTGTTCCTCAACACCAGCACTTAGATATTATACGTCACAACGAAATCCTTGCACAGAAATAGCTACTGAACTCGCGTTTGCAGCTACCTCTTTCTGAAGTGCTGTCTCTTTATACAATCAGCTTAAAAATCATCCTTCATCCTCTAGTTACACTTATCCAAGGTTGTTCATTCCGTCATGATACAACACCCTCTCTCTACGACTTCATAACTACACTCCTGGAAATTGAAATAAGAACACCGTGAATTCATTGTCCCAGGAAGGGGAAACTTTATTGACACATTCCTGGGGTCAGATACATCACATGATCACACTGACAGAACCACAGGCACATAGACACAGGCAACAGAGCATGCACAATGTCGGCACTAGTACAGTGTATATCCACCTTTCGCAGCAATGCAGGCTGCTATTCTCCCATGGAGACGATCGTAGAGATGCTGGATGTAGTCCTGTGGAACGGCTTGCCATGCCATTTCCACCTGGCGCCTCAGTTGGACCAGCGTTCGTGCTGGACGTGCAGGCCGCGTGAGACGACGCTTCATCCAGTCCCAAACATGCTCAATGGGGGACAGATGCTGACCTTGCTGGCCAGGGTAGTTGACTTACACCTTCTAGAGCACGTTGGGTGGCACGGGATACATGCGGACGTGCATTGTCCTGTTGGAACAGCAAGTTCCCTTGCCGGTCTAGGAATGGTAGAACGATGGGTTTGATGACGGTTTGGATGTACCGTGCACTATTCAGTGTCCCCTCGACGATCACCAGTGGTGTACGGCCAGTGTAGGAGATCGCTCCCCACACCATGATGCCGGGTGTTGGCCCTGTGTGCCTCGGTCGTATGCAGTCCTGATTGTGGTGCTCACCTGCACGGCGCCAAACACGCATACGACCATCATTGGCACCAAGGCAGAAGCGACTCTCATCGCTGAAGACGACACGTCTCCATTCGTCCCTCCATTCACGCCCAGCTTCATGGAGACGGTTGCGAATGGTCCTCGCCGATACCCCAGGAGCAACAGTGTCCCTAATTTGCTGGGAAGTGGCGGTGCGGTCCCCTACGGCACTGCGTAGGATCCTACGGTCTTGGCGTGCATCCGTGCGTCGCTGCGGTCCGGTCCCAGGTCGACGGGCACGTGCACCTTCCGCCGACCACTGGCGACAACATCGATGTACTGTGGAGACCTCACGCCCCACGTGTTGAGCAATTCGGCGGTACGTCCACCCGGCCTCCCGCATGCCCACTATACGCCCTCGCTCAAAGTCCGTCAACTGCACATACGGTTCACGTCCACGCTGTCGCGGCATGCTACCAGTGTTAAAGACTGCGATGGAGCTCCGTATGCCACGGCAAACTGGCTGACACTGACGGCGGCGGTGCACAAATGCTGCGCAGCTAGCGCCATTCGACGGCCAACAGCGCGGTTCCTGGTGTGTCGGCTGTGCCGTGCGTGTGATCATTGCTTGTACAGCCCTCACGCAGTGTCCGGAGCAAGTATGGTGGGTCTGACACACCGGTGTCAATGTGTTCTTTTTTCCATTTCCAGGAGTGTACTACTGTCCAAGGTTGCGACCCGATTCGACTGTTACCTACTAACGTGCCCGCGCTTTTTTTGATAATTCGACCTCTGGAAACCTGAGACTGTGTATCACTTTTGTCTTCAGCATGCAAAGATATTTAATGAAATGATAATATTCCGAATAGACAGATAATTTTCATTGTATTTGCATTCAAAGATGCACTAAGTGCTAATACGCCAATCTAACTCTAATTTACTATTATATCATTTAGTGTATAAACCTTTCATTCCGTTTCTCCTATATTCCTTTATTTTTCCTTTAGGTAACATGTTCCTAAATCTTACCTTATATCCTAACTTCCTTTACGATCTTGTCTTGTATATTCTTCCACTCTTCTTAGAAACTTCATTTCTTGATTCTGTATTCTACTTTATTGATCTTCTGTTGTCACTCATGCTTCACTTCCATAAGTAAAGATTGCTACTGCTACAGCTGTGTAAAATTTGAGCTGTTTTCTTTCCTGACTTTAGTCTGCAAACTTCTTACGACTACTCCACAAACGGACGTAAATTTATTTAATGTTTAGTCCGTGTCATGGTTATATTCGTAAGTGATATCGCATCCTTGATATTTAAATTGTGTCACTTGTTCCAAGATTATATTATTCAGGACTATTTTAGAGCTTATTGATTGTCTGCCCTGAACTGCCATTACTTTGTTTTATCTATAGACAACGTTAGGTTGTAATCTGAGGCTATCTGCTGCAACTTACAGACTCCCATCTGAAGACAATTTCATTCTCTGTAATCACAGATCATCTGTATATAAAATTACATTTATTCTAATGTCACGATCTAAAAATTCCCTTTTATGCTGTTACAATAACTGTGAGATTATAAATGGAAGATGCACAATTATCCATTCAACTGGTCAAACCCTCTACATTGCTGAATTTATTTCTTTATCGTATTTCGATTCTCCAAAGGCGGGGGAGGGGCCTGGCAGCAGTGTAATATGCCGCTCTGCAGCCTACAGATAACGTTAAAAAATATAATGAGGAGACCTAACCTAAAAAATAAAAGGAGTGATCAAACGGTGACTGGTTAAAACTGGTAGGCCCTACATGGCGAAAAAGTTGTGAAGAAAACATAAAAAACAAAGAGGTCAGTGATGCTGATTAAAAACACTTAGAAAATAGACAAGCGCAATTAAACAACATGGTGGCAGTCTGGTTTCTATTTGCAGCACTGAACACTCACGGAAAACACTGCACTATAGAGTACAAAGGCACATGGGTATGGGTGGGGGGGGGGGGAAGACCCAGAGATGAGGGGGGGGGGGGAAGGGGGGGGAGCTGATGGAGGGAGAGGGCACAGAAAAAGGGGGGAGCAGGGTGGACGCGAGAAAGAAGTGCGAAAGAGAGTTGAGGGAAAGAAAAAGGACTTGGGGGGAGAGAATGGAGTTAAGGAATGGGTAGGTCGAGAAAAAACAGGATGGAAGGGGGGGGGGAGAGAGGGACCCCGGGAAAAGAACAGAGTGAGGGAGGGGGTCACAACAGTGAAGGCGCGGCAGTGGGTGGGGGTTGGAGAGGAACAACCAGGAGATGAGGGGGATCAAGTCGGCGGAAGGTGTAGAGGACAGGGACGTGGTCGAGGAAAGGGAGCAGATGGGGGAAAGGAATTAGGACATAGAGGATCCGCATGGGGGACAGGAGTTGTATACGGAAGGCGAGGCGGAGTGCATGGCACTCGAGGTTCTGGAGGGACTTATAGAATTTGAGGGTGGGGGGGATATCGAGGCGCATTGTTGAAAAATATAATCAACGTGGGAAAGGGGGAAGAGGTGGGAAGAGTGGGTACGAACAGGACAGAGCATCTATTTGCAGCGACTTGACATGGCCACTTCTTGTCTCTTAGTGAGAAAATGTTTTAAATATGTTACAAGAGTATAGTACTGTCGTCAATGTATATATTATATAAACATGGAAGACATGTACATATTATTTTCCAAGTTCTTAAGTAGGAGCCTGCTGCCATCTGGTGGTACTCCATAACACCATACAGCCCAGTTGGCTGTTGCCGGACATTGCACTGTCAGCTATCAGCACGGACAGAGCAAGTAACATTTTGTATACAAAACATGCTTTAACACCAATTTTTACGAATGTGTACGACATGTACGGTTTTATCATTAGATGTATGACGTGACACTAATGCATCTGCTTCAGTGAGGTAAGTGCACCTCTGATACTTTTTACTGTTCTTTTGACACTGGTTGTTCCATAACTATTTTTATTTATGTTACAGTCAAGTTTGTATGTATCCAGGCTAGATGACAGTGCACCACATACGTTGCACTAAATTGATGCATGTCTAAGGGAAAAAAATGCAAAACTTTAAACTTTGATGGCGTATAGATAAATGTGTGACACCGCACCGCAGTTTCATCGCTCATCTGGGAAGGATAGTAAACAGGAGACATGTCGATGCTAAGGCATAAATTCTTTGCGAATTTCATTTCGTATCTCAGTGGTACAGGAAGTATGCCTCGCAAATTGGCGCGTGAACAACATACACAAATCACAGCATTTTAGAGAGGTCGTGTGGTTGGGCTGAAAAAAGCCTGTTGGAGGAATCGACGAACCACTTGTCATTTGAATAGGAGCGATGCCACTATTCAACGATGTTGGCACGTAATGGGTGACCCACGGCCGAACGCAGCGCCAAGAAGGAAGCGGTCTACCTGGAGAGACGATAGAATGCGAGGGCCGAGCAATCGTCACACAGCCTCTAAGTGCCCCGGATTCATCCAACCAGCGTAGAGTTTTGACGATCTAATGCGCCAGTGGGACAGAATTTGCCGCAATATCCCTCATGAGGACATTCAGCAACCTGTATCAGTCGATGCTGAGCCGAATAACTGCTTGCATGACGGCCAGAGGTGGACCGTCGCGTTATTGACTTGCTCAATTTGAGAAGCTCTTTTTCGTTAAATCATCCAATTTTTCTGAAATTGTAATAATTGATTTGTACGTATATGTCTATCACATCTATCGATTTCCGTCCTATTCGGATAATTCCTTCGTGGTGGCTCGTTTCTTTGTCTTAGAGGTATTTTGAAATATGTTCTTCTAAATGTACTTGCACCATCAGAATGTAAAAAACCTTTGAAAATGCTACCTTAAATATAAAAAATACTTTCACATTTGAAGATGGCAATTAAAATTTGTCGAAATAGTTGTCCACATATGTATTTCATGCAGTCTGGGCTAATTAAAACTCCTCCAGTCAGAAGATTATGTTTTTCATAATACGAGATCGCTCTCATGCCGGCGATGTCAGGTAAACATAATTCTTCAACTGTCGTACGCACCTCTTTTCCAGAGCCACCAACTACACAACGAATCGGATCCCAGTTGGTATCACAAACAGCAGAGAAATACAGAGAGCCCTGAATGAGCGCACATGCATTTAAGTGAACTCTGAGAGTGACTACGTTCTCTCACTAGACACAGACCAACTCGTCGCTTGGAAACGACGAGCAGAGAAGTTTCATGAGCGGCAGAAACCGACTCTTCACATACGCTCGGCTCAAAGACTTTATTCAGTCATATCGCCAGCAGACCATGCATTCCTACAGATGAAATTAAGGATAACAGCATATTATGTACATTGACGGAAAAATCGCAATACCAAAAACGATTAATTAAGAGTAATGAAATTAAGCTAATATGTTTGTCTAGATAACATTAAATGGGTTCTACTGAAACGGGATGCGGGGCTTTTTAAACTTCCTGGTCTACCGAATGCTAATACAAATAAGCGCTCTGATATTTTCTTTTATAGTAAGTTATTTAGGATCGCCACCCAACGAAGTTGGCAATAAATTGATTAAAATTAATTAAAGAAATTATTAACTTGTTGCACAGTAACCACTAAGATGTCAGTACTCTCATCAAATGATCATACTGAATGAAAGCAGTTAGTTAAATTAAAACATAATTCTTTAGAATCTAATTAAAATTTAGAATTTGGGCCTGCAAGAATACTGCGCTTTTGTAACGGCAGATTGGATGGACTAAGATCGATTTCGGAAGGGGTGGCTGCGTTGATGGACACTCATGAAGTATAAACGCAATTTATTTAATCAAAAACACAAGTTAAACAGCCGGCCGGAGTGGCCGAGCGGTTCTAGGCGCTACAGTCTGGAGCAGCGCGACCGCTGCGGTCGCAGGTTCGAATCCTGCCTCGGGCATGGATGTGTGTGATGTCCTTAGGTTAGTTAGGTTTAAGTAGTTCTAAGTTCTAGGGGACTGATGACCTCAGAAGTTAAGTCCCATAGTGCTCAGAGCCATTTGAATCATTTTGAACCAATTTAAACACTATACAATAAACAGATTGTAATAACGCTCGCCGTTGCTTTAGTTAAGTTTAACACTGTTTCAAATGGTTGAATGGTGGCAGACCACATGAAGGAGAAGGTATCTGAAAATTCTGATAAGAGGATAGGATAAATGCACGTACTTACGCAAAATCCATACTAAAGAACAAAGCTCAAGACACATTACGCTTTCACCAACGAGTCAGGGAAACAGATTCATGCTTTACGAAGTAGCATTCTTTCGACAAATGCAATTGCTTGAAATACTCTCACATAAATAAAACCGATACGAGGTGGGGAAGGGCGGGGGGGAGACACGTGGAAACTAGATTAAAAAAAGGTAGCACATTTACCAGGTGGCTGAATATTTTCATAAAACGTATAAATTACATGCCTGACGCACAAAGAACGATAAAATGAACCGCAAGAAATTTATCCTTCGATGGACACAGAGAGCTGAGGGCTCAACTGGCTCGTTCAAGCACCTAGTTCAGACTAACAAAGCAAGCACGCTATCCATTTGTAATTTCGCTCGGTAAAATACACTAAAATCCATTAATTACATAGAACATTCAACACAAACTAAATTCAATCTAGACACGATTGATTACCGCTGAACAACACAGAAGGCATGTTAGTGCCATGTGGTGCAAGGTATAATGGTAATTTTATCAAATCACAGTTGAAACCGAAAGAATTGAAACTGCAATAATAAATGAAAACATTCACATGAGAATGTATCCACGCACGCCTACACACTTAGGAAAATGTACTGTAACGTAATGTCAGCATAACTAGATGGGAAGCCTTTGCACACTAGAAGTTCTGGCAGCACAAAGAAAGTACCAGAAGACACTTATTAAAATTGATAAATTCAGTAGTTGCAGGGGCAACAGTCTGGATGATTGACTGATCTGGCCTTGTAACAATAACCAAAACGGCCTTGCTGTGCTGGTACTGCGAACGGCTGAAAGCAAGGGGAAACTACGGCCGTAATTTTTCCCGAGGGCATGCAGCTTTACTGTATGATTAAATGATGATGGCGTCCTCTTGGGTAAAATATTCCGGAGGTAAAATAGTCCCCCATTCGGATCTCCGGGCGGGGAGTACTCAAGAGGATGTCGTTATCAGGAGAAAGAAAACTGGCGTTCTACGGATCGGAGCGTGGAATGTCAGATCCCTTAATCGGGCAGGTAGGTTAGAAAATTTAAAAAGGGAAATGGATAGGTTAAAGTTAGATATAGTGGGAATTAGTGAAGTTCGGTGGCAGGAGGAACAAGACTTCTGGTCAGGTGACTACAGGGTTACAAACACAAAATCAGATAGGGGTAATGCAGGAGTAGGTTTAATAATGAATAGGAATATAGGAATGCGGGTAAGCTACTACAAACAGCATAGTGAACGCATTATTGTGGCCAAGATAGATACAAAGCCCACACCTACTACAGTAGTACAAGTTTATATGCCAACTAGCTCTGCAGATGACGAAGAAATTGAAGAAATGTATGATGAAATAAAAGAAATTATTCAGATAGTGAAGGGAGATGAAAATTTAATAGTCATGGGTGACTGGAATTCGAGTGTAGGAAAAGGGAGAGAAGGAAACGTAGTAGGTGAATATGGATTGGGGCTAAGAAATGAAAGAGGAAGCCGCCTGGTAGAATTTTGCACAGAGCATAACTTAATCATAGCTAACACTTGGTTTAAGAATCATGAAAGAAGGTTGTATACATGGAAGAACCCTGGAGATACTAAAAGGTATCAGATTATATAATGGTAAGACAGAGATTTAGGAACCAGGTTTCATACTGTAAGACATTTCCAGAGGCAGATGTGGACTCTGACCACAATCTATTGGTTATGACCTGTAGATTAAAACTGAAGAAACTGCAAAAAGGTGGGAATTTAAGGAGATGGGACCTGGATAAACTGAAAGAACCAGAGGTTGTAAAGAGTTTCAGGGAGAGCATAAGGGAACAATTGACAGGAATGGGGGAAGAAATACAGTCTAAGAAGAATGGGTAGCTTTGAGGGATGAAGTAGTCAAGGCAGCAGAGGATCAAATGGCTCTGAGCACTATGGGACTCAATATCTTAGGTCATAAGTCCCCTAGAACTTAGAACTACTTAAACCTAACTAACCTAAGGACATCACACACACCCATGCCCGAAACAGGATTCGAACCTGCGACGGTAGCAGCAGAGGGTCAAGTAGGTAAAAATACGAGGGCTAGTAGAAATCCTTGGGTAACAGAAGAAATATTGAATTTAACTGATGAAAGGAGAAAATATAAAAATGCAGTAAAGGAAGCAGGCAAAAAGGAATACAAACGTCTCAAAAATGAGATCGACAGGAAGTGCAAAATGGCTAAGCAGGGATGGCTAGAGGACAAATGTAAGGATGTAGAGACTTATCTCACTAGGGGTAAGATAGATACTGCCTACAGGAAAATTAAAGAGACGTTTGGAGATAAGAGAACCACTTGTATGAACATCAAGAGCTCAGATGGAAACCCAGTTCTAAGCAAAGAAGGGAAATCAGAAAGGTGGAGGGAGTATATAGAGGGTCTATACAAGGGCGATGTACTTGAGGACAATATTATGGAAATGGAAGGGGATGTAGATGAAAATGAAATGGGAGATACGATACTGCGTGAAGAGTTTGACAGAGCACTGAAAGACCTGAGTCGAAACAAGGCCCCAGGAGTAGACAACATTCCATTGGAACTACTGACGGCCTTGGGAGAGCCAGTCCTGACAAAACTCTACCATCTGGTCAGCAAGATGTATGAAACAGGCGAAATACCCTCAGACTTCAAGAAGAATATAATAATTCCAATCCCAAAGAAAGCAGGTCTTGACAGATGTGAAAATTACCGAACTATCAGTTTAATAAGCCATAGCTGCAAAATACTAACAAGAAATTTTTTCCAGACGAATGGAAAAACTAGTAGAAGCTGACCTCGGGGAAGATCAGTTTGGATTCCGTAGAAATACTGGAACACGTTAGGCAGTACTGACCTCACGACTTCTCTTAGAAGAAAGATTAAGGAAAGGCAAATATACGTTTCTAGCATTTGTAGACTTAGAGAAAGCTTTTGACAACGTTGACTGGAATACTCTCTTTCAAATTCTAAAGGTGGCAGGGGTAAAATACAGGGAGCGAAAGGCTATTTACAATTTGTACAGAAACCAGATGGCAGTTATAAGAGTCGAAGGGCATGAAAGGGAAGCAGTGGTTGGGAAGGGAGTAAGACAGGGTTGTAGCCTCTCCCCGATGTTATTCAACCTGTATATTGAGCAAGCAGTAAAGGAAACAAAAGAAAATTTTGTAGTAGGTATTAAAATCCATGGAGAAGAAATAAAAACTTTGAGGTTCGCCGATGACATTGTAATTCTGTCAGAGACAGCAAAGGGCTTGGAAGAGCAGTTGAATGGAATGGACAGTGTCTTGTAAGGAGGATATAAGATGAACATCAACAAAAGCAAAACGAGGATAATGGAATGTAGTCGAACTAAGTCGGGCGATGCTGAGGGAATTAGATTAGGAAATGAGACACTTAAAGTAGTAAAGGAGTTTTGCTATTTGGGGAGAAAAATAACTGATGATGGTCGAAGTAGAGAGGATATAAAATGTAGACTGGCAATGGCAAGGAAAGCGTTTCTGAAGAAGAGAAATTTGTTAATATCGAGTATAGATTTAAGTGTCAGGAAGTCATATCTGAAAGTATTTGTATGGAGTGTAGCCATGTATGGAAGTGAAACATGGACGATAAATAGCTTGGACAAGAAGAGAATAGAAGTTTTCGAAATGTGGTGCTACAGAAGAATGCTGAAGATTAGATGGGTAGATCACATAACTAATGAGGAAGTACGAGGTGCATTCAAGTTCTAAGGCCTCCGATTTTGTTTCTAATTAACTACTCACCCGAAATCGATGAAACTGGCGTTACTTCTCGACGTAATCGCCCTGCAGACGTACACATTTTTCACAACGCTGACGCCATGATTCCATGGCAGCGGCGAAGGCCTCTTTAGGAGTCTGTTTTGACCACTGGAAAATCGCTGAGGCAATAGCAGCACGACTGGTGAATGTGCAGCCACGGAGAGTGTCTTTCATTGTTGGAAAAAGCCAAAAGTCACTAGGTGCCAGGTCAGGTGAGTAGGGAGCATGAGGAATCACTTCAAAGTTGTTATCAGGAAGAAACTGTTGCGTAACGTTAGCTCGATGTGCCGGTGCGTTGTCTTGGTGAAACAGCACACGCGCAGCCCTTCCCGGACGTTTTTGTTGCAGTGCAGGAAGGAATTTGTTCTTCAAAACATTTTCGTAGGATGCACCTGTTACCGTAGTGCCCTTTGGAACGCAATGGGTAAGGATTACGCCCTCGCTGTCCCAGAACATGGACACCATCATTTTTTCAGCACTGGCGGTTACCTGAAATTTTTTGGTGGCGGTGAATCTGTGTGCTTCCATTGAGCTGACTGGCGCTTTGTTTCTGGATTGAAAAATGGCATCCACGTCTCATCCATTGTCACAACCGACGAAAAGAAAGTCCCATTCATGCTGTCGTTGCGCATCAACATTGCTTGGCAACATGCCACACGGGCAGCCATGTGGTCGTCCGTCAGCATTCGTGGCACCCACCTGGATGACACTTTTCGCATTTTCAGGTCGTCATGCAGGATTGTGTGCACAGAACCCACAGAAATGCCAACTCTGGAGGCGATCTGTTCAACAGTCATTCGGCAATACCCCAAAACAATTCTCTCCACTTTCTCGATCATGTCGTCAGACAGGCTTGTGCGAGCCCGAGGTTGTTTCGGTTTGTTGTCACACGATGTTCTGCCTTCATTAAACTGTCGCACCCACGAACGCGCTTTTGACACATCCATAACTCCATCACCACATGTCTCCTTCAACTGTCGATGAATTTCAATTGGTTTCACACCACGCAAATTCAGAAAACGAATGATTGCACGCTGTTCAAGTAAGGAAAACGTCGCCATTTTAAGTATTTAAAACAGTTCTCATTCTCGCCGCTGGCGGTAAAATTCCATCTGCCGTATGGTGCTGCCATCTCTGGGACGTATTGACAATGAATGCGGCCTCATTTTAAAACAATGCGCATGTTTCTATCTCTTTCCAGTTAGGAGAAAAAAAATCGGAGGCCTTAGAACTTGAATGCACCTCGTATTGAATAGGATCGGGGAGAAGAGAAGTTTGTGGCACAACTTGACCAGAAGAAGAGATCAGTTGGTAGGACATGTTCTGAGGCATCAAGGGATCACCAATTTAGTATTGGAGGGCAGCGTGGAGGGTAAAAATCGTAGAGGGAGACCAAGAGATGAATACACTAAGCAGATTCAGAAGGATGTAGGTTGCAGTAGGTACTGGGAGATGAAGAAGCTTGCACAGGATAGAGTAGCATGGAGAGCTGCATCAAACCAGTCTCAGGACTGAAGCACACAACAACAACAACAACAACAACAAATTGCACCATGGCCTATCCTGGGTAAACTTCGGAACTTATAATGAACCTATCGCTATAATAAAAAGTGGACTATACTATTTCAGCTAGCCTGAAGACTTACACATCTCACTCTAAGCTCAGTATTAAGCTATCGACCACACTCACCGACTGCCCAGCGTCAAGTGCCTAAGCATCCCCGAAAACAACGAATCTCCGCAGGTAGCCAGAACAGACCAAAGGGTTTGCTTCCGGTACCAACCTACCCACTGTCGATAAAGACAACTTAGAAGGCACAAAACTCTTTGCTTTGACTGAACTCCCAAAGTTGGCCAGACTGACCACAGAGACAGCAAGTTCCATACTACTAGCTACCAATGGAAACACGAAAAATACATTCGCTTGCACTTTTCACACAGACATTAATGAGAAGGATGGAATTCTAGAAGCATAAAATATATTCAGTGTAAAGCTAATTTAGGGCTTGCATGTGAACAGTTAGGTAATTTAAATATTTTTATAGTGATGCCGTACACACAGATCTTTCAACATATTTAAGTGATTAGCATTGCAGGATCACAGGTTAACATAGCGCGAGATCAGCCACTGTAAACGTGAAACGCTGGTACGTCAACAATCAGTGCAACCGCCAGAATGTTGAATGTAATCGTGGAAAGGTGCATGCAATGTGTTGTACGGATGCCGGATATCAGTTAGTGGGATGGAGTTCCATGCCTTTTGCACTTGTTCGGTCAGTACAGGGACGGTTAATGCTGTTTGCAGATAACGCTGGAGTTGTCGTCCGATGATGTACCATGTGTGCTCGCTGGATTCAGATGTGGTGATCAAAGGGGCCAAGGCACGCTTGGTTACATCAGCGGTATGTGGGCGAGCGATATCCTGTTGGAAAACACCCCCTGGAATGCTGTACACGAATGGCAGCGCTCGTGGAATTATCACTGTGTCTAGCACACAGACAGGTTTGGTGCAGGTCATCAAGTTGTTCCTTCTAACGAACACACTGCCATCCCCGGCACCGAGGCTGAACTGGCTTTCATCAGAAAACACAACAGACCTCCATCCTGCCCTCCAATAAGCTCTCGCTTGCTACCGCCGAAGTCGCAAATGGTGGTAGTTTGGGATAAACGGTATGCACGCTATAGGGTGTCTGCCTCGGATCGCCCACGATGTAACTGATTTGTAACAGTTTGTTGTGTCACTGTGATGCCACCTGCAGCTCAGCTTGCTGCTGCAGATGCAGTACGAATCGCCAGAGCCATACGCCGAACACGATGGTCTTCCCTCTCGGTGGTGCCACCTGGCCGTCCACAGCCTTGTCTTCTAGCGACCATACATTTTAGCGACCACCGCTGACAACTATAATGTACAGTGGCTACATTCGTTCCAAGTCTTTCACAGAAGGAACATCGAGCTTCTCGTAGCCCTATTACACGACTTCGTCTTTATCGACTTACAGGCGTTATTGACTAACATCAGCTCTCCACGTCCAACCTCAAAGGTATCTAACGCTCACGACCCTTACATCGTGTATTTAAAGCAAACCTTATCTGCATCCTCAAAACGGCCCTATTAACGATATTCTTATGCGACTGGCGCAAAATCTCAATAGACATCATCTTTCAGATGCAGAAACACACCTACCAACTTTCTTTTATGTCGCACAAGTCCTTGTTGATCTTGCTAGTCCTTTTTCATTTCTTTCTTTGAACTGGTACTGAAATAACAGATTTGTCTGTTTAATGGGGTAGGATGTGAGTTTTAGTTTTGCGAAGTATTTTTTTCTTAAGAGGGGTGCAGCTGTCTTTCCTTACCTGTCGCTGGGTATGTCCTTGTATTCTGCAAATATAGATTATAACTGTCAGTTTTAGTCGTCTAGATGAAGGACTAACGATTAACTAGAAAATAATTTAGTTTTTGCTGTTGGGGCATCCACACCTGTTATATGTAATGTTCATCATTAAAACATCCGTTATAATTCTGCAGTTATTTCTTGGCTGTGAAACCTTCCCGTCTCCTCTACATCTCTTTTGTAACGAAACCTTCCCTTCTACAATAACCTATGAAACAGGATTCCTATCTCTTGCTTAATAATAACAAATGAAACTAATTCTCTTTCTCAATAATAATAAGTGCAATTTTCGCATACAAATTTAAATGCTGCTTATTAAAAGTGATTTGCTGATTATTTCGACGAAACAGAATGTGTCGTCGTCATGACCCTCAGTAGTTACCTGCAATAACCCAAAACTGTTCCTTATCTTTTTTACTGTTACTGGATCGCCATCTCACTGCTACATCGAACTGTGACATGAATATACTTACGCTGTTTTAGTATACTCTATTAGCTCCTGATGGGCTGTCATAACAAGTGGCTGTATTTATTACTAAAGCTGGCGTTTTTCTTTAATAGGAAAGCTGACGTTATTCTTTAATTAATTTGACTGAAGTTACATAATTCATAGTTAAACTTTTTCTTGACAACAATAAAATTTTGCGAAGTTCTACGTTGTTGGTTTTTGGGATGGATTATAATCAGTAATGCAATATTGGTGGCAAAAATTAATTATATTCTGAAAATGATTCTTCAAATATTTACTGTTGGTAATGAAATGATTTTACAAACGTTCAAATGGGACTTATTTTTTACAATAATCTTACAACTAGCATTGCGCAAACATATCTTCAGTAGTCTTGAGTTTCTCAAAAAAAAAAAAAAAAATAATAATAATAATAATAAAATAGTTCAATAATATTAGTTCCTCTTATGACAATAGTTAACTGATGTCTCTGTACATCCGTTTATACTCTCTTGTAAATCATAGCTAGTGGCTGGCAGGCACACCGTTCCTCTCAACCTCTCGCTTCAGACCTGCTACGGACTCGCTTCACATCTCGCTTACTACTGACTTCCTACGAACGCTAAAGTGCGGTCTCTCCCGCCAACAATGCTTTCTGGTGCAGACAATCCCTGCTACCATTACAAAATGTATCAATGCACGGTTTTTCCTGCTCTTTTCTTAAAATGTATCCCTACGCGGTCTCTCACGCCCTTTTTAAAATTATATCAATGTGCGGTCTTTCCCGCCAACAATACTTTGGTGCAGACATTCCCTGCTGCCACAATTATTTCCAAAATGACAAATATTAATTATTCCTACTTAATCCTATTAATAAAATATAAACATCTTTCATAAATTGTGGTTTGACAATAGACAATAGAAATATACACGTCTTACAGCTGAAGTCTTTGCACAGCCAGCTTTCAGGGACTGAATCCCATCTTCACGTGTATCTATAAGCCAACTTACAAGGCTTTGACTTGGAACTGAACGCTTTTATAGATACACCTTAAGATGGGGCTAAGTCCATGAAACCTGGTAGTGTAAAGACTTCATTCAAGAAATAAATGTACAAGTTTAGCGGACGTGTTAATCTAGAACATAAAAATAATTAATTAAGTAATCCTGATACCATTTTCATGATCCTGGTTTAAGTTCCCGTAGATCATTTTCGGAGAATGCGGGTATGGTGCTTTCAGCAGTAACAATGATTTCATCCCGGATGTTTGGCTGTCCCTGACAATCTCGACGTCGACGCCGCCCTTCGCTTCGTCTCTCGCGAATGTGGCCGTCGCGCGTGTAATCGCTGGTTCCAATGGTCCCTGTGTTCGATCTAAGGTAAGGCGCAAAGCGCGCTGCCGCTGCGCTGAATGACGCCTTTGTGGGCGGATAGGGGCGCGGGCGGGTCCCACGCGGCAGGTGGGTGGCAGAGGTCGCGCACTGTTGGCACAACTGCGCGCCCTTCAAAGGCGCCGCCGGGCCGCGTCTTTCGGGCCGGGCTCTTTCGCCGGCGGCTGTGTGTTGCATTATTCGGCGCGCCTCTTGAGGAACCGCCATCGCATTGTGTCAGGCAGGGCTTATACGGGGGCGGGTCGCCACGTGCGACATCGGCCTGTCCACAGTTTACCTAGCTACTTTCCAGGAGACACTGGAGGACAGGACAGCTGCCGGCGACCCAGAGCCTGGAGCGTCGCAATAGCCCCACAGTGGAAAAGAAACAAGATGATCCGACATAAAAGAACCCGACGATTCTCAAAGTCTGAAGTGTTGAAATCACACTATTAATTTCGTATCCTGCAAGTTTCAAACATACACTGCCATTTACAAATGTCCATCGAGAGTTTCGCATTGTGGGGCTCGCATTCAAGTCACCGAGCGCGGTAGCGCAGTGGTTAGCACTGAGACAGAGAAGTTGCTGTCCATGCATCAGCACGGCTTTAGAAAGCATCGCTCCTGCGAAACGCAGCTCGCCCTTTTTTCTCATATCTTGCGAACCATGGATGAAGGGTATCAGACGGATGCCATATTCCTTGACTTCCGGAAAGCGTTTGACTCGGTGCCCCACTGCAGACTCCTAACTAAGGTACGAGCATATGGGATTGGTTCCCAAATATGTGAGTGGCTCGAAGACTTCTTAAGTAATAGAACCCAGTATGTTGTCCTCGATGGTGAGTGTTCATCGGAGGTGAGGGTATCATCTGGAGTGCCCCAGGGAAGTGTGGTAGGTCCGCTGTTGTTTTCTATCTACGTAAATGATCTTTTGGATAGGGTGGATAGCAATGTGCAGCTGTTTGCTGATGATACTGTGGTGTACGGGAAGGTGTCGTCGTTGAGTGACTGTAGGAGGATACAAGATGACTTGGACAGGATTTGTGATTGGTGTAAAGAATGGCAGCTAACTCTGAATATAGATAAATGTAAATTAATGCAGATGAATAGGAAAAAGAATCCCGTAATGTTTGAATACTCCATTCGTAGTGTAGCGCTTGACACAGTCACGTCGATTAAATATTTGGGCGTAACATTGCAGAGCGATATGAAGTGGGACAAGCATGTAATGGCAGTTGTGGAGAAGGCGGATGGTCGTCTTCGGTTCATTGGTAGAATTTTGGGAAAATGTGGTTCATCTGTAAAGGAGACCGCTTATAAAACACTAATACGACCAATTCTTGAGTACTGCTGGAGCGTTTGGGATCCCTATCAGGTCGGATTGAGGGAGGACATAGAAGCAATTCAGAGGCGGGCTGCTATATTTGTTACTGGTAGGTTTTATCATCACGCGAGTGTTATGGAAATGCTTCAGGAACTCGGGTGGGAGTCTCTGGAGAAAAGGAGGCGTTCTTTTCGTGAATCGCTACTGAGGAAATTTAGAGAACCAGCATTTGAGGCTGACTGCAGTACAACTTTACTGCCGCCAACTTATATTTCGCGGAAAGACCACAAAGATAAGATTAGAGAGATTATGGCTCGTACAGAGGCATATAGGCAGTCATTTTTCCCTCGTTCTGTTTGGGAGTGGAACAGTGAGAGAAGATGCTAGTTGTGGTACGAGGTACCCTCCGCCACGCACCGTATGGTGGATTGCGGAGTATGTATGTAGATGTAGATGCAGATGTAGACTCGCATTCGGGAGGTCAACAGTTCAAACGCGTGTCCGGCCATCCTGATTCAGGTTTTCCGTGATTTCCCTAAATCGCTTTAGGCAAATCCCGGGATCGTTCCTTCGAAAGGGCACGGCCACTTTCCGTCTCCATCTTTTCATAACCGAACTTGTGCTCCGTCTTTAATTACCTCGTTGTCAACGAAACGTTAAATACTAATCTCCTAATCCTCTTCCTTCGAATTCAAGCCCATAGTCAACAGAACGTCAGTCCCAGAAAATGGTGCTGAGGTTCGAGCCCACAGCCACTTTATACAGGTTAACTTGCGAACATAAATGTTACATCCAAAGTTCGTACTGCGACGGCGCGGTTCTTTCCGTCCCTTTACGACGAAACTGCACCTATCTGTGAACATTGTCTCAGCATATCATCAGTAGGGCAGCCGAGTGAAACCTACTGTACTTCGACGTGAACCAGGCTGAAATCAAAGTCACTAATCTACGTTTCGGGAGAAATTTTTCACACGAAATGAAAGGTTCGAAATTTTGTCCTCAAATAATATATTCTGAGACTTGGGTGAACAAGTATCACTGCCATGCCCGTACTAGTCTTAACACAGTCACTCACAATCCCTTTCACTCATGTTAGCAAGTTTATGGTGTTGCATTTCCCGAAAACGTAATAGCTACAAAAATACTGATTGATTTGATTTTGATTGAGAATGCTCGCCAAATATTAAGTCTGTCGGTACCAAATGCAGTCACAGTTTTTAGCCACCGACCTGCTCAATATGCCACGCGGAATATATGTCTTTTCTCGTCACAAAATTCACTTAAAAATTCCGAAATTGCTACACGCCCATCGGAATAATTATGCCGTCACTTTAGCACACTTTTGATGTATGAAACACTGCTAGATCGGGCAACTTATCGTTTCCATCAGAACTACTACTACACACGTCCGAACCGTTTCATGGCTAGGATCCCACTCTTTCTAGAATAATCTAAGTCTTCTCTACCAGCAGAGAAAGGCGCGCGAAAAATATTGCTTTACCATTGGTCAGTTTACTCAACAGCCAATAGCAAAACAACATTCTCCCTCGTCAATCCGCGCTTTTCATTAATAACCAATCGCAAAATAGTAAACCTAACGACTGCACTTTGTACCGACGAAATTATCTAACATGCTGAAGTTTTGCTTATGCATAAAGTTATTTACTATTGTTATTTATACCTGAATTAACTTTCCCTTTACCATATACTTACTTTACAAATCTATTCTACAAAAATCCCCTTTGTCCGTAACCATACTTCTTCGAAATGTTCCCACACTAAATCCTACCACATAACTCGTTAAACAATTATCTTCATATTAACCTTAAACCACATTCACGCATCATTCATACTGCTAAAACACATTTATAACATTTTACATACACAAAAAGACATAATAATACTTTATGAAAATAATAGAACAGTTTATGAAAAACATTCTATTACTTTAGTGCACTCTAGTGGGTACAATCGAAACTAAAATCACAGTCCCCCCTATCCCATATTGTCCTCTATCGGCTGATACATAAACTACGTGCGCGTCCAGTCTCGCATCACCATCTGTCTCTATCCAGCTCTGAGACACATCTCCCACTTAACCGCCTCCAAGGCAGGATCGTTACACGGCGCTACGCCTCAGTACCTGCCCATTATGGGCAAGAGACTTCACAACTGAAGTTGCCAGCCAACTGTCCTGTTAACAACATCGTACGACCAATCCAAAGAGAAATTTACAAAATCCAAGTATGCAGCAGGGTCGTCAACAAGGGCATTCCGAATAGCCCTATACACAAGAGTGATCCGTTCTGGCTTTTTTGAACATCGTCAGTGAGCAAGAATCTTCCAACGATATTTATTTTTAATGGAAACGGTCGACTCATCAGAACGTTGTGGGAGGAAATGATGGACAGAATACAGTTATTTTAAAAATACTGATCTATTTGCTACGAAACAATGTTTTTCAAGTTGAAATGGGAATGATTTACAACTACTTTCATATTTATTTATTTGTTTATTTAGCGTATGGCTCATAACATCACAGTAAAAATTACAGAAACAACACGATTTAAAAAGAAAAATCACATATGTATAAACAGAACTATAAACAACAGTTTGTATATACGGACACCACCAATAGTAAGTTTACACTCACAGAGGAGCAATCACAAACAAACGTCCAGATTAGATAATATATAGTCGATTGCCTCTTGGGTCGCCATTAGGAAATCCTGTGGGTCACCCTCATACGCCCTTAGTGGGCATTCCTGCACGATGTGTTTGACCGTCTGACTCCCAGCGCCACAGTCGCAAGCGGCCGAAGGAAGTTTACCCCATCTGTGTAAGGAGTCGGCGCATCTCCCACAGTTGGTTCTGATGCGATTAAGAGTTGACCAAATTTTGCGAGGGCAATCAAATCCTTTTAGTTTACTAAAGATGCATGGCATACTGTGGCAGTTTACAGCTATTCTGCTCTCCCATTCCGCTTTACATCGGTCATTTATTTTAAAGTTGATTTAGTGCAGCGCCTGTGCGGTCTTTAGTGGAGGATGCCTAGACCGAAGTCGGTTTCCTTGGATGTCGTGAGTGGATTTGTAATTGACGGTTGGTCATGATTTTTTGAAATTCTCTAACCAGAGCGTGTTCTCGGCGCAGGTTAGAAGGGGTTATGTTACTGAGAACGGGCAGCCACACTGTAGGAGTTGGCTTGATTGTGCATGCTATAATACGCATTGGTTCAAATGGTTCAAATGGCTCTGAGCACTATGGGACTTAACATCTATGGTCATCAGTCCCCTAGAACTTAGAACTACTTAAACCTAACTAACCTAAGGACAGCACACAACACCCAGCCATCACGAGGCAGAGAAAATCCCTGACCCCGCCGGGAATCGAACCCGGGAACCCGGGCGTGGGAAGCGAGAACGCTACCGCACGACCACGAGATGAATACGCATTGTTGCATTAAGTTGGCTATCTACCATGTGTGTGTGTGTTTGCTGTTGAGCCACACTGGGGCACAGTATTCTGCCACTGGATACACCGAGCCAAGTGCGGATGTTCTTAAGGTAGATGCTGTGGAGCCCCAAGTGGTGCCTCAGAGCTTCTGTAATATGTTGTTGCGTGTTTTAAGTTTCGCTGCAGTTTTCGTCAGGTTTTCTTTGAACGTTAGTGTCGTATCTAGGGTAACCCCAAATTACTTTGGGTGTTTGTTGTGATTTAGTATTTTCTCGTCTCGATATACATGTAGTTCCCTGTTGGCCATTTTGTTGTTCAAATGGAAGGCAGATACTTCCGTCTTTGTAGCCTCCATTTTCTAAAGTACTCGCTGAGAATCCCTAGGTCACTCGTAAGGATATCTTCGGCAATTTCTATATTTCTGTGGGCTGTTGCCAGAGCCCAGTCGTCAGCATAACCAAATTTACGCGATCTGGTTGCAGCCATGTCAGCGATGTAAAAGCTGAAAAGAAGGGGCGCAAGGACAGAGCCTTGTGGGAGTCCATTATTGATGGTTCAAATGGCTCTGAGCACTATGGGACTTAACTTCTGAGGTCATCAGACCCCTAGAACTTAGAACTACTTAAACCTAACTATCCTAAGGACATCACACACATCCATGCCCGAGGCGGGATTCGAACCTGCGACCGTAGCGGTCGCGCGGTTCCAGACTGTAGCGCCTAGAACCGCTCGGCCATCCCGGCCGGCTCCATTATTGACTTTCATCTGTTTTCTTCTCTCATTCCCCATTATTACTTGGAAGATATCGAAATAGACGACGGAGGGATAGAGAAACAATTAAAATCGCTCAAAAGAGGAAAAGCCTCTGGACCTGATGGGATACCAGTTCAATTTTACACAGAGTACGCGAATGAACTTGCCCCCCTTCTTGCAGCGGTGTACCGTAGGTCTCTAGAAGAGCGTAGCGTTCCAAAGGATTGGAAAAGGGCACAGGTCATCCCCGTTTTCAAGAAGGGACGTCGAACAGAAGAGCAGAACTATAGACCTATATCTCTAACGTCGATCAGTTGTAGAATTTTGGAACACGTATTGTGTTCGAGTATAATGACTTTTCTGGAGACTAGAAATCTACTCTGTAGAAATCAGCATGGGTTTCGAAAAAGACGGTCATGTGAAACCCAGCTCGCGCTATTCGTCCATGAGACTCAGAGGGTCATAGACACGGGTTCCCAGGTAGATGCCGTGTTTCTTGACTTCCGCAAGGCGTTCGATACAGTTCCCCACAGTCGTTTAATGAACAAAGTAAGAGCATATGGACTATCAGACCAATTGTGTGATTGGATTGACGAGTTCCTAGATAACAGGACGCAGCATGTCATTCTCAATGGAGAGAAGTCTTCCGAAGTAAGAGTGATTTCAGGTGTGCCGCAGGGGAGTGTCATAGGACCGTTGCTATGCACAATATACATAAATGACCTGGTGGATGACATCGGAAGTTCACTGAGGCTTTTTACAGATGATGCTGTGGTGTATCGAGAGGTTGTAACATTGGAAAATTGTACTGAAATGCAGGAGGATCTGCAGCGAATTGACGCATGGTGCAGGGAATGGCAATTGAATCTCAATGTAGACAAGTGTAATGTGCTGCGAATACACAGAAAGATAGATCCTTTATCATTTAGCTACAAAATAGCAGGTCAGCAACTGGAAGCAGTTAATACCATAAATTATCTGGGAGTAGGCATTAGGAGTGATTTAAAATGGAATGATCATATAATGTTGATCGTCGGTAAAGCAGATTCCAGACTGAGATTCATTGGAAGAATCCTAAGGAAATGCAATCCGAAAACAAAGGAAGTAGGTTACAGTACGCTTGTTCGCCCACTACTTGAATACTGCTCGGCAGTGTGGGATCCGTACCAGATAGGGTTGATAGAAGAGATTGAGAAGATCCAACGGAGAGCAGCGCGCTTCGTTACAGGATCATTTAGTAATCGCGAAAGCGTTACGGAGATGATAGATAAACTCCAGTGGAAGACTCTGCAGGAGAGACGCTCAGTAGCTCGGTACGGGCTTTTGTCAAAGTTTCGAGAACATACCTTCACCGAAGAGTCAAGCAGTATATTGCTCCCTCCTACGTATATCTCGCGAAGAGACCATGAGGATAAAATCAGAGAGATTAGAGCCCACACAGAGGCATATCGACAATCCTTCTTTCCACGAACAATACGAGACTGGAATAGAAGGGAGAACCGATAGAGGTACTCAAGGTACCCTCCGCCACACACCGTCAGGTGGCTTGCGGAGTATGGATGTAGATGTAGATGTAGAAGGTTCTATTTGACAACATACCGTCAATGAGGTTGGTTATCTTCTTGCAGAGGACGGCACAGATTATATTTGTACCTGAGTCCCTGTTTTCAAACTGTATCTTAGGCTGCTGTTAGGTCTATGAATGCTGCAGCTACTTTATGTTTCTTCTGCAGCCCCGCCTCTATATAGGTTGTCAGTGATAGGACTTTGATCTGTACGGCAGCCATAGGGACGGAATCCTGCTTGTTCGATAGGGACTATTTTCATAAAAAATGTAAACAACAATATGCTTATAATGTTAAGATTTTTCTGAATCACCAGTGTGATCCTGGCTTACAAACAGGGTATCTGTGCGGAAGGGACGTGAATGCTTTCGGGAAGACTTTAAATTCAGGTGCAGATCACTTTCCAAAGTCTGAGCAAGTCACAAAAGGGACATATCCTGGATAGCATTAACTTTTGATCCCAGCATGACTGAGAACCTATGATAAAAGTAATCGCAAGTTGAGAAACAGACTCACAAAACTGTGAGCTATGCAGTGCAAAGACAACACAAATGGAAAACGCGACACTTAATCCTAAACAACCAAAGGAGCACCCAACTAAAGCAGGGTACCGAACGGGGAGTCCCTGACGACGAGACACGAACCGGCGCCGTGTGCTCTCCCCCAAAAATCGACTACCAACTGCCCATTCTCGCAAATTCTCAGAATTAACTTCGAAGGGCTGGAAATCGCAAGATTTAATGCAGTGACACCTGAAAATCACCAACTTTCTTCCTGCATGCAGTAAAAGCTTGCAGTATTTCCTCCTCCAGCTCTTGTATTCTCTGTCAACAAACTGAAGGTTGATAATGTACTGACCCTCGTCTTATGATTGGCGGAATGATGTATGCGTGTGTAAATGCAGCTTGTTTCACACACTGTTTACGGAAAAACAGTTGTGGCTCTGTTGCGCGCCGCCACTTTTAGGACAACCTGAGGGCTTTCGATGAAATCTCTAGGGAGCTCACGTGGCACGCACTGCTTTGAATGGTGCTTTTGAAGTACTCTGACTTAAGAAATACCAAAAGCGGCTTACTGATGTGACCACTGCCCATGGGAGTTCCTCGTGCGAAACCTCCTGGATTTCTACCATTGTCTACCCACCGCCTAAAACTCGCAGGTGGCAGCAGCTGGGAGAAAAACAACCTAAAATGTCAGAATTCACAGGACCTGCTCTTCCATTCACACAGTTTACGAGAGAGCAACATAAAATTATTAAAAACAAAAAATATGGCATTTCAGTCTTTGATCGCTATTTTTAATTTTCAGTGACCGGTTTCAGGCTAGCTGCCCATCTTCAGATCATATATTGCAGTTACAGAGTAACCTGTCGGTACAGAACTATTGGTTCGCTGTCATATCTATGACAGCGAACCAATACTTCTGTACCGACATGTAAGGTGTCAGGCAAATCCAACACCTTCCATGAAAACCCTGACATGCTAGCAAATCCGGCAGTATGTCACATAGCTCCGAATAAATCCTGACATTAAATTAACCAAAGTAATACGATCAACGAGTGAGCAAATGGAATACCACAGACTAACACAAGAACGCCTAAATGCATGTCATACCTTCCCACTGTGAAATAGATGCAGTTCCGAGGGAAGAAACGAGAACAGAAGCTGAGAGCAGAACCGTGTTAAGCTAAAAGGCCCTACGATAAGGGACAGACACCCACATCGCCGGCCGACCGCCAAGACCACCCCCCAGCCCATGTTAAAAGATAGAGCCCTCCAGAAGAACAGTATAGATCTTACGATAACACTAAAAGGGCCACACCAGCTGCAAGTTTTAGCGTGAGACTATACGCTTCTCCGTTACATAGCAAACATTAAAAACATTGCCCCACCACGAAAAGTATAACGTTTCTCATTGGATAGACAGAATTTTTGTAGGCGGAGCTTAAGGTTAACATTGAGACCCTGATTGGTCACTTGAAAACACAGCTAGATAGCTTTTCTTAAACCAACTTCGGTAAAAAGTATTAAGGAGAAGTTAGAAAGAGTTGCTTCCGAGACGGCGAGGTGTGTGGAGCTGCGCCGCCCGCCGCCCCCTGACGCTGCCTATCCAATGACAAGGTAATGTAATGAACGCACGCGATGCCGTTCAAGGGCGCATAAGGCTTCACTCAGAACTGCAGAAGTCTCATCTGTTACACCCATTTTTAGGTAATACTAGTGTCGATCGTCTCTTAAACTTCGTGGTATTCACATTTTGCTACGAGAAGTTGAAATCTGAAACGCGATGATTTTTCTGTTATATAATTATTGAGAAGTCACATCAACCATTGGAATTTACGACAAGTTAAATAAGTAATTAAGGATAAAGTAGTTTTCTCTTTTATGAAACTTAATTTAAAGCTAGATTATAGATGTGATATGGCATAGGTCATCCTTCGATCCATTATAGAACTTGGAAACCCATTCAGGGAATATTAGTTCACATTTTTATTGAATGCAGTTGGTTTTTATCATCCTGTATTAAAATATTTCCTTTTATCAATAGTGCAATTTATAAACAATGTTATGTGAGTAGAATAAAAATTCCAATGGTAAACTTAACTACTTTCTCGACGATATTTTACCAGCTAACTAAAAATAGGAAAGCCTTGAACCCCTTCCACTAAATTTAGTTACTATTAAGATTCTTTTACAGGGAGTGCAGTGGAGCTGACGCTGAAATCATTAAGTATTTGATTATATCATCGCTAGTCTCACTGAGAGCAGATAGGTGAAAAGAATACATTGAAAGCCTCTATGAGGGTGAAGATTTGTCTGATGTGATGAAGAAGAAACAGGAGTCGATTTAGAAGAGATAGGGGATCCAGTATTAGAATCGGAATTTAAAAGAGCTTTGGAGGACTTACGGTCAAATAAGGCAGAAGGGATAGATAACATTCCATCAGAATTTCTAAAATCATTGGGGGAAGTGGCAACAAAACGACTATTCACGTTGGTGCGTAGAATATATGAGTCTGGCGATATACCATCTGACTTTCGGAAAAGCATCATCCACACAATTCCGAAGACGGCAAGAGCTGACAAGTGCGAGAATTATCCCACAATCAGCTTAACAGCTCATGCATCGAAGCTGCTTACAAGAATAATATACAGAAGAATGGAAAAGAAAATTGAGAATGCGCTAGGTGACGATCAGTTTGGCTTTAGGAAAAGTAAAGGGACGAGAGAGGCAATTCTGACGTTACGGCTAATAATGGAAGCAAGGCTAAAGAAAAATCAAGACACTTTCATAGGGTTTGTCGACCTGGAAAAAGCGTTCGACAATATAAAATGGAGCAAGCTGTTCGAGATTCTGAAAAAAGTAGGGGTAAGCTATAGGGAGAGACGGGTCATATACAATATGTACAACAACGAAGAGGCAATAATAAGAATGGACGATCAAGAACGAAGTGCTCGTATTAAGAAGGGTGTAAGACAAGGCTGTAGCCTTTCGCTCCTCCTCTTCAATCTGTACATCGAGGAAGCAATGATGGAAATAAAAGAAAGGTTCAGGAGTGGAATTAAAATACAAGGTGAAAGGATATCAATGATACGATTCGCTGATGACATTGCTATCCTGAGTGAAAGTGAAGAAGAATTAAATGATCTGCTGAACGGAATGAACGGTCTAATGAGTACACAGTATGGTTTGAGAATAAATCGGAGAAAGACGAAGGTAATGAGAAGTAGTAGAAAGGAGAACAGCGAGAAACTTAACATCAGGATTGATGGTCACGAAGTCAATGAAGCTAAGGAATTCTGCTACCTGGGCAGTAAAATAACCAATGACGGACGGAGCAAGGAGGACATCAAAAGCAGACTCGCTATGACAAAAAAGGCATTTCTGGCCAAGAGAAGTCTACTAATATCAAATACCGGCCTTAACTTGAGGAAGAAATTTCTGAGGATATACGTCTGGAGTACAGCATTGTATGGTAGTGAAACACGGACTGTGGGAAAACCGGAACAGAAGAGAATCGAAGCATTTGAGATGTGGTGCTATAGACGAATGTTGAAAAATAGGTGGACTGATACGGTAAGGAATGAGGAGGTTCTACGCAGAATCGGAGAGGAAAGGAATATGTGGAAAACACTGATAAGGAGAAGGGACAGGATGATAGGACATCTGCTAAGACATGAGGGAATGACTTCCATGGTACTAGAGGGAGCTGTAGAGGGCAAAAACTGTAGAGGAAGACAGAGATTGGAATACGTCAAGCAAATAATTGAGGACGTAGGTTGCAAGTGCTACTCTGAGATGAAGAGGTTAGCACAGGAAAGGAATTCGTGGCGGGCCGCATCAAACCAGTCAGTAGACTAATGACCAAAAAAAAAATAAAATTAAAGACCAGAACAAAAATAAAATATCTTCCAAGCCCAAAGAAAAATGGGCAGTAACAGCTTTCAGTGAGAAAGAAGAAGCTGTAAATTTTTTGGTTAAACAGAGGAGGGAGGAAATATTTATAGATAAGCAGCTTGGAAAGCCAGTTTCATTTCATAAAATCTGAAGATGAATTTTATAAATGGAAGAAAGGTTTACATAAAGTATGAAATACGTGCTGAAATGAAAGTCAAAATAGCGTGATAGAAAAACCATTCCAAAGATTTAGAACTGTTTGTGAGAATCAGTGCACCATTATTGAGGGAGATCTATGAGAGTGGGCACTCTGAATTACAAGTGAGTTGAAAGTAATCGTTTCCAGCCTTCTTTGACCTGGTTAAACAGACTCAGGAAATTATATGGAAAAGGAAGACACAGTTTACCTGAAGTAAACATCTAAAGGAGATATCATCAACACGTGATACTACTAAGAAATTTGTAGCTAAAGTGAAGATGAAGCTTCTTGTTATCCCCTAAGTGCTGCAGATAAAGCCAGTCAGTCAGGTTTCAGGCAAGAACTGTGTGCAAAGCACACTTTATCATTTCATGTGAAAAAAAGACAAAGTAACTTGTGCAGTCGATGAATTCGATGAAACATTCGCATACAACAATGCCAATGCAACTATCAGTGGATTAATGTTTCTGCAGCGTTACAACCGTCTTCAGGAATACCAAGAAAAATTCAGACAAAAAAAAAAAAAAGAAAATCTGTTCTCTGCAAAAATCCTGCAACCCTGTAGCAAAATCTGGAAAAATGGGAGAGAATAATTTTCAGTGGTACATCCAAAATATCTTCTTACCATTTACAGAAAAAAAATATTGCTGTTGTTGGATTCATGGCCTGGGCATAATGACATCTCTCATCTCTGTCTTTAGGAGGACAATGAAAAGATTGTTAATAGAAGTCTGTCTCCACCTGGAACTACTAGTTTCATTCAGCCTCTCGATTAAAAAATAAAAAAAAGTCTCACTGAACTCTTCTGAACTCTACATGTCATGTGTGGTCTGGCGTCTCGTTACCAGCAACAGGTCCCAGGTTAAAACTAGTCGATTCCCTAAAAAAAAAAAAAAACACGCTCAGTGCGTCGTTGCTCGAAAGTGGTAGGGAGACATGACTTTGAACAAACAGCCACCACGCAGAATGTTAGAGACAAGTTACTCTTTAAATGCAGTATATGATCTGAAGATGGGCAGCTAGCCTGAAACCGGTCATTGAAAATATAAAAAACTATCAAAGACTGAAATGCCATATTTTTATTCAAAGAACGATCGCGGCAATCCCGATAAGACAATCATGTCTAGTTTTGATGTAAAATTATTACATGATTGTAGTGTCGTTTAGAGACATGTGGCAAACCATTAATGTCACAATCATATTATTTCCATTCTCTATGTAGAGCGGGCTGTTCCATTAATGACACACACGGAGTCAGGGACTTTTAACCAAATGCTAGGGGAACTGTGAGTGGAACTGAGTGCGCAATTGGGAAGCCGTGACTGTAGTGAACTGGCGGGTATAGGATTAGACTCCAGCCCCGATAGGAGCTGGTATTTTTCCTCGTTCCAGTCCCTCCAGGACAGTCCTAGGTCCACTCAGCCTGATATAAAATTGATACCATTTTATTTCACTGGAGTAAAAAGCGCCCAGGCCACTGAACACACCGCCCGCATCTCGTGGTCGTGCGGTAGCGTTCTCGCTTCCCACGCCCGGGTTCCCGGGTTCGATTCCCGGCGGGGTCAGGGATTTTCTCTGCCTCGTGATGGCTGGGTGTTGTGTGCTGTCCTTAGGTTAGTTAGGTTTAAGTAGTTTTAAGTTCTAGGGGACTGATGACCATAGCTGTTAAGTCCCATAGTGCTCAGAGCCATTTGAGCCACTGAACACACCGTCCATCCCTTCCTGGTGCCACGGAGAAGAAAGCCATATTCTACTTATAGTCAGGCCGAAAGCCCAGGCAGGAGAGTGTGCCAAAAAATTTACTTTTTGCAAGTGAAATCTCCCGAAACCTTGGCCAGAATCGAGGAACAGGAACTATATTTAATTAAAGTCTGGAACAACATCTCCGAAATAAAAAATAAAAGCCTAGTATGAGTGAAAGCGATTTTGTTTGTGCGTGTACATAGTAAAGTCGATGACGTCCTCGACATGTGCAGCGTTACTAGCCGTGCGGTTCTAGGCGCTTCAGTCCGGAACCGGGACTGCTATTGTCGCAGGTTCGAATCCTGCCTCGGGCATGGATGTGTGTGATGTCCTTAGGTTAGTTAGGTTTAAGTAGTTCTAAGTTCTAGGGGACTGACGACCTACGATGTTAAGTCCTATAGTGCTCAGAGCCATTTGAACCATTTTGTAGCGTAACTACGAGCGTTGGACAAAAATATGAAAACACCAACAACGAAACATACAACACTGAAGGGCCAAAGAAACTAGTGTATACATGCGTATTCAAATACACAGATATGTAAACAGCCAGAGTACGGCGTTGCGGTCGGTAACGCCTATTTAAGACAACAAGTGTCTGGAGCAGTTGTTAGATCGGTTACTGCTGCTACAAAGGCAGGTTATCAAGATTTAAGTGTGTCTGAACGTGGTGTTATAGTCGGCGCAGGAGCGATGAGACACAGCATCCCCGAGGTAGCGATGAAGTCGGGATTTTCCCGTACGACCATTTCACGAGTGTACCGTGAATATCAGGGATCCGGTAACACATGCGACATCGATATGGCCGGAAAAAGATCCTGCAAGAACGGGACCAACGACGACTGAAGAGAGTCATTCAACGTGACCGAAGTGCAGCCCTTCCACAAATTGCTGCAGATTTCAATCTGGGCCATCAACAAATATCAATGTGTGAACCATTCAACGAAACATCATCGACATGGGGTTTCGGAGCCGAAGGCCCAATCATGTACCCTTGATGACTGCACGACACAAAGCTTTCCGCCTCGCTTGGGCCCGTCAACACTGGCGTTGGACTGTTGATGACTGGAAAAATTTTGCCTGGTCGGACGAGTATCTTTTGAAATTGTACCGAGCGGATGGACGTGTACGGGTATGGAGACAACCTCATGAATCCGTGGACCCTGCATATCAGCAGGGGACTGTTCAAGCTGATGGAGACTCTGTAATGGTGTGGGGCGTGTGCAGTTGGGGTGATATGGGACCCCTGACACGTCTAGATACGACTCTGACAAGTGACACGTACGTAAGCGTCCTGTCTGATCATCTACATCCATTCATGTCCATTATGCATTCTGATGGACTTGGGCAATTCCAGCAGGACAATGCGACGCCACACAAGGCCAGGATTGCTACAGAGTGGCTCCAGGGACACTCTTCTGAGTTTAAAAACTTCCGCTGGCCCCCAAAGTCCCCATTGTTGAGCATATCTGGGATGCTTTGCAGCGTGCTGTTCAGAAGAGATCTTCACCTTCGTACTCTTGCGGATTTATGGATAGCCCTGCAAGGTTCATGGAGTCAATTCCCTCCGGCACTACTTCAGACATTAGTCGAGTCCGTGCCACGCCGTGTTGTGGTACTTCTGCGTGTAACAGTTTCTTTGGCTTTTCAGTGTATCATGCCTAACACGTTCAAGAAAACCCATTGGCATTCAAAACAGGTTCCAGGCGTCCGGGAATGGATAAATACAAGTCCCATATGGTTTTAAAGAGACTCTTATGCCATTCTTCCTGCGAAATGGCCGGCCGTTGTGGCCGAGCGGTTCTAGGCGCTACAGTCTGGAACCGCGCGACACTACGGTCGCACTGCCACGAGCTCCAACTGATTCGTGTCTCTGCTGAAATTTGGTCGATCGTTTGGCGACGATCCTCGTTGGTCTTTTGGAGGACGTTTTCAATGTTCTCCTCATTTCGCGATGTTGAAGGGCGTCTTGAGACAGAAGCTCGGTCAGCAGCTGGAAACAGAGTGCAACAAGACGCATCCTACGAAATGACTTTCTCCCATTGCTCCACAGTCCAGGTTTCATGGCTTCGGCACCAGTTCTTCCTGTTACGGGCATTTATCTGGTTTTGAAATACCAGCCCGCCCTGCAATTCCTTCCTTACTAAGCTCCTCCGTGTTGCATTAATGCTGAAACGGTTCGCGCATGCGAAATTCAGCTTCGTAATGACTTTTGCAGCTGTCGTCTTCCTATTTTTCGCCACACTCCTCTTCAGTGACCGTCTGTCGCCATCAATCAACGCACACCTTCGTCCGCTTTGCGTCACAGCGGATGACATTCTTCAGCTTTCCCTATATGCGGTATAAATGTTCGATATGGTGCCTCGTGAAACACTTAAACACTTCGGCTTGGTTATGGAAGCTCGCAATATACGGGCACCAACCATTTGTCCAAGTTCGAATTCACTTAGGTCCCAGGTAATGCATTCACAACCACTTACAACACTGCTCTGACCACAACAGAGACTTGGGACGTTTTGAGAACATTGCTCAGGTGCCGCCTGAACCGTGAATTTACATTCAAAACCTTTTCTTAAGAATTTACTTTATTTACTAGCGATTCATCAAGAACATTAACACATTTAATCACACTAGGTGAGCGTGGAAGTAGTTGCCAAAGGGTAACTGATGAAACAATTTAAAAAAATTATTTTAACAAATGGAAATTTTATTCCTAAAAGCCCCTTTTTTGTTTTGAAACAGATTTAAAATTATAATAAGAAAGCACCCTGTAAATATCAAGTTACAATTTATTCAGAGGCAGATATAACCTTTTTTATAGTGTGAACTTTCGGGCTGAGAATCTTGCCGCTCCCTCTTAACACGGCCGTAGTCACGACCGCTCACAACAACCTCTGAAAGACTACACTGGTGCAAATCTGCAACACACCAGATTAGTTTAAACTAAAAATTTTAACAATTCACAAAAAAACATAAACTATGCACCCTGTAAGAGGGATGGAAATGGTACAAAACGCACACATTAAAAATTATTTGCCACCAAAAGTGTAACTTGTTTTTGAAAGAACTCTTAGGGTGGAAGGGTGGCAACTTTATATACTAAAATGACCATTTAAATAAAATCCATGACATGCAGTTTTACATAAAATGTACCAACATGCTGTACATTACACATATACCACTTCGCAACATGATAGGCAAGATAAAAACATATTTCAGGACTTCGGTATTTACACCTTAAGCAACAAATTCGTTAACACCGAATCCGACAAACACGACAGAGGCAGCTATTAATGTATGGGAGATTGGCAGGGGAATTACTGAACAACCCGAGCCGCAGATTGCTATAACCAGTCCCAACTCCACAAGGGAAAACGGACCACCCAATTCATAAATAACCACCTTCCCGTGGGTGGGCAAACGGAGAAGAATGGTGGGTCGACCACAAAACAAAGCCGCTGGTGACCTCACCAAGAAAACAAATAGAATTTAACAAGTAAATGAAACAACATATCTCCAATCACTTAACTTCAAATAAACTGCGATTTCTGGCGAAGACCTGGCGCAGCACCCCCAACGCTCTCCCGAACCGTCCGCTGCCAGCCGCTCCAACGGACGCAGGTAGGCGCGCCGATCTCCCGTCTCACGGCGTCGCAGCTCGCCCCGGCCAGCCCGATGTCGTGGTTTCACTCCTGTTGCTCTCGTGTCAACCGCGATGCCACTGCCCTTCGCTATACGGCGCGGCCCACTGGACTCACGTGGGGACCTCACATGCGCCGACGCTCAAGGCGGACCAGTCATCTTGTGTCTCAGTGCACGACTGACCAACCGACCGATCCAACCGCCAATGACCGTTGCCCAAGCAAATCGAGCAGACTGGCGGCTTAACGCGTACTAGCACTCTGGACGACAGACTGACACTGACTACCCTACACTGAGCCGACTGCCCAACTGATCAGACTCGCCGAGACTGACACACTGACCCCTACCGAGCTCATAGCGCCCCCTTAAATGCACGTGAACAGGCAACTTTTCCCCTTTCACACCAGAGGGAGACACCAAAGTTGCGATTGCCACAGCGGCGCCACCGCCAGAAACGGAGGGCGATTGGTTCACACCACGCGCTGCGGCGCGCTCTCCAAAACAGCAAATTTTACCACGGCTCACCGCCCAAGGTCAAATACAGCAGCGTAACCTGCAACCTTGGCAAGCATCTACATTTATATTCAGGCATGCATTTCATGCGGTATTTTCGTATTTCACTCTAACCTCTACACGTCCCTTATGCCTCTTGCCTAGCGCAGTCGGCGTCTACAGCAGTCGGCTCTGGCACTGTGGAAGATCCCTGTCGGGCTCTGCCTCCCACCAATACGAGATCTATTGAAAAAATTCCGGAATTTTGTCCACAAAATTTTTCTACGCTTACCATTTACTTTTTGTGCATGGTCTTCTTCGAAATATTCTCAACCACAATTCATACACCGCTCCCACCGCCGTTTCCACTTTCGGAAGCATCTCGGTACGCCACTTGCTGGATCGCGCGAAACGCCGCCTGAGAATTTTCTTTTATATTGTTTATCTTTGCAGATCTTCGTCCTTTTAACAGGGTTTTCATCTTTAAAAATAAAAAAACAAGAATCCGCAGGGGCCAGGTCTGGAGAGTACGGAGGATTAGGCAGCACAGTTCAAAATGGTTCAAATGGCTCTGAGCACTATGCGACTTAACTTCTGAGGTCATCAGCCGCCTAGAACTTAGAACTAATTAAACCTAACTAACCTAAGGACATCACACACATCCATGCCCGAGGCAGGATTCGAACCTGCGACCGTAGCGGTCGCTCGGCTCCAGACTGTAGCGCCTAGAACCGCACGACCACTCCGGCCGGCGCAGCACAGTGATTTCGGTTTTTGTGCCATGGTCGCGCACCAACAGGGATGAATGTGCGGGTGCGTTATCGTGATGCAAGACCCATGAATTATCTCGCCACATTTCAAGCCATTTCCTTCTCACATTTTCTCCCAGGCATCGCAAAACGTCCCGGTAGCACCATCGATTAACAGTTGGTCCCTGTGGCACGATTTCATAATGAACCAATCCTTCATACTCAAAGAAAACTATCAGCATGGCTTTGACATTTGACATGACCTGACGATCTTTTTTTGTTCTTGGAGAACCTTTCCCGACCCATTGTGATGATTGAAATTTGATCCCAACATTATAATAGTAGACCCATGTCTCATCACCAGTTACGATTCTCTTAAGGAACGTCTTGTTCTCATTTGTGCGGTCCAAAAGTTCTTTACAGATTGCGAGGCGGAGGTCTATCTGGTCTTGACTCATGAGCCGTGGGACGAATTTGGCGGCAGCACGATGCATTCCAAGGTGCTGTTTCAGGATTTCACGACATGATCCAACTAAAATGTTACATTCTTCTGCAGTCTCTCGGACAGCCAGTCTTTGATTGGCACGCACAATTTCGTTGACGTTCCTGACATGAGCGTCATCGGTAGACGTCGAAGGGCGTCCTGAACGAGGGTCACCTTTAACTTCCGTCCGGCCGTTTTTAAACCGTGTGAATCATTTGTACCACCGAGTACGACTTAAGTACTCATCACCGTAGGCTTCCTGCATCATTTGGTGGGTCTCTGCAAAGGTTTTCATGAGTTTCACGCAAAATTCTATGCAGACGTGTTGCTTATCTAACTATGACCCCTCGAAGTTCGCAAACACAACGCTTTACTCAATAGAGCACTGAACAATAACTAACAGACATACAAGAATGAAATTCCCGGCAGTTACATATAAACACAGGCGAGTGCAAGGATGCCAACCGCATTTATCTCCAACACACTATTGGCGCTAAATTACGAATGTTCCGAAATTTTTTGAACAGACCTCATACAGTATGTGGTGTGTTGGTGGTATCGATATCCTCACTCGGAGGTAGCTCAGAAATCTCGGAGTCTACATCACAGTCGGGTGAGGTTACTATGTAAATGTCATATAGCACTATTGGGCGGGATACCCAACGAGGGGGGTTCAACCGACTATCGGAAAGGGGTTCTTCTTCTGTGCACATTGGCCCCTTTCCTTAGGGGTATATGAGAGCAGTGTCGAATGGGAATTTACAAAGCATAGGTGAATGTAACGGAGGCGTCTACACTGTACTGTTATGTTAGCGTAGTTTGATGATGATAATGACGATGATGAGGTAAGAGCGAGTGTGAAACGCGATGCTGGCACTTAGCTTACTTGTTTTGAATAGTACTAAAGGGATAGCCGAGATTAATTCCCTATCCGACGGACGGATCATGATCAGCAGTGTCACGTGGCCGTAGTTCATGAGACACTGTAGAGAGGTTTGGAATTTAGCCTAGAGCGTTGGCTGGTATCAGGAACTTTAGACCACCATCTCTCATTCCATAACCGACCAAATACTGGCAATGAAAATTTCATCCAACACCACAATTCGAACCGGCATACCTCCGAGTCGAGCGCCGCTAATCAGACATGCGTTAGCGACCTCAACTACGGAGGCAGGCTACGTTACAATAATTAATACAGAGTTCTAGTTACCAGGCCGAAGTCTGGCGATGCTGCTCTCTCAGTCTATCTTGTCAAAGCCTTTATGTATGTGTATAGCAGCTGCACCGTACTGTCCGATGCTGAGAAGAATAGGTGACAGACCGCTACGGTCGTAGGTTCGAGTCCTGCCTTGGGCATGGATGTGTGTGATGTCCTTAGGTTAGTTAGGTTTAAGTAGTTCTAAGTTCTAGGGGACTGATGACCTCAGCTGTTAAGTCCCATAGTGCTCAGAGCCATTTGAACCAATAGGTGACAGGATGCTGTGGCAGCAAATAGACAACACTGGGACGTGCTGTAGAGCAGAACAGTGTGCGCCGACATGTTACAATGAAATTACCAAATACAATAAGCCGTAATTCAAGGAAAAGAAGTAATAAGCGAGTAGACAACTCTGCAACTGAACTCTGTTCTCCGTCAGAGGAAAAAATGTCCCCCATACACTCTTACTTACACACACACACACACACACACACACACACACATGCACGCACACAGTGTCAAATACACAACTCAAAAGATTCCAAACTTGTGCAAAAAATATTTAGTGGTTCAACTATCAACCATTTGGTTTCCGAAGCTTATAAACAGTGACAGTGAAAGTTAAAAAATATGCAGTTTTTTCCGTAAGTTTTTTCACCGTGAAGATGATAGGGAAACCGGTAAAAGTAAGTGAAACATATCGTGCACGCGCCAACACACACACACACACACACACACACACACACAAAATCTTCCAATGCTGTAACTTCAGCGAAACATGTCTCGGTAAAAGAAGAAGGAAATGTGTTTGGTCAAGACGGATTCCATCCACAAATATATTTGTAAGCAAACACGGACGTGAGAGCTGCACCCTCGAGGAGAGCATGCGCCGTTAAGTTAACATTGTAACTACGACTGACTTGATGAGTTTGGAGCGACTAAGCACACTGTTGGCTATTAAAATAGATACATAAGGAGGGGCAGCAAGTAACGGCATTTTACTCATTGTGCGTATATAGTTTACTAGGATTACATTCGTAGGTCTTTTTGGTGTTATATTGTTCAAAGATAACTGTCTCGAAGATAGGGCACAGTCAACGGCCTTAACACGTCAGAAATGTAACTCGTGCTCTCCAAATTCACGCATACTGGAATCGCATTCGGTAGGACGACGGTTCAAACCCACGTCCAGCCATCCAGATTTAGATTTTCCGTGATTTCCCTAAATCGCTTAAGGCTAATGCCGTCACGGTTACTTCGAAAGGGCAAGGCGCTTTCCTTCCCCATCCTTCCCTCATCCGAGCGAGTGGTCCGTCTCTAATGACCTCGGTGTCGACGGGACGTTAAACACTAATCTCCTCCTCCTCTTCCAAATTCACGACTATGCGAACCAGAGTTGGTTGTGTTGTCAGCCCAGTGGTACACCATGTAACTAGCTGGCACTGGCTTCGTAAGACGATGAGGAAAGCAATCACGTGCAAGTCCATCGTACGCAGACCCGATACTTGTCTGCAAAGGCGACGTGGTGTTATATCTGCGTTAAGTATTGTCTTTGGGAGCACCGCTGCCGCGTTAAAGGAAGCTGAAACCTGGTAATTAAGGAAGACAGGATTGGGTTACGATTGTGGACAGGGCCTGAATCAATTACTATTGGTTTGCTTTGCAAATTCACTCATTTATTTTAGTAAATAATTTTTTAAAACAAGCCAATGAGGTCGCAATCAGACTTTTAAGGCACGTAACCACAATCACGGCTGAAGGCGTTTAGCACCCAAAATGGCAATTATTAAAAATTTTAACAAACATACATAATATACAGACAGCAAATAATTTTTGAAAAAATGGTTAAAATGGCTCTGAGCACTATGGGACTTAACTTCTGAGGTCATCAGTCCCCCAGAACTTAGAACTACTTAAAACCTAACTAACCGAAGGACATCACACACATCCATGCCCGAGGCGGGATTCGAATCTGTGACCGTAGCGGTCACACGGTTCCAGACTGAAGCGCCTAGAACCGCTCGGCCACCCCGGCCGGCTAATCTTTGAAAAGAACCCAATGTGGTCGCAATCAGAATTTTAAGGCAAGTAACCACTATCACGGCTGAAGGCCTTTAACGTCAAAATGGCAATTATTAAAAAAATTGACAAATATACTGTCAAACGACAAATGGCATAGCAAAAGTTAATTTAAAATCAAACAATTGTTCACCAAACAGTTGAGACAAATGATGGTAACTTAATAATACAATAATAATATAAAACACAAGGGCCAGTGACAGATGATGCTCCAGGAATCGACCTCTGACTAGGTCACACCAAAAACACTTTCGCGAGCAAAGAGAAAGGCAGCCAAGAGTTGAATTCAGATCACAAGATGGTAATTCGGACTAGTGGCAGTCTAACGAGCGACTAATGTTAATCTTGGTGTGGCCAGCTGACATCCAACAAAACAAATTCAAGATGTTCAATTACGCCACCCTCGTGATCACTGCCCTTCGATCCGGCAGTCCATACACGCCGCCAGCGGTCCCGGCGTGTTGTCGCTCTGTGTGAGCCTCGCTTCTCCTGCATCCCCAACCGAACTCCGCCCTTCCACCACACAGTAGAAGCACGATGTCGCCTCAAAGATAGGGCAGCAGAACAACATATCGATAAGCGCCGCTGCTGCCACTAGCGGACAGGCAACGCTTACGAAACCGAGTGGCACCAGTCAACACGAGAAGAAGACAAACAACGCAACCATGCCAACTAAACGATACGGTCTGGCAGAAACCTACACACGGCACCGACGCGAGCCGCAGCACGGCCCAGAAGCCGCAACAGCAGCTGTTGAGAGTCCGTATGTCTGCGAGGAAAATACTGTATTTCAGGCATTCACTCTAACCACAGATAACGCAGTTGCCAACGGACTTCACTTAACGACAGAGAGTTGCGTCTTTTACGTATAGTTGTCTGTGCTAACAGACAAGCAACGCTGCGAGAAATAACCGCAGAACATTTACATTGGGTTGATTTGCGGAGTATCCACGTAGATGAACACTGTGAAACGTTCGCCAAACGTATCGGTTAGGACAGTGGGGCGAAATTTGGCGTAAGTGGTCTATTGCAGTAGACGACCGACGCGAGTGCCGTTGCTAACAGCACGACATCGCCTGCAGCGCCTCTCCTGGGCTCGTGACCATATCAGTTGGGCCCTAGATGACAGGAAAACCATGACCTGGTTGGATGATCCCCGATTTCAATTGGTATGAGCTGATAGTAGGGTACGATTTGTGGCACAGACGACCCTATTAAGCCATGGACCCAACTTGTCAGGCCGGCCGAAGTGGCCGTGCGGTTCTGGGCGCTACAGTCTGGAACCGCAAGACCGCTACGGTCGCAAGTTCGAATCCTGCCTCGGGCATGGATGTGTGTGATGTCCTTAGGTTAGTTAGGTTTAACTAGTTCTAAGTTCTAGGGGACTAATGACCTCAGAAGTTGAGTCCCATAGTGCTCAGAGCCATTTGAACCAACCCAACTTGTCAACAAGGCACTGTGAAAACTGTTGGTGGCTCCATAGTGGTGTCCGTTGTGTTGACACGGAATGGACTGGATCCTCTGAACCGATCATTGACAGGAAATGATTATGCTCATTTACCTGGAGACCATCTCCAGCCATCCATGGACTTCATGTTCCCAATGAACGACGTCATGTCACTGGATCACAATTGTTCGCGATTGGTTTGGAGGACATCCTGGGAAATTCGAGTGAATGATTTGGCCACTTAGAACACCTGACATGAATCCCCAAACATAATCAAGAGGTCAGTTTGTGCGCAAAATACTGCACCGGAAACAGTTTCGCAATTATGGACGTCTAGAGGGGCAACATGACTGAATATTTCTGCGGCTGACTTCCAACGGCTTGTTGGGTCCATACTACGTCGACTTGTTGTGCTACGTCGGGCAAAAGGAAGTCCTACAAAATATTGGGAGGTATCCCAAGACTCTTGCCACCTAGGGGTGTGTTTGGTATCAGTAGCTGTTGTACCGTAATTTACTGAAACTAGTATGAAACTACTGAAATGAAACTTCCTGGCAGATTAAAACTGTGTGCCGGACCGAGACTCGAACTCGGGACCTTTGCCTTTCGCGGGGAAGTGCTTTACCATCTGAGTTACCCAAGCACGACTCACGATCCGTCCTCACAGCGTCAATTCTGCCAGTACCTCGTCGCCTTCATATCAGCGTACACTCCACTGCAGACTGAAAATCTCATTGTGCAAACTACTGAAATGCTTGTTTTTTCGTCATGACATAAATTTTATTTTGTTCAGTTAGAACAATGGAAGCGTTCTGTAATCCGTTTCTTGTTTCCAGTGAGGATGTGACGTCTGCCTACACTTTTCACTAATATTTCTCTCTTTGGGACTGGCGCCCTATATTAAAAAAAAAAGAAAGAAAACACTGGGAGAATAACGAGCAATGAAACACAACAATGTTGACAATGAAGTCAATAAGGCAATATTTTTCGACGTCTAGCAACATACACCATTGGCAGCCGCTCGGGAAGGAAGGAAACGGGGGCAAACAGTGTTTCCCCGCTCTACCCTCGCAGGCATTCTTATGTGCTGCCTACTGCACGTCCGTTTCAACCTGCTGGTCGTATTCAAGCCTTGGTCTCATTTTAAAGTTTCATGCAGCCTACATAGCATAACTGTCGTGCGATTCCTTCTTCATGTCAATTCTCGGCTGCATACTGCAAGTGCAACAAAGATGACCCTGCAGCGTTTTCGATGGGAAGTGTTTAATCACACACCATACAGCCCATAGAGTAGAAATATCTCTGGAGTGAGCATTCAGATGCGCAGAATTGATTTTGTGTGCTGTCAACATACACTGTCACCGTGTTCACGTGATCTCAGGACGGCGTATGTTTGTGTGAAATGCGTTCTATTAATATGGAATATCGTTATATTGCTAGTAGCAAAAGATTTCCTTCGTAGGCGCTGCGGATTTGGTATAGACATTTTTAGACACCATGACAATTTGCACTTTATACGTAGAATAAAGTGGGCTCTTAGCTTTTAACAGCAAAATAAAGGCCGTCACGTAACGTCACAGTCACATTAACGTGCATTTAAATTGTCAGTCACGTCACTTCACGTCGGTTCACGTAGCCCAGTACCGAATGGTGAAAGTGATATTATGAATCACCATCCGTGGTGCAAAATGTCAGAGTATAGTATCGGAATTGAGAAATAGCCAAGGAAGCATCATGATGTATGTTATTGATCAATTTTGTTAAAGTGCTGAGAAGTGAAACAACATTTCAAAACAACGACATTTATTTGGTAGGGAAACTATGTGCACATCTCAAAAGACATCTATAAAGCAATAAATGGAGCCCGTTTACCTTATACATTATGTTTTTCATTACAAAACTAATAACTTTAAAAAACTGTATATTACTCCTTCAGTAAAGCTGATAATGTCTCTTAAAACAATATTCACTGCCAATTTATTCGTTATGTTGTACGCATTTATAATGATTTGTCTAATACCTTTACGTGGCGTGAATTGGCGTAACGTGATGTGACAGCTAATGTGAAATGACCTTGAAGAAACAACAACGTCCCGAAAACAAGTGAGAATTCCAGCTTAATGTTGACAGCATGCACAGAACAGAATGCTGACTCCGAAGATGTTTCTACTTTGTGATACAGCTTGGACTTGGCTCCTTCTGATTTTAATTTCTTCACTCACATGAACCGCTAGCAATGAGGACAGAATTTTGGCATAGACAACGACCTGCAGACCAGAGTAACGAACTGGCGGAAATCACAGGCGGCTCCTTCTGTGACGGGGTAATTGGGACTTGGTACCACAATTGTGTAAGTCCGAGCGGCGCGCAGAGCTGGAAGGTGTAACTAAATGTTCCAAATGAAACATTTTTTATCTTCACTGTGCTTTCCATTTAGCGACCTATCGGAGAAGGACAAAATAGACCATTGTATTTGGGTTATATTATAACAGCTGTTCCTCTGTAACGGATAAAAATGGGATACGGCAAGTTGAAAAAGGTGAGAGGGAGGGAGAGGGGGATATATACTTCTGTGTGATAAACCCCTTCACTCGAAATTTTCTCTTCTTCGTACCTTCTCTGTGTTACCACTGATCTTCGATCACTGATCTCATTTGTACTAAGACTGCAGTACACGCGAGGTGCCTATTTGCTTCCACCACCATGAGTGGAATACATAAGTTCTAATTAATGGTCGCCAACCTGCAGTGTACTACAGTTGTCGTCGCCTGCTCAGAAAACAGCGCGTAGGTCGTGAATCCCTTATCTTGAGGCTGTAATAACCTCTTTGCGAGGAACTGATATTTTATAAATAATTAAATTTCTAATTAGTTTGTTTGTACGAGATGCCACTCACTTTCTGTTAGCAGAATACGAGAAACTGTACAATTATATTCCACTTTATGAATAAAAAATAATTTACAATCTTCACAATTCCATAAAAATAAAACAAGGAACTATGCATTTGCGTAATTACTATCAAATTGTTCTGAATTACATGTCCACATAAATAGAAATTGCTAATAGAGTCTTAACTGACACCGACCACGCCAGACCACAAGTCTGTCTATCGAGATTACTGATTCAGCTAAGATTTGCGAATTAGACATTGCTAATTATGTCTAAACTAATACAAATCACGGCAGCCAACATGTCAGTCCTCCAAGACTGCTGGACCAACTCTGATACTACATCCGAACCACTTCGCCGGCCATCGAAAATAGGCGCGATCCGAAGATCACCGAAGTGCTTCCTCTGCCTTTTAATTTTGCAGTTGTTTATTAATCTGTTGTTCATTACGAGGGTCACTCCAAAAGAAATGCACTCTATTTTTTAAAAAATCCATCTTTTATTCTACATGTTTGAAAGTTTTACAGTGTGCAGATACATCCTTTAGGAACAATATTTTCATTTCTCCACATAATTTCCATCCCTCTCAACTGCCTTACGCCATCTTGGAACCAGCGCTTGTATACCCGCACGCTAAAATTCTGGACCAAACTGTTGGAGCCACCGTTTGACAGCGTGCACAAGGGAGTCATCATCTTCAAACCTTGTTCCACGGAGTCTTTCAGTTTTCCAAGGAGATGATAGTCACATGGAGCCAGGTCAGGACTGTAAGGCGGGTGTTTCAGTGCTGTCCATCCGAGTTTTGTGATCGCTTCCATGGTGTTTTGACTGACATGTGGCCGTACACTGTCGTGCAAAATATCCTGCTTTTGCCGATGTGGTCGAACACGACTCAGTCGAGCTTGAAGTTTCTTCAGTGTCGTCACATATGCATCAGAATTTATGGTGGTTCCACCTGGCATGATGTCAACAAGCAAGAGTCCTTCGGAATCGTAAAACATCGTAGCCATAACTTTTCCAGCAGACTGTGTGGTTTTGAATTTTTATTTCTTGGGTGAATTTTCATGATGCCTCTCCATTGATTGCCTCTTCGTCTCTGGTGAAAAATGATGGAGCCATGTTTCATCACCTGTCACAATTCTTCCAAGAGATTCGTCACCACCATTCTCGTACTGTTCCAAAAGTTCGCTGCATACCGTTTTTCTTGTTTCTTTGTGAGCCACTGTCAACATCCTGGGAACCCACCTGGCACAAACCTTTTTGAACGCCAACACTTTCAATATTCTGCAAACACTTCCTTCCCCTATCCCAATGTAGCGTGACAATTCGTTCACTGTGATGCATCTGACAGCAGTCAGCAATTCGTTAACTCTCTGCATATTGCTAGAGTGTGTGCAGTAAGAGGCCTGCCGCTGCGAGGGCAATCCTCGATGTTGCCGTGCTCGCTTTCATCACGTAACCTGCTTGCCCACCTACTAACTGTACTGCGTTCGACAGCAGCGTCTCCATACACCTTTTTCAATCTCTTGTGGATGTTTCCCACTGTCGCGTTTTCACAGCACAGGAATTCTATGACAGCACGTTGCTTCTGACGAACGTCAATTTAGCAGCCATCTTGAAGAGATACTGTGACGGCGCCACTCACGGGAACAGGTTGAACTAAGATTGAAAACAAGCAGGAAGGATGTATCTACACACTGTAAAACTTTCACACATGCAGAATGAAAACTGTATTTTTACAAAAATAGCGTGCATTTCTTTTGGAGCGACCCTCGTAATACTTATTAAATAATGGAATGATAACACACTATTGAGAGATGCTTTAATATGAAATGAAAGTACATATATTTTTCTAATCTTAATAACAGAACATTATCATTTTAACGCACAACTTACGAACGCAGCAGCCAGTCGCGGAGAAGGACCAAAATTTAGGCGGTCTTTCTCATGATACCTGTACCGAACAAACTATCTGTCATTGGTAGCACACCACATTACGTCATCTTGCCACTGATGTCTTCTCGATTGCTCTAAGAAGAACTTCTTGTAGCCGAATGATGGTTGCAAAGCAAGAAATGTTACAAGTAGGCCTACATTCGTTATATGGGATATTTTATTCAAATTTATTTATACTGCCACTTCCTAAAATATGTATTATTCCTCCTGTAACATCATGTTGCCTCCACGTATATCCCACAAAAGACCATGAAGGTAAAATTTGAGGGGTTCGAACCCACGCACCCTACGGGACAGGAAAGTACTCTCCAGCACACATCATAAAGTACGTTGCGGAGTATAGATGCAGAAGTAGATGAACGTGAGAATTCTGTTCGTGGAAACGTGTGAGACATCGCACTACTGCTCGAAGTTACAAAGGAAGGGAGAAGGCACTTTTCAAACTTTTTCATTGAAAATAAACAATAGGTTATGAAACGAGTGGTGATTAATAAGAAAATCAAAATATAGTGTTTGGTCACAATTTGACCATCCGCGTTGTCAAATAGAATCGACAGCCAAGGGCATGGCAAAAGGCTGTTTTGATAGCAATATGGTGAACGCAGTATCGCATGACAGTTCGAAGATAAATTTCAGAGGCATGATAGGTTTCATGATTTGAGACAATAACAAGGGCAAGATTGACCGAGTGAACAAGTTTGACCGAGTGACGTACGTTCGTTATTCACGTAATTGGTTGCTTGTTTAAAAAGTGGTTGACTGGATTAACCTTACGTCAGAACGGTCTATACTTCTTTCACAGTCATTTTTCTGGTTGTAAATGCACTTCCAAGTGAAAAGCATTGTGCTACTTACTATGATAAGCAAACGCGATCTGCTAGCAAATAACAAATACTCAGAAATACGCCATCCGTGATAGAATCTTGTATGAAATACCTTTCCTAATGAGCAGATAGGATGTTAGAATTATATATCACGCACAACATACAGCGTCACATGAAATCGTACTCATTTGAAGTGCTAATGACATATCTTAAAAACTAAGCAGAAGCCAAAAACTGCGACGGTAGTGCTACAGCTTTACATGCTATCTGTACGGATCATTTCCGCTAAGAGAAATAATTGCGACAGAAAAATCCCTGAAGCTCCGTTGCAAAAATGTCACATACTTTCACTACATAAACTAATCTCCCAAACACGACGGTCTTACTGGACCTAAAATGAAATAACGAGAACTGCAAAATGACTCGCAGTCTGCCTATTTTACTGGGTTAAAAGCCCCATTATGTTCCTGCGCAAAGTAAAACCGCGTACGCTTATCGCACTGATAAGTGGCGCCATCCGCAACAGTGGCGAAACTCTGAACTGACGGTCCTTCCGCTGTCTTCGGAACGTATACTGCGGGCAAACTACCTCCCAGGCGAGCGGCTGTCGGGAGAAACGGCAGTCTCTGTCATATCATACATGCTAACCTGCGCCTCTCAGAAACACCAATGACACCATGCTGACAGAAAATACACTATTGGATTTTGCAGCACGCACGTCGTGAAACTATGATTCTGATTCGACTGACGGTAATTTTAAAACTATTTAGTTCCAGATCTCGGTGGTAACCAGGGAACCTAAAGCCTTGGTCGTAGTAAAACACTGAGAAATGTCTCGAGTCTGCCGAATGACAAACTGATAAACCCCATATCCGTCAAAACGGAGCAATGCACAGCCTACTGTGAGTTTCCGAAGCCCTGAAATAAGCGGAGCACTTACGCTAAGGGAAACATCCCCGCCAAAAAAATCTTCTTGTTCTGGTAGAAGAAGGTTGATCTGGTTACTAAAAAATATCTCTTGTAGAATTATCGAATACTTAGAGTACACAAACTATCCTGCAAAACCGTAATATCTCCAACGAAACAGAAAGGACAAATGAAAATGGGCCTCAAGTGAAATAAGTACTGCAGATCAGAAAATTTAGAGGAATGACACAAAAAAATTATTTAGTAAAGCACCTCAAACAAACTAAAATCGAATTTGGGACGATTACTGAAACTAGGAAAAAACTGAAAGGGAGTAAATAGTCTACAGGATAATAAATAGCTGAGTGCCCCTTTAAAGGGGAGCTATTACTTACCTACAAGAAAAATGATCAAGAATTATGAAAATATTAATTATAGCTTTGCGAAAGCAAGGATTGAATTAGAACGAAGAAACACAACGATCATAGCAGTATTCACCTCAAAAGAGAGCAAAATGACTCAAGAACTTCCTGCGCCTATCTACAAAATGTGCTCAACAAGAGACAATCGAATCATAATAACAGGAGACTTTATGCGATTGTAGGAAATGTTCCTATACCGAACTTGTCGGACCTCGTGGAGAAATAACAATTCATGAAAATTAAAAGCTACTAAGGGCCTTCTTGACAGTGAATATTTTAGTTGTTAGAAGTACCTTTTTTCCAAAAATAAATGTGTACAAAATACATTTAGGCAGACAAAGATTAGAGATTAAAAAATCGACTATATAATGACAAGTAAGAAAATGAAGTTCACCTAAGAGGTATCAGAGTTTATAGACGAGAGGATGACGTTCTGTTAGTCTCCTAAACAGACACGTAGGCAAAAAAGAAAACAGAGGATGAAGAAGTGTGAACAGTACATCTTAAATGAGATCAGTATAAGGCATACGTACTAAAGTTGATTGACCAAAGAGCTCAGATTTGCTGATATAAAAAAAAACGAATGTTATTGAATAAATATGGTGTAACTTGGAAGATGCAGTCAGAAAATTAGCAGGTAAGAACCTAGGACACAGTAAATATAGAATAGGGCAAGTACCGACCGTTTATAGTGTTCACATCAAGTAAATCCCTAAAGAAGCAAAACGAGTATTAAGAATATATCAGTGACTTCACAGAGAGCGGAAGAGAAACGTACAGTCAAGAAATACCGCTAAAAGTCTAGTGACGAGAGTAACAGTGGGACACATTTTAGCAAAAATTGACGGTTATGTACATGGATGACAAGTAATACCTCATAACATAATGAAAAATTTAAATTCCAGAGAAAATGTAAGTATATATTGACAACAATCAGGAAAGGAAGTAGAAAAACTGCTCGAGTAATGTATGGCACAATTCAAATGAAAAATAAACAAACAAGAAACCAAAAATGAAAGCGGTAGTCGATGTCTGGACACCACTGAAGTGGGAGAATGAGTGAAATCACTAAAATGTGTAAGAAAGGAAAAATAGGATTGGTTTGTTGATTTGGAGGAGGAACCAAACAGCGAGGTCATCAGTTCCGTCGGATTACGGAAGGAAGTCGGTCGTGCCCTTTCAAAGGAACCATCCCGGCATATGCCTGAAGCGATTTAGGGAAATCATGGAAAACCTAAATCAGGATGGACGGACGCCGGTTTGAAGCGCCGTCCTTCAGAATGCGAGTCCAGTGTGTTAACCACTGCGCCACCTCGATCGGTGAAAAATAAGATACTAGGCTTTGACAGTTTAGTAATAAAGGAAATAAATTTCTTACTTGAGTCCGCGAACATAATGAATGTTACGTGAATAAACCCGTCTTGATCGCGAAATAATTTATTTATTTATTACGCTGTTTCAGATATCAAAAGATACTTTGAACTTGCGAGACAAGGTTCAGTGTCAATGTTAAATTGGATATTAATATGCGTTACATAGAGATTTCATTACTGATACCATGTCTCGCTATTTCGAAGTGTCTTTAATATCTAATAACGGAAGTAGCCGAAACGGCGTAATAAATAAAGAAATTTGTTTAGCGATCAAGACGGTTTGATTCACATAACATTAGACATATTAAATGCAGGATGATGGAAACATGAAGTCCTTCTTCTGCATTCAAGATTATTGTATTTATTCAGTATATTGTGGAAGGAGTGTAAAATATTTCGAAACTGGTTAATGAAAAGTCTTATCAGTATTTAAGATTTCTGATAAAAAGCCTTATGACACTCTGGGTTCAACTTATGAAACTGATGCGAGAATTTTTAACCAAGTATCGAGAAACGGCTTTATAATCTTTAATCAGTGAAAAACTACTGGATTTTGGGTGGATCGTTAAACTACTGAATTTTGTAGAAGTATGCAGAAGTTCTGAATCTATCCAACAAGAATCCTTAAACAGCCCAGTAAGAAGTTCGTGTCGAAGTCACATCTTCAGTTTTCGAAGTTGGAAGAGGATAGTGGAGCCGCGATTAAGTATTATCGCCAAATGAACTGATCCTTACAAGAAGCTTTCCGACGGAGAAAGCGCAATTCCCACCTATACTATTTAAGAGATGACGGCAACCTGGGCTACCAAGAGGTGATTTGGTTGCCTTCCTTCCAGGCGTAGAAACGCCTGAGCTGGAGCTTTACACAGAGTTAGTGGATAATGTGGTTCAGAAGTGAGCACAACATGATCCGTAAAATCCTGTGTGAAAATCCGTTTGCCTTCTACATCTACATCTATAGACAGCAAGCCATCTCACAATATGTAGCGGAGGGCTTTTCCCCTTTCCCTGTTCGATTATCGAGTGAGAATGAACGGCTGTCAATAAACCTCGGCATGAGCTTTAATTTCTCTGATTTTGTCGTCGTGGTCATTTCGCGAGAAATATGTGGTAGGAAGTAATATACTGCCCGACTCTTATTGAAATGTACGTCCTCGGAATTTTAACAGAAACACTCAACAGATCTCTTGTAGCGTCTGCCAAAGGAGTCTCTTGAGCATTTTCTAAACGGTCTCGACCGACCAAACAACCCTGTGATGAAACTGTAACTCTATTATTTTATTCCCGTCTCCGAATATACTGTACTTTTATACTACCTAATTTTATGACGGCTGAATTAAAGCCTAATACAACTAGCCTGTTCTTGTACAAAATTAAATTGTACGGAACAGTATACTAGCGACTGCATGAAACGCCGTTGTCTCCCACTAAACAGATTTTCTACCATAATGCTGGATTCACTTCATGTCTGTCACAGGTAAGTGTACCTGGCACGCACTTATGCGCACACACACACACACACACACACACAAACGGGCGCACGCGCGCGCTCTTTCTCAATCGTACTACACAATAACAAACAATGGAAAGTCCAGGACGCAAAAAAAATAATGTTATGAAAAGGAGAGACTGCTACTCACCGTACAGAGGGGACGCTGAGTCGCAGAAAGGCGCAAGAAAAAGGCTGCTGTACGTCTAAGCTTTCGGCCAAAATCTTTCTCCCAAATTAGAATACACACACACATTCACACGAGCACAACTCACACACACATGACCTACGGCTCTCGCTGCTCTCAGAGTCTTCATATTCATTTTAGTTCACACACACAATATGTAAAATGTGCGAATGGCCCATACCCTCGGTAGTTTCTGTCGATCTAAATACCACTTAGCTGTGCATAAAAAGTATACTGCCTAAAATCTTGGTCTCTCCTTAACACAGTCCTGAAGAACAAATCACAGTTTGATATAATTCAGCGTCGAGTTAACAAAGTTCACAGTTCGTATCAGGATTTCTGACTTTTTTTCCGCGATAACGATGTGTCCCGGATGGTGCAGTGGTTAACGCACCTGCCTAGTAAGCAAGAGATCCCGGGTTCGAATCCCAGTCCGGTACACATTTCCACAAGTCGGCGACGTCAAATTCTATCCAGATAGCAGCTTTTTTGTGTCACTAGGCCAGAAGTATGCTGCAGTGCTTTCAGGAGCTTGATAGCGAATTCACGTAGATGTCTTGGCCATTAAACTTGCCCCATCTGAACCCAATGGAACACATCTGGGACGCCAGCTCCGCGCCCACAAACCATAGGCCCGTAATTTGCAGGAGATGCGTAATCTATACGTAGATACCCGGTGGGACTTACCTACAGATAGCTGACAAAGACTTGTCGAATTCCTGCCACGTAGACTCGCTACTACACTGCGTTCCACAGGTGAACCAAGGTGTTCTGCCTCATCAGTGAGTCTTTAGTGTTACACGTGGTTGTTGTATGCAGTGGACTTTTCTCTGGAAGTTCACGACCTCTGTGCAGTTACACCAGATCGGCAGCTCCACTATTCTGCTCCCTAGAGAGGAAAGCCAAGTTATGTGAAGAGTCGTGGATGTCCAACCATTTAGCCTCTAGTGGTTGTGTCGCTGTCCTACCTATTTCCACAGATGCTCGCAACAGTAGCACGTGAACATTCGACCAGCTTCGTCGATTTCGAGTTACTCGTTCACAGGCTCTGTGTAATAATAATATGCGCTTTGTCAAAGTCACTTATCTCAATAGATTTTTCCGTTTCCAGCCCGTATCTTCGCGAGGGTGATCCCACGTCCGTGACTGCTCTGCTGAAAACCTTTTGTTTCCGCGTCACGTGACCGAAACGGCACCAGGCGGCATCCAACGTCGCAGTGGCCTGTAGTCATAATGTTTTGGCTGTTCGGTTTATATGAGTTTCTCTTGAACGAGAAAGAACGGCCAGTAATACTAACGTGGCACAAAAAGTTACAAAAATGTGAAATGTGGACCTCAAATATCATATTACCCTGGACTGGAACTTGTGACAAAGATATGGAACGTGCACGAGCTGTTTTATGTGTTGACATACAAGAATGTTCCAAAGGAATTCCTATGACAGGACAAAGTAATTTTGCAGTGTCTGTAACAACCGTAATTGCATGGACTGAAGGCGGTTGTATCCGAAAAACATGCGATTTTGTGAGATGGAGTCTTTCACGTCCGTGTTAAACAAAATATTTCATAAAGAAGGCAGGATGTTCCGCTGACTCGCCGTTTCATCTCTATACAAAATAATGCTAACTCCCGTACCTGGGGCTCAACATACTTACATAGTGCACAAAAAACAGTATCTTTTCTCCCCCCCCCTTTTTCTTATATAGAAGGTACGGTTAATGATTCAAATTTCCTTGAAATACTGGAGTCGTATCCGATTCGTAACTGAACGCCAACCGAGAGGCCCTAGTGTACAACACCAGTGGTCCCTTTAATTAAGTCCCGTCCTGAACAACAGACTTCCTGAACGTTGGCTTCGTCTCTCACTGCACACTCTTGATTTCGTCTTTGTAACGTGTTAAAGACCGCGGTTTTACCAAACTCCTGCTGAATTGCTGTGAATCGTTTTTGTAAACCTCTCATAACTGACGTGAAAGATATTTGGATTTATTTAAAAACAAACGTTTACGAGAAGAGATTACTACGAGTTATGCATGTGTATGTTCGCAGTCCATAAATGCGTCTTATGACTAAGAGCAACTCACGTAATTCCAGCCGCAGCTGTAGCACAATATCAGGCGAAAAAATGCGAGAGAGCATACGTGAAGTGGCGCGTGCTACGTAGTAAAAACTATTCATTCGGATCCAAGCGACAATGAGTCGGAATGGTACTAAACTAAATGTGGAACGCTCAATAAAAGTAATTATCTCAAAGCGACTAGAGCTTTATTTACATTTTCCATAAACTCTTTCGGTTTGTGCATCATATGAAAGACAATTATTGTTTTGCCATATAACACCAGAGCAACGGCGACTCAGTAGAGGCACAATCACTTCATTAATTAAGTTACAATCATTTCTTTCTTGCATTGCTATTACCGGTTCGACAGAAATGTGATAAATAACCATTCTTTACTCCCAAGCTTAAAAAAAATTGTGCCTTAGATCGTCTCCGGTATGTTAGCCACAAAATAACACATTGAGTTGCTGGTCATCACTAAAACAGAAGTGAAAAGTACTTCTTCGTGGCTAATATATTGGGCGTCATCTGTAACTGTTTATGTGGAACAAATGGAGTGAAACTCATTCTAAGATGAAATTTATATCGAAACACATGACAGCTATGTAAAACAGTATAGTACCGTTGTCAGTCTTCGAAACCAATTACAATTCATACTATAGCCGAGTGAAGCAGCAAAACACCTCTTGAGGAATTTTGTTATTATTTTACCTCATTATATCCAGCTGACGTGCACCAATTAATTAGACGAATACCATCCTTTCTTCTCCTTCCAAAATCTCTTTATCTTTTCACGTTTTCTACTTCCTCTTACTCCGGTATTCTATACTATAGTAACTGTTTTCTCTCTAAATCTGTAATTGTCACGTAGACTTATGAGTGCAGTAATGAAACCCGGAATGTCTATTTCCTGAGGTATCTTTCAATTTCAAGTCACCACCGCTGCTTTCTTTCATTGAGAGAGAAAGGTTGGGAACTCATTCCAACAGTCGGAAGTCGTTCATTTTCTGTGACCGTAAAACTTCATTCGGTGTCGGAGATCTTTTCAGCGCGTTAACACCAATTGAGGGGTTTTCTTTTCGTTCGTACACTCTCGGCGCTCACTAGGTCGAAATTGTTTTAAAGATTTTTCCTCTCTTTTTTACATCCTCAGTTTATGCTCTACCTCCAATTAATCAAACTTTCTGATGCATATAATACTTCATGCTTAAATGACGTGTTGTAATTTTGGGTTTTGAATTGCGTAATATAGTTTTTCGTTGGTGTGTCTATTCCATGTAGTCCTAAAGCCTTTTGGTAGTTTAAATATTCTCTTCATAGTGATTTAAAACTACCAAAAGGCTTAAATATTCTCTTCATAGTGATTCCCCCCCCCCCCCCCCCCCCCCCCATGAACCATGGACCTTGCCGTTGGTGGGGAGGCTTGCGTGCCTCAGCGATACAGATAGCCGTACCGTAGGTACAACCACAACGGAGGGGTATCTGTTGAGAGGCCAGACAAACGTGTGGTTCCCGAAGAGGGGCAGCAGCCTTTTCATTAGTTGCAAGGGCAACAGTCTGGATGATTGACTGATCTGGCCTTGTAACAATAACCAAAACGGCCTTGCTGTGCTGGTACTGCGAACGGCTGAAAGCAAGGGGAAACTACGGCCGTAATTTTTCCCGAGGGCATGCAGCTTTACTGTATGATTAAATGATGATGGCGTCCTCTTGGGTAAACTATTCCGGAGGTAAAATAGTCCCCCATTCGGATCTCCGGGCGGGGACTACTCAAGAGGATGTCGTTATCAGGAGAAAGAAAACTGGCGTTCTACGGATCGGAGCGTGGAATGTCAAATCCCTTAATCGGGCAGGTAGGTTAGAAAATTTAAAAAGGGAAATGGATAGGTTAAAGTTAGATATAGTGGGAATTAGTGAAGTTCGGTGGCAGGAGGAACAAGACTTCTGGTCAGGTGCATACAGGGTTATTAACACAAAATCAAATAGGGGTAATGCAGGAGTAGGTTTAATACTGAATAGTAAAATAGGAATGCGGGTAAGCTACTACAAACAGCATAGTGAACGCATTATTGTGGCCAAGATAGATACGAAGCCCACACCTACTACAGTAGTACAAGTTTATATGCCAACTAGCTCTGCAGATGACGAAGAAATTGAAGAAATGTATGATGAAATAAAAGAAATTATTCAGATAGCGAAGGGAGATGAAAATTTAATAGTCATGGGAGACTGGAATTCGAGTGTAGGAAAGGGGAGAGAAGGAAACGTAGTAGGTGAATATGGATTGGGGCTAAGAAATGGAAGAGGAAGCTGCCTCGTAGAATTTTGCACAGAGCACAACTTAATCATAGCTAACACTTGGTTTAAGAATCATGAAAGAAGGTTGTATACATGGAAGAACCCTGGAGATACTAAAAGGTATCAGATAGATTATATAATGGTAAGACAGAGATTTAGGAACCAGGTTTTAAATTGTAAGACATTTCCAGGGGCGGATGTGGACTCTGACCACAATCTATTGGTTATGACCTGTAGATTAAAACTGAAGAAACTGCAAAAAGGTGGGAATTTAAGTAGATGGGACCTGGATAAACTGAAAGAACCAGAGGTTGTACAGAGTTTCAGGGAGAGCATAAAGGAACAATTGACAGGAATGGGGGAAAGAAATACAGTAGAAGAAGAATGGGTAGCTTTGAGGGTGAAGGCAGCAGAGGATCAAGTAGGTAAAAAGACGAGGGCTAGTAGAAATCCTTGGGTAACAGAAGAAATATTGAATTTAATTGATGAAAGGAGAAAATATAAAAATGCAGTAAATGAAGCAGGCAAAAAGGAATACAAACGCCTCAAAAATGAGATCGACAAGAAGTGCAAAATGGCTAAGCAGGGATGGCTAGAGCACAAATGTAAGGATGTAGAGGCTTATCTCACTAGGGGTAAGATAGATACTGCCTACAGGAAAATTAAAGAGACCTTTGGAGATAAGAGAACCACTTGTATGAACATCAAGAGCTCAGATGGAAACCCAGTTCTAAGCAAAGAAGGGAAAGCAGAAAGGTGGAAGGAGTATATAGAGGGTCTATACAAGGGCGATGAACTCGAGGACAATATTATGGAAATGGAAGAGGATGTAGATGAAGATGAAATGGGAGATACGATACAGCGTGAAGAGTTTGACAGAGCACTGAAAGACCTGAATGGAAACAAGGCCCCCGGAATAGACAACATTCCATTGGAACTACTGACGGCCTTGGGAGAGCCAGTCCTGACGAAACTCTACCATCTGGTGAGCAAGATGTATGAAACAGGCGAAATACCCTCAGACTTCAAGAAGAATATAATAATTCCAATCCCAAAGAAAGCAGGTGTTGGCAGATGTGAAAATTACCGAACAATCTGTTTAATAAGCCACAGCTGCAAAATACTAACACGAATTCTTTACAGACGAATGGAAAAACTAGTAGAAGCCGACCTCGGGGAAGATCAGTTTGGATTCCGTAGAAATACTGGAACACGTGAGGCAATACTGACCTTACGACTTACCTTAGAAGAAAGATTAAGGAAAGGCAAACCTACGTTTCTAGCATTTGTAGACTTAGAGAAAGCTTTTGACAATGTTGACTGGAATACTCTCTTTCAAATTCTGAAGGTGGCAGGGGTAAAATACAGGGAGCGAAAGGCTATTTACAATTTGTACAGAAACCAGATGGCAGTTATAAGAGTCGAGGGACATGAAAGGGAAGCAGTGGTTGGGAAGGGAGTAAGACAGGGTTGCAGCCTCTCCCCGATGTTATTCAATCTGTATATTGAGCAAGCAGTAAAGGAAACAAAAGAAAAATTCGGAGTAGGTATTAAAATCCATGGAGAAGAAATAAAAACTTTGAGGTTCGCCGATGACATTGTAATTCTGTCAGAGACAGCAAAGGACTTGGAAGAGCAGTTGAATGGAATGGACAGTGTCTTGAAAGGAGAATATAAGATGAACATCAACAAAAGCAAAACGAGGATAATGGAATGTAGTCAAATTAAGTCGGGTGATGCTGAGGGAATTAGATTAGAAAATGAGACACTTAAAGTAGTAAAGGAGTTTTGCTATTTGGGGAGCAAAATAACTGATGATGGTCGAAGTAGAGAGGATATAAAATGTAGACTGGCAATGGCAAGGAAAGCGTTTCTGAAGAAGAGATATTTGTTAACATTGAGTATAGATTTAAGTGTCAGGAAGTCGTTCCTGAAAGTAATTGTATGGAGTGTAGCCATGTATGGAAGTGAAACATGGACGATAAATAGTTTGGACAAGAAGAGAATAGAAGCTTTCGTAATGTGGTGCTACAGAAGAATGCTGAAGATCAGATGGGTAGATCACATAACTAATGAGGAAGTATTGAATAGGATTGGGGAGAAGAGAAGTTTGTGCCACAACTTGAGCAGAAGAAGGGATCGGTTGGTAGGACATGTTCTGAGGCATCAAGGGATCACCAATTTAGTATTGGAGGGCAGTGTGGAGGGTAAAAATCGTAGAGGGAGACCAAGAGATGAATACACTAAGCAGATTCAGAAGGATGTTGGTTGCAGTAGGTACTGGGAGATGAAGCAGCTTGCACAGGATAGAGTAGCATGGAGAGCTGCATCAAACCAGTCTCAGGACTGAAGACCACAACAACAACATAGTGATTTCTCGATTCAATCCTGAAAGTTTGTATAACGTCTTCTGAGTATTCCGATTTAGATTCTTGTCCGGACTGAATAACCAAAGGCTGGCCATGGAAGTGTATAGTGCAGGACCTTCCATCGGCTGCGTTTTTACACGTTATACTTGTAACGCTCTTCTAACTGCAATCTCATGCAGTTTTCAAAGGAAATGGATCGTTTCTTGTCGGTTGTTAGAAAAGATATGAAGATCATTTGCGAAGTCCAAACAACGGAGCTAAATTTTAGATGCACGTGATAAATTATTTTTATAGGTTTGATGTTAATTCATTTTTCCCGGGTTGACGATGAACTGGCAGCAATCTGGCTGTCATTCGTCAGCCACTGATAAGAACAATTTAAGTACATACAGTTGCATTTATATGACAAATACATTGATGAAGTGCGAAGTACTATGATCTCTGGCGATTTTTGTCGTGACGGTTCCTGATAACTGAGGAACAGGCTTTTGTCGTAGATAACTTTAAACGGGACGTTGTAAAACAGGATGCGAGCACGTACAAGGGTATTCATGAACACCTTCCGGGTTTCAGAACACCTCCACTAACCCTACATGTACGGCGTTATTCACTAACACCTTCAGGGTTTCAGAAGTCGATTGAATGAACCCTAAAAGACGTACAGAAAAAAGGCAAGTATAAGCATTTCTCCGGGTGTCGATTCGTAATGTGTGCCGTGGTGTACAGAGGGGTCCAAAAAATGTATCCACTGTTTAAAAGTCCATAACTAGCAAACTAATGGACGAAGTTGTCTCATCTTTGGTCGTGTAATAGTTTGTAGTTCCGGCTATCGCCACATAACCGTTGTATTGCGTTGTTTTGTTTTGTCAGATGACAGTCGCTAGATAGTTAGTATTTTGTTCTTAGTTGCACCTAGTTACTCATTTGTAGTTACTCGAGTAAGCATGGCTCGCGCAAGGCTTACATTCGATGAAAGGAAGTCAGTTTTGAAGTAGTATTTTAAGTACGAAAACATTAATGAGGTTCAACGGCAATGGCGAAATGAGTATCAAATAGAGCCACCGACACGTTTAACGATTCGTCGCATTCGAGACAAATTTGAAACCGAAGGCTGTGTTAAAGATGTACACAAACAACAATCTGGATGACCTGTAACAGTAACAAGTCCAGCTAACTCCCGTCGTGTGTTACAACAATTCACTCGCTCACCACTGAAGTCTGTGAGACAGTGTGCCCGTGAAACTGGAGTGAGTCGCTCAAGTGTTCGGTGGATTTTGAAGACAGCAAAGCGGAAGTGCTACATCCCATGATTGCTACACGCAATGAACAAGGACGACCCACATCGTAGAATGGAGTACTGCGAGTGGTTTACTAACATGGTGCGCAACTATGAAGAGTTTGCAGAGATGATTGTGTGGTCTGATGAGGCACAGTTCAAACTCAATGGTACAGTAAGTCGCCACAATTGCATCTACTGGCCCGCCGAAAAACCGAACGTCCATGTAGACAAAGCCGTGAATTTGCCAGGAGTAAACGTGTGGTGTGAGTTGTCTTACCGGGGCTTGATTGGGCCATTCTTCTTCAACGGCACAGTTACCGGTGAGGTGTACCTTCAGAAGCTTTAGACATCCATTTTACCTGCCATCCGAGACTTGTATGGAGACGGAAGAGTTTACTTTGAACAAGATGGTGCCCCAACCCACTACCAAAATCGTGTTACGGCGTATCTCGACGAAAATCTACCAGAAACATGGATAGGCCGTAGAGGTGCTGTGGAGTACCCACCACGTTCCCCAGACCTAATTCCTCTGGACTTTTACCTGTGGGGAACACTAAAGGACGTCGTTTATCGACAAAAGCCACGCACATTGGATGAACTTCGAGAATCCATCGTACATTCATGTGCAAATATCCAACTGAATACGTTGCAGTCAGTAGTTAGTGCTGCAGTTCGGCGGCATCGTTTGTGTGTGGATGTTAATGGTGACCATTTCGAACACCTACTGTGATACATTTAAGTTGGACTTTAAGCTACACTTTCACCAAAAGTGAGACAACTTCGTCAATTAGTTTGCAAGTTATGGACTTTTAAACAGTGGATATATTTTTTGGACCCCTCTGTATTTGCACAGGAGGCAGGCATATCAGAACATGTAAACGAATCACCCCCAAGCCGTATTATCGCGTCGAATTAGTTCAAGTTTCCAGATAGTCAACCAGATTTCCAAAGTACATGGCAGTCACTCCTTCCTAGGCAATTTGTTCAGTGGCTTCAGTTACTTGCACACGCGAACACTGAGGTGGCAAAAGTCATGGGGTGCGTCCGAATGTCGTGTCTGACCCCCTTTTGCCCGGCATAGTGCACCAATTTGACGTGGCACGGTGGAAGTCCCCTGCAGAAATACTGAGCCATTCTGCCTCTATAGCCGTCCACAACTGCGAAAGTGTTATCGGTGCAGGATTTCGTGCACGAACTGACCTCTCGATTATGTTTCGCAAATATTCGATAGGATTCATGTCAGCCGGCCGCGGTGGTCTCGCGGTTCTAGGCGCTCAGTCCGGAACCGCGCGACTGCTACGGTCGCAGGTTCGAATCATGCCTCGGCCATGGATGTGTGTGATGTCCTTAGGTTAGTTAGGTTTAATTAGTTCTAAGTTCTAGGCGACTGATGACCTCAGCAGTTAAGTCGCATAGTGCACAGAGCCATTTTTTTGATTCATGTCGTGAGATCTGTGTGGCCAAGTAGCTCAAATTGTCCAGAGTGTTCTTAAAACCAATCGCCAACAATTGTGGCCCGGTGACATGGCGCATGCCATCCATATAAATGCCATCGTTCTTTTGGGAACGGGAAGTCCATGAATGGTTGCAAATGGTCTCCAAATAGCGGAACATAGCTATTTCCCGTCAATAATCGGTTTGCTTGGACCAGAGGCCTTCATTTGGACCAGAAGACCCAATCCATTCCATGTAAACACATTCCAAACCATTATGGAGCAACCACCAGCTTGCACAGTGCCTTGTTAACAGCTTCGGTACATGGCTTCGAGCCACACCACCATCTCCTACCAACTGAAATCGGGACTCATCTGACCTGGCTACGGTTTTCCTGTCGTCTAGGGTACCATCCCAGAAAAGGCACTGCAGGCTGTGTCGTGCTGTTAGCAAGGGCACTCGCGTCGGTCGTCTGCTGCCATAGCCCATTAACGTCAGATTTCGCCGTATTGTCCTAAGGGATACATCCGTTGTACATTCCACACTGATTTCTGCGGTTATTTCACGCAGTGTTGCCTGTCTGTTAGTACTGACAACTCTACGGAAACACCGCTGCTCTCGGTCGCTAAATGAAGACCGTTGTACGTGTGAGAGATAACGTCTGAAATTTGGCATTCTCGGCACACTTTTGACAATTTTGGAATACTGAATTGCCTAACGTTTTCCGAAATGGAATGTCAACTACCATTCCACGTTCAATGTCTCTTAATTCCTATCGTGCGGCCATAATTACCTCGGAAACCTTTTCACTTGAATCATCTGTATACAAATGACAGCTCCGCCAACGCGCTGTCCTTTTATACTTTGTGTACGGCGATACTGCCGCCATCTGTATATATGCATATCCTGACCCCATGACTTTCGTCACCTCAGTGTGTTGACGTTTACTGTGTCACAAGCGATGCTCATACTAAGCAACTGTAATGTGGGCTAAAAATTTGGAGAGGTGTTGTAGTTAGCTAGTTACATGTTCCATAGAACATCTGAACGTTTCTCTTATCGAAATGCTGTGGAACGAGTGAGTTTACAGGATAAGTCAGATATTTTTTGTTACTGGACAAATGATCAAAAGATATTTGTTGCTGCATATTGAACTCCTTTCTGAGCCACTGTCAACTTTAATAATGGATAATAAAAGTAATTTTTTCTCTCTAATGTCGTAAGTATGGATATCACCGTTCTTATCAAATTTTGATGGATTATTTGTGAATAGTGTCATTAGAGAATATAATTATGTATTGCGAGGGCGCAGTGGTCCTTAAACAGGTACCTGCATGTCATCCATGGGTAAATACCATATGGTATCAGAATGAGATTTTCACGCTGCAGCGGAGTGTGCGCTGATAATGAAACTTCCTGGCAGATTAAACTGTGTGCCAGACCGAGACTCGAACTCGGGATCTTTGAATTTCGCGGGCAAGTGCTCTGAGCGACCAAAGCACGACTCACGCCCCGTCCTCACAGCTTTACTTCCACCGGTACCTCGTCTCCTACTTTCCAAGCTTCACAGAAGCTCTCCTGCGAACCTTGCAGAACTAGCAATCCAGGAAGAAAGGATATTGCGGGGACATGGCCTAGCCACAGCTTGGGGGATGCTTCCAGAATGAGATTTTCACTCTGCAGGGGAATGTGCGCTGATATGAAACTTCTTGGCAGATTAAAACTGTGTGCCGGACCGCGACTCGAACTCGGGATCTTTGCCTTTCGCCGGCAAGTGCTCAACCATCGGAGCTACCCAAGCACGACTCACGCCCCGCCCTCACAGCACAACTCTGCAAGGTTCGAACGAGAGCTTCTGTGAAGTTTGGAAAGTAGAAGACGAGGTACTGGCGGAAGTAAAGCTGTGAGGACGGGGCGTGAGTCGTGCTTGGGTAGCTCAGATAGTAGAGCACTTGCCCGTGAAATGCAAAGATCCCGAGGTCGAGTCTCGGTGCGGCACACAGTTTTAACCTGCCACGAAGTTTCATACCACATGGTATTCTTACTGCTCGCTTTTGTGCAATCAGGAGTTGCTAAGCGATGAGTCGCTCCAGGAAATTATTCCGTAAGACTCTACTGAGTGGAAATATACAAAGTATGTAAGGAAGTTGATTCGTTTGTTGTCAGGATTAGTAACTACAGGAAGAGCAGAAGTAGCTGAACTTACTTGTTTGAAGAACCTCAGTAATATGCGTCTTCTAATTCAAGTTTTCATCAGTATGTATCCCAAAGAAGTTACTGTATTCACCCTGTTTGCTGACTCCTGCTCGTGTGCTACATCAATTGTTGGCAAGACTCTATCTGCTGTACAGAACTAAACAAAGTGTGTTTTTTTTCCAAAATTTTATTGAGAGTACATCTTCTGAGAACCACTTTATAATTCGTAGAAAAATATTATCTACGAGGCGTTGAATGAAAAGTACTGTCTCCACCTTCGATAACTGGGTTCGGATGGGAATATTTTAATAAATAAAATGCAGAAATAAACCTTAGAATGTGATCCTTAATTATCAGTATTCCCTTTTCCACATAATCACCAGCCAATTGGATACATTTCTGCCAACGATGAACAAGTTTTTTGAAGCCGTCACGGAAGAAGTCGACACTGTTTCTGCAACCACAGTCTCACGGTTCTCTCAACGTCTTCATCAGAAGCATAATGATGCCCCCGCAGATCGTCTTTTATTATCGGGAACAGATGGAAGTCAGACGGTGCTAAATCTGGACTGTATGGAGGATGCCGTACGGTGGTGAGATTCTGTCTCTGAAGTTCTGCTGTGGTGGCACGTGAAGTGTGTGGTTTGCCAAGCAAAGCAATAATGTGACCCAAACGTTCTTGTGAAATGCCGATTGTGCTTGCAGTTTCTCTCTGAGTGATTCGACGATCGTCCTGAATCAATCTGTCAACATTTTGCTTGTGAAACTCGGTGGTTGCTGTCACAGGACGTCCAACTCTTTGTTTGCCACGCAGATCAGATGTTCCCGCCTCAACGTCTTTATTAAACTTACTCGCCCAACGACACATCAACACAATCACTATAAACTGCTTTCATTCTCTGATGAATCTCCTTTTGGGGTGACACCTTCTGCTGTCAAGATGCCTCGGCGACCAAAATCGCCTGATATAATCCTATGGAAGCCATCTGAGTCGCTATCGGTCGCTATCAGCTCGGCCTGTTATTTAAGGGAATAACATGACCTGTACATAGGCATCTAATGTCACTTGCCTGCACAAACCTACCAGCACACTGGCGGATCCCTGATATATAGAGTCAGTGATGTAGTTCTTTGCAAAGACGGACAAACAAGCTGTTAAGTATGTGGTCATAATGTTTTGGCTCATCAGTGTATGAACTAGAAAAAGACAATCCAACGCATCCTTTTCGAAAGCGCTTAGCCATTTCTCAACCAGAAATCACAACATCGTCTGGGAGACTTTACAAATGGAACGAGGAAACATAAGACTAATGTAACATGAAATGTGCTATAACTTTTCAAGATGATCCTATTACTGATGGATGATCCGGTTGCTTAAACACGACTTGGAGACTACTCACAAACCTACCAAGAACATAGTGTGTCGGGTCGGCGTAAAAACAAACAGGATCTACTTCCAGTCTCAGTCTACATCGGAAAGTTTATTTTGGAATGACCGGACGAGACACTAAGTCTCGAAATATTAGACTTTGCCTTGAAAGGCAATCATTTCACAATCTTACTTGCCAATTTCTTTCGGTTTCTCTTATAGACACTTTTAAACTAATTTATCTCTTAGTTTCTTGTAACGTGGATGAGGTGGAGGATACCCCTTCTTTTATGTTCGAGTTTCCTGTATTCTTCATGTCCAGTAGTATGGCTTCATCATGATTAATTTTTAGGCTCAGGGGCTGCTAATAGTAAATACAGACTGCCTCAGAAACAGAGTAACTGAACATTAAAGCTAACACTCAAGCCTGTTCGGACCTCTACCTGTCATCTGAAATCCGTCTGGGGAATGTTTCCACGTTTCACAACTCAAATATTTTTCCCTGTTGCAGAAAGTTCTTGGGATATTCAAAATGGTTCAAATGGCTCTGAGCACTATGGGACTTAACTTCTGAGGTCATCAGTCCCCTAGAACTTAGAACTACTTAAACCTAACTAACCTTAGGACCTCACACACATCCATGCCCGAGGCAGGATTCGAACCTGCGACCGTAGCGGTCGCGCGGTTCCAGACTGTAGCGCCTAGAACCGCTCGGCCACAGCGGCCGGCAGAGAAGCAGAGAGGTGTTTGGTTATGATCGGTCGATCACCTCAAATGAGAGTGTGCGCACGTTCTACCATTGCGTGAGTCACGGCTGTGTGGCGCCAGGTTTGCGCGACCTCGTCGCGATGATGACAGATGCCTCGCACCCAACGACTCACCGTGCTTTTGTTTACTGCCGGGTATCCAGGTGACATTATGCAAGAGCTTATGAATATCTGCGATGCTCTGCCTTGGAACGCACCTCCATTACAGACGATCCACCAATTGGAACTTCAGGAAACTATAGGGCGGGAATATTCCACTATGGCGCACAGGAAATTCGGCATTTTTTCAACCGAAATTGGCCGAGAAGAAAAAAAACGCCCCTCGTACGTGTATCGATACGCGATTTCGGCTGGCACGACACGTTCGCCAGGTCGGCATTAAGTTACCGGAGACGGGCCGGGTGCGCCCCCCGCGGCCACGGCAGGTGGCGACAGCTGGTTGGTGGCCGTGCAGCCCGGCGCGGCCAGATGCAGGTGTATCGGCATCGGGCAGCGGCGGCCGGCGCGCGCTGCGCCACGCCACCCCGCGCCGCGAGCATCGCTTTGTGCGCGCGTTACTTCCGACACGGCGCACCCGAAAAGCCTGTATATGAACCTGGCTTTTCGCACAAAACCCGCGCCCCCGCCGCTCCCTCGCAGCGGCCGGCGCTGCGCGCTTCGTACGATGCAACCCTCCCCCGTCAACCCTCCCCCGCCGTGGCACTCACCCACCCAACGGCCGCCCCCAATCCGGCAGAGTTACTATATCTGCCCGCCCCGGCCGCCGACAAGACGGGGGGGAGGGAAAAAAATAATCTCGAGGGAGCTTTTAAAATCTAGCGGAGCAGACGCAGCCGTGAGGGCAGGGGCAGGGGGACGGGAAGGAAGCGCGCCTTTGCAGCAGATGAGGGGCCATATCTAGATGAGAGGCGAGGCGGCGCACCGCAGACCGCGCGCCGGCCAGCACCAGCCGCCGCAGCAGCGCCCGGCTCCATTGTCCACACTAATTGGAGGCGAGACAATGAACGCGTCCCGTTATCGGGAATAAAGAGACCGTCGCCACAGGACGCCGCTCCGCACCCAACCCAGCCGAGCCGGCGCTGCACCCCGTGCCCAGGATTGCTCTAAAACTCGCCGCAGACTTGCACCAAATTTATTTCACCGCGAGGCAATATCGCTCCCGTGTTGTGATTCCACTGTGGGTACAGTCTGCTGGCGGGAAGCATATCTCCGTAGAATCTTATACGAGGGGGCGTTCAGTAAGTAATGAAACACACTTTTTTCCTCGGCCGATTTCAGCTGCAAAAATGCGGAATTTCTTTTGTGACATCATGGAATATTCCCGCTACGGACCCTATAGCTTTATGTAGGTGAATAGGCTGCGGAGCTATACGTAGCCTTAAAAATGGTGTCTATACCGTGCCCCTTCGATAGCCTATCTTGTCCCGCTTTTACGCAGGGTCGGCCATGGTTAATCGCATGTGGCATGGTAAGGTTAAGGGGTGGCCGGACGCCCTTCCTGCCGTCACCCCGTATCCCCCGGGAAGGAATTAGTGTACCCCATCTGTCAGTGTCTAATGTAAGCCATGGAATAGTGCGAATGTGTTGCAAATATATGCGAATCGTGTAACTGAGGCGGAACGTGGAGACCAGCCCGGTATACACCTAGGGTGATGTGGAAAACCGCCTAAAAACCACATCCAGCTGGCCGGCACACCGGCCCTACGTCGTTAATCCGCCGGGCGGATTCGATCCGGGGCCGGCGCGCCTACCCGAGTCCAGGATGCAGCGCGTTAGCGCTCTCGGCTACCCTGGCGGGTCATGGTCCATCGATAGTGACCGGGCCAAATATCTCACGAAATTAGCGTCAAACTAAAAAACTTCAAAGAACGAAACTTGTCTACCTTGAAGGGGGAAACCAGATGGCGCTATGGTTGGCACGCTAGATGGCGCTGCCATAGGTCAAAAGGATATTAACTGCGGTTTTTTTTTAAAAATAGGAACCCTCTTTTTTTATTACACATTCGTGTAGTACGTAAAGAAATATGAATGTTTTAGTTGGACCACTTTTTTCGCTTTGTGATAGATGGTGCTGTAATAGTCACAAACGTATAAGTACCTGGTAACACGTAACATTCCGCCAGTGCTGACGGTATTTGCTTCACGATACATTACCCGTGTTAAAATGGACCGTTTACCAATTGCGGAAAAGGTCGATATCGTGTTTATCTATGGCTATTGTGATCAAAATGCCCAATGAGCGAGTGCTATGTATGCTGCTCGGTATCTTGGACGAAGTCATCCAAGTGTCCGGACCTGTTCGCCGGATAGTTACGTTATTTAAGGAAACAGGAAGTGTTTAGCCACATCTGAAACGTCAACCACGACCCGCAACAAATGATGATGCCCAAGTAGGTTTCTAGTTGCTGTCACGGCTAATCCGCACATCAGTAGCAGACAAAATGCGCGAGAATCGGGAATCTCAAAAACGTCGGTGTTCAGAATGCTACATGAACATCGATTGCAGCCGTACCATATATCTATGCACCAGGAATTGCATGGCGACGACTTTGAACATCGTATACAGTTCTGCCACTGGGAACAAGAGAAATTACGGGATGATGACAGATTTTTTGCACGAGTTCTATTTAGCACGAAGCGTCATTGACCAACAACGTTAAAGTAAACCGGCCTAATATGCACTATTGGGCAACGGAAAATCCACGATGGCTGCGGCAAGTGGAACATCAGCGACCTTGGCGCGTTAATGTATGGTGCGGCATTATGGGAGGAAGGATAATTGGCCCCCATTTTATCGATGGAAATCAAAATGGTGCAATGTATGCTGATTTCCTACATAATGTTTTACCGATGTTACTACAAGATGTTTCACTGCATGACAGAATGGCGATGTACTTCCAACATGATGGATGTCCGGCACACGGCTCGCGTGCGGTTGAAGCGGTATTGAATAGCATATTTCATGACAGGTGGATTGGTCGTCGAAGCACCATACCATGGCCCGCACGTCCACCGGATCTGATGTCCCCGGATTTCCTTCTGTGCGGGAAGTTGAAGCATATTTGCTATCGTGATACACCGACAACGCCTGACAACATGCGTCAGCGCATTGTCAATGCATGTGCGAACATTGCGGAAGGCGAAGTGCTCGCTGTTGAGTGGAATGTCGTTACACGTATTGCCAAATGCATTGAGGTTGGCGGACATCATTTTGAGCATTTATTGCATTAATGTGGCATTTACAGGTAATCACGCCGTAACACCATGCGTTCTCAGAAATGATAAGTTCACAAAGGTATACGTATACATTGAAACAACCGAAATAAAATGTTCAAACATACCTACGTTCTGTATTTTAATTTAAAAAATCTACCTGTTACCAAGTGTTCGTCTAAAATTGCGAGCGATATGTTTATGACTATTACAGCGCCATGTATCACAAAGCGAAAAAAGTGGTCTAACTAAAACATTAATATTTCTTTACGTACTACACGAATATGTAATAAAAAATGAGGGTCCCCATTTATAAAAAACGCAGATGATATCCGTTTGACCTATGGCAGCGGCATTTAGCGGGCCAACCATAGCGCCATCTTGTTTCCCCCTTCAGGCTAGACAAGTTTCGTTCTTTGTAGTTTTTTCGTTTGACGCTTATTTCGTGAGATATTTGGCCCGGTCACGATCAATGGACCACCCTGTATAACGGAGCTGCGTTCCAAGCAGAGAGCTGTCATTGAATTCCTTTTGGCGGAAAACTGGAGCATCGCAGATATTCATAGGCGCTTACAGACCTAAGACATTGAGCAAAAGCACGGAGAGTCGTTGGGCGTGGCGTCTGTCATCATCGCGACAGAGTCGTGCAAAGCTGTTCGGATTCCTGCGTGCCGTGACTCCTGCAATGCTGGAACGTGCGGACACTCTCAGGTGATCAACGGATCACCTTCAAACACCTCTGTGCTCAACTGGATGTCTCTGTTGGTAGTGCTGATTCACTCATCCATCAGTTGGGGCACTCAAAGGTGTTTGCCCGCACGGTTCATCGCCGCCTAACAAAAGACCATGAAGAGCTTCCATCTGTTTGGCCGACTGAACGGAGCAGTACTTGGATAATGGGAAGATATTGCTGCAAAAAGACCTTGGCTATGAAGTCGACCAGCGGGTGATACCATGAAGGCATACAGGCCCTCTCGTAATGTGGCGTAAGGCCGTCGCATATCGTGTTCACAATCCTGAATGAAACCAACCTGCTTCCAGAAAAAAAAGTATTGCATTACTCATTGAACGCTCCTCGTAGTTTTGTCAGGCTGTTACATTCAGGGTATTCGCAGATTCTACATGCAGATATCCAAGACTCGCACAAACGATACGTTCGGTGAAACTATAATCTTGTGAACGATTAGGCACCGTCATTTCCGTATTCTCTTCTTCAACAGCTCGAGATTTCGGTCCTTCTGTTCCACATCTACCGGGTAGTTACAACTAACGTACAGCTACTCAGGAAAGTTCAGCGTGGGCCGTAACTATCGTATGGCAGCGAAACATATGCAAATGCACCAATGCGGAACCAATTTACACTGGAAAAAATTAGTGTCAATTTTGGCCACCAGGTGGAATCTTCGATGCTCATATTGAAAAGCATTGTGTAAATGGTGGTTAATAATAAAATTATGAATGTGCTTTTTTCAGCTATTTAACCTCTTTTTGCTCACGTCTCGTTCCTAATCCGTTGCATATGGAAACATTTCTATACGTCTTCCTTACATTCACAGCGCCGGATTTGCACTGGTGGCCAAAATTGGAACTAATTTTTTTTCAACTTAAATCGGTTTCACATTAACGCATTAGAATGCCTACCAAGTTTCGCTGTCATGCGATAATTATAGCCCGCATTGGACTTCTGTGAGTAGCTGCTTTTTAATTATAAATACCCAGTACATCTACATCTAAAGAGAGGAGGAGGATAGTGTTTAATGTCCTGGTGACATCAAGATCATTAGAGACGGAGCACAAGCTCGGATTAGGGAAGGATGGGGAAGGAAATCGGCCGTGCTCTTTCAAAGGAACCATCTCAACATTTGTCTGAAACGATTTATTAAAATCACGGAACACCTAAATCAGGATGGCCGGACGCTGATTTGAACCGTCGTCCTTCGGAATGCTACATCCACAGTGTGTCGTAGGAGGAATGATTAGTATTCAGGGATATGACATTAACGATCTTTCGAAGCAAAAAGTACAGTAATTGTGGGCTCTAAAACGCATAACTTTAGAGCTATGAACGGTTCATCTTCTATGCTTGTTAAACAAATCACCTCTTCTACAAGGTCTTTGCTTTCCAAATTTTTGAGAGGCAGTAATATGGGCCAAAACAAGAAAAAATGTTCAGAAAACACGGGTTCTAAAATACACACCTTAAGAGCTAGGAACATTCGTTCACCTTCGCTACCGAACAAGTGCACATAGCTCTTAAGGTACGCATTTTAGAGCCTATTGTTTAGTGGACTCTTTTGCTTCCAATGATCGTTGTTCTCATATCCTTGGATACTCATCATTCCTCCTGACACACCCTTTATACTGCGCAAGCCACCCTACCGCGCGTGGTGGAGGGTACTTTGTGTACCGTTCTCAGTTCCCTCTTTTTTTTTCTCCACTCGCGAATGGTTCCTGGGAAAAACGATTGCTGGTAGGTCTCCGTGTGATCTGGAATTTCTCTGATTTTACCTTCATGGTCTTTTCGTGAGCGTATACGTAGGAGGAAGCGATATATTGGTTGACACTTCGCGGAAAGAATACTCTCGCGGCTTTAACAGTAAAGCATACAGTGATGCAGAACGCCTCTCATGCAGTGTCTGCCAATGGAGTTGTCTGAGCATCTCCGTGAGGCTTTCGTGCTTACTGAATGGACCTGAAACGAAAAGCGCTGCTCATCTTTGCATCTTCTCTGTTTTGTCTATCAGTCCTATCTAGTACGAATCCCAGTCTGACAAGCATTATTCGGAATGAGTAAACTAAAAAACATTATTCAAGTATTGGTCGAACGACGGTTTTGTAAGTTACCTTCTTTGTGGCTGGGCTACATTTCCTAAGGACACTTCCAGTGAATCTCAGTCGGGCATCTGCCTTACCTGCCATAAGTTTATGTGCTCCGTATGCATATTCCTAAATATTTTGCGAAAGTAACTGCATCCAGTGATTGTTCTGCAATCGTGCAATCACACAATAAAGGGCCTTTCTGCCTCTGAATACGCAATACGTTACATTTGTTTATGTTGAGGGTCAACTGCCCTTCCTACACAACGCGTCGAACCTCAGCATTACTTCCTCCATTTCGTTACAATATTCTAGTGTTACAATTTCTCTGCCGGCCGGAGTGCCCGAGCGGTTCTAGGCGCTACAGTCTGGAACCGCGCGACCGCTACGGTCGCAGGTTCGAATCCTGCCTCGGGCATGGATGTGTGTGATGTCCTTAGGTTAGTTAGGTTTAAGTAGTTATAAGTTCTAGGGGACTGATGACCTAAGAAGTTAAGCCCCATAGTGCTCAGAGCCATTTGAGCCATTTGAACAACTTCTCTGCATTCAACCGCCACCTGGGACTTCTGACGTTATCCACTAGCCACTTCCATATATATTCTGAAAAGATAATGGTCCCATAATTCGAGGGTTGCCCAGAATATAATGCGCCGCATTTTTTTCTTCAACAATTTATTGAACTTAATGAAAAGTACACACACGAGATAAGGACGTTTTATCTACACACCCTATTTTTCCACTTAATCTCCATCCCGCTCTACGGCCTTCCTCCACCGCGAAACAAGGGCGTATATGCCCTGTCGGTACCAGTCCTTGTCTTGGTGGCGGAGCCAGCGCTTCACTGCGTGAATCACCTTCTCATCGTCCTCAAAATGTCTTCCACGATTGGCATCCTTGAATGTGTCCTCGCGATGACAACATCAGCTCGCTGCAACAAGTCAGGTGTGACAGCCGCGGATGGTCTCTCCGACCGCTGCAAATCGTGGAGCTCCGCCGATACGTCTTCTCATGAACTCATCCTCCGTGCCCAGCGTCTAACTGTATTTCTGTCGTTCTGTCGACAGAAGATGCTCCATAGACTTTCCACAAGCGTTTGTGAGTATTCCCCACAGTTTCTTTCTCTATAGTGATAAATTCAATGTCGGCACGTTGCTTGTAACGTACATCACCTACAGAATCCATTTTGAAACCGTCCGGCAGCTACGCTATCTGTTGGACGTGACGAAAACATGGCGCGCTCACTCAGGAGACTTCAAATAATACGTTTTGTATTCCTAGCATTGTTTTCGGCAGAGAAAAAAATGCGGTGTATTACTTTCTAGGCAACCCTCGTACTTCCTTGCGGTACGTCCGAAGTTACTTTTACGTCTGAAGATTTCACTCTGTTGAGAATTATATGTTACGGTAGTGGAAAGTATACTAATATACGGTACAGAGGAATTGACCCTGGAGTAGCGGCAGAAAGCAGAGTACAGGCAATAGAGACGGATAGAATGAGAGCAGCCAGGTATCTGAATAGTGCGAAGAAGAAATGAGGAAATTATGGAGACAGTGGATATGAAACAATCAGTCGTGCAAAGAGCTGAGAATAGAGCTCTTCAATGGTATGGCCAAAAGCAATCCTGGAATGCCGCTGGGGGTAGCCGCGCGGTCTAGGCACCTTGCCATGGTTTGTGCGGTTCCCCCGTTGGAGGTTCGAGTCCTCCCTCTGGCACGGGTGTGTGTGTTGTCCTTACCGTAAGTTAGATTAAGTAGTGTGTAAGCCTAGGGACCGATGACCTCAGCAGTTTGGTTCCATAGGAACTTAACACACAAAAAAAGTCCTGGAATGGTCACCGCCAAGAAGAAGGAATCATGGATGGCCGACACTAACATGGAGATTAGGAATAATGAAAGAGGAAGGCCTATGATTGTGAAAGTTGGGCAATGGGAATACAGCGCAGCTTCTGGACTGGAAAATTTCACAGGTCACATAAAAATTAAAAAAAAGGCAATATATTACAGGTCCATATCATTAACATCGATATACAGCAGGATTTTGGAACATATATTGTGTTCGAACATTATGAATTACCTCGAGGAGAACTATCTGTTGACACACAGTCAACGCGGATTTAGAAAACATCGTTCTTGTGAAAAACAACTAGCTCTTTACTCACACGAAGTTTTGAGTACTATTGACAAGGGATTTCAAATTGATTCCGTATTTGTAGACTTCCAGAAGGCTTTTGACAGTGTACCCACAAGAGGACAAGAGGCTTGTAATCAAATTGCGTGTTTGTGGAATATCGTCTCAATTATGAGATTGGATTCGTGATTTCCTGTCAGAGAAGTCACAGTTCGCACTAACTGACGGAAAATTATCGAGTAAAACAGAAGTGATTTCTGGCGTTCCTCAAGGTTGTGTTACCGGCTCTCTGCTGTTCTGTATCTATATAAGCGGTTTAGAAGACAATATGAACGGCCGTCTCGGGTTGTTCGCAGATGATGCTGTCGTTTATCGTCTAGTAAAGTCATCAGAAGGTCAAAACAAATTGCAAAACGATTTGGAATAGATATCTGTACGGTGCGAAAATTGGCAGTTCATCCTAAATAATGAAAAGTGTGAGATCATCCACTCGAGTGTTAAAAGGAATCCGTTAAACTTCGGTTACACGATAAAGCAGTCAAATCTAAAGTCTTTAAATTAAACTAAATACCTAGTAATTACAATAACGAACTACTTAAACTGGAAAGAAAACTTAGAAAATATCGTGGTGAAGGCAAACCAAAGACTGCATTTTATTGGCAGACCACTTAGAAGATGCAACAGATCTACTAAGGAGACTGCCTACCCTACGCTTGTCCGTCCTCTTTTCGAATACTGCTGTGCGGTGTGAGATCCTTACCAGATAGGATTAATTGAGTAGATCAAGAAAGTTCAAAGAAAGGCAGCAAGTTTTGTACTATCAAGAAATAGGGGAGAGAGTGTCACGGACATGATACACGATTTGGGGTGGAGATCATTAAAAGAAAGGCGTTTTACGTTGCGACGGAATCTTCTCACGAAATTCCAATCACCAACTTTCTCCTCCGAATGCGAAAATATTTTGTTGACGCCGACCTACCTAGGGAGGAGCGATCATCATAATAAAATAAGGGAAATCAGAGCTCGCACAGAAAGAGATTGTGTTCGTTTCCTCCGTGCCCCGTAAGAGAGTGGAATGATAGAGAATTATTGTGAAGGTGGTTCGATAAACCCTCTGCCTGGCACTTAAGTGTGACTTGCATTCATGTAGATGTGGATATAAATGAACTGCTGAAGAATGGAGAAGCCCTTAAAAGTAAAAGTAAGTAAATGTGAACGACATTATTTGTACTGTTTGTTAGAAGCTCTTCAGTCCACTCGTTCAGTTTGTATTTTGTTCATTAGGCGGCAGTGCCGACTGTATAAAATATTTTTCAGAAATTTTCTAGTGTCTGCAGATGTCTGAACAAAGCGAGACCGGAACAACTCGATCTTTCGGTCCAGCTGCTGGGTCTTCTTACTGGTGTGGGAAGGTTGCTGATCACAACTGACAAGAAAGGCCCCTGAAGTTCCCAACATAGCTGGCTCGAAAGACAAGTTGTTGAAAAAAAAAGGGTGATAACCACAGCACACACTATAACAACCCGGCGTTTTCAATTGCATGTTGAAGTCCTAGGAATCTGGTATTATCGGCAGCTGACTGAACACAGCGGATGCCAGAACAGCTTGACGTTGCGACCCAACTTCTGTCTTTTCTTCAAGAGTTTTCCTGAGAGTGAGGGTGTCTGAAGACAGCTGATACCAAAAGACTCATGAAGATCCCAGCAGAATGTTCGAAACATCGATTTGTTGAAGAAGTACACAACATTTCGACGTTCGGACCACTCTAACGAGTTGTTTTTCCAGTGTGTCCGCAGGTGGCCGAACGCAGCGGACGCCGATAAAATGCGACGTTTCGATCTATCTTTTGCGATCTTCTTCAATAGACTTTTTCGCTGGGAGGTGTCTGAACGTAGCGAACACCGTGTTACTCATGAAGACACCACCGCAGGGCGACGAAAAGTCGAGTTGTTGAAGATGTGGACAACATTTCCGCGTTTCGACTCGTAAACTGTGATCTCCTCCACGAGTTTTCTAGTGTCCGCAGTTGACTAAACACAGCAAACACCGCAAAAACCTCTCGTTTCGAGCAACTCTCCTTCAGAGACTTCTAGTGTCCGCAGGTAACTGAGTATCGAGACACTTCTTTGCTTCCTTCGTTGCCGCTTCTAAATACAAATTAAGTATCAGTGGTGACGAAGAGTAACCCTGCAATACACCTTCCTTGATTTTGGTCTCTTTTATCTCCGCGTCGGTGCTGACCGCTCCAGCGTGGTCTGTATAAAGAGACCAGATTACCCTTCCATTCTTCCCGATACCAGAATACCTAAGAATGGATAACATTCTATTCCACTCCACAAATTATCACAACCTTTTTCCAAATACACTAATCCAATGTATGTATCCCTGTTTTTCCTAAATCTTCCCTCCATTAGCAGCTGCAGAATCCAAATCGCCTCTTGTGTACCCCTGCTTCTCGTAAGAGCAAATTGGTTCTCTCCTAACCTGTTTACAATTTTCCATTCTACTTTTCAGTGACGTACCGTTGCGTTACTGACGCATTTAATGCTAGGGTGTTTGTGCGGCATGTTTCACATATATTCGCACTTGCTTTCTTCGGAAATGCTATTATTATATTCATTTCAAAATCATGTGGAACGATACTGCGTTGTATCTTGATGAGAAGTGTGGCAAGGATGACTGTATGATGTGCTAAACACTAAATGCTAAATAAATAAAAAAACAATTCCTTCGCACTCAACTTTCAATAGCTGCTAGAAGCTAAGCAGACAACATGGCTCGATAGACCTGAAAGATACGCCTACAGCCAAACTAGCTGTCACATGCTCCGCAGACAGTTACTTTAAGAAACAGCGGATAGTCATAGTAATGTGACCAGCCAATGTGGACAACTAATTCGATTAGAGTTCTCAATTTAAATGATCAGTGAAATCAATCTGCACAAGAGAAATTAAGAAATAATTGTGACTGATAGCAGCATATGTTTTGATGATACATTTATACTAATAATATAACCGTAAAACCGATGTGTCTGTCTGTTTGAATATGCTGATCTCCAAAACTACTGGACGAATTTTCACGGGGCTTTCACAGTTAACTCCAGTGTAGCTTGGGGCAACATGTAGTCTTCGTTTCACCAAATCATACCACGAAAAAAAAGAAAGGTATTGACTTACTGATGGTGAGAGATAAAATGTAGAGAATATTTCTATTAACGGAGTTATGGAGCAAGATGACTCTACCATTTATCCAGTCGAATCTTTAACTCTTTAAGCATACCTAGCCTTCCATCAAACAAAATTAATTTCCGAAACGGCGTCCCGATTACTCCGTTACGAAATTTAACACCACTGAAATTTTCTAATGGAACGAGGCTTGAAGTAACTAAGCTCCAACGTAACACCATTTCGCTTTAAACGAGCACAATTCCCGGTGAGCTTATCATATACCATGACCACAATGAAACACAAGATCAGACAGTGAGTGCTGCCGGCGTGGACCTTAGTATCAATTGTTTTTCGAAGGGCCAGCTGTGCCTGGCTCTCTCCCTTGTTAGAAACAACCAAGTCCTTCGTTCGTATCCACAATCATAATACTTCAGACCTTGCATACAAAGAAACTAAGTTAAAAATATATTCCACGCACACGAACTCTTATGCACAGCTATAAAAAACAAACCACGGGTTACTCACGTAGTACGAAATAGTAATTCCACGTTCTTGGGCTTCCAGAAGGTTTTTTTAATTAATAAAGGAAAGAGGAACCACTGTGGAACACAAGTTACCTATAGTTCCATGGTCCGAAAATCACTGCATGATGCGTACCACAGCCGAACCACGCAGACGGCATTGTCGATTGTCTTGGAGTCTTTGGAGTGCTGAAGGTGGCCAGTTTAGGATACTCAAACAGATGTATGGGGAATAGAACTAGTCCACTTGAGCAGTCCGTGTCCCATTTACAAATATTTACTTTCAATTTGAACACATCATCTTCAAATTGTTTCTTCCACGTGGTGTACGGGATATCTGTTGGACCATGACATGTTGTATATTTCTGAGCCCTTATGAAGTGAGATCCATCAAACGTTCTTCATTAGCCGGGTCTAGTACAATTCGTCCCATATTTTCAATAATATAGTCTGTTCGCCACACATAAACATAATTCTTCCACACTTGGAAGGCGCCTTTGTCTACTGAGAAACTGAAGATCAAGCGGAAGGTTGGAGCAAAAGGGCTGTGTACTTCTTTGTGAGTTTGTAGTCAATGGTGTTCATTGAACAGATCTTAATCCGTGACCAAACAATGTTTTATGGTAGGCAAAATTGTGACTATATCCACTCCTAGGTACATGTGCCTTCTCGCAAAAAACCCAAAACACAACGAGCTCTTACTTATCGCTGAATTCAATGCAATCGATCACATCCCTCAATTTAAAGTGGGTGCATGTAAGGCATGGAAACATACACTCCTGGAAATTGAAATAAGAACACGGTGAATTAATTGTCCCAGGAAGGGGAAACTTTATTGACACATTCCTGGGGTCAGATACATCACATGATCACACTGACAGAACCACAGGCACATAGACACAGGCAACAGAGCATGCACAATGTCGGCACTAGTACAGTGTATATCCACCTTTCGCAGCAATGCAGGCTGCTATTCTCCCATGGAGACGATCGTAGAGATGCTGGATGTAGTCCTGTGGAACGGCTTGCCATGCCATTTCCACCTGGCGCCTCAGTTGGACCAGCGTTCGTGCTGGACGTGCAGACCGCGTGAGACGACGCTTCATCCAGTCCCAAACATGCTCAATGGGGGACAGATCCGGAGATCTTGCTGGCCAGGGTAGTTGACTTACACCTTCTAGAGCACGTTGGGTGGCACGGGATACATGCGGACGTGCATTGTCCTGTTGGAACAGCAAGTTCCCTTGCCGGTCTAGGAATGGTTTAACGATGGGTTCGATGACGGTTTGGATGTACCGTGCACTATTCAGTGTCCCCTCGACGATCACCAGTGGTGTATGGCCAGTGTAGGAGATCGCTCCCCACACCATGATGCCGGGTGTTGGCCCTGTGTGCCTCGGTCGTATGCAGTCCTGATTGTGGCGCTCACCTGCACGGCGCCAAACACGCATACGACCATCATTGGCACCAAGGCAGAAGCGACTCTCATCGCTGAAGACGACACGTCTCCATTCGTCCCTCCAATCACGCCTGTCGCGACACCACTGGAGGCGGGCTGCACGATGTTGGGGCGTGAGCGGAAGACGGCCTAACGGTGTGCGGGACCGTAGCCCAGCTTCATGGAGACGGTTGCGAATGGTCCTCGCCGATACCCCAGGAGCAACAGTGTCCCTAATTTGCTGGGAAGTGGCGGTGCGGTCCCCTACGGCACTGCGTAGGATCCTACGGTCTTGGCGTGCATCCGTGCGTCGCTGCGGTCCGGTCCCAGGTCGACGGGCACGTGCACCTTCCGCCGACCACTGGCGACAACATCGATGTACTGTGGAGACCTCACGCCCCACGTGTTGAGCAATTCGGCGGTACGTCCACCCGGCCTCCCGCATGCCCACTATACGCCCTCGCTCAAAGTCCGTCAACTGCACATACGGTTCACGTCCACGCTGTCGCGGCATGCTACCAGTGTTAAAGACTGCGATGGAGCTCCGTATGCCACGGCAAACTGGCTGACACTGACGGCGGCGGTGCACAAATGCTGCGCAGCTAGCGCCATTCGACGGCCAACACCGCGGTTCCTGGTGTGTCCGCTGTGCCGTGCGTGTGATCATTGCTTGTACAGCCCTCTCGCAGTGTCCGGAGCAAGTATGGTGGGTCTGACACACCGGTGTCAATGTGTTCTTTTTTCCATTTCCAGGAGTGTATATAGCAAGAAATTTGTAACTTGCGCGTTCGCGGCTCACTCCATAGAGTGGAGTTCGCAGGCTTGCAGCACTGTAAAGCAGGATATATGTTGATATGTGGCAAATATGACAACATAGTACAATGCTGGAGGGGGCAGGCACAAGCTCTTTCGAATATCCCAGAACAGCGCACATTGTTGAACATTAGGCTCCACAGCTGATGAACCCTAGTTTCCCACAATTACTCAACGACATCGTCGATTACGAATGAAGTGGTCGCGGAATCATCGTAATGTACCTTGGAAACATATCGCCTAGTCACATGAATCGTATTTCCTGTTACACCTGGTCGATGATGGTGTTCAGGTGCTCCGTCGACCAGCAGAACGGCTGTTCGAAACATGGACCGTGTCGTGGACGCGGGCCGCGGAGTAGTATTTTTTTAAGGGGGACATTCACTTGTGCTTCCGTGAGAGCAGTGGTGCTTATCGAAGCCACAGCGACAGCTGTTAATTACGTGAACATTACTGCAGACCGCGTTCGCCTCTCCATGCTGGTGTCTTTCCCTACGGCGGCGTCATTTTCCAGCAGGATATCTGTCCGCACCAGAATCGTGCTACAGTAGTTCGGGAGCATGACAGCGAACTCATGTTGGCGCCTTGGTCACCACACTCGCCTGATATGAAGCCCCTGGAACACATCTGGGACTCTACCGGGCTCCAGTTACGCAGCCTCAAACAACCGGCCTGTTATTACATGACCCGTGCGTGGGCGAAACTCAGGCACACAGCAGTCAGTCGCAATCCCATTAAAAATGGTTCAAATGGCTCTGAGCACTATGGGACTTAACTTCTGAGGTCATCAGTCCCCTAGAACTCAGAACTACTTAAACCTAAGGCCATCACACACATTCATGCTCGACGCAGGATTCGAACCTGCGACCGTAGCGGTCGCGCGGTTCCAGACTGTAGCGCCTAGAACCACTCGGCCACCCCGGCCGGCGATCCCATTAGCTTTTATTATTTTTGAAAATCTACATTTCAGCTATAAACAGCCATCTTCAATGATAAAATACAAGGAAAAATTGCAGGATCAAAATTTTTACTTAATATACACCGAAGAGCCAAAGAAACCGATACACCTGCCTAATATCGTGTAGGGCCCCCGCGAGCACGCGAAAGTGCCGCAACACGGCGTGACATGGACTCGATTAATGTTTGAATTAGTGCTGGAGGATCAAAAAATGTTCAAATGTGTGTGAAATCTTATGGAACTCAACTGCTAAGGTCATCAGTCCCTAAGCTTACACACTACTTAACCTAAATTATACTAAGGCCAAACACACACACCCATGCCTGAGGGAGGACTCGAACTCCGCCGGGACGAGCCGCACAGTCCATGACTGCAGCGCCTCAGACCGCTCGGCTAATCCCGCGTGGCGTACTGGAGGAAATTGACACCATGTCTCCTGCAGTGTTGTCCATAAATCGGTAAGAGTACGACGAGATGAAGATGTCTTCTGAATAGCACGTTGCAAGGCATCCCAGACATGCTGAATAATGTTCATGTCTGGGAGTTTGCTGGCCAGCGGAAGCGTTTAAAGTCAGAGGAGTATTCCTGGAGCCACTATATAGCAATTCTCGACGTGTGGACTCTCGTATTGTCCTGCTGGAATTGCCCAAGTCCGTCAGAATGCACAATGGACATGAATGGATGCAGGTGATCAGACAGGATGTTACATATGTGTCACGTGTCAGAGTCGTATTTAGACGTATTAGGGGTCTCATAGCACTGCAACTGCATACGCTCCACACCATTACAGAGCCTTCATAAGCTTGAACAGTCCCCTGCTGACATGCAGGGTCAGTGGATTCATGAGATAGTCTCCATACCCATATCGCCCATTCGATCGATACAATTTGGAACGAGACTCGTCCGACCAGGCAACATGTTTGCTGTTATCAATAGTCCAACATCGGTGTGGGCCTAGACGAGGCGTAAAGCTTTGTGCTGTGCAGTCATCAAGGGTACATGAGTGGGCTTTCGGGTCCGAAATCCCATGTCGATGACGCTTTGTTGAATAGTTCGCAAGCTGACTTTGGTTGATGGTTCAAATGGCTCAAATGGCTTTAACCACTATGGGACTTAACTTCTGAGGTCATCAGTCCCCTAGAACTTAGAACTACTTAAACCTAACTAACCTAAGGACATCACACACATCCATGCCCGAGACAGGATTCGAACCTGCGACAGTACGAGTCGCGCGGTTCCAGACTGAAGGGCCTAGAACGGCTCGGCCACAGCGGCCGGCTGCAATTTGTATTTGATGGCCTGGATACAGGCACTAGGCCGAAGCTGACGTCTGAAATAGTTCCATATGTGTGCTTTCGGGGACGGATCTAGGGCTCTTGCCTGCTGCATAAGAACCTGAACATCAAACAGACGATGAATAGAGACTTGTGCTTTTGTGAACGATATTTGTTCCCTTGACAAATGGCACTACAATGCTGTAGCACGTGAAGTCGAAGGCTGTCCGTGTCGTGCCAGTGTTTCCTCAGTCGCCGACCGCGATGGCCACGCGGTTTCGGCGCTGCAGTCCGGAACCGCGCGACTGCTACGGTCGCAGGTTCGAATCCTGCCTCGGGCATGGATGTGTGTGATGTCCTTAGGTTAGTTAGGTTTAAGTGGTTCTAAGTTCTAGGGGACTGATGACCTCAGATGTTAAGTCCCATAGTGCTCAGAGCCATTTGAACCATTTTTTCCTCAGTCACAACGTGCCGTAACCTCAAGCCATATGCGATGTCTGCAACATCCTGACGCAAGGAGTAACACCACTGTGGCGCTCCTAAACATTCGAGGAATGGGACTTCTCCCCAAGTCACCACCATACACGCCGATGATGGTTATCCGGGGTTGTACGGAAGCACGATTCATCTCTGAACATAGTGCGACACCATTCATCACCCGTTGCTCTTGGTCGGGCAATACAGAGACGTTCAATGCTGCTTGTGGATTACGCTGGAGGTATTGTCCAGTAATGTCCCATATATGCTCGACTGGAGACAGATATGATAATCGAGTGGGTCAAGGCAAATGTCAACAGTCTGTAGATCCCGTTACAACAGCTGTATGTGGAAGAGAGTTATCCTGTTGGAAACCACCTCCTGGAATCCTGTTCATGAATGGCAGCACAACAGGTCGAATCACAGATTTACGTACAATTTGCAGTCCGGGTGCTTGGGATAATCACAAGAGTGCTCTTCCTATCATACGAAATCGCACCCCAGACCATAAAAAATGGTTCAAGTGGCTCTGAGCACTATGGGTTCAAAAATGGCTCTGAGCACTATGGGACTTAACATCTGAGGTCATCAGTCCCCTAGAAGTTAGAACTACTTAAACCTAACTGACCTAAGGACATCACACACATCCATGCCCGTGGCAGGATTCGAACCTGCGATCGTAGCGGTCGCGCGTTTCCAGACTGAAGCGCCTAGAACCACTCGGCCACTTTGGCCGGCCCCAGACCATAACTCCAGGTTTAGGTCTACTACGTCTAACACGCAGATAGGCCCTCAACTGGGCTCATTCTAACCAACACACGGCCATCACTAGCACCAAGACGGAACCGGGTTGGGTTGGGTTGTTTGGGGGAGAAGACCAGACAGCGAGGTCATCGGAAGGACGGGGAAGCAAGTCTGCCGTGCCCTTTCAAAGAAACCATCCCAGCATTTGCTGGAGCGATTTAGGAAAATCACGGAAAACCCAAATCAGTATGGCCGGACGGGGTATTGAATCGTCGTCCTCCCGAATGCTAGACGGAACCGGCTTTCATAAAAAAAAAATCCTGATAGACCTCCACCCTACCCTCAAATGAGTTCATACGCGACATTTCGAATGGCGGTGGTTTGGAGTCAGTGGAATGCTCGCTGTGGGGTCTCTGGCTCGGAGTTGTCTTGAGGTAACCGACTTGTAACAGTTCGTTGTGTCATTCTGGTGCCAACTGCTCGAATTGCTGCTGCAGAAGCGGTACGATGCTCTAGAGCCATACGACGAACACGACGGGGTTCCTTCTCTGTAGTGCCACGTGACCGCCCATACCTTCCCATGACCGCTGATGCCAGCAATACATTGGCTATATTCCTACAAGTCTTTCTGCAACATCGGTGATGGAACATCTAACTTTTCTTAGCCCTGTTACACGACCTCGTCCAAACTCGTGAGGTTAAACGCATTCTTGACTAACATCGACTCACCACGTCGAATTTCAAAGGTAACTAACGCCTACGATTGTGACAGCGTGTATTTAAAACAAACATGATTTACATCCTTTTAGTGGTGCTACTAACGCCACTCTTACGCGCGGCTTTGGATTAGACGTCGTCTTTCAAATGTAGAAACACGCCCATCAACTTGCGTTTATCTCGAACAACTCCTTCTTGGTAATGGAATTTTATTCCGTCAGTGAAGTAATAGAAGCAATTTGAAATGGGACTATCACGTGAAAAAAGTAATTCGGAAGTCTTGTATGCATCCTGAGGAAGTCTGTAATCTCTCACGTAGCAACGAGAGCGTGCTCGTGCTTTCGCTGGGTCTGGCCTGAGGTTGTTAAGGTCGTAATAAGCTGCGAGACGCGGGAGTGCTCCCCTCCGCCCTCCGGCGCGGGCATGTCATCTGGCGCGGAGACGCGCGACCAGCGACCACCCTCGGCAGCTGCAGGTAGCGTCGCCGGGAGCGCCTGATTGATCAGCCGCGGCCACGCGCATCGATCCGTCACCGACGCCGCAGCCGACGCCACCGACGCCGGAGCAGCGGCGGCAGCGGCGGCCACGTAGAGCGCGCAGGCTGTGATTGGCAGCGCAGATAACAATTTGTCATCGTCAGCGGCTGCCCCCTCCCACTCCCCCCGCCACCGGGCCCGCCATTACTATCTGTCGGCTGCAGGGCCCTGGCGCCCGTTTGCGCCGCCCCATTTGGCCAATGGCGGCAACATCGGGGATTCGGCTGCCTTCCCCTCGCGCTCGGCCGCTCCGGAGACAAAAGAGCGCAGCCGCGCCGCGCCGCCGCCTCTACGTCATCGCCGAGCGGCGCCACCTGCGCCGCGCGCCTCTTCACTTCTACAGGTGTGCGAACCTCGCCACGTCAGCAGTGCTCTTAGCCGAGTAGAGGCATAGCTTCAAATTTCACAAAAAGAGGCGGAAATCCTCTCTCCACGGATGTTGTTGTTGTTGTGGTCTTCAGTCCTGAGACTGGTCTGATGCAGCTCTCCGTGCTACTCTATCCTGTGCAAGCTTCTTCATCTCCCAGTACTTACTGCAACCTACATCCTTCTGAATCTGCTTAGTATATTCATCTTTGTCTCCCTCGACGATTTTTACCCTCCACGATGCACTCCAATTCTAAATTTGTGATCCCTTGATGCCTCAGAATATGTCCTACCAACCGGTCCCTTCTAGTCAAGTTGTGCCACAAACTCCTCTTCTACCCAATTCTATTCAATACCTCCTCATTAGTTATATGACCTACCCATCTAATCTTCAGCATTCTTCTGTAGCACCACATTTCGATAACATCTATTCTCTTCTTGTCCAAACTATTTATCGTCCATGTTTCACTTCCATACATAGCTACATTTCATACAAATACTTTCAGAAACGACTTCCTGACACTTAAATCTATACTCGATGTTAACAAATTTCTCTTCTTCAGAAACGCTTTCCTTGCCATTGCCAGTGTACATATTATATCCTCTCTACTTCGACCATCATCAGTTATTTTGCTCCCCAAATAGCAAAACTCCTTTACTACTTTAAGTGTCTCATTTCCTAATCTGATTCCCTCAGCATCACCCGACTTAATTCGACTACATTCCATTATCCTCGTCATCTTATATCCTCCTTTCAAGACACTGTACATTCCGTTCACGGATATCAAACCGAAAACACACACAGCACAAAAAGTTTTGCATCACCCCGTCTCCCAGAACTCCTAAAGACAGACGTTCACTGTGGATATTGTACCACAGTCACAGTCCCTCTGACTGTTGAGAGATGTCACTAAACCCGCCGAAAGATGTAAACAACCATGCACGATCAGCGCCTATCAGACGGAGGGGGTCCGACAGCCGATCAGTTCCAGTCAGGCCACCAGGAAGGATGTACACGGCTCACGTTATTTGTAGTTCAACCGTGCCTAGACAGACAATACCGCGGTTCGATCGCGACTGCGTGGTTACTTTGTGCCAGGAAGGGCTCTCAACAAGAGAAGTGTCTAGGCGTCTCGGAGTGAACCAAAGCGATATTGTTCGGTCACGGAGGAGATATAGAGAGACAGGAACTGTCGATGACATGCCGCGCTCAGGCCGTCCAAAGCTTACAACTGCAGTGGATGACCACTACCTACGGATTATGTCTCAGAAGAAGCCTGACAGCAACGCCGCCATGTTGAACAACGCCTTTCGTGCAGCCACAGGACGTCGTGTTACGACACAAACTGTGCGCAACAGGCTGCAAGAGGCGCAACTCCAGTCCCGACGCCCATGGCGAGGTACATCTTTGCAACCACGATACCATGCAGCGCGGTGTAGATGGGCCCAACAACATGCCAAAGGGACCGCTCAGGATTGGCATCAAGTTCTCTTCACCGATGAGTGTCGCACATGACTTCAACCAGACAATCGTCGGAGACGCGTTTGGAAGTAACCCGGTCAGACTGAAGTCTTAGACACACTGTCCAGCGAATGCACCAAGGTGGAGGTTCCCTGCTGTTTTGGGTGGCATTATGTGGGACCGACGTACGCCGCTGGTGGTCATGGAAGGCGCAGTAACAACTGTACGATACGTGAATGCCAACCTCCGACCGATAGTGCAACCATATCGGCAGCATATTGGCAAGGCAGTCCGTGCACATCTTGTGAATGACTTCCTTCAGAATAACGACATCGCTCGACTAGAGTGGCCAGCATGTTCTCCAGCAATGAACCCTATCGAACATGCCTGGGATAGATTGAAAAGGGCTGTTTATGGACTACGTGAACTACCAACCACTCTGTGGGATCTACGCCGTGTCGCTGTTGAGGAGTGGGACAATTTGGACCAACAGTGCCTTGATGAACTTGTGGATAGTATGCCACGACGAATATAGGCATGCATCAGTGCATGAGGACGTGCTACTGGGTGTTAGAGGTACCGGTGTGTACAGCAATCTGGACCACCACCTCTGAAGATCTCACTGTATGGTGATACAACATGTAATGTGTGGTTTTCATGATCAATAAAAGGGGCATTTGTTTATGTTGATCTCTATTCCAGTTTTCTGTACAGATTCCGAAACTCTCGGAACCGAATTTATGCAAAACTTTTTTTTTATGTGTGTAATTCAAATCCTACAAATACCTATCATCGATTTTTGTCGTAGTATCAAGTAGAAGAAAAGGTTACAGGAAAATATGGGCTTGGTTCTAGGAATGAGAGAGGGCTAAGACTAATTGAGTGCTGCAATAAATTTCAGCTAGTAATAATGAATACTCTGCTCAAGAAAAACAAGAAGAGGGCGTATACTAGGAAAAGGCCAGGCGGTACGGGAAGTTTTCATTTAGATTACATCATGGTTAGACAGAAATTCCGAAATCAGATACTGGATTGTAAGGCGTATCCAGGAGCAGATACGGGCTCAGATCAGAATGTGGTAGTGTAGGCTGAATTTCAAGAGATAGAAAGAATCAATACGCAAAGAAGTTTAACAGATTAGTTAAGAAGAATAAATACGCTAAAAAGTGGGATACAGAAGTATTAAGGAATGACGAGGTATGCTTGAAGTTCTCTAAGACTGTAGATGCAGCAATAAGGAATAGTTCTGTAGGCAGTACAGTTGAAAAGGAAAGGACGTCGCTCAAAATGTAATCCACAGAATTTGGAAAGAAATATGTAAGTGCAAAGAAGGTACCTGCGAAGAAACCACGTACAACAGAAGAATTACTTCAGTTGATCGACGAAAGAAGGAAGTACAGAAATCTTCATGGAAATTTAGGAATGCAGAAAAAATTCAGGAATACAGAAACACAAGAAGCTGGGGAATGAAATAAATAGGAAGTGCAGGGAAGCTAAGACGAAATGACTGCACGATAAAATGCGAACATATCTAAAAAGTAATGGTTGTCGGTAGGACACACTCAATACCGACGTATTTCAAGAGGGTGTCTCGAGGGACAGACTGAAGAAAGGAACCAGTGTCCAGAAAGATCATCCATCCAACGACACTACAGACCGCCGAAGTTTCAGGGCCTACGCCTGTCGCTAGGACGGAACTCACGCAGCAAAGTTCACTTTGTACACAGACAGACCGCAAGTGGACCTTCTCGCAATGAGATGGCAGCATTCATATCTTTATATGACGTCGAACACGTCCAAGACTGCCACAAAAACACTGCCGCACTTACAACCACACGTTTTCTGCTGAAAGGTGAGGGGCCTGATAGCATGTGTTGGTCCCCGAACGTCGACGCTCTTTAGCGTTCTTGGATGACATTTCTGGATATGGATTCCCACCCTCAGTTTGTTCCTCAAGACACAATGTACAGTGCTTTGAACTTCTTCGATATAGTTTTGTTACACACTGTGTAAGAGATGCAGGTCTAAACTTCATTATGTTTTCATCTTCGTAGTATCTTGTATTACAATAACAATGAACACAACGGCTGTCAGGTTTAAGGCCTCCTCTCGTTTTTGAACTGAACAAGTGAGATTATTGTGCTTAGAGAATAATGTACCTACGAACACGCGGTTTTTTTTTTCGTCGACACTTCAGTCTAGTGACTGATTTTAGATGCATATGAAAAAGGAATGCACACTAGTCTTCCTTAAGCAGTTTCCAATATTTTCTATATTTGTTGTTGTTGTTAGATATGAGTTTATATTTTGTGCAGCAATTGTAAATATTTTACCTTTTACACGTATAAGTAGGTACTGTGTAACATATTAAAGCTGTTTGGAATATGTTGTTGATTGTTCAGGTACAGAATTTTATGGTGAGTAAAATGCTGCGGACAGTTACGCCATACTTCGTTAGTCATTTGGTATCCTGAAACAATAGAAGGTCTTTTGCCATGGAATACGTAATATTTGCAAATGATCTGAGTTTTTTAATGTCTTAATTTTACCTGTCTTGAAAATGGAAATTGGTTTTAGTGTCAAACTGCTTCTATTTCAAAATGTATGTCTTGTAACTGGATTTTGATAATAATTCTTCTTAGCTTTCTTACTGATTACTGATGAGTACTAAAGTAATAATGTGACAGACAGTTGATTAAATACAATACTGACAATATTTTTTTTGATTTACTACTGTCTTGAATTTCGGTAGAATATTTCTTCCTAGGTACATGACCATTCAACATGTAAGATGTTTTCACATTTAGAAAAATCTTAAGTTTGCGGAGTAATTTTTGTAATTCCAGAAAAATACTGTAGCATGTAAAAAGTGAACGCCATCATTTAAAAAAGGAGTAAGAAAATGTACTGAACTCCTATTATACAGCTGACTAGACGCGAAAGTCTGCACACTCCCCCGTAAATGAGATTATGTGACTTCAGAAACAAGCTGTGAAAAATGCGCTCCTTTTGATACAAAATTTTGACCCAAAAAATAATTGTTAATGCTATCTGACGACAGTTTTGTATACATATTGAAGAGAAAGAGACGCTTTCATTGCGCAACAGGACCAGGAGCGCGGATGAATATTTGAACCAATTCAAGTTCACTATTACTTCTCAAAGTTTCTCAGTATAGTTGGTGAGTATGCAATGTCCATGTGCGATGAGGATGTGACCCTCAGGCTGAAAATCTAACATCTGTCCACACAAGAAGAAGAAATATAATCGTCACGTCGAACATAATCTAGAAACAGCGCGCTGTCTCGAAGTCTCGCCACTTACCTAGATACCTGTAAGGGTTACAAAGAGTTCAAAATACTTCTACTGACAGTAGTTTGGCTACTTTCACTGAAAACACTACTGAGGGCAGAATTCAGAGTAAAGTTCATGCTCCAGTTAAGTGCAGAGACAAGAATGAACATGAAAGCTCGTGTGCAGAACAGGTATAGTAATGATTGGGGAAGAAAAATAAGTCACAGATCACATTCCTATTCATTAAAAAACAAATAAAAAACCGTAGCAAATAACACCTTTAGACTCGTCCTATGGTGGACTACGACTATTATCGTGAAAATCAGAACAAAGAACCTCATTACCCAATAGAACACTTTAAGCAATATTAAATCAGCCGAAGTGTTGTCTCACAGTCGATAGCGATACCGCTCCACGAGCATGAAATACGATATATTTGTCGGAACACTGGAAGCTTGAACATGCGTGAACGTACATCTACAGACCTGAGAACATTTGCAAACAAAATATTACGCCAAGCTACTAGAGCTTGCCGTAACTTCACCTTCATTCTTGTAGCTCGCTGCATGAGAATGGTCAGCGTTCATAAGAATGCTCTAACACCGGTCCTCCGTAGCAAGATGAAAGGAGGAACAGCCTTACCCATAATACACCACGAGAAGGAGAGTTTCGTATGCCGCTGAACAGAACACGCGACTCGACCTGCACAGGCATCTGATATGGCTCTACGCTATTCCTAAGTGTTGACTAGCAACTAAACCTTCACTTTAACAATCAAAGACTGTGTTCAGTACTTTGAAAGTGGTACGTTTTTCGCATATCTTTCATATCTTTTTATAATGTTTAATCCTGTAGTGGCATCTTCATCATTTTCGATCAGGAAATGTCATGTCCTGTTGGTCCTTAATTTTCTAGACCTAAAAACACATAGATACTTAAAAGATAATGGGAGCAAGGTATTTCTATTTTCATTTTCTTAAAAACTGCAGTCTCTGACCAAGGGAGAGAGGCTAACTTCTGTAGAGCAATTGTGTTTCTGCCGTCGATGGGTAAGCATGTGTTCCTACTGGACACAGATTTAGACTAAGTAGCGATGCGTGGACACAGATTTAGACTAAGTCGGGAACCTCGTGAACTTGAAAGCATCAGCAGTTTCTTTTTCTCCTATCTGTTATTACCCCTTTTTTTCCTTTTGCGTGTGAAATTCGTTAAATGTTGAATTGTGTTGGACTCAACATCCGAGCTTTGCCCTTTAGCTACAGCTCGTACACCTGAATAAACTTGATAACCACGGAAAGTAAGTTCATCTGCTTTTCATGCATTCGCTTCGCCTTCAGCAAGTTGTATGATTCAATATTTCACGAGTCACGTGAATGTTTCTGGAACCGTTAATTTTTCGCGAGTGATGATCTTGTTGCTCTGTTACTGATCTTAAGATCAAGTGACGAAACATTTAATAATCACGTTAAGTGAATTCATCCGCTTTTCCTGCATTCGTTCCGCCTTTAGCGAGTTTTGTGATTCAATATTTTGCTATTAAATGTTAATTTTTCGCAAGGCATGACCTGGTTGCTTTGTTTATGATTTTAAGACCATGTGACGAGCGGGTGGTTTTAGTATTCCTTATGTAACAAAAATTATACGTTGCTAAGGAACCCTTCATGTGTACAGTGGTCAGCTACAGATCGTGTGATGAATGCTCAAGTGTTTTGCCTAACATGTGAAAGGGATTCTCCTTTGTTATTCTTCCTTCCCTCTAGCGAGTTTGCGCTGTGTGCGCTCGATTCTCAGTTGATTTCCTCCCTCTAGGATCGACTTTGCGTCTTAACTTCTGGTCCTGGGGAGTGGCGCCATCGCTAACGATAAAAGCGCGACGCGGGAAGGCATCGTGATCAGTGAGATCAGAGAGAAACTGGAGTTTTTCTTTGGAAGTCCGAGCGGTTCGAGGTTTGTGATGGTACGGGGCCCAACGGTCAACCCTAATGACGATGGAGCGTCTGGTTCACAAGCGGTCACTGGCTGTCCCGCCAAGTGTTTTCTGCTAGTGGGCACCCTAGCGTGCTTTGGAGCCGACGGCTACTTGGAGTTGTTTTTGGCCCGTTCATCGCTAGCGGAGGCGGCCCAGTCTCTTGGCCTCTTTAAGGAGCGGAAGAACGGTCCAGTCCTGCACAAGATCAGTGAACTGTCTGTGCCTCTCGCCTCTCCTCCTCCTCTTTCAGCTTCTGACAGGTTTTGTGTTGCCTTCACGCCTGATCAGCTCCACTGCAATAAGTTTATTTGTTATAACAGTTTATTGAACGCTGCTGTCTTGCCTGACCCCTATTCCTTTTAAAAATAATTGTTTGTTGCTTATGAACACCTGTACTTGGTTTCAACGTATGAAAAAATGTTTTATAATTAATGGCAGCTGCATATGAGGATTTTTGCCAATTTTGCTGAGCTTAAGTGGTTAACGATTTCTCCTCCCCCCCCCTCCCCAACCCAAAAAAACTGTACCTCGTGGCTTAATAAGATAATCTGATGAAGCTGGTTATTGAAAGCTGCTGTCTTTCCTGTCTCGCATTAAATATCATTATTTGCCACTTATAAAAATCTATACTTTTGTTTTCAATGTAATGGCAGGTGTTTTTATAATTAATGGAGGATGTATAAGAGAAATTTTGCGCCGGCCGATGTGGCCGAGCGGTTCTAGGCGCTTCAGTCTGGAACCGCGCGACCGCTACGGTCGCAGGTTCGAATCCTGCCTCGGGCATGGATGTGTGTGATGTCCTTAGGTTAGTTATGTTTAAGTAGTTCTAAGTTCTATGGGACTGATGACCTCAGAGGTTAAGTCCCATAGTGCTCAGAGCCATTTGAACCAATTATTCCTTGAGATTATTCTATGAAGACAGTCTTCCTCATATGCCCTCCTAAATAGCGACGTTTATGGCGAAAAGTTATCGTCTACAAATCATAACCTTTCCCATCTTGCTTTATTGAATTACGAGTCCTAGCAAAATCCTATTTCACTCGACCAGGCACCTCTTTTAACGCTAAGCAATCGATAACCCACCTACGGAACGTCCTTGCAACACACTCACGACTCAGAACTCGCGTAAGAATGAATAGCGTGATGGTTGACACTTTAACGAACGACTTCCAAGGTGACGAATTATAAGAAGTAATACGGTCCACGGCTCAAATTTCGTTCTGTAGAATAACCGCTGTTGCTTTGCCGAGGTAGCGACCTGAAATCGAATCCTCAAGTCAACAGCGGGGGCGTGCAGCATGGAAAGCCCTCTCTGTACGCGGAAACAGGCTCTCCGTCCGAAGCTGCGCTGATGAATTAAACTCGACCGCTCGCTGCAAATTAAAGCGCTTCCTCCTTCCTACCTCTCCCCCCCCCCCCCTCCTCCCCCGTCCTCGGCGCAACCACTCTTCCTCTCTGCGAACTTATTTCTTTTTCTTTGTGTTTTTTTCCCCTTTCCTTGCGCGGGCTGCCTACTGTTTCCAATTTACTGGATGAAAACCGCAACTAAATTAATACGGCGAGACTCCAGCGCCGAGACGTGCGGCCTTCAGACGTCGGCTGAGTGCTCCACTCGGAAGAGCCTGCTCTGGGGTCGCCAAAGAAACGCCCGGCTTGTTGGGGGAGATATCGCCTGGAGAGCTAATGAACTGGCGTACTACTACAGGACTATCCCTAAAACTGTGAGAGTACTTGCATAAGTGGACAACTAACTGTGCGATTGATGTTGGACGTTTCTTAGCGTAATTTGAGATTCAGACTTCCGGACGTCCTATGCTCTTAACCGGTCACAGGTGAGAAGACGTTATGTACAATAAAGTGCTACGTTTCCGTGTAATTAATTTGATTTTGTGTTTAAATTGTACTCACAGCAAATAAACATTTATTTCGTTCTGTATCATGTGGAGCGTACCAGTGACGCAGCATTTCGACGACAATATACTCCCAGTAGCAGACTTACTCCCAGAACCAGCCATCGCGACAACATAAGCGACAGCCTGTAATCGCGAGATCTCACTTTTCAACGCTTACAGACCTCTACGTTCATTATATCAATATGGAAAAAAATGGATAGTATGTTCTTTGTGCGAAGGTCGCCCAGAAAGTAATGCCCCACATTCTTTTCTTCAACATTTATTTAATCCATACAGTGAAAACTACACACATGGAAGAATGATGTTTTATCTGCACACTCTATGTTTCCACGTAATCCTCTTCCTGTTCTATCGCCTTGCTCCTGCGAGAGGCAAGGACGGGTATGACCTATTTCTGTCACTCTTTGTTCTGGACAGGAAGCCCCTTCTTCACTGCGCGAATCACCTCTTCCTCAAATTGTCTTTCAAGAATGCTACCATTTAATGGTCCAAACAAACGCATGTCATAAGAAGCTAGGTCAGGGCTGTAGGGGGTAACGCTGTCCAAGCCGATTTAGTGACGTGTGCAGAAATCCTCAAACTTTTGAGAACGCAAGAGCGCGCAGAATTGGATCCAGATTTTCACTACTGAGGGACAGAAGCAGGGCCAACTGCTGAGTCATAATACGTCGATCCTCGTAAATGGTAACGTCAGCATACTGCAACATGTCAGGCGAGACAGCTGTGGAGGGTCTTCCTCTTCGTTGCGAATCACGGAGCTGCGTCGAAACGCCATCTGATGGCTTCACCATGTCTGTCCAGCCATCAGCTTCACTACTGCAGCATTCGGGAGGACGACGGTTCAATCCCGTCTCCGGCCATCCTGATTTAGGTTTTCCGTGATTTCCCTAAATCGTTTCAGGCAAATGCCGGGATGGTTCCTTTGAAAGGGCACGGCCGATTTCCTTGCCCATCCTTCCCTCACCCGAGCTTGCGCTCCGTCTCTAATGACCTCGTTATCGACGGGACGTTAAACACTAATCTCCTCCTCCTCCTCTCCACTACTGCAGATGTTCCGTACACTTTACGCAGACGTTTGTGAATACTGCAAGTAGTTTCTTTCTACGAAGTGAGGAATTCGGTGTCGACACGCTGATCGTAACGTAATCCACTTGAAGAGGCCATTTCGAAACATTGCTGCAGCTACGTACTCTTCAGGAAGAAATTGAAATTTTGCATGCCACTCATTAATTCATGCCTAACGTTTCACGTTCGCAACAATGAGAAGAAAAAAGTGCGGCGTTAGTTTTTGAGCGACCGCGGTAAGTGAAATAACAAGGAATAATGGATTGTGAGTTGTTGGAACGTATTGTCTGCCAATTTTAAAGGAGTAATTTCTCTGTTAGAAGCTCGTGACAGTAGATATTGGGAGGACACGCCTGTCGGGTCATTTAGACAGCACAATTAATGTGTGAATGGTGGCAGTATAGTCAGCAACAGTGGTTGGATACAACGTGGCCCCGTTTAAAGGAAGTTAGAAGATCACACATTACTTTCTGGTACTAGTCTAAAATGTTACTTGACACAAAGTTATTAGCCAGCTGACCGTGAACTTTGTATTCCAAAGACGTAGATAATTCTGTTAGAATGGATATTAGCCGGGAATCATTATTTGACAGATTTATTTTTGGATAATGGTTTTACAAGTTCCTGCTACCAGGCTGTTGGGAAATGCTGTAAGTCAGATAGTAGAAGATGTTATTTTGAACAGAAGTCGATCGTCAATAAATCTGATGATTTGAACTGTAGATACCACCTCCACCCACACATCCTTTCGCCACAAGCAACAAAAGCTGTATGGATGGCAGCGGATGCACATGGTTTGGGTGTACCCCATCCAACGCCACTTCAAACCGGAAAACCGACTTCTTTCCAAGGGCCGCGAGGTTTCATTCACAATGTCCATCTGGTTTACCAGTTTATTCTTATTCTAGATTTCCTGTATCGGGATGATGTTTCCTGCAATCTACCGTATTTTATGACGGCTGAACATTTTTATTTCGACAAGGACTGGGGTCATCTACTGGTTATGGTTTGCAATAAATTATGAAACAAGTGTGAGACATAATTTTCATATATAGTTTCTTGTATAGTTAAAGTACAGTTTCACCGAAAGAGGGTCTTTACATGCTTTGTCCTTTTTTGTATACAGATGTATCCCTGAAAGCGTGGCTCCAACGGCCCAAAGTTGTTGGACCATAAAAAGTATTTATGACACAGCTGAAGCGGCAGTACACTGAGGGGCCAAAGAACCACATGAAGATCGCAAGCCGCGGTTTGACGATCACTGGCCTAAACGTTCTACGATCAACAAGCGCAGCATATGTAGAAGTGTATATACAGAAAAAAACTCTGTGGACTAAGCTTTTATTTGCAACAAACTGCGCACTTGTGTGTAGCAAAATTCCATAGAAATAAAATTTTGTAAGCCGGGAAGACTTTATACTGACCTTGTATATTGTTGTTGGCCCTGTCGTAAAATCTTTCAGTTTGGGCACTGAATTTTTGAATGCCCTGTATATCATATATATTATGCCTCAAGTGTACATCCCTTGTGTTCAACACATACTAGTTGTACAGGGGTCAATGAGGTATCGTTACAAAGATTTTCTAATCGGCTCCCGATGTTGCACATGGATTTTGTGCCAGAACTTAGTATTTGTGGAAAATTTTAACATAATAGACTTGTGTCTGTAATACACGGTAGGGTATTATGGATGTCCTGCTACATACCTATATTTTAAGAAATGTATTGTTTTTAAAATACCAATAACCATTCTTATATGAGCAACAGAAGAATAAGCAATTAAAGACTTTAAATCAACCTGATGAAAAAAGTAAATAAATCTAACAACGTGAATAAGAGACTCCCTTTCCATATTATTTTATTACGAATTCCATCTTATTTGCTTTAATGTGTTTATGAACTGGGTAATTTATATACAGCATAGTCATAGATAATAACCGCGTCCACAGCGGTAGTTCATTATGTCTGCCCGGCGTAGAAGTAGACGTTTTTAAACGAATATACTTTCCGAAACGACAAACATCCTGTATAACTCTTACATTCAATAGATCCGTCAGGATTACCGCCTCATAAACTTGTACTAACGAAAAACACCCTTGTCATATTGATAAGAAACGCTAAACAGGACTTAGTGAATGGAGCATGTATGGTTGTAACAAAACTCAATGAATTTACAATTAATGGTCAGCTGATTGACACCGGGAAAGCTGTTGTAATACCATGGCTAAACTTAGCACCGTGTGATCCAAGCACGCTTTTTCAATTGACAAGAAGACAGTTACCTATTAAAATTGCATTTGTGATCAATACAAATGGAATCGCAGGGACAAGCGCTTGGAAGAGCGGGATTGTGTTTACCACATCCCGTCTTTGCCCACGGACAATTGTATGTTGAGGGTAACTAAATGAAGAACAAAAAGATTACATTCTTACATCGAATTTCGTTTACACCTAGCAATTGTAAGGCGCTGAAAAAGAATTTTGTTCAAAATTATGTGCATGGAAATTTACAGGGTGATCAAAACTCAGTATAAATTTGAAAACTGAATAAATCACGGAATAATGTAGATAGAGAGGCACAAATTGACATACATGCTTGGAATGACATGGGGCTTTATTAGAACCAAAGCAATAGAAAAGTTCAAAAAATGTCCGAGAGATGGCGTCATCTGATCAGAATAGCAATAATTAGCATAACAAAGTAAGACAAAGCAACGATGATGTTCTTTACAGGAAATGCTCAATATGTCCACCATCATTCCTCAGCAATAGCTGTAGTCGAGGAATAATATTGTGAACAGCACTGTAAAGCATGTCCGGAGTTATGGTGAGCATTGGCGTCGGATGTGGTTTTTCAGCACCCTAGAGCTGTCGGTCTATCACGATACACTTGCGAATTCAGGTAACCCCAAAGCCAATAATCGCACGGAGTGAGGTATGGGGACCTGGGAGGCCAGGAATGACGAAAGTGGCGGCTGAGCACACGATCATCACCAAAGACGATCGCAAGAGATCTTTCACGCGTCTAGCAATATGGGGTGGTTTTAATAAAACCCAATGTCATTCCAAGCACGTGTGTCAAACTTTACCTCTCTATCTACATTATTCCGTGGTTTATTAAGTTTTCAAATTTATACTGACTTTTTGATCACCCTGTATATAAAGGATGTATTATAAATTCATGATTATTATATCACGCCGATCGGTTCATTTGCGAAGATATCTTCTTTTCGTTCGTATATCTAGCCTTATCCCAACGACTACACTTATTTCAAATACTGTGATTATTTAAAACTACAAAAGTGGGAAAGTTTCGCACGGGACTCCTGGTTGCACAAATTTCAGAATGCCACCATTTTCGGCAGTTCTTTCCACAGGTAACGGATTCGCCATCGTTACCTTCTTTCGCAACTGTCGCGGACCAGATGCCGCGTGAACTTCGTTACGGCAGCGAAAGGCAGCCCTCAGCCCCAGGAGCTTTAGCCGAGGCCCCTGCGGTGTGCACGCAGCGCGGGAGCATCCTTCGGCAGCGAAAAGGGACGCCATAATTAAGCAGGGGCCCCAGTGCGGCAGAAGAAAAGGATTGTAGCGCTGCCAGCCAGGAAGCCAATAATCACCGTCGCGGGAGTGGGCGGGTTCGGTTTATTAAAGGGGCGGGGGCGGACACGTTGGGGGCGACGCGGCGCGGCGCGGCGCGAAGCGGGGGCCGAGTCGCCGCCAGCGGCGAAGAATTCGCTTGTCGCTTGTTATGTCAGTCGAGTGGCGCTATTCTTCATTTATGGAAATGCGGGCGCACTTTGCATGCGTCGCGGGGGAAATACGACATCATTACAGGGGCTGGCGGCTGCACGACCCCTCCCGCCTAAAGGGATGGCGGCGACTCACTTCGTTAAAGGGTAGCACTTTCTGATTTATGGGCCGCGCGCCGTATAAAAGTGCTTTATATCGTTATGTCGGCTTCCTGCGCCGCGTCACGTTTTTATTTCGCCCTGCTCACCGTAATTGGGTGGTATAAATCGGATAGGGTTCTTTTTCCCCCCAAAGTCACTTTTATTTTACTTTTCGGCTTCAGCGACGACACGGATACTCCGAGGCAGGCCTCTGTGCTTTTATAATATGCTCACCTGGCGTACAGCCACTATCACCGTAGCGTAATAAGGTATCAGTACCTGCGCGCATTTCAGCAGCAGTTAATTACTTGAATATGGCGGAACTTCCACAGCTACGCTCCGCAAGTCATCTTATGTTGAGTGGCTAAGAGTACCTCTTGCACTGCTATCATTTTCCTCCTTCTCGGTTACATTCGGAAATTGTACGTGGGAAGAACGACTTGTGACATGGTTTTCCTGGTGTGTGTGTGTTTATTCGTTTTCCTGTTTCATTAATTAATATTATTATGTAAACTGAAGGTGGAGAGAGAAGAAAGGGAAGCAACTACAGAGATACGCTGCATCAGGGCTTATGCGGATTCAGCGGCGGAGAGTGAAAATGTGTGCCGGACCGGGACTCGAACCCGAGATTTTCTGTTTATTAAAAAAAATTTTTTTTGTTCATTTTGTACGATATAGTTCGTTATGTTTGTTCTGGACGGACGTCACAAGACATCCGTTCAAGTTGATCGTTGATTCCTTGACTCAGTTTTTTAATTACAGAGAGCGCGCAGCCCTCTGAACGAACACGCTTTTTTTTCATCTCATTTTGTTCGTTTTCGTTCGTTGTATCCGCTCTGGGAGGACGTCGAAAGACACCCGTTTCAGTTCGCTGTTCATACATTAACTCAGTTTTTTTATTTTTTATTTTTTTTATTACAGAGGGCAGCTAACCCTCTGACCGAACACGCTGAGCTACCGTGTCAGCTTTTTTTATTCTCATTTTGTTCCATTCTGTTCGTTCTATTTGTTCGTGGCGGATGTCCGATGACATCCGTTCAGGTTGTTCGTTCATCCGTTCATTCAGTTTTTTTGTTACAGATGGTAGCTAGACCCTCTGACCGAACATGCTGAGCTACCGTGCCGGCCTTTTTTGGACTTACAACTACTTAAACCTAACTAACCTAAGGACGTCACACACATCCATGCCCGAGGCAGGAATCGAACCTGCGACCGTAGCGGTCGCGTGGTTCCGGACTGAAGCGCCTTGAGCCGCTTGGCCATCGCGGCCGCCGTTTATTAGGCGGTTACGTTACCCGCTGCGCCAACCAGACACAGGCAGGTTTCGAACCTGCGACAGTAGCAGGAGCGCGGTTCCGGACTGAAGCGCCTAGAACCTCTCGGCCATCGCGGCCGGCGTTTATTAGGCGGTTACGTTACCCGCTGCGCCAACCGGAAACAGTATTTATCGCAAATGCACGGACTATGTCGACACTTTCCCTGACCGACTAAAGTTCCCACCTAGCACCAACTATACACAGTCCCCATCCATGTCTTCCATGCTCGTTATTTTTAGATTTCCCATCGGAGATCGAACGTAAATGTGCATCCGCACTGAAGGTTGTGATTACATTGCCCATACATATGTATCAGTGATAAGAACGCATGGTGTCTGTTCTTTTGAATTCCACGTAAGGCCCGATGAAGCTGATATCATGAGTTCCATTTGATTGCTCCCCCCTTCCATCTTCAGTTTACGTAGTACACTACTGGCATTAAAATTGCTATACCACGAAGATGACGTGCTACAGACGCGAAATTTAACCGACGGCAAGAAGATGCTGTGATATGCAAATGATTAGCTTTTCAGAGCATTCACACAAGGTTGGCGCCACATTGGCCGAGATCCAATGACTGTTAGCAGAATATGGTTCAGGTGGGTAATGCGGAACACCGTGCTGGATCCCAACGGCCTCGTATCACTAGCAGTCAAGATGACAGGCATCTTATCCGCATGGCTGTAACGGATCGTGCAGCCACGTCTCGATCCCTGAGTCAACAGATGGGGACGTTTGCAAGACAACAACCATCTGTACGAAGAGTTCGACGATGTTTGCAGCAGCATGGACTATGAGCTCGGAGACCACGGCTGCGGTTACCCTTGACGCTCCAACACAGACAGGAGCGCCTGCGATGGTGTACTCAACGACGAATCTGGGTGCACGAATGGCAAAACGTCATTTTTTCGGATGAATACAGATTGTGTTTACAGCATCATGATGGTCGCATCCGTGTTTGGCGACATCACGGTGAACGCACATTGGAAGCGTGTCTTCGTCATCGCCATACTGGCGCATCACCCGGCGTGATGGAATGGGGTACCATTGGTTACACGTCTCGGTCACCTCTTGTTCGCATTGACGGCACTTTGAACAGTGGACGTTACATTTCAGATGTGTTACGGCCCGTGGCTCTAGCCTTCATTCGATGCCTGTGAAACCCTACATTTCAGCAGGATAATGCACGACCGCATGTTGCAGGTCCTGTAGGGGCGTTTCTGGATACAGAAAATGTTCGACTGCTACCCTGGCCAGCACATTCTCCAGATCTCTCACCAACTGCAAACGTCTGGTGAATGGTGGAGGAGCAACTGGCTCGTCACAATACGCCAGTCACTACTATTGATGAACTGTGGTATCGTGTTGAAGCTGTATGGGCAGCTGTACCTGTACACGCCATCCAAGTTCTGTTTGACTCAATTCCCAGGCGTATCAAGGCCGTTATTACTCTCAGAGGTGGTTGTTATGGGTACTGATTTCTCAGGATGTATGCACTCAAATTGCGTGAAAATGTAATCACATGTCAGTTCTAGTATAACATATTTGTCCAATGAATACCCGTTTATCATCTGCATTTCTTCTTGGTGTAGCGATTTTAATGGTCAGTAGAGTATGTGTCACAGCTGCAGATTACGTGTGGTGTCTGTTCTTTCGAAGAACAGACACGACGCATTGATATAATTAGTATTATCTTTGTTACCTGAATTGTACAAATTCGTATTTAGCCTATGCATGTGTTGTACGTGAACAGGGTAGTCAGAAACTGCCTGAAAACGTCTTAAGGACGTTGCAGTGTAGATTGTGCTGAGAAATAATTGTTGGAAAAAATTCGATGCGTTCCGCCGTTCCCGAGTTAATTAGCATTGACGTTAGCCAGTCAGGCCGTTGCGCGCGCAAATCAAGGTAGCAGCCAGAGACGATGACACCCGTCGTGGTCTTCGTTTGGTTTCCTAAATCTGGACACGACAGCTATACTTAACTTGAACATGGGACGGTAGTAAGGATCGAACCCGAGCCAGTGGTTGAGCAGTCATTTGCGCTGTCATCTACTCTATGAGAACAACTGACACTAATTTTATCCGGAGGGCTGCTTGAATTCGCGCATGCAACAGGCCTCATTGGACAACTTCAATGCTCATTAACTCAGGAACGGCCCAAAGTACCTAATTATTTTATTGACAATTGTTTCTCAGCACAACCTACCCTGCAACACCCTTACAAGCTTTTGAGGCTGTTCCTGGTCACCCTGTTTATTTTTTGTTGTATTAGTGCTGTGCCCAGATAGATTAACATCTGTGTAAAATCAGAGGAACCCGGACAGTTAAAGGATGGTGAGTAGAGGGAGAGTGATGACGTGGGATTTTCTAGACATAGAATGTGTGAAAACGAGGATTTCGACGATTCAAGTACTAGCAGTTAATCAAAAAGATGTATAAATGTTGTTGTTGTGGTCTTCAGTCCAGAGACTGGTTTGATGCAGCTCTCCATGCTACTCTATCCTGTGCAAGCTTCTTTGTCTCCCAGTACTTACTGCAACCTACATCCTTCTGGATCTGTTTAGTGTATTCATCTCTTGGTCTTCCACTACGATTTTTACCCTCCACGCTGCCCTCCTATACTAAATTGGTGGTCCCATGATGCCTCAGAACATGTCCTACCAAACGATCACTTCTTCTAGTCAAGTTGTGCCACAAACTCCTCTTCTCCCCAGTTCTGTTCAGTACCTCCTCGTTAGTTATGTGATCTACCCATCTAATCTTCAGCATTCTTCTGTAGCACCACATTTCAAAAGCTTCTATTCTCTTCTTGTCTAAACTATTTATCGTTCACGTTTCACTTCCATACAAATACTTTCAGAAATGACTTCCTGATGTTAAATCTATACTCGATGTTAACAAATTTCTCTTTTCCAGAAACGATTTCCTTGCCATTTCCTGTCTACGTTTTATATCCTCTCTACTTCGACCATCATGAGTTATTTTGCTCCCCAAATAGCAAAACTCATTTATTACTTTAAGCGTCTCATTTCCTAATCTAATTCCCTCAGCTTCATCCGATTTAATTCGACTACATTCCATTATCCTCGTTTTGCTTTTGTTGATGTTCATCTTATATCCTCCTTTCAAGACACTGTCCATTCCGTTCAACTGTTCTTCCAACACCTTTGCTGTCTCTGACAGAATTACAATGTCATCGGCGAACCTCAAAAGTTTTTATTTCTTCTCCATGGATTTTAATACCTACTCCGAATTTTTCTTTTGTTTCCTTTACTGCATGCTCAGTATACAGATTGAATAACATCGGGGATGGGCTACAGCCCTGTCTCACTCCCTTCCCAACCACTGCTTGCCTTTCATGCCCCTTGAGTATTATAACTGCAATCTGGTTTCTTTACAAATTGTAAGTAGCCTTTCGCTCCCTGTATTTTATCCCTGCCACCTTCAGAATTTGAAAGAGAGAATTTCAGTCTACATTGTCAAAAGCTTTCTCTAAGTTTACAAATGCTAGAAACTTATGTTTACCTTTATACATCTTTAAGGAAAGATGTATAAATGTAGAATAAGAAATGCGTGGTTCGTACTGATTGAGGCTGATGAAATTCTGAAAGCGATTTATAAGCATAGTGGTGTTGGTGTATGAACTATAGATCAAGGCAGAATGTGAATTTTTACTAAATTGCGGTTGGGAATGATCGATTAGTAAACAACATTTGGCAATAGCACATCTAATTTTTTTATGTATCTTTTGTGTTTAGTAAATGATCATGCCTCTAAAATGATATCAACTATGGCTGGGAATCGGCGACTGCGAGTAAATTGAAAACATTGGTCGCATCAAAATGCTCCTTCATATACTGCTCCGAGTTTATTTTTATCTTTAAAGATCTCTGAGTCAAGCCAATTTGTCACAAAAGGTTGTCAGTAATTATTTTCGTGTGTATTCTCAGTAAAGCAAGAAAGGTGCCACGTCATCTTAGCAAAATCAGCGAGGGCAGAGTCTGCAGTTTCATACGTCACAGGTAGGAGAGTTCTTTGCATGTATCTCTGCGCATCGAAAACCATTGACAGCAAAAGTGAACAAAAACAAAACGTATCCCGTGTACACGGAAAGAAACGAAAAACTACTGTTTAAAGACTTCCCCCTCATATTTAACGAAACCAAAAATTTTAGAAGCAATCTCACAGGAGAAAGTATTTAAACAGTTTTTCCAGTTACCTAGTGTTTCAGGTGTACGGAATGAAAAATAATTGAAACAAGTAGTGGTTCTGTTTATAAACGTGACACTCTCGACAAAAATTGCCTGCATTCTTGTTGCTGGCTGTACGCTATATTTTTTATAGCCAGAAATTAACTCATTTACAATGCGTGGCAATCTCTCGTGATAGCAGAACTGTCCAAAATTACAAACTTCTGCAGATATCGATGTCGTGAGCGTGAATGTTTGTATGTGTATTTTAAATGTATTTTGTTACAAAACTAGAATTTAGTAACAGTAGAACAGTACTAAGTAAGTAAAAAAAAAAAGGCTGGCATCCCCTGTGAGTGGAGTTTCTCACCGATAAAATTTTAAAAATTTTATGCGGTATTCTAACAGAACCACTGACGAAAAAACGACGAAGAAACAATCGAAAGATCGAAGATAAACTCAGAAAACGGTTAGCGTCGCTGCCTTCAGTGCGGAAGGACCTGGGTTCGTTTCCTGGAGCCTCTTAACTTTTTTCTGAGGTATGGAGATCTGTAGCAGGGCCCACTCAGCTTCTTGAGCTGCTTTAATACAGAAATAGCGGCAATATCAGGGTTCATCTACTGGCAATAACAGGTGGAGGGACTGGCGACATGCTAATCACACGTCCCACGATCATTGATCGCTCCTCGTACTGCGCCGTAGGCAGCAGCCGGCCGGTTGATCCATTCGGTGAGTTATGCGTTGGCGGTGGTAAAATAAAGTAACGTGGAGAAAAAAGGACACCGATAGAATTATAGTCTGTAAACTTCCGTATGATGTTTAATTTCCCAGCCGGCCAGTGTGGCCGTGCGGTTCTAGGCGCTTCAGTCTGGAACCGCGTGACCGCTACGGTCGCAGGTTCGAATCCTGCCTCGGGCATGGATATGTGTGATGTCCTTAGGTTAGTTAGGTTTACGTAGTTCTAAGTTCTATGGGACTGATGACCACAGATGTTAAGTCCCATAGTGCTCAGAGCCATTTGAACCAAGCCATCTAATTTCCCGATTCCCTGGTTCAAATGGTTCAAATGGCTCTGAGCACTATGGGACTCAACATCTTAGGTCATAAGTCCCCTAGAACTTAGAACTACTTAAACGTAACTAAACTAAGGACATCACACACATCCATCCCCGAGGCAGGATTCGAACCTGCGACCGTAGCAGTCGCGCGGTTCCGGACTGAGCGCCTTAACCGCGAGACCACCGCGGCCGGCCCGATTGCCTGGTTGTAGTCATTTCGCATGACATGTGTGGAAGGAAGTAATACGGCGATTGATTCTTAGCCAAACAAACACTCTTGGAATTTTATCAGTAACCCTCTCCGTGATTCACAACGCCTCTCTTGTAGCGGCTGCCTCTGGTTCAAATGGCTCTGAGCTCTGTGGGCCTTAACTTCTGAGGTCATCAGTCCCCTAGAACTTAGAACTACTTAAACCTAACCAACCTAAGGACATCACACCCATCCATGCCCGAGGCAGGATTCGAACCTGCGACCGTAGCTGTCGAGCGGTTCCAGACTGAAGCGCCTAGAACCGCTCGGCCACAGCGGCCGGCCCTCTGGCTTTTGCTGAACATCTCGCGCCGACTAAATTATTCCATGGCGAAACTTGCCGCTCTTTATTGTGTCTTCTCTATGTCTTCTCTTAATTCTACTTAGTAAGGGTTCCAGTCTGACGAATAATACTCAAGAATGAGTTTTATGTAAGCCACTTCCCTCGGGAACGAACCGTAAGCAATGAAGCTTGTCACAAGCTGACGCGATGAACTCTGTTAGTGTGTTTTGATATAAGATATAAATAAAAGTTCCCAATTGTGTTGAAGATACGTTTACTTCATGGTGGTTTCCTGTGGCTTTAATTTGTGATCAATGAACGCTCCAAGGGGCTATCACTTTCGCACACTTTTGCATTGGTGCTTGGATCTGAGGTTGCTGGTTCGAATCCTGCTAGGAGTGATGCTGGGTACAAATTTTCCTTTCCAATATCTGGCCAGTTAGGAGAGACGGGGTCTATATATCTTTGTCACCAGACTTCGCACCAGATTCCAAATCTCTCCGCAGTGCCTCATGGAGTGAAGGTGTATGACACTGCAGAAGGTGTCCATTCGATGGGTGGGACGTTAAACTCGACTTCCTCCTTGGTCTTACTCGAGAGGAATATGTGCCGGTTCCAGATTTCAGTGTCATCCTTCCGTGTCATCGTCATTAAGAAACACGAAATCCGACACTGAAACTGCACAAGCATACATCACACTCAACATATGTAGTCGTACCATATCAGGCTCCTTTCTCGCAAGAGCGAAGAAAGGAAATATTTCAGTTATACTCTGTCCAGCCTCCCTCGCCCCCCCCCCCCCCCCCGGCCCCACACCGGGTTTTCACCCAGCAATGTCATGTGATTCTTATGCTCTCTTTAGCGGTCTTTTAAATCCGAAGAAAATTGAGCATATAGCTTTGTATGTTTTGTTAATGTAGCTACAAAGAAGCCATGAAAACTAAATGCCAAGAACTTCTAAAAGAGGAAGCTTACTTCTACCTTTCTAACATTTGTGGTTTCCTTTCAGTGGGCATGTTGTTTAAGATCGTATTTTGATTACTTATTCCGTAGTTTCGTAAAGCAGACAGAGTGAATCTAACCTTGTCTTGCTTTATTGTGAATTTGGGTTTAGTAAAACTGGAGTCAAGTATTAAGTATAGTTATAATATAGGCGAGTTGTAAGGATTTGTTAAACTCGCCTTTCTGTTTGCTTCTTCTCAGTTATTCATTTAAATGTTGTACAGATTCTTACAAAAGCGTCAGAATTCTCCCCTGTCTGGCCTTTAGCCACCGAGGGAGTTATACAATTTTCTACATCACTTTCATATATCTTTTCTTCCTCGTTTGATGACAAATTAGGCGACAGAGGAGACATAAGTGCTCAAGTGAGCTCCTAGCTGATAGCAAAAACTATCAACAGGAAAAATATAAAAGATACAATAAATCAATAACCTAACCGGTACAATTTAAGCTGCAGCTGTGTGGAGATACAATACGACCCACAAAGATGGTGAAAAAAATCAGTCGGAGCCAGTCAAAGGTTAGAAAACTGTGGGAAAACTAGATGTGAATGGCTGGAGCAGGATTTCAATGGTGACCCTACCGTATACGAGCCCAGCGTCTAAGCCACGGCGCCGCTTCCTTCTCGCTGTTTGCTCAGTTTTCCACCATAATTTCAATTAAAGTTAATACCGAGCTATGCGTGCAATAAAATTTTGAATTCAAATAACTAGCTGCTCTTCATTATGATGCTGGTTCAAAATAGGTTTCCTGACTTTACCATTTGCCCATCATTTTACTCGCAATACAAGATATTCGCGTAAAGACTTACGTTCTATGTTACGTATAATATGGGATCTGGGCCCTTATTGACAAAGCTTAGAATTGGAAAAGTCACATAGTTGAATGCTGAATGAAGGGTTCCTACTTTTGTATGTTGTCTGAAAGCCATGCAAAGCACATAGTATGTGGCCATATTAATATTTTCTGGAAACAACCCTCACTGGAATGTCATCACCAGTTACAAAGACGATATGATTCAGTTACTTGTCTTTCCATTCCCCCCCCCCAGGGAACGTCTCACACCAGACGAGTGTAACCCCTATGTTTGCGTGGTAGAGTAATGGTGGTGTACGCGTACGTGGAGAACTTGTTTGCGCAGCAATCGCCGACATAGTGTAGCTGAGGCGGAATAAGGGGAATCATCCCGCATTCGCCGAGGCAGATGGAAAACCGCCTGAAAACCATCCACAGACTGGCCGACTCACCGGACCAATATTAACATAGTAGTAGTATAAAGTAGCATTAAAGTAGTTTCAACATTCGAAATCCTTTTTCTATCATCGCTGTCAGCAAGCATTAGTAATATTGTGCTATTGTCATAAATGTATCTTACACATAAAAAATGGAATATATTTTATATAACATTGGTTAATTTCAAAGAGTTTTGTTGTTAGATCTCGCGAACGACTTTGCTTCGATAATCGATTATGAAATTATAGCGCAAACTCAAAAACAATATTCTCAACTACGCTGATAAAATAATTTGTTTTAATGTTTGGTCATCATATGTGTGCAAACATTTGTTTCTGTAATAAAATTTCCAAATCTCGCCTAAGTTAGGGATAAAAAATGAAACTGTGTAATTATGTGTGTCACTGTGTCATGAGCCATTATTCCAGATACATCAAAACTGTAAAATCCAAAAAGGGTTCAAATGGCTCTGAGCACTATGGGACTTAACTGCTGAGGTCATCAGTCCCCTAGAACTTAGAACTACTTAAACCTAACTAACTTAAGGACATCATACACACACATCCATGCCCGAGGTGGTTATCGAACACAACATGTACTGAGGGCATGCAAGGTCAGCGAATCGCATTTCTTTCGGACAATGATGAAGGTCGAATCATTGGCTTGAGGGACATCAGAGCATCAGACCGATATATCACACAGGTAATTGGCTGTAGAGCAATGGCTGCACAACCAGATGACTCATGACAAAGGCGTCGGAAGAAGAATAGACACCAATCTCTCGAAAAGGATTATACCACGAAAAAAATCTTATCTCTAAAAAACAGACCTGGTTGCAATCCAGGAAGAGGTAAAAGAAATGAAGTACGTCAAAAACGCTTTTCTTGGATTTTGTGGTAAGTTTACACTGTTCATCTTTTCCACTACTTCGCACATATTTTCCGCGTTTGACTTAACGAAATTCATAACCTAACACCAAACCATTTTGTGACAGGAATATGCATTTCATCTCATTCAAGAGAAAAAAATAAAGCATGTATTAAGACAAATTACACCTGATGATGGACCCACAATGTCCGAAATGCATCGTGTACTTAATAAAACACGAACATTTATGACTGAAGGCGTTTTTTAATTCATACCCCCGGTGTACTGAATACAGTCACGTTTGGAGCTGCGAAATACGGATAAAATTAGAAAGGAAGAAAGATTAGGTTTAACGTCCCATCGACATCGGGATTGCGACAAGGACGGAGAAGGAAATCAGCCGTGCCCTTTCAAAGGAATCATCCCGGCATTTGCCTGGAGCGATTTAGGGAAATCACGGGAAACCTAAATCTGGATGGCCGGATGCGAGATTTAACCGTCGTCCTCTCGAATGCGAGTCCGATATGCTACGATGCAGAGATTACAGGCAGAGTGTCACCATGGATTGTTGGGAACAGACTAGTGAAAGCCGTGTTGAGATCTCGAGTTCCAGTGCATCCAGCACCACTGACGCCATACCACACACAGGACCTTGCATGGTGCAGCCAGAGCCAACTGGGACATTGAGTGGTGTCCTGTGGGGTGCAGTGAGAACTACTGACGGTCTTGGAAGAGCCAGTCCTGATAAAACTCTACAATCTGGTGAGCAAGATGTATGAGACAGGCGTAATACCCTCAGACTTCAAGAAGAATATAATAATTCCAATCCCAAAGAAAGCAGGTGTTGATAGATGTGAAAATTACCGAACTATCAGTTTAATAAGTCATGGCTGCAAAATACTAACGCGAAATTCATTACAGACGAATGGAGAAACTGGTAGAAGCCGACCTCGGGGAAGATCAGTTTGGATTCCGTAGAAATATTGGAACACGTGAGGCAATACTGATCCTACGACTTATCTTAGAAGATAGATTAAGGAAAGGCAAACCTACATCTCTAGCATTTGTAGACTTAGAAAAAGCTTTTGACAATGTTGACTGGAATAGTGTCTTTCAAATTCTGAAGGTGGCAGGGGCAAAATACAGGGAGCGAAAGGCCATTTACAATTTGTACAGAAACCAGATGGCAATTATAAGAGTCGAGGTACATGAAAGGGAACCAGTGGTTGGGAAGGGAGTGAGACAGGGTTGCAGCCTATCCCCGATGTTATTCAATCTGTATATTGAGCGAGCAGTAAAGGAAACAAAAGAAAAAATCAGAGTAGATATTAAAATCCATGGAGAAGAAATAAAAACTTTGAGATTCGCCAATGAGATTGTTATTCTGTCAGAGACAGCAAAGGACTTGGAAGAGCTGTTGAACGGAATGAACAGTGTCTTGAAAGGAGGATAAAAGATGAACATCAACAAAAGCAAAACGAGGATAATGAAATGTAGTCGAATGAAGTCGGGTGATGCTGAGGGAATCAGATTAGGAAATGAGACACTTAAAGTAGTAAAGGAGTTTCGCCATTTCGTGAGCGAAATAAGTGATGATGGTTGAAGTAGAGAGGATATAAAATGTAGACTGGCCATGGCAGAGAAAGCGTTTCTGAAGAAGAGAAATTTGTTGACATCGAGTATAGATTTAAGTGTTAGGAAGACGTTTCTGAAAGTATTTGTATGGAGTGTAGCCATGTATGGAAGTGAAATACGGACGATTAATAGTTTAGAGAAGAGAATAGAAGCTTTCGAAATGTGGTCATACAGAAGAATGCTGAAGATTAGGTGGGTAGATCACGTAACTAACGAGGAGGTACTGAGCAGAACTGGGGAGAAGAGGAGTTTGTGGCACAACTTGACTAGAAGAAGGGATCGGTTGGTAGGACATGTTCTGAGGCATCAAGGGATCACCAATTTAGTATAGGAGGGCAGCGTGGAGGGTAAAAATCGTAGAGGGAGACCAAGAGATTAATACACTAAGCAGATTCAGCATGATGTAAGATGCAGTCAGTGCTGGGAGATGAAGCAGCTTCCACAGGATAGAGTAGCATGGGGAGCTGCATCAAACCAGTCTAAAGACTGAAGACCACAACAACAACAACAACACCTTCGTGGTCCTTCAGTCAGCTTCAAATGCAGGTTCTCTAAATTTTTTTCAGAGTGAGCGAAGTACCTCTGTAATGCTCGCGTGTTGATCGAAGCTACGGGTAACTGGCAGCTCGTATCTGAACTGCTTCGATGCCTTTCTTTAATCCGATCTAGTGGGGATCCCAAAACTAGAGCAGTGCTCAAGAATACACCGCACTAGTGTTCTGTACGCGGTCTTTTTTGTAGAAAAGCTACACTTTGCCAAACGTCTCCCAATAAACCGTCCACAGACGAGCTTGTGAAAGTTGAAGGCATAAAGCGATTCTCGCGACATGTACTTCTCCAGATGTCGTGGTGTGTGGAGGTATTGGATATAACAGCAGGACTAATTTGGTTATTTTCGAAGTTTTAGTCTCGTCATTGGGCCAGTGGTTAGTTCGGCACGTTGCATCATTTGAAAAGAAGTAAACTCACGACTCGTCCAGTTTCTGACCAATTTCTGCTTGGGCATTGAAGACGTGCAGCCTTATGTGCCACTGTGAGCGATGGACTTTTGTGAGGTCCCTGACTTCAGATTCCCAATGCGTGCAGTCTCCTTCGCAATGTTCACTGAAGCTGCAGTTCTCTTTGGGTTGGAAGGTGTGACCTTCGACTCCGATCCCTGTCAGTTAAGATCATTTTAAGGCCACTGGTTTTACAGGTTGTTACAAAGTAAGGAAGAAAACGACGCACCACGAAAGGATTATCCAAATCGGATGAAAATCAGTAGATGGGATGTTCAGGTACAAACAAACAAATGATCACAGTTTCAGACAGATAATATGATCTATTCAAAGGAGAAGCTTCATAAACTGAGCAAGTCAATAATGCGTTGATCCACTTCTGCCCTTATGCAAGGGGTTATTCGGCTTGTCAGTGATTCACAGAGTTGTTGGATGTCCTACTCAGGGATATGGTGACAAATTCTGTCCAACTGGTGCGTTAGATCGTCAAAATCCCGAGATTGTTGGAGGACCCTGCCCATAATGCTCCAGTCGTTCTCAGTTGGAGAGAGATCCGCCTACCATGCTGACCAAGGTACGATTTGTGAAACACGGAGACAAGCATTACAAACTATCACTCCCTGGAGGAGAGCATGATCTTGCTGAAATGTAGGCCCATGATGGCTTGTCAAAAAGGGAAGCACAATGTGACGTAGAATATCGCTGACATACCACTGTGTCTATAGCGAAACAAGTGCTGTATGTTTGCGAGATACAGAGGTGAGCGAGTGTGCCGGGACTAGCACCAGTTCACTGCTAGTAGCGCCACTTCATCGTTACACGTCGGCGCGTAGCTCACCAAGTATTGCACCACAATTAAGAATAAAATTAAAAGTTAAAATTGATTTTTCAAACTTTCTCAACATATGCTTTAATGTAATAATGTTTTGAAATGATAATTAAATCGACAACCTAGCTGCAAACAGGCGTTGATATACATCATTGGGGACATGCTGAATATGTATGCCATGTAAGCAGGAGATCCTGGGTTCGAGTCCTGGTCGTGGCACACATTTTCAACATGTCCCCAATGATGTACATCAACGCCTGTTTGCAGCTAGGGTGTCGATTTAATTATCATTTCATTGTAGAGAAGCTGCACGTTCATCAATAGTATGAACAGATACTACCTTCATATATAATAATGTTTTAAATGACAAGTTTTTGGCCTCTCGGAGTGGCCGCGCGGTTTGAGGCGTCATGTCACGGAATGCGCGGCCCCTCTTGTTGGAGGTTCGAGTCCTCGCTCAGGCATGGGTGTGTGTGTTGTCCTTAGCATAAGTTAGTTTAAGTATTGTGTAAGTCTAGGGACCGATGACCTCAGCAGTTTGGTCCCTTAGGAATTCACACACATTTGAACATTTTTGAACAAGTCTTTGAGTGATTAGATCAATAGTGATCATAAATACACCGTTTTAAGAAAAAAATAAGTGGCCTAAATGATAAAGCTAGAAAACCAGAAATTGGTCCTAATGTGCAATTTATGTCAAAATTAACTGGTGCAAGTTCCAACATGATAAAGTAAAAATTGTGGTAAGAATCCATGTTTTTAACAAAAATTGAAGGCACTAAATATTAGATTTACAAACGTAAAAATTTGTATGATGATTCAGTTCAACCTAAAATAATAACTATGTGACCACATTAAGCTACGTCTAATAGTTTTCCAGTAATTTATGAAAACTAAATTTGTAACTAAAACATTCCCATTTGGAGTAGATTAAGTATCTCTAATTTTAATGCTAGAAAATTTTGGTTACAGCAAATGATAAAACCTATTAATTAATGGAAGTTTACAGGACCGTACTTTTAATAACAACCAATACAAGGTCTCCTAAAGTCATAGTTCAGAGGTAACAATCTACTGTCAGTTCCACTCTAAAAATTCTAGATAGCAAAGTTTTTACGCAGGCGAGCTGAAACTTTTTCTATAATTTGAACCAACTTATCTACATGCATGTAAAAATTAAGAAGATTCTAAAGTAACTCAAAACTTGGTTATTAAATATTGTGTGTACGAGAAAGCGGCCGTTTAGAGACTGCTGCTGTGTGCATAAGGACAGCAGGTGTTCCCTTGGCCGTCCGCTGCGCCACATATATAGATACAGCCCGAGAGGCAAGACAAGGCTTCATTTCGCTCGCAGCCATTGGAAGATCCGCGTCAGTCAAACGCAGGATTTCGACCTGCCTCGGATGACGTCAGAGACGGAATGTTGCAAAACGCCGATTTTCTGTAATAAACATGCGAGGACTGTACACCGTCCTGGATCGCTTAGATTTTCGCTAAAGTAACTGTTAGTGTGCCTTCCATGATATTTACAAATCCGCGTGGCAAGGGACGACAATTATTTTTAAATTTTGAGACGAGCATTTAATTTAATTTGAGTATCATTAGTCAGAGCGAGTTACAATTTGGTAGGATCTCTGAACTGCTAATAGTGCTGTTTAGGATAGAAAGATTTACTGTCAATATGAACATAATAACTTTCACAATGTTGTGCGTGTGAAACTGTATGAATTAGAACTCTAAATCTTCATTTATAATCTTAGTCCTGATCCCGCTAAGCTAAAAGAGAATAGAAACATTTCTTTCAATGGGCTGGACAAGAATGTGGACGTGCAGACTGCAAACTATGGTCAGTAAGTTCTCCATCACTTTCTGGCTGACCACAAAAATAGTTGCCCGGCTCGTGTAAAAAGACGTCGAACCACTAAATTTTACCCGCCGCTCCGCACGTTGTCAGGGTGCAGAGGCCAACAACCAAAGGGCTGCTGCTATGAGAAGAAATGGCATCCTAGCCGGCCGGAGTGGCCGAGCGGTTCTAGGCGCTTCAATCTGGAACCGCGCAACCGCTACGGTCGCAGGTTCGAATCCTGCCTCGGGCATGGATGTGTGTGATGTACTTAGGTTAGTTAGGTTTAAGTAGTTTTAAGTTCTAGGGGACTGATGACCTCAGATGTTAAGTCCCATAGTGCTCAGAGCCATTTGAACCAAGCCAAATGGCACCCTAGACCATCACCTCTGATTGACAGGCCATATGGCCGGTGACAGGTAGGTTGGTATCCCACCACTGTTTGGGGCGTCTCCAGACATGTCTTTGCTGGTCATCGGGGCACAGTTCGAATTGGGACTCATCACTGAAGACAATTCTATGCCGCGCGGGATTAGCCGAGCGGTCTTAGACGCTGCAGTCATGGACTGTGCGGCTGGTCCCGGCGGAGGTTCGAGTTTTCCTCGGGCATGGGTGTGTGTGTTTGTCCTTAGGATAATTTAGATTAAATAGTGTATAAGCTTAGGGACTGATGACCTTAGCAGTTAAGACCCATAAGATTTCACACACATTTTTTGATTTGACAATTCTATCCAAGTCAGTGAGATTCCAGGTCAAACACGTTTCTGGAGGCACCGCAAACAACAATGACATACCAACCTGCCAGGCACCCACAATATGGGCCGACAACCGGGGATGATAATTTGCGGTGTCATTTCATTTCATAGCAGGACTCCTTTGGTTGACATCTGCAGCTCCCTCACAGCACAGCGGTACGTCGACGATACTCTACGCCCTGTTTTATTACCCTTCATGGCATGCCAACCTGGGCCTACACATGAGCAAGGTAATGACCGCCTTTACACAGTGAAGAGTTCCCATTGCTTATGTTCGTGCTTGCCAAACCCTACCTTGCTCAGCGAGGTCGCCGAATCTCTCCCCAGCTGAGAACGTTTGAAGCTTTATGGGTAGGGCCCTCCAACCAGCTTGGGATTTTCACGAATTAACGCGGCAATTGGATAGAATTTGACCCGATATTCCTGAGGACAACTCTATCAATCAATACCTAGCCAAAAAAATTGCTTGCATAAGGGTCAAAGGTGGACCAACGCGTTACTGACTGTCTCAGTTCTCATGAATAAATCGTCCAATTTTTGTGAAATTGTAATAATTTACTTGTCTGTACATAACATCTATTGATTTCTGTCCCATGCGGGTAATTCCTTCGTAGTGTCTCAATTTTTTTTTTTTTTTGTCATAGAGTATACAACATAACTCCGAGTGGTGCACCATTTCTTGACGTAATGAGATTTTCACTCTGCAGCGGAGTGTGCGCTGATATGAAACTCCCTGGCAGACACACTCCGCTGCAGAGTGAAAATCTCATTCTGGAAACATCCCCTAGGCTGTGGCTAAGCCATGTCTCCGCGGTATCCTTTCTTTCAGGAGTGCTAGTTCTGCAAGGTTCGCAGCAGAGCTTCTGTAAAGTTTGGAAGGTAGGAGACGAGGTACTGACAGAAGTAAAACTGTGAGGACGGGGCGTGAGTCGTGCTTGGGTAGCTCATATGGTAGAGCATTTGCCCGCGAAAGGCAAAGGTCCCGAATTCTAGTCTCGATCCTGCGCACAGTTTTAATCTGCCAGGAAGTTTCATTTTTTGACATGTTGGACACTCTGCGTAGTTACAACACATCTGGCAACTTAATTCACGGTGTGGTCATGAGCATGTACAGCCTGTAACTTCTACACTTTGATCCTTACAGCACTGATTCCATACAAACGGTTGACACATCGTACACGCTACTCCACTACCATCACATATGTTAACCGTGCAGTTCACGTGAGTCTTTTAGGCCTACCAGTTCTACGTTATCTACAGCGCTGGGAAGCGACCAGTGTGCTTTTTAAGGGCTAGGTAATGTTTTCTCCCGGGATTTTAATGTCTGACTTCTACCTATGTATGCTCTAGCTGGCGTCCCAACGGAGTATCTCGAGCAGTCTCCAGGCGTGAGAGGCCGACCGGCAACCAATTTGTGCGTGGCACTGTGCCGTCAGGTCGTCGACGCAGCTGCGTGTCCGCGGCAAAACCTTGTTATCATAGTTACCGGCGCGCTATCTCTCTCTCTCTTGTCGCGTAATCAGTTTATATGTAAATGCAATATCGGCGCCCGCTCTAACAGCTCCGTCGCCAATTTAAACGCATTACGCGACTACACGTAACTTGTTAATAGGTTCGCCGGGGTCTTCACGGCAAAATGCAGTGATTTGCTTTGGACAGCGCAGCGCAGCGCCAGTGCGTAACGTCCGTTCTTGTGAAAGTGATTCACCTCGTCACAGCACTGCCCGATTTATGAAATTTTCTTTTCGGCTTCGCTGCCGCGAGCAGAAGAAACCAGTACGGTTTTCGATGTTACTCAAGCCAATAGTTTTACTGTAGTTGAGGCGAGCAAGTTGTAAATGGAAGAATTTTTCTTCGCTCTCAATGTCGAAATTAGACGTTTATGCACATGGATGTGGAAATAAAAAATGCCTGAAGTTCTCTCATTACATATATAACATTAAAGTTTGATTACTTTGTAAGTCTTTTATCACAACCGTTTACTGACTGTAATTTGTTTATCCTATTAGGGTAATAAATACCAGAGACTCTGTATTGGTTGTTGCACAACAAACAATAAATAGCCAGTTCTTCTTACAAGTTGGACCGTAAAGACTGAAATGAATATTTGTTTGTTGTTATTGTTTGTCTTTACTACATTACTTTACGAGGGTCATTTCGAAATTTCTGCACACTGGGCATGCGCGACCGTTAAGGTGGCGCGATAAAATTGGAATTCGTGTCAATAGTGATCGAGACTTTAGACGTGACGGTCGTGTATGTGTTTGGTGCTTCGCGTGGTTGTGTCGTGAGCAGTTCAGTTTTAAAATGGAAACTGAAACCGAGTCAGGTCGGATTACATGTAGTGACCGGCGTTCCTACATCAAAATCGATTCGCTACGTGGAAAGGACCCAATGGAAATTTACAACACAGAGTGTTAACCCGCCGGCAGCGTAGCGTTGTGCGGCAAATTTGTGAGAATCGTGTTCGTCACCAACGTGCATGAGCGATGAATTGTAATCTGTCAATGCGACTAGCTGATAAGTTTGGAGGCTGCGCGCAAACATGCTAACTTTTTCATTAATATTTTAAAAGCAATGCATTAAACTTGTAAGTAGGCTGTTTAGGTTTTTATGTTGGTAACGCCATGTAGCGCTCTATATGAAAATTACTGACTATACTGTGTGCAGACTGTGGCTGGTTTGCATTGGTGGAATTCGCTATTATAGTGTTGGGCAGTTGGCTGTTAACAGTGCGTAGCAGTTGGAGGTGAGCCGCCAGCAGTGGTGCATGTGGGGAGAGAGATGGCGGAGTTTTGAGAGCGGATGATTTGGACGTGTGTCCATCAGAGACAGTAAATTTGTAAGACTGGATGTCATGAACTGATATATATATATATATATATATATATATATATATATATATATAGTGCCTTCAGTAGTTAGAATCTTTTATTTAGCTGGCAGTATTGGTGCACGCTGTATTGCAGTAGTTTGAGTAACGAAGATTTTTGGAGGTAAGTGATTCATGAAAGGTAGGGATTTTTGAAGGTCAGATTGCGTTGCGCTAAAAATATTGTGTGTCAGTTTAGTGTTGATCAGAATAGGTAAAGAGCGAAATGTCTGAGTACGTTCAGTTCTGCTCAGCTGTTTCAAAATCAAATAATGTAAGGAGTTTATCAGCACAGTCTTTCATAAAGTTTTCTAAGGGGACGTTTCAAACTTGCTTAACATTGTGGAATATGTAACGTTCCCTGGCAACACACACACTATTAATAAACTAAATTCTCCTCTAATGGCGGCTAAATCTAGATACAGACAAATGAAGTCCACCCATTCATAAAATGCTACGTCACAGGTTCCTCTCTCTCTCTCTCAGCTCTTGAGGAAGACGACAAAGAATGCACATTATGTATTCCTATTTATACCATTGCTGCTTGTTAATTTCTCTTTGTAATCTTACAACATTATTTTTCCTCTGTGGCTGAATTTTACATTATTTTTATCGCAGATATTGACATATTTCGTAATTACATTATGAGTATAGAAATATTACAGTCATAAATACATCGAGAATATTACTACAGAAAATATTACAATAATAACGAATGTCCTTTACACAAAATTAAATAATATTTTTTGTTAAATAATTACAGTATATACAAATTGCTTCATAGCGGCGTATATAGTACAATTAAATTTTAGTTTATTAATAGTGTGTGTGTTGCCAAGGAACGTTACAAATAGGTATCTCTATCGCCCACTTATTTAGAAAATCAGCATTGCATATAAAACTAGAAACAAAGATTGGAAATTTGCACAGGTCACACCAATATTCAAGAAAGGTAGTAGGAGTAATCCACTAAATTGCAGGCCCATATCGTTAACATCGATATGCAGCAGGATTTTAGAACATATATTGTCTTCGGACATAATGAATTTCCTCTAAGAAAATGGTCTATTGACACAGTCTCCCTCGGGCATGGGTGTGTGTGTTTGACCTTAGGATAATTTAGGTTAAGTAGTGTGTAAGCTTAGGGACTGATGACCTTAGCAGTTAAGTCCCATAAGATTTCACACACATTTGAACATTTGACACACAGTCAACATGGATATAGAAAACATCGCTCTTGTGAAACACAACTAGCTCTTTATTCATATGAAGTGCTGAGTGCTATTGACAAGTGATATCATATCGATTCCTCATTATTTATTTTTTTTTTTCCGGAAGGACACTGTACCACACAATCGGCTCGTAGTGAAATGTCGTGCTTGTGGAATATCGTCTCAGTTACGTGACTGGGTCTATGATTTCCTGCCGGAGAGGTCTCAGTTCGTAGTAATTGACGGAAAGTCATCGAGTAAAACAGAAGTGATTTCTGGCGTTCCCAAGGTAGTGTTATAGGCCCTTTGCTGTTCCTTATCTATATAAACGATTTGGGAGACAATCTGAGCAGCCGTCTTCGGTTGTTTGCAGATGACGCTGTCGTTTATCGACTAATAAAGTCATCAGAAGATCAAAACAAACTGCAAAACGATTTAGAAGAAATATCGAAATGGTGCGAAAAGTGGCAGTTGACCTTAAATAACGAAAAGTGTGAGGTCATCCACATGAGTGCTAAAAGAAACTCGATAAACTTCGGTTACACGATAAATCAGTCTAATCTAAAAGCCGTAAATTCAACTAAATACCTAGGTATTACAATTATGAACAACTTAAATTGGAAGGAACACATAGAAAATGTTGTGGAGAAGGCTAACCAAAGACTGCGTTTTATTGGCAGGACACTTAGAAAATGTAACAGTCCTACTAAGCAGACTGCCTACACTACGCTTGTCCATCCTCTTTTAGAATACTGCTGCGCGGTGTGGGATCCTTACCAGATAGGACTGACATAGTACATCGAAGAAGTTCAAAGTAGAGCAGCACGTTTTGTATTATCACGAAATATGGGAGAGAGTGTCACAGAAATGATACAGGATTTCGGATGGACATCATTAAAAGAAAGGCGTTTTTCATTGCGACGCAATCTTCTCACTAAATCCCAATCACCAACTTTCTCCTTCGAATGGGAAAATATTTTGTTGACACCGACTTACATAGGGAGGAACGATCACCTAGATAAAATAAGGCAAATCAGAGCTCGTACGGAAAGATATAGGTGTTCATTCTTTCCTCGCCCTATACGAGATTGGAATAATAGAGAATTGTGAAGGTGGTTCGATGAACCCTCTGCCAGGCGCCTAAGTGCGATTTGCGGAGTATCCATGTAGATGTAGATGTAGATGTAGATGTAAAAGAAAAGGCAAATAAAGATATTCGGGTGTCTTGGGAGCTCCATCTACACTGGGGTGCCGAGTGAAGTAGCACGACTGCCTAATCAGACCGGAAGGGGCAGTCGTGGGTATAGACGTGTTATCTGTTGCGGGCAGTTATATTTCAGTTTTACACAAATTCAGTGAAGTGTTTATGGGGTCGGAAGGACTGGTCATGGTGGACAGACGTGTTGTCTGGCGAGATTAGTGATGTCACAGTTTTTATGCAATCTGAGTTAGGTGTTTATCAGATCGGAAAGAGCAGGCATGGTGGACATTTATGTTGTCTAGTAGGGTTGGTAAAATCTCAGTTTTGTGCGGAAATAATGAACTAGAAGCTTTTAAGTATCCGTAAAATGTAATCAGTTATCAGTGTCGCAAAATAAAGTTTGTAAATATATTAATAACGTATCACTTGCTCGAAAGACAGTGGATAAATTTCGTAACTTGCAGTTTCTTCTGCTCTGCTAAAATAAACACGAGTGGATCCCTAAAAAATGAACGAATCAGTTATTTATGTAACATCAGTTCCTGGCTAACAGTTCATTACAGCCTCAAGATAACGGATCTGATGCTGTCTGGGCAGGGGAAGACTGCAGACTGATCAGTTAAGAGGGACAGATTAAGAGACGTTTACGCATTTCAGCTAGGTCGGTCAAAGCAACTAGGCATCTGGTGTGCAGTGAATTACCATAACAAATGGGATCATTAACACATAATTTGTGGTTACATAGAGGAGATTGATGATATGATTCATTAGATCACCTACTCATATTATTTTACGTCGTACTATTACGTGTCAACGGTGGATTTTTTCCTACGGTGTTACACGAATCATTTGGTGTACAAAACGGTAATAAAAGCTCATGACGAGCTGATTGGTAGCCAACTGTCTCTCTATATAACAGAAAACATGGATATTTGGGAATGTTCTGCAAAATTTTAGGGGTCGTTGTACTGCACGCTGTGCCATGTGAAACACAATTGCCTAGGTTGCCATTATCAGGCCTAAGTCATAGGTTGGCAATACTTCTTAGTGTCTCGTGGACTTTTCTCTGCGGATAGCGAGTGTATATCTCCGTGCTATCTGTGTTTAGTGGACAAGAACATTATTGAGCATATCTGGGACGCTTCGCAACGTACTGTTCAGAAACGATCTCCACCCCCTTGTACTCTTACGGATTTATGGACAGCCCTACGGGATTCGTGGTATCAGTTCCCTCCAGCACTACTTCAGCCATTAGTCGAGTCCGTGCGACGTTGTGTTGCGGCACTTCTGCGTGCTCGCGAGGGCCCCACACGAAATTAGGCTGGTGTACCAGTTTTCTTTGCCTCTTCAGTGTACTGTCGTACAAGGTCCGCAAGATTACACAAAACGCATGACTGGGGTCCCTCTGAATACAGTCAGTTATTACTTACTGTATCAAAGCACTGGATAGTTATTAACTAATTGCGGTATCATATTTATAAGATTACATTACCTGTTCAAACAGAAGATAGCTTGCCACAATCAAATATGCACACGTTGTCTCCACAATAGCATTTCGTGTATCGAATGTAGGTGGAACGTAGACACACCACCAGCAAATTCATCATCCACAAGTTGCGGTATCTCGAAATTGCGCATCTCATCAGGCTCAGAATAACTCCATACGCCAGCGGCCACGTAAACAACTCGCTCTCAACTTGCGGGTCAGCCGCCGAGTCATAACTTCCTTCCATATCGCTCCGCTAACTGTAACTCAAACTGCCCATAATTACTCCATGCTTGCGTATGGCCAAGTAGCTCAAACGCTTTCTGATCTCGCAAGGTGGCCACCGAGTAACAACTATCTTTTTGGTGGCTGCGTGATCATCCACTGTTATCATTTCACTCATTGCACATCGCAATTTTTCGCGGCATTTTTCACAAATCAAAATTAAGCACAAAATGAAACAAAGTCAAAGCAAAAATGGAACAAATACAATTACAACAAAGTGCAATAAATTGCCGATGATCTGTGAAAGAAAGATTGACAAATTGGTAAATGCGTTGCGCCAGATGCAAACTACATTTAAGTAAATAAGAGCAGATATATGACTACTTCTCAAAAATTCACAAAGGAAATACGATCCTGGCCGGTTGTCGCCAAGTGTAACCTCCCCACAAAAATAAAAATTATGGATAAGATTCTAATTTTAGTGTAACCTCAAAACAAAATTCTTTCTCATTTATTACCTCCCTACAAAATTCTTTCTCATTTATTACCTCCCTACAAAATTCTTTCTCATTTAATCTAAGCTCAAAATTCATTCACATTTAGCGTAACCTCAAAACAGAAAAATTCCTAAACCTCTCAGCAGTAAAAATTATAATTATGTCGTTCACATTCAGTATAACATCCCAATAAAAAAAAAATTCAGTAACCTGGTAATAAAACAATGTAACAAACCTCTCAATTAAATTGTCGCTCACTTATGACTTTTCAATAATTCACTGTGAATTTAACCTGGTAAATTTTGGACGACAGCAGTGCTGCGTCATGGCCCTGAAAGATCTAACCTGGTAAATTTTGGACGACAGCAGTGCTGCGTCGTGGCCCTGAAAGATCATTCCGAATAAAAAAAGAAAAAATTCTTACCTCAATGAAGTCGCCGGATATATCTGCTCTTACAATAAATTTTTCCGGCACAGCTCTGTGTAATGCTGGCCGACCTATCTGTCATTTATGAAAGGGAGCAACTGATTTTCCTATTGCAATAATCGGGATGATCATGGATGGGAGAAATTAGTAAATTCTTTAAATTGAAATGAATGGTTGTTAAAAGTTACTTTTTATGAGGAAGATTATTATTACGAGAGTTTTAAAGCATTTACATGCGACTTGAGATAACATTACTACATATACAATAATACTCAGGCTCCGGCATCGCTGCACCGCGACCGGCCAGCCAACACGATACACCATACCAGACCAGAGCAGACTCCAGACTAGCAACAACTTACTGCTACAGCTACACAGTTCCTACTGCAGTCAACACTGCTCTCTGGTCATATACCTTGCATATCGCAGGCAGCGCATGAGCAATACATCGAAATTACATCTGCTCGGACCTCTTACAAAGGATGATAAGTATTTCATAGCAGCGGGCAAGCCAGCATGGACGGGACTGGGCACATACCACCTGATCATCAGTTGGATATAAAACCCAATAAATCGAGAACGAAATGAGATATCGTTTGCTCTCAATTTTAAATGAAATTTCGATATACAGGGTGATTATAATTAAAGTTAAACTTTCAAACCGCTGTAGAAATAACACCACTGGTCAGTATGACATCAAATTGCAACGGAATATTATTGGAGAAGGGGGAAAACGTATGGCAGAAGAAAAATAAATAGTTATAAAATGTAGTAATACATGGTGCTGTAAGCATCCTAAGTTAATAGTGGTCGACTACAAATGATAAATGTATCATAAAACAGTGCCTAAAGTGTACGTTTGATGTTAAACAAGCTGTATTACTCAGTGTGAATGGGTGTGCAGGTGTGATACTATTAGTTACATAATTACTATTCGTTACCATACCATATCGGATGGTAAAAATCAGTTTTTAATTGTCACGAGGCAAAAAACCGCATGAAAAGCATCAATCAAAATCAAATCGGATTATTAATTTCGGAGTGATTGGCGTAAAACATGTTCAATATGCTGTCCACCGTTTTCTGCAACAAGTTGAAATCTAGAAAGAGCGTGTTCCACAATTGATCGAAGTGTTTCCCCAGGTCATGTTCCGAATGCGTTGCTCAATGCGTGCCTTCAATGCAGGTAGGTTTACAATCGGAACACTGAACACAACATCTTTCAGATAGCCCTGCGTGCCAAAAGTCACATGGAATAAGATCAGCTGATCAGGACGGCCAGGCTGTAGGGAAATGGCGGCTGATAATTCAAACATTTTCGAAATGGCGCTTCAGCTGCTTAACTGGATTTGCAATGTGTGCAGGTGCGCCATCTTGCATAAAAATTATCGCATCGACACATGCACCCTGTTGGAGAGCCGGAATGATGTGGTTGCGCAAAAGACACTCGTAACGCTTACCAGTAATGGTACAGGGAACAGGACTGGAAGCAACTGTATCTTCGAAAAAAATATGTCCCTATGATAAATGATACCATAACCCCGCACTATACAGTGACCTTTTCAGGATGAAGTGGTACTGCTTGATTTGCATGTGGATTTTCCGTTGCCCATACTCGACAATTCTGTTTATTGGCATGTCGTGTCAGATGGAAGTGGGCTTTGTCTGTCCACAAAATCTTCCATGCCCAATCATTGTTCAGTTCCATACGAGCAAAAAACTCTAAAGCAAAGGTCTCTCTTGTTGGCAGGTCAACAGGAAGCAACTAATGTACATGGGTAATTTTGAATGGATAGCAAAGAAGGATGTTTCATAGAATTTTATGCACTGTGCTCACAGATATGTCCAATGTTCGGGCAATTCTCCGTGCATTACACGTCTGCACACCACCACTCATCTCCTTCTGCATTGCTGTGGCCACTGCTTCTGACGTCGAATCAATTCGTTTCTCCCTCTACTAGGTTGTACACCAAAAGAACCCGTCTTTTCGAATTTCCGAATCATTTTCTTCAGGCCCACGGCAGTTATCGGACCAAAGCCTTTTTTCAAACCCTTCAGTGTCCGGAACTTCTGCAGAGCGGCGCCTGTACAGTAATCATTCTTGTAATACAGCTTTACAAGCAGAACGCGATCCTGCGTTGAGACAGTCAAGTGAACGTCGCAGACGCGAAAGGAGAAAAAGCCCTGTATACGGCGTGTTTATACCAACTTCAAGGGGTCGTGCGCAAGACAGGTGTTTTTATTTACGAATTCTGACACATACAGTGCCATCTATTGCTCAATTTTCACCCTATTTTTTTCTGCTGCCATACGTTTTCCCCGATCTCCGATAATATTCCGTTTGCAATTTGACATCATTCTGACCAGTGGTGTTATTTCTACTGCGCTTTGAAATTTCTTGTAATGTTTATCTTACTTTGATGCCATACAGTAGGTACGAGGCGTGTTTTTTTAAGTAAAGTCCATTTTGTTGTAGACACTAGTAGTTCTCGCGCATACAGCAACCAGCGTGTGCGTTGTGTACCGGCATGCCTTGGGAACAACTGTGCTCTGTTTCAGCCTTGTAGCTAACCTGTACGGTTCTGTTCTGTGCTTTCAAAATGTTTAAGACTATCAACTCGCCCGCCGCGTGTGAGGTTTGCTGAGTGATACGGTTTTTGTCAGCAAGGAACCTGTCTGCTGCAGAAATTCATTGACAGATTTGCGAAGTGTATGGTGATACTGTTATGAGAGACAGCAAAGTGCGTAAGTGGGTACGAGAATTCAAAGATCGCCGTGACAACGTCTATGATGAGGACCGCTCGAGTCGCCCTTCTTTGATTACAGGCAATTGGGTGGCTTCAGTTGAAGCGAGGATTCGCGAGAACAGCCGCTTCACAATAACAGGTCTCTCAAACGAATTTCCTGACGTGTCGAGATCAGTGCTTTACAACACTGTTTCTGAACACCTAAAGTTTAGGAAACTGTACTCCTGTTGGGTCCCGAAACTCCTAACAAAGGACCACAAAAACCAGAGATTTGAGTGTGCGATGAAGTTCTTGACTCGTTATCACGAAGAAGGTGACGGCTTCTTTAGTCAGATCTTAACTGGAGACGAAACACGGGTTTAGTATATCATGCCCGAATCGAAGCAACAGAGCATGGATGAAGACACACTCACTCGCCTGTAAAGGTGAAGGCCTAACAGACTCTGTCCCAGTGCAAAATCATGGCGTCAGTGTTTTGGGATAGGAATGGTGTTTTGTTGGTCGACTTCATGCAACAAGGAACTACTATCACCTGAGAAGCATACTGGCAAACCCTGAGAAAGCTACACAGAGTGATTCGAAATAAAAGATGCGGCATGCTGACAAACGGAATTGTCCTTCTCCATGACAATGCAAGACTTCACACTGCAGGTCAGACCTGCAATTTATTGTACAGTTTTGGCTGGGAAGTTTTAGACCATCCATCCGACAGTCCTGATCTTGCACTGAGCGATTAACATCTCTTCCTCCACCTCAAACAACAATTCAGTGGCAACCATTACAATGATGACGACGACGTGAAAACGGCAGTGAACTCTTGGTTATTGGAGGAGGCGGCAAGTTTTTATGAAGAGGGTATTTTAAAATTAATTGAGAGGTTTCGTCGTTGAGTGACTGTAGGAGTGACTTGGACAGGATTTGTGATTAGTGTAAAGAATGGCAGCTAAGTCTAAATATAGATAAATGTAAATTAATGCAGATGAATAGGAAAAAGAATCCCATAGTGTTTGAATACTCCATTAGTAGTGTAGGGCTTGACACAGTCACGCGATTAAATATTTGGGTGTAACATTGCAGAGAGATATGAAGTGGGACAAGCATGTAATGGCAGTTGTGGGGAAGGCAGATAGTCGTCTTCGGTTCATTGGTAGAATTTTGGGAAGATGTGGTTCATCTGTAAAGGAGACCGCTTATAAAACACTAATACGAACTATTCTTGAGTACTGCTCGAGCGTTTGGGATCCCTATCAGGTCAGATTGAGGGAGGACATAGAAGCAATTCAGAGGCGGGCTGCTAGATTTATTACTGGTAGGTTTCATCATCACGCGAGTGTTATGGAAATGCTTCAGGAACTCAGGTGGGAGTCTCTAAAGGAAAGGAGGCGTTCTTTTCGTGAATCGCTACTGAGGAAATTTAGAGAACCAGCATTTGAGGCTGACTGCAGTACAATTTTACTGCCGCCAACTTACATTCTGCAGAAAGATCAGAAAGATAAGATAAGAGAGATTAGGGCTCGTACAGAGGCATATAGGCAGTCATTTTTCCCTCGTTCTGTTTGGGAGAGAAGATGCTAGTTGTGGTACGAGGTACCCTCCGCCACGCACCGTATGGTGGATTGCAGAGTATGTATGTAGATGTAAATGTAGATGACACGTGTTTGAACAAACTTGGCTACTATGTCGAAAAATAGAGTGAAGTATGTAGTTTCTGAAAATAAATTTACTTTTTTGAAATAACCTTTCGTTGTGTACTTATGTTGAGATGGACGTAACTTAAAAAACACGCCTCGTATGACGGACAACAGCAAGAAATGCAGTTCTTTATAGAGTATCAGTCACACAAAAGGCTGATGATAAATATTTCATATCAGCCGGAGTGTCATCTCCCAGCACAGGCACCAGCATTAGGTGAGCAGTGCAGCCGTAACAAAAGCCGCCTCAGCAGGGAATGCAAAGAGCACATCTGTAGCAGCGAAGAGTTAAGGGGGCGTATCATCTGGGAAGGGGACGGGAGGCCCAATCTCAGGAGAAGTGGGAGTGAAGAAGAGCGGCCAATGGGCAGCTCGCGTTTTAACCAGGGTGCGCCTCGGCTGGCGGTCAGATCCGGCGGGGGTTGATTACTGCTCGTCCGGCGCTGTGGTGCCGTGTGCAGCGGCACTGTAGTGCCGTGTGGAACGGAGCTGTGGTGCCTTGTGGAGCGGAGCTGTGGTGCCGTGTGGAGCGGCTCTGAGGTGCCGTGTGGATCGGAGCGGCGCGTCGGGTTGCGGCACACGCTGGCGCTGCTGCTGGCGGCGGCGAGATTGCGTGGCGGCGAGGCCGACCGGCCAGCCGGACGGGGCGCATAACTCCAGGGAAAGGGCGGCCGCCGCGCTGCAAGGAGGAGGCGAAAAAAGGAAGCGGCTGAAGCCATGGGGGGCGGACATAGGGAAGAGGACGAGAAGATCCGGGGGGGCCGCCGCAGCGCGCCGCGCCGGAGGAAGAGAAATGAGTTTGTTAAAAAGCCAGAAACGGCGCTGGCGAGGGTCCTGCAGGAAGGGCGAGCCTCAGGACTTGCACGCATCGCAGACATCAAAGTGGAAGGCACAAAATGAAATCCGGGCCGAGGCGAGGCGGAGTGGAGGAAGGAGGCGGCGCCGGCAGGGGAGGGGAGGCAGCGCCGGCGTCCCTCATCTTGGCGGCCGCAGTAATTAAGGGCCGGCGGCCAGCGGCAGCGCTGGGCCACCGCCTCCAACAGGTGCCGCGCTGGCCAGTGCCGCCGGCGCTACCTGTGTCCACACAACTCCCACCGCCAATGGAATGCTTCGTTTTAGGCTCTGGAGAACGTATTCTTCTACTAGAGGCTCTTCATCGTGCCCTGCTCTGAGCTCCTTCCTCCACCTGTATGTATGTTCGTCCATTTGTAATGTCGACCATCATTCCAGTTCTTTTCCTATCTCTTTCTCTCGTTCTTTCCGCTTTTCCCTCTATAATTCTGAGCTTCAGACAAAAAGCTATTTTCTTATGTTAACAATATGGTTCAGACTGCTATTATTGTGATTCATTATAACATTTAAATAGCATTTACAGTCAATATCCTCACAGTGTTGTTGTTGGTGAGGTCTTCAGTCCAGAGGCTGGTTTGATGCAGCTCTCCATGCTACTCTATCCTGTGCAAGCTTCTTCATCTCCCAGTACCTACTGCAACCTACATCCTTCTGAATCTGCTTAGTGTATTCATCTCTTGGTCTCCCTCTACGATTTTTACCCTCCACACTGCCCTCCAATACTAAACTGGTGATCCCTTGATGCCTCAGAATGTGTCCCACCAACTGATCCCTTCTTCTTATCAAGTTGTGCCACAAACTCCTCTTCTCCTCAATCCTATTCAATAGTTATGTCATATACCCATCTAATCTTCAGCATTCTTCTGTAGTACAAAATTTCGAAAGCTTCTATTCTCTTCTTGTCAAAACTATTTATCGTCCATGTTTCACTTCCATACATGGCTACACTCCATACAAATACTTTCAGAAACGACTTCCTGACACTTAAATCTATAATCGATGTTAACAAATTCCTCTTCTTCAGAAACGCTTTCCTTGCCGTTGCCAGTCTACATTTTATATCCTCTCTACTTCGGCCATCATCAGTTATTTTACTCACCAAATACCAGAACTAATATACTACTTTAAGCATCTCATTTCCTAACTTAATTCCCTCAGCATCACCAGACTTAATTCGAATACATTACGTTATCATCGTTTTGCTTTTGTTGATGTTCATCTTATATCCTCCTTTCAAGACACTGTCCATTCCCTTCAACTGCTCTTCCAAGTCCTTTGCTGTCTCTGACAGAATTACAATGTCATCGGCGAACTGCAAAGTTTTTATTTCTTCTCCATGGATTTTAAAACCTACTCCGAATTTTTCTTTTGTTTCCATTATTGCTCGCTCAATATACAGATTGAATAACATCAGGGAGAGGCTACAACCCTCTCTCATTCCCTTCCCAACCACTGCTTTCCTTTCATGTCCCTCGACACTTATAACTGCCATCTGGTTTCTGTACAAATTGTAAATAGCCTTTCGCTCCCTGTATGTTACCCCTGCCACCTTCAGAATTTGAAAGAGAGTATTCCAGTCAACATTGTCAAAAGCTTTCTCTAAGTCTACAAATGCTAGAAATGTAGGTTTGCCTTTCCTTACTCTAGCTTCTAAGATAAGTCGTAGGGTCAGTATTGCCTCATTTGTTCCAATATTTCTACAGAATCCAAACATATTCCCCGACGTCGGCTTCACCCAGTTTTTCCATTCGTCTGTAAAGAATTCATGTTAGTATTTTGCAGCCATGATTTATTAAACTGATAGTTCACTAATTTTCACATCTGTCAACACCTGCTTTCTTTGAGACTGGAATTGTTATATTCGTCTTGAAGTATGAGGATATTTCGCCTGTCTCATACATCTTACTCACTAGATGGTAGAGTTTTGTCAAGACTGGCTCTTCAAGGCTGTCAGTAGTTGTAACGGAGTGTTGTCTACTCCTGGGGCCTTGTTTCGACTTAGGTCTTTCAGTGCTCTGTCAAACTCTTCACACAGTATCGTATCTTCGATTTAATCTTCATCTCACAATATACCAGTTATTTTTAAGTATTTAAAGCTTAAAAATAATTAAAAAGCAAGATCTGGTCACGCTATCGAAAAATGCTCTGTTATTGGTTGATGCTCTGGTGATATCACAGTCTTGGAGTAAGACAAACGATACTTATGTTATAGGACTGTTAGCCAAAGTTACGAGATTATTACATACTTTTTCTGAAAACAGATTATCTATTTAGTGAAGAAAAATTCAAATACAACTTTTAAGTAACAATAGAAAAGAATATTGTGAACGGTGATAACAGAAGCCTTGCGAATGTTGATGTGTTTATGCTCCAACCACTTAGAGCGGTGATACGTGCAACGGTGGACATTCTTTTCCCTGTTTTCTGCAACATAATTAAACTCGCTCAAATCTAAAAAAATGTAGAAATTTTGTGAATGGGTCCGTATATATGACTAGATATCGACTATCAGTCATTAGCTGCTACCCAAAACACAATAAAATTATCCTTGATCGACCTTAGTGCTGATTTCCTTTCTAGTAGACACTCAGCAGAGACTTCTTCTTCAGCAAGCGTACGGTGGCGCAACGGGTAGCTTAACCAACTACAGTGTGAGAGGTCACACGTATGAATCCTGGAAGAGTCATATTTTTATAAGTTTTACACGAAATAGGAACATAGTGTTAGCAAGAAATCATTTTAGCAGTTGTTTCGATTGTGGGGTGTATTATAAATGCAGTTTCACATTAGTTTTAGTCTGAAAAACGAACAACAGAAGATGAACGCATTCATTTTTTTGAAAAGCATTGCTAATAATGAAGATATCAGCATACACTACAACAAGGTGTAGGACGATGAGGTTATAAGGAGAGATTTGAAAAATGTACAACATGCAGGTAACACAAACAAAAGGGCTATGGTGTTTGTGAGTGCAAACTAACGGTAGTGTCTGAAGCAGATTTACATCATTTTATGTTAAATGATGAAACAGCGAAAGTTTGAGCAATAAGAATCATAGCTGGTCCGAAAGAAGATAAAAATATTGTTTCTAATAAAGTAGAAAGAGTGTGGTCACATAAACTAGAAAATATCTTTCTGAATGTGACGTGTGTGAACAGTGTTTGCAAATGTGAGCGGATGTAAACAGCAAAGAAAACACAATAATACTCTGTTTCTGACCAGTGTGGTGAAGTTTTGTAATTGTGAGTTGGTTTTCATATGAGAGGACTGTTGAGTCGTTTTAAAAATTAGTTAAAAGTTCTTTCGGGGTAGATTCGAACCAGCGATCTATGGACATCTTGTTTTTCTGTGACACTACAGTCCAGGATATGGCCTTCCCGACGAGCTTCCATAAGTCTCCTTCCACTCCATCCAGCCATCTTGCTTGAGGTCGACCTTGCCCTCTTTGTCCTCCTGGATTACCAGAGAGAATCTTCTTCATCACCTCAGATTCCTCCATTCTTGCCACATGACCTGCTCATCTTATCCTTCCTCATTGTATGACTTTTTTACAGGAGAAGTTGCATATATGGTGTACAATTCTGCATTGTACCATTTCCTCCATTTCTCTCTGTCATACACGGAGCCAATTATTCTCCTCAAAACTTTCCTGTCAAATCCATTGAGCAATCTTGCATGAGTTTCTGTCAAGGGCCATGTTTCCAAAGCGTAAGTGAGAACTGGCCTAACAAGGGTTTTATAAATAGTAAATTTTGTTAGGTGGCTGAGGAGTCTTGACCGGAATAAATGAATCAAGGCAAAATATGCCTTATTTGCTGATATCTGTCTAATCTTAATTTCAGTTGAGATGCCATTAAAGCAAGTGACTGTGGAACCAAGATACCACAAGCCAACGATGGAACAACTTTTTTTTACTGAAAATACCTTATTCGTATGTTTTTAGGGTGGGAAGTCCAAATATGATACTTAAAAACTGTACCAACCACAATTTCTTCACATTTTACAGTTAAATTTATTAAATTAAACGATTTTTACAGCCTTTAACAGCTTTTATGCAGTTACAATAATTTAAAAAGGAGGTGTAATAAATGTAGATGACGTTGGCAGCACTGCTGAAAAACATTTGCTGGCAAAAAAAGGTCTTCTATTTTTCTGTTAACAGATGGTGTTTTGTTTACTGTCAACCTAACCCCACTTTCCCCTTTCCTGTACATGTGCTCAGTACAATGTCTAATCGTGGCTGTAAAGACTCTGCTGACAGTTTTTATTATATTTGTGTTGAATTTGTGTTTTAAAAACACCAACGAAAGATTACAGACTTTGTGGAAGAGGTTTATCTATTGTATCAAACTTTGGATGTAAACTTGGTGATCAAAATAAATATTGGGCGCCACATAAGGTATGTTATGTGTGTGTGGAAGACCTGAGAAAATGGTCCAAAAAGGAATAAAAGCCTTTAGATTTTCTATTCCTATATTATGGAGGGAGCCAAGAAATCATTCTGATGATTGCTACTTTTGCAGTGTTGATATTACTGAGCACAATTCGAAAAAAAAGAAGGTAATAAGCTACCTTAACCTTCCGTTCGCCATCCTAGCAGTAGGGCATGGTGTAGATTTGCCAGTTCCTGAGCCACCAGATAAATTCTATTCCAGCAGAAGTATTTTCTGATGTACAGTCTGATTTAGATGAACCAGATGATGAATTCCATTGTAATACAGGAAGTCTAGAGCCCAAGTTGTTTACTCAAACTGAGCTTAACGATTTAGTTAGGGATCTGGGATTAACGAAAGAAATAGCTGAACTGTTTAGCTCTACATTAAATGAACAGAACTTATTGGCAGTTGAAACCATCATATACAAGCATATACAGGGTGTTTCAAAAATGACCGGTATATTTGAAACGGCAATAAAAACTAAACAAGCAGCGATAGAAATACACCGTTTGTTGCAATATGCTTGGGACAACAGTACATTTTCAGGCGGACAAACTTTCGAAATTACAGTAGTTACAATTTTCAACAACAGATGGCGCTGCAAGTGATGTGAAAGATATAGAAGACAACGCAGTCTGTGGGTGCGCCATTCTGTACGTCGGTCTTTCTGCTGTAAGCGTGTGCTGTTCACAACGTGCAAGTGTGCTGTGGACAACATGGTTTATTCCTTAGAACAGAGGATTTTTCTGGTGTTGGGATTCCACCGCCTAGAACACAGTGTTGTTGCAACAAGACGAAGTTTTCAACGGAGGTTTAATGTAACCAATGGACCAATACAATAAAGGATCTGTTTGAAAAATTTCAACGGACGGATGAACGTGCTGGAAAGGTAGGGTGACTGCGTACGGCAACCACAGAGGGCAATGCGCAGCTAGTGCAGCAGGTGATCTAACAGTGGCCTCGGGTTTCCGTTCGCCGTGTTGCAGCAGCTGCGGTCCAAATGACGCCAACGTCCACGTATCGTCTCATGCGCCAGAGTTTACACCTCTATCCATACAAAATTCAAACGCGGCAACCCCTCAGCGCCGCTACCATTGCTGCACGAGAGACATTCGCTAACGATATAGTGCACAGGATTGATGACGGCGATATGCATGTGGGCAGCATTTGGTTTACTGACGAAGCTTATTTTTACCTGAACGGCTTCGTCAATAAACAGAACTGGCGCATATGGGGAACCGAAAAGCCCCATGTTGCAGTCCCATCGTCCCTGCATCCTTAAAAAGTACTGGTCTGGGCCGCCATTTCTTCCAAAGGAATCATTGGCCCATTTTTCAGATCCGAAACGATTACTGCATCACGCTATCTGGACATTCTTCGTGAATTTGTGGCGGTACAAACTGCCTTAGACGACACTGCGAACACCTCGTGGTTTATGCAAGATGGTGCCCGGCCACATCGCACGGCCGACGTCTTTAATTTCCTGAATGAATATTTCGATGATCGTGTGATTGCTTTGGGCTATCCGAAACATACAGGAGGCGGCGTGGATTGGCCTCCCTATTCGCCAGACATGAACCCCTGTGACTTCTTTCTGTGGGGACACTTGAAAGACCAGGTGTACCGCCAGAATCCAGAAACAATTGAACAGCTGAAGCAGTACATCTCATCTGCATGTGAAGCCATTCCGCCAGACACGTTGTCAAAGGTTTCGGGTAATTTTATTCAGAGACTACGCCATATTATTGCTACGCATGGTGGATATGTGGAAAATATCGTACTATAGAGTTTCCCAGACCGCAGCGCCATCTGTTGTTGACAATTGTAACTACTGTAATTTCGAAAGTTTGTCTGCCTGAAAATGTACTGTTGTCCCAAGCATATTGCAACAAACGGTGTATTTCTATCGCTGCTCGTTTAGTTTTTATTACCGTTTCAAATATACCGGTCATTTTTGAAACACCCTGTACATGTATAGAAAGAGAGAGCAGCAATTTTCCAAGTTTATTCAACAAGAAGGCGATTTAGTGCACTGCTCAGACATTCCTGGTCTAATGAATGAGTTTGAAATTGAATACAAAGACTGGAGGCTACTTATTGATTCATCCAAAACTAGTTTAAAGGCTGTTTTATTACGCAATGGTAACATGTATGAATCTATACCTGTTGGACCTTCTATACATATGAAAGAAAGCTATGAAAACCTAGAAATAGTGCTAAATAAAATAGGCTATTCTGCTCATGGTTGGATGATACGTGGCGATCTAAAAGTAACATGCATGCTCCTTAGTCAGCAAGGCATCTTTACCAAATTTCCAAGTTTCTTGTGTAAATAGGACAGAAGGGCTAAGGATCAACTCTGGTGCAGAAAGAACTGGCCTGTGAGGGAGTCTTTAAAACCTGGTGAGAAGAACATTCTACCCAAAATCCTTGTAGGTCCAAAAAACATACGCCTACCACCTCTACATGTAAAGGTTTCGCCTAAAGATGGACCATGTTTTAAGTATCTCTGCCAAAAGTTTCCACACCTTTCAGAAGCTAAACTAAAAGAAGTCGTCTTTGTCGGAAATGACATAAGAGAATTGATGTTTGATATTAACTTTGAATCCACAATGACCTTAAGTGAGAAAGAAGCATGGGTGTCATTCAAGCAAGTCGTTACAAAGTTCTTAGGACATGAAAAAGACCCAGAATATGTTTCTGTTATAGCTACAATGTTAAAGAAGTTTAAAACTTTAGGATGTTTAATGAACCTGAAAGTTCACTTTTCGAACAGTCCCCTTGATTACATTCCAAACAAAATGGGAGATTTTGTTGAGGAGGCAAGGAGAGCGTTTCCACCGGGACATTAAAGTGATGGAAAAATGCTACCAAGGCCGCTGAAACACCAACATGATGGGGGACTTTTGTTGGTCACTTCACTGAGAAGTTCAGCAAGCGACTCATTGTAGAAAAAGCTACACAAGAAGCTTCAAAGAAAAAAGAGACGGAAAATACAAACCAATTCCAGCTGACATATGAAACCTCTATTAACACATATCATTGTTTTAAGTACATTACTGTAAATACAAATAATGCTTATGTTGTAACAAAGCGTTTCATAAATTTCCCCATTTACTGTCTAGCACGGTATTTTTATACTATATAATAAAAAGTATATTGCTCAAAAACTATGGGTTATACAAAAAAAACTAAGGCTAGATTTGGATTCAGCTCATAACAATCTATAAAGATCACCTATCAAAGTGAAAAAAGTTTTTTTTTTTAAATGTTCGTCAGCTTGTGTATCCATTCACACTGAAAGTTGATGGCGCACTGGGTTGATATGCTTTCCCATAGGCCATGTATTTAGTTTTATCTTTATTTATCACAAGACCCATCTTCTTACTTGCTTGACTTACGGCTGTAAGAGCTTCTTTCAGTGCTGGTACTGTCCGCACTATGATGTCTACGTCATCTGCATATGCTAAAATCTGCAATGGCTTGTAGAAGATGGTGCCCCTTGTCTGTGGGCCTGCTTCCCTAATCACCTTCTCGAGTGCTACATTAAATAATAAGCGTGCTAATGCACCTCCTTGACATAGCCTATTTTTGTATTTTGAGTAATTTCTTCGAACTCGAATGTAGCTTCTTACGTCAGAAAAAATCATTTTAAACATTCTCAGAAGCTTTCCGTGAATCCCCATCTCCTGCAAGGCATGGAACAACTGGTACCTACTGATGCTGCCACATGTAGCCTTAAAGTCAATAAAGAGGTTATGTGTTCCAATTCTATACTCAGTTTTCTCCAAAATTTGGTGCAGATTGAAAATCTTTATCTACCTGTGAGAGTAACCTATCAAAAATAATATTAGATAACACCTTGTACCCCAGGTTCAGGAGGATGACTCCAAGGTGATTTCTTCACTCCATACCGATAGCCCTTTTTATGTATGAGACATATTATGCCTTCATTCCATTCATCTGGTATCCTTTTCTGTTCCCATAAGAGAGTGATAAGTTCGAACAGAGACTGCTCCAATGTTGCTCCTCCACATTTCAGCAATTCTGCAGAAATGCTATCAGTGCTGGGGGCCTTGTTATTCTTCAGTTTCCTCAAAGCTTTTTTAATGTCTTCTAAGCCTAGGCCATCCAGTGGCTGTTCATCATCCAATCTTTGCTCACAATCATTAGAGATATCTTCTGCTTGCTCTACCTCTCGATTCAGCAGGTCATTTAAAGTATCTTCGCCACCTTTCCAGAGTCTGTTTACTCTCGCTTGTTATGTTCCCTTATTCATCTCTAACCAAGCTGGTTATTGGAGCAAATTGTCTTCTAGCACTGTTTATTTTAATAAAGAACTTCCTTGTTTCATTCTTCTTCTTGTAAAATTCCATACATTCTATTTCAGCCTTAGTCCATTCCCTTTTCTTTCGGCGATGTGTCATCTTTTCGATCCTCATTTTCTCTTGATAATCCTCCAAAAAGCTTCTTGTGCAGTTCGCCTGTAATGTCTTTTGGTATGCAGGGTTCTTTGCTTCAGTCACTCTCTTACTCTCTTCATCAAACCATGTGGGCCTTACTGGTTTTTTCCTTGGATGAAATGTCTTTAGCTCTTTTTATAGTCAGCCATTTTTGTTCTAAGTCATTACTGTCTCGCATTGTTCCTTGTTCTTGTCCTAGGTCCTGAGTAACTTTCTGACAGTACGATTTGTATGTTTCTGTTAATTGCAATAATCCTGATCATTTGATATCCTTGCTCTTATCTTCACCATTACAAGAAAATAATCTGAATCCACATTGTGGCCACGAAAGGTTCGAACATCCAACAAGTTAAATTTATGCCTCTGGTCTATCAGTTCATGATCAATTTGATTAATGATTCCACCATTAGTTGACTTCCATGTGCCCCCTTATGTATCTCCTTATGGGGAAACCTGATAGATCCCACTATCATATTCCAGGATGCTGCGAAGAGGATCAATCTTATTCCATTATCACTGGTGGATCCATGTTTACTATGGGCTCCAATTACGGACTGGAACATGTCTTCTCTCCAAGTTGTGCATTAAGATCATCCAGCACGATCTTGATGTCATTTCTTGGACACTTATCATAAGCTTTTTCAAGGCCATCATAGAAATTATCTTTTAGGTCTTCAATAGATTCTCCTGTTGGTGTATGTCCATTAATTATACTAAAAGAATCTTCCTTTAATTCTAAATACTGATAGCCTTGGATTAATGGGTGTAAAATTTATCACCAAATGTTTCAGATCTTTAAGAACGAGGAAACCTGTACCAAACTCATGTCTGTTATCATCACAACTATAGAACATAGTGACCTCTTTCTTTTCCAGCACCCCAATCCCTGTCCATCGAATTTCTTGGATGGCAATAATGCTCTCCTTGAGCTTCCCCTACTGGTCAAATAACTTCTTTAGAGAGCCTGATCTATATAAAGATCAAACATTCCACGTACCAATTCGAAGATCAGTTTTCAACTTTTTACCCATTCGTTGTCCAAGGTCCGTGCCATGTCGTCGTCTATTAATCCGTCAGGCATCTGCTCTTTGGGTTTTCGTAACTTTACTTTCTTTTTCTACAGGAAGAGGGTGTTAGAATCGAGCCGACTCCCCAACATGGAGGACGAGGATTTCTATTAGGTTTACACTCCTAGGGAAGCTGGCTTCACTATGCCTCTAGAGCTCTCCCTGCCCTACGTAGTGGCACACACTTCGTCTGGCTCCTCAGTCGAGACAAATCCGGCTTGGGTGACCCTGCCAGTAGCTACGCTACCGCCGGCACAGCTATCGACTTCACGGAAGCACGCAAGCCCTCCCGCCCAGCACTGAAGGTGCCTACTACAAGTCGATGGATCTATGGACATCATCTTATAAAATTCGACGGTCTACCGTTCTAACAAGTGTGATACAGAATAATTCATATGTAGGTGGGTAAAACAACAATTTTCACAAGGAGTTTAATTTCGCTGAATGACGCTATTTTTCGTTGTAGCAGTGGGAAAGCATATCTCGGATGTAAGTCAACGTTAACTTCATAGTGGAACACATTTTTAATTACATTAGTGAACTTGTGTATCGACGTGGTGACAATTTCCTGGTACAGTGCAACTACATTTTACGCATCTTCTCATTCTCTGGAACACTCAAAAACAACATTTCAGGAGTTTTTATAGATTTGTTTGTATAGTATGGAACTACACACCATTTGTAATACACTTTCCGAAATGTAAATTCCAAAACAAGACGTCACTATGAATTAGCATTATGACAGTAGGTGCAGCGAGCTAGCCAGTGAAGTCACACCCATCACATGACTCTAAAGGTGCATTTTCTCAGCTCCACTGGAATTCTTCTAGCTGTTGGTAACTGTTTCACCTTTTCAAATACTCTCTCCTAGGTTAGGAAGCAAATAGCGAATGAAGTATAGATTCCTATGTCGTGTTGTCATTGAAAGCATTATGATCGAACCAATCTAAAAATTCTGAGGAGAGCATTAATGTCGTGGAACGCATTCCATACTATCGCTTAGTGAACAAAACACGAACACAGAATATCGGACCAGCTTAGTCAGTTACTAGCAGATAAAACTCACCAAGAAGTCCGTAAAGGGTGAGACTGTCAGATATAAACGTAAATTCGGGATTAACTGTGGGAACTGTTCCAGGTTTTTTATTATTTATTGTACACTGACAAAATTTTCTGTTCTTTCATCTATTATTCTGATCAACAAATTGGAAGCATGAACTGTCAAGTTGATTGTGCAATAGTTCTCGTATTAAACTCCCTTTGGTATCTTCAGAATTGTGTGGACGACATCACTCTGAAAGTTCGAAGGTATGACTCCAGTCTCATAAATTCTACACATGAATTTCAATTTGGTTTCCACTTCCGCCAATGATCTGAGAAACTCTTTCAGCCCTGTTCGTTCGTAAGTCTTCCAGAGCTCTGTCGAACTCTATCACAAGATCATCTACATATTCTCCAAACTGACACTAATTTTCTAAAATGCTATCAGACAGTTATTCCCTTTCGTAGAGGCCGTCAGTGTACTATCTATTCCCTTTCCTGCATTTAAAATTGAGAACTCTTTTTGTACTCTAAATTTTGACGACTTTGCTTTTAAGTTCTCTTAAAGCTGACTTTACTATACGCCGAATCTCTCCTTTTGACGACCATTCTCTTTTAGATTTTTTCACGCTTTTCCACCAGCCATTCCGCTGTAGCTTGTTTGCGCGATTCAACTCTTCATTTCATCAAATGGTTCAAATGGCTCTGAGCACTATGGGACTTAACATCTGAGGTCATCAGTCCCCTAGACTTAGAACTACTTAAACCTAACTAACCTAAGGACATCACACACATCCATGTCCGAGGCAGGATTCGAACCTGCGACCGTAGCGGTCGCGCGGTTCCATACTGAAGCGCCTAGAACCGCTCGGCTACACCGGCCGGCTTTCATTCCATCAACAGAATTTTTCTCTTTTTTACACTTGTTTCGATGCCATGCACAGTTGAATTAATTTGGATAGACAGAATAGATTTTAAATAACACTTTGTGCACCTACTATTTACAGTGTTGGTGCATATCTCTGAATTATTAGCAAGAGCTTATCACTAAAGAACAATACTGATGTTCGCAAGAGATGATGTAGGGTAACTTAGTTAGATATGTGATCAGAGTAAGAACTTCACTTCACAACTAGACTTGGAATCTGTTATGTTCGTATGCAAGTTTTTCTTCTTTTTTGTGTTTACAGTGGTTCTGTAAAAATACTGGGTGAAACCTAACTCCACAAAAACATTCTTTGGCTGTTCATGAACATTTCTGGGTATTTTGGAACAAAAGACTTGTGGTTTCTGGTATATTTTACTAAGTAATAATGTATTTATTATTTATTCAGTGTGTTACCCCCGTTACCTCTGTTTCTGTGAAAATAGCTTCCCAATGATGAAAATACCTGTAATATATAATAGCTAAAACATACACCATAAATCACAGAGTAATACTACAACCCTCAGAAACATTTACACTTTGAACTCAGTGTGTTCAGTGTATTCTGTCAGTGTAGCACGCAAAAAATGCAAAATTCTTGCTTTACAGGCAATGTTCAAAATGGCGCCCACCATGACCACGGCAGAGATTTCACCGACTCATCATCGACTGTCTTACACGGTCAAGAATCCACCAGTTTGGGGTAGTACTTCGGCGCCGTCCTAAAGATTAATTTTTTGTTCAATTTTGATTTTATTTTTGGTTTATGCTTAAACTGAGATGAGCGTTTCAAAACTTTTTTTAGCAATAATAACTGTAATGTAGGCACGTAGTATGTTTCCTAGAGCGTCTTTCAGCGTGGATTTTGCGAAGACTCGAGCATTAGCAAGGTCAATAAATCTGATCTCCGCCGTGATGTGAGAGTAATATCGACAGACGGATGTGGAACAATGTCGACGGAGAGTCGATATTTCATAACGCTCTAAATGTCAGAAAAAAGTTGGTTTACACTTAAGTAAGGTCATACACCTAGTTTCAGGTGGCGAGGACAAGACAGAGAAAATCAGAGAGAGCTAAATGGGTTACAGAAATCCCAAAAAAGACATTAAGTTTAGTGAAGTCGGGGAGGTCACTGAACAGCGTACCAAAGGAGCTGAACAGATCAACAACTATCCTATATGATCGATTAAAATCAAAATCACTCGAAGTACCTTCATTGAGGAGAAGTTCTTGTTTTATTTCTGAACAACAAGAATTAGTCAACCACATGAGTGCATTGGCAGAATTATTCTACGGAATTTCCCTGGTTGAGCTTTGACGAACTGCTTATGACCTTGGCGAAAGCTGGGCCTTACGCACAAAATCAATTAAATTACCAAAATGGTTGGGGAAGACTGGGTTTCTGGTTTTAATAATAGCAGTCCTAAAGTAAGCTTCAGAGAACCCTCAACAAAAAGTATCAATAGAGTTCCAGATTTCAATAAAGCTTAATTTGATCTATTATTTTCAACTTGAACAATATTTTCTAAAAAAACATGCTGTACACTAATTTTGATACTCGTGAAGTTAATAAAATAAGTTATTTTCTGGGTACAGTATTTCATACTGTTGGTATTACCCTGTAATGGTGTCTGTATTACCCAAGTACTCGGGACAATACCGACAGGTTACATATAGAAGAAAACATATGTATAGCTCTGAAGACAACCAACATTTTTTGATTTTTCTTATACAGCTATATGTCTAACATTCGTAAGTCAGTGTGCCATGAATTTTTCTATAGGAGTAAAAGATTAAAAAAACAAAAAATCTCTTAAGGAGTCTCCTCTACAATTAAACTTTATGAAGTGTCGAAGATAAAAATGTGTTTGCGTAATGAATTTTATTGAAGTGTTCTCCTTGAAATTACTTTGTACTTTATTTATAGAAAAATAATTCGAAAAGGTCTGATCATTAAGAATTAAAACTGAAATGCAAATACAACGTGAATAACACAGCGTCAGGAAGGCATTTTCAAACGTGTTTCTGGGCTTACACGCATATTCGATCCAGTTGTACGACGCATTTCGCCTCGATAATGTAACTTCGTTTCTAATAAGCAAGAAGAGAACAACGTGATATGAAAAGGCAGCCTTCGTAATGCAGCAAGTTCCTTAATACAGGCTGACGAAATTCAAGTTGCTATGTTTGATCGGTCTTCAATATTTTCTTTTCACAGTGTTCAGACTTACAGCTTTTCTAGTTGGATTCATATGAAATCGAAGGTCAAATGTTAGAAATAAAGCCACTAAAGTAAAAGTGAACGGCGCAATCGAAATTCATTTAGGCCTGTAGAAAATATCATTTGAACGAGTCCGCATAGAAATGTGAGTCTTTTACTCTTTATGATCAAAATGATTAGTACAGCCGTAAGTGACAGAATCTGGCATTTTTGATCAAAACATTTCCACCAGAAGCTAACGTTTGGCGTAATTAACAGGGCTGACGTAGGCTTCACGTTTGTAACATTATAACAAATCCCCTTACTATATCCCAATGGTTATTGCACCAGAGTATTGTAACATCGCTGGTTTGTGTAACGAGACGCCAAACAACAGCGGAAAATATTACGTAAGACTTGACCTAGAATTTTTACTTCATAAAAACACCATCGATCGTGCCACTATTCCCTCTAAAATTTTGGACGTACCGGCAACTAGGTTCTTTTGAGTGGAGTAACGAGGCAGGAAACTGCAGCGTTGCTTTAAGTTATTGCGATGTATTAGGCGGGGCACTAGGCCAGAGCCAAAAGTGGCGATTTGTAAGTGGCTGTTGTGTGGGAATTTATCCCTGCCATAATTTCTGTCTCTTTCTGAGACTGTGTCAGAAGCGAGGGAGAAACCAAAAAAAATAGATGGGCAATTTTAGCTTGGGTCAGAGTGTGCCAGATCAGTCGAGCGTCGGGACGGACCTGTGCTGGTCTAAGCCTATAGGGGCCAGTCCGGCAGCAATGTTATAAGTATTCTGTATAAACTTGTTCTTTGTTTATATGCACTTGTTCGGGCTATATTCCGCCTCTGGGGACACAGCACTGGGGAAGGACGGAACGGCTGCCTGGAACTTGGAGATCGCACAGTCTGCCTAAAGGAGGGCAGTGACAGTGGTCTGCAGCAGGTCCAGGAGGGGCTCGGTTACACTCGAATCTACAGGCCATGTTCGCTTCCCACCTGGCATACCAGGGTCCGGGCGAGGCGTCCGTTGCAGGAGGCAAAGCAGTGCTGCGACAGCATCAGAGATGGCGGTGAGTGTCGCCATCCGGCAAGCACCACTAGCGGCTTGTTGTGGTGCAGCATTCATGAGGGCATGGGTTCGAATCTGGTCCTGTCCTGGGAGCAGTGGCGCCCCGAGGGCCACAGGTGACCACTACACCCACCTTTGTCCCACGGTCGGACAGAGCAGGTCAAACAGGGCAGAGGGCGGTGAGGTCCGGTCCAGGGACTATAGCAGTCTCCGGAATTGTGGGCAACGGAGCAGAACTGGTCGCAACGCCACGGCGGACGGTGACTGGGAGAGCCCTGCCGACTTCCATTGGCTGGCGACCTTGCTGATGTCAGCAGCGGCGTTGGCATACCTGAAGTTTGCTGAGCCAGCTGAACACGCGGTACAGCGTGCGGCGACACGCCAACATTACGCTTCACCCATCAAGTAGTGTAAATTAGCTGAATAAACAAATGTTACCGAATACCGGTGTATTACTTTGCACTGCCCCTCGACACTCTTGAACTTGCTCAGCCTCCTGACAAAATATGGCGTGGTGGGTCCCGGTTTTAGCTCTACCAACTGGAGTCTCGGGTTCGATCCCCCGACCCTGCAACACACCACAGTGTTCAATATTAGGCAATACGGCATCTAAGTATGCACTTATTTGATACAAAAAGTTTCTAGGATACTTACAAATAACGTCTGTAATTCAGCGTAATTGACAACGAGTAACTTTTCTGCATACCTTTAAAGGGCAGTCAGTATTTCAGGTGAGGCAATAAAATAAAGAGACAGATTTTGCTCCTCCTTATGGTGGTAACCCTGCACCTTGCTATCGCAGGCAGTGTATGACCTAATTTTTTCACACGACTGCAAGTGGAGTGCATCTACAATGGTACAAAGTTCAGTGAGCAGTAGCAGCTTGAAGAGTGAAGCTCTGTGTTTGATCCTCGTCACAATGGATTCTCGAAATATTGCGCAGCGGCATGCCATCTCTTTCTGTGTGGAACTCAGTGAGAATGCCACAGTGATGCGCGGGAAGCTTCAGTAGGCTTTTAGAAACGAAATTTTATCGAGGATACAAGTGTTTCGTTGGCAAAAAATATTTTCTACAGACAGAACCTATGTCCAAGATGAATACCACAGTAGGTAACCATCAACATCACGAACAGATGACAACACAGCCAGGGTGAGTGAGCTTGTGCGAGATGATTAACCACGAAAACGACTGCAAACGTACTCAACATTAATCTGGAAACTGTTCACCTGCTGTTGGCTGAAAATCTGAGAATGAGAGAATATTGTGCCAAAACGGAGGAATGTGACTGCTTATCTGTTGGAAAAAGTGGAACTGAACTCAGAATTACCACAGCGAGTTATCACTGGTGATAAAAGTTGGTTGATGCCGAGACAAACCGTCAAAGTTCGCAATAATGTTCGAAGGAATCACCAAGGCAAAGAAGGCGTGCATATCGAAGTCAAAGTGTGTTTCCTTGACCCCATAGTACTGTGCACAAGGCCAGATAGAAAACCAACACTACTACCAAGAAATTCTCGAAAGATTTCGAAAAGGGGTCCGTCGTGTTCTTCCACACATTGCTGACAACTAACAACTGGATCCTCTGTCACGATAATGCACCATTCCATACTGCATTGTGTATTGGGCAGTTTACGACGTCGAAGTTCATTGCAGTACACCGCAACCTCTCTATCCACCCGAAATGGTCCCAAGCGGTTGTTTTTAATTCCCAAAAGTGAAGTCAGTCGTTAAAAGACGACATTTTGGAACAGTATGGGACATCCAAAAAGTCGAAACAAGGGGTTTTGCTGATATACCAGAAGATGAACTCCAGAGATTCTACCAACAATGGGAACTCCGATGGAGCAAGTGTTTGTCCTGACAAGGGGGTTATTTTGAAGGTGTAGTTGGTTAAAAATGTAAGTAAACTTGTCTTTTCAAACCAGTCTCATTACTTTATTGTCGCATCTCGTACTTTGATTTTTCAAAAATTATTGCAATTACCAAATGATAGAAGAGATCTTGTGATTTTTCCCTGACTTCGACTATGTGGTTCAAACATGTAGAATGACACTGTCCTGAAGTTTTAACAACGTGTAAACCAAGAAATTTGTTTTTGTAATCAAATTAAGCTCAATGGAAAAAATGTTAGTAATTCCTACGAGAGAGCAAATTGGTCGCTTTGGAGAGCTGTATATAGTGTAGAGGTATTACTAAATCGTTCATGTGACCCTCCACAGTTGACACGGCTGTGAAGTGGTGTGTATGTGCCAGACGGTTGTATGGTGTCAACAGAGTAAGATGCGTCGGCATGTAGACGTGACCCAATGGCAGAAAGCAGATTTCGTGCTTTCACGTGCCCAATTTGTTGATGGATCCACACAGACAGTCCAACACGTCTTACAGGGAATGGTGTACCATTTGCAGAAATGCAACAAAGTGTGATTCTAACCGACAGGAACGGAGCCCAGTGTCTCGCTTTGATAATAAGAGTCGGTTTCAAATCCGACAGCTGCTGTCGGTGAACGAAGGTTGACTAGGACCATTTCCCGAACGACCATTGCGAAGGAAACTGCGACAGAGAAACTGGGTAGCAACTGTCTGGAGGGGTGCTGTGTGGTCTGACGAGTCGTGATTTTGTCTTTTTTTTCTAATGATGAAAGGTACCGAGTGAGCTGACGATCCAACGAAGTATCTAACCTGCAGTATGTGAGGTATGTATTTCCAGCAGGAGGTGGTTCTGTGATGTTTTGGGAGTGTTGTACGATGACATGGGACCACTCACATGAACTAGGATGTTTATTTCAACATTCTCGATTATCTTCGTGATGAGTCTGCTGTGGACAGCCCCGTCTTCCAGGATGCCAACAGCTGTGTTCGCAGGGCTGCATGCATACGTTCCTGATTTGAGGAACACTCGGAAACCTGTGTTGCCTCGACTGGCCTGTTAAATCAGCTGATCTTAATCTCATAGAAAATGTTTTGAATCTATTTGAAACAGCGGGTTAATCGTGTCATCACCCCGTGCATTCTGATAGCTCTACAGGATCCAGTCATCACTGAGTGCCTTCAACTGGCTTGGGCAAGCCTGAAGAAATCTATGGACTCTCTTCGTCCCTGGATCAGGATCATTATCCACGCTTCAGTTGATGTTGCAATGTACAAAGGCTGTTTTAACTACTTAAACCTAACTAACCTAGGGACATCACACACATCCATGCCCGAGGCCGGATTCGAACCTGCGACCGTAGCGGTCGCGCGCTTCCAGACTGTAGCGCCTAGAACCGCTCGGCCACCACAGCCGGCAACAATTAGGTACAGCTTCGAGCTACTTCTCTACATAACCACTGCCTCGCCTCAGACATTTGTCGTAACATACTACCAACTTTCCAACAACCTCGTCATAGGATGAAGCCGCCTATGATTCCTGCCAATTCCCTACGCTGGTCTGCAGCTCATACTCGGTGCCAAAATGCTGTCATAGCGAACGGTTCATGTGAGAAAATATGTGAAAATAAGAGGCAGCGACTTCTACGCCGTATGGTCCCATCTAAAACACTGCAGGGGCATCTTCGTTGCACTGTAGTAAGAATGCGACAAATTGTCTTGAAGAAGGAAACGCATGACAGTTACGTTATATAAGCTGCATGAAATCGAGCGAAACCCTTCAACAGAACTTGGTGGGATACACTACAGTGACGTGACAAAAGTCATGGTGTACCTTCTAATATCGTGTCGGACCTCCGTTTGTCCGGCCAAATCGATGTGACATGGACTCGAAAAGTCGTTGGAATCCCCTGCAGAAACAGATAGACATGCTGTCCTTATAGCCGTCCAAAATTGCGAAGTCGTTGCCAGTGCAGTATTTTGTGTACCAATTGACCGCTCCATGATCTCTTATAAATATTTCACGAGATTCAAGTCTGGCCATTTGATTGCCCAAACCATTCGTTTGAATACTCCAGAATGTTCTTCCATCCAATCGCGAACAACTGTGGCCCGGTGACATGGCTCACTGTAGTCCATAAAATTTCCATCGTTGTTTGAGAACATGACGTCCCTGAATGGCTGCAAATGGTCTCGAAATAGCCGAACATCCAGAGGAGTTAGTCCGTTCCATGTAAACACAGCCCACACCGTTATGGAGCCACGGCCAGCTTGCGCAGTGCCTTGTTGACAACTTGGGTACATGACTTCGTGTTGTCTGCGCTACTCTGGAACTGTAGAATCAGCTGTTACAACTGAAATCGAGACTCATCTGACCGGATCACGGTTTTTCCAGTCGTCAAGGATCCAATCGATATAGTCACGAGCCCAGGAAATGTGCTGCACACGATGTCGTGCTGTTAGCAAAGGCACTCGCGTTGGTCCTCCGCTGCCATAGCCCAGTAACGCCATATTACACCGCACTGTCCTAACGGATACGTTAGCCGTACGTCCCACGTTGATTTCTGCGGTTATTTCACGCAGTGTTGCTTGTCTGTTAGCACTGACAACGCTACGCAAAGGCCAGTGCTCTCGGTCGTTAAGTGAAGAGGTTATGTCTGAAATTATGGTATTCTCGGCACACTCGTGACGCTGTGGATCTCGGAATGTTGAATTCCCTAACGAATTCCAAAATGGAATGTCGCATCGCGTCTAGCTCCAACTACCACTCCGCGTTCAAAGTCTGTTAATTCCCATAGTGCGGCCACAGTCACGTCGTAAACATTTTCACATGAATGATGGTTCAGACGGCTCTAAGCACTGTGGGACTTAACGTCTGAGGTCATCAGTCCCCTAGACTTAGAACTACTTAAACCTAACTAACCTAAGGACAAAATTCAAATGGCTCTGAGCACTATGGGACTTAACTGCTGAGGTCATCAGTCCCCTAGAACTTAGAACTACTTAAACCTAGCTAACATAAGGACAACACACACATCCATGCCCGAGGCAGGATTCGAACCTGCGACCGTAGCAGCTGCGCGGTTCTGGACTGAAGCGCCTAGAACAGCTCGGCCACAGCAGCCGGCTTTTCACATGAATCACCTCAGTACAAATGACAGTCCTTTTATGCCTTGTGTGTGCGATACAACCGCCATCTGTATATGTGCATATCGCTATCCCATGACTATTGTCACCTCAGTGTACAAGGAGGCAGACATGTACTGAAGCAATCTGTAAATGCGGAACTTCTAACGGCATCTTGACGTGCTCACTGTGCGCTCAGAACTGAAAAGTTCAAATGGTTCAAATGGCTCTGAGCACTATGGGACTCAACTGCTGAGGTCATTAGTCCCCTAGAACTTAGAACTAGTTAAACCTAACTAACCTAAGGACAACACAAACATCCATGCCCGAGGCAGGATTCGAACCTGCGACCGTAGCGGTCTTGCGGTTCCAGACTGCAGCGCCTTTAACCGCACGGCCACTTCGGCCGGCAACTGAAAAGTGCGGTGTGACACGGTAAATGGGCATACTAGAGACATTGCACAACACATCTGCGAAAAACTTGGCCAGGTTTTCACTGTCGTTTTAATTTCGTGACCAGTCAGAGGTTGAAAACAAAATAGCTTCGTATTACAGGGAAGCCACCTGTGCACGATTATTTTTTTGTCCCGTGTGCTTATCTCGCTTACAGTATTACTAGTTGAAATTTTAACCAGCCTTAAATTTGGCCAAAACTGTCTCAGAAAGCTTCCACTGAAAGACTCCTAAAATTTCGATATTTGTATATCTTCAATATTAAACAATGAAAAGTTCGAAGTCCTCCACATGATTATTAAAAACAATCCTTAAATTTCTGTTACACTACAAATCACACAGGGTTAAAGCTTATATTTGATCAAAATACTTAAGAATTGCAGGTACAGCTTAAATGCGAATCATCTCACTGAAAATATAGTGAAGAAGATGAACCAAAGAGCTCGTTTTATTGACAGAACACTTCTGTGTGGTATGGGATTGCTACTAAACAGGATCGACAGAGGGCATCAGAAATTTTAAAAGAAGCACAGCTCGTTTTGTGTTAGTCGAAGTAGGGGAGAGATTCTCACGATGTGATACGTGAGTTGCGGTGAAAATCGTTAAACCAATGACTTTTTCATTGCAACGAGATCTTTTCACGAAATTCAGTCACCAACTATATCCCTCGATGTGAAAATATTTTGTTGACTATCATCTATGATGGGAGGAAGACCGTCGTAATAAGAGAAATTAGACCGTTCACGGAAAGATTCGGGTGTTCACTTCACCCAATTGCTGTTTGAGAGCGGTACTGTCGAGAAATTGTCTAAGAGTGTTTGTGTGAATCCCCTGTCATTCACTTAAGTGTGTACTGCAGAATAGACATGTTGACGTAGATTTAGATGTAGAACCCAATCTTCCCACAACTTGTTCTTGTTCTGAGTGATTGTCTCAAGAAATATGTAAAGGTTTTTTTACATTACCGCTACCAGTCACAAACTTTGTTAACTATTGTATTATTTATTTATTTTGCGACATGTTTGGAGGAAATACCTCATCTTCAGGCTAAATGGCATTACAAAAACAATTTCACAAAAAGATCTTACTGATGGTACATAGTCTTTTCACTAACGTAACAGTAACTTGGAAACACGATCACAAAAACATCGTGTTTCCAAGTTACTGTTACGTTAGTGAAAATTTGTGAACAGTGATCAAGAAGCCAAGAGAGCCACGGAAATGGAAACATCAGCTCATCACAACGAGACTGCAACGCCAGAAGTATAAAGATAACCACAACAGTTATGAAAAGACTATGTAACATCAGTAAGATATTTTTGTGAAACTGTTTTTGTAATGCCATTTAGCCTGAAGATGAGGTATTTCCTCCAAACATGTCGCAAAATAAATAAATAATACTATAGTTTGTTTCTGGTAGCGGTAATTTAAAAAAACCTTCACAGTGTTCTTGTTCCATTGGGAACATCGTGCAAAATGTCGGGTGGGGACACCTATATCTCTGACGTCGATCTGTTGTAGAATTTTAGAACATGTTTTTTGCTCGAGTATCGTGCCGTTTTTGGAAACCCAGAATATACTCTGTAGGAATCAACATGGATTCCGGAAACAAAGATCGTGTGAGACCCAACTCGCTTTATTTGTTCAAGAGACCCAGAAAATATTAGATACAGGCTCCCAGGTAGATGCTATTTTCCTTGACTTCCGGAAGGCGTTCGATACAGTTCCGCACTGTCGCCTGATAAACAAAGTAAGAGCCTACGGAATATCAGACCAGCTGTGTGGCTGGATTGAAGAGTTTTTAGCAAACAGAACACAGCATGTTGTTATCAATGGAGAGACGTCTACAGACGTTAAAGTAACCTCTGGCGTGCCACAGGGGAGTGTTATGGGACCATTGCTTTTCACAATATATATAAATGACCTAGTAGATAGTGTCGGAAGTTCCATGCGGCTTTTCGCGGATGATGCTGTAGTAAACAGAGAAGTTGTAGCATTAGAAAATTGTAGCGAAGTGCAGGAAGATCTGCAGCGGATAGGCACTTGGTGCAGGGAGTGGCAACTGACCCTTAACATAGACAAATGTAATGTATTGCGAATACATAGAAAGAAGGATCCTTTATTGTATGATTATATGATGGCGGAACAAACAGTGGTAGCAGTTACTTCTGGGAGTATGCGTGCGGAACGATTTGAAGTGGAATGATCATATAAAATTAATTGTTGGTAAGGCGGGTATCAGGTTGAGATTCATTGGGAGAGTCCTTAGAAGATGTAGTCCATCAACAAAGGAGTTGGCTTACAAAACACTCGTTCGACCTATACTTGAGGATTGCTCATCAGTGTGGGATCCGTACCAGATCGGGTTGACGGAGGAGATAGAGAAGATCCAAGGAAGAGCGGCGCGTTTCGTCACATGGTTATTTGGTAACCATGATAGCGTTACGGAGATGTTTAGCAAACTCAAGTGGCAGACTGTGCAAGATAGACGCTCTGCATCGCGGTGTAGCTTGCTCGCCAGGTTTCGAGAGGGTGCGTTTCTGGATGAGGTATCGAATATATTGCTTCCCCCTACTTATACCTCCCGAAAAGATCACAAATGTAAAATTAGAGAGATTCGAGCGCGCACGGAGGCTTTCAGACAGTCGTTCTTCCCGCGAACCATACGCGACTGGAACAGAAAAGGGAGGTAATGACAGTGGCACGTAAAGTGCCCTCCACCACACACCGTTGGGTGGCTTGCGGAGTATAAATGTAGATGTAGATGTCCACTTGATATGGAATGACGCAGAAGCGATTTACGACAACCACAGCAGACTCAAATCTGGATGGACATAAGGGGATTTGAACCCTAATCCTATTGCGAAATCTGTTTCGGTGATACTGTGGTGTAGCATACTCGCAAATACACCGAGAAGACGTGTGGGGAGTACCCCGCAGCCGAGGACAGTTCTGACAAATCACAGACCACTCGTCACGTAAATGTCGAGCTCTTCCCCTGTGTTCGTCAGTGGCAATCACCATCACTTCAGAGGCCTCGACCCGCCGTGACCCCCCTACGAAAACACACACTGCCTGCGGACCGTACGATAGCTGTTAATTTCACCAGCGCGGAACAAACACCTTTTTTTTATAAATACTCTGACGTTTTCAGGTGCGCCTCTGCGACAAACACGATAATTAACAAGACGCGTAACGAATTCGGCTATTTGTGAAAGCAAACAAACTCTGCTTGTCCTGCTCAGTTAAATAGCGAAACAGCACGTGCAAATAAATAATTGTTTCATATTAGCGCGATATTTGCCATCTGCAGCGTCGGACCACGTAAATGGACGACAATTTTGTGTCGGTTTACCATTAATTTTAATTCGACCGTGGTTGCTTCCCGGCTCTGTAATTGAATTGCTCGTCACGTGGAAAATATTCATCTCGTTGTTGTTTCGCGCATGTTTTGATAACTTCGGCTGCTAATTTTTTTCCAACCGTGCGTGTTCTTTCCGAAGAATGGACGTCATTAGTCAAATGCAGAGAGATTCGTGTGTCAGTTTGTTTGCATTGTTAAACTATTCGATGTGCAGAGTGAATAAGTGACTCTTTTTTTTAATCGTGTAGTGTGGTTTCGTCTTTGTTCCTTGAGCGCTCGAAATTAAAAGTGCATTCCGTATTTGTACAAAAAATATGAAATGAGTACTTTTACTGCAGTCTCACTAGAGTACAATGTTTGCAAGTGGGTCCTGAGAAAGTGATGGAGAAATATCATAAACAGATTTGTAAAGAATATTTTTGTACACGATGACAGTAATTGTCCACCAGAGCTGATTTTATAAAATAAACTCGTAAATATTTCAGCAGCAATGTGGCACACAGCCAAAACAAATTTTCTGAATACCAACAGTCTGTCGCACTGACTGTCGTCAACCGGATTGAAAAATACGTTTATTTGGTTCCCCACTACAGCGTGGTTTCACCTGTGTAGCCATTTTAAACTGTGTAAGTGTGTACAGGGTGTTTGCCTGTTGTACAGTGGTGTGCTGAAAAGTAGCGTCTCGAATTTTTTTCTGTTCTCAATAACGGTTGAAGTGTTACATGTCATGCTTATTACTCGGTCGCTTTTCAGCCTCACTGATGCAAGTTACAGCCTTCTGCCACTAGAGGGCTCTGAATTGTAGAGTGTAACATGGCAGTGTGTAATATAACTATGTCGATGCGTGAGGAACAGCCGGATATAATAGAGTTTCGAATTCGAAGAGTTCTTTCACGCTTGGAGCACCCTGTCCTTCAGCTTGATAATGCCAGATCACACACGAGCGCTGCGCCATCTGCCTTAGTTGTACTGTCATCGATCATTCCTATACGGTCCCGACTTGGCCCCGTCCGAGTTTTATCTGTTTCCAAAACTTAAAGAACACCTTTGAGCACTTCATTTTGACACTGATGAAGCGGTGCAGGCAGAGTTGAGGTCGTAGATCCATCAACAAAGTAAAACATTCTACAGTGACGGTATCAACAAACTGGCCTCGCGTTGGGAGAAATATTTTCTTTGCCAGGGTGATTAAATAGCGAAATAAATATGTAGACTTGACGAATGTTAGTGTTAATAACGTTTCTTTTACTTAAAAAGCTTTAAGAGTTTTCACATAAAAAACTTTGGAGGCATTAGCTTTCAGTACACCCACGAAGATACAATCGAAAGAGGCGAGTAGAGGACGATGAAGTAAACAAATACTTTAAATGCGAATATTTTAGGTAAGGTTTTACCGTGACTGTTATTGACATTAAATGAAACAAGAAGTTTACTGTTGCCAGTCACAGTTTATTTATCTCCACGACGCGTTTCAAAGGTTTAACCTCCATCATCAGGTGGATATACATTTGTTAAAATGACATATCTGTGTGTGTTGTGTTACGATTTTTGGAGGAACTTGTGGCACTGCCTAGTGGCGAAACAACACACTATTTCAGAACATGGTTTTGGATTTCTTTTGATAAAATCAAACGTATATCTAATGGTAAATATAAAAGAAGCAAAATGAAGTGCCTCCAGTGGTCACAGGTTCCTTTCACTGTTGTAACACATCACATGTACATTGTCATATTTTTTAAACAAACATGGCGCCTGGAAACTACTGCGTGCAAGGATCGTATAGCAGAAGATAAAACATTATCACAAAGTGCAAAGAATATATAACGTAACAGCAATAGTACAGAATAAATTTTAAAGGAAGTGAGTGTTTTGATGTGTCGATTACATGCAACCTTTAGGCAGTTATTACATGTAACAGATATAATCTTAAGACCTCTTGCCTTGTAAAGTTTGCTCTCATACAATCACTCTTTCCACCCTCTCTCTCCCTCTCATTTTCTCTTGGCTCCCCTCTGCCTCCAGCCTTTCATATCCATCTATGAATTCCAACAAAAATTGTTATTTGTGTATAATTTTACCACTGTAGTCAGTATGATTACTGTCCTTAAAGTTTGTAATATTTCACCTGATTGTATAAACGAGTATGGAGTTTAAGCTATTTTAACTGGTCAAAATCGGATTATATACTACCTGAGGTATTTATTCCAGCGCATGTACTTTTTGATAATGTTTTCTCTTCTGCTATACAATCCTTGCACGCAGTAGTTTCCAGACGCCATATTTTTTTTACAAAATATGACAGTGTAAATGTGATGTGTTACGACAATGAAAGGAACCTGTGTCCACTGGAGATTCTTCATTTTACTTATTTTATGTTTAACGTTAAATATACGTTTAATTTTATCAAAAGAAACCCAAAACCATGTTCTGAAATAGTGTTTTGTTTCTCCACTAGGCAGTGCCACAAGTTTCTCCAAAAATCGTAACGCAACACACACACACACACACACAAATGTCATATTAACAAATGTATATCCACCTGATGATGGAGGATTAAACCTTTGAAACGCGTCGTGGATATAAATAAACTGTGACTGGTAACAGTAAACTTGTTGTTTCATTTAATCAAGCAAATACTGCTAATAATCACAGGTCTGGAAACCAGTGGTTTCCCCAATCGATGTGTTACGACTATGAACATGAAATATACATGAACTCTTTATAACAGAGTCCCCGAGGATCCAAACCGCAAATACGAGGACAAACACCTTGCAAACGAGTGTTCCGAATAGCCACTGTTCGTTACCTCATTGATGCCCGTTTCTCTTTGAACCCCAGGCATGTTCAGAATGCACTGACAACTATCTTCTCAATGAGTTCCCGGAGTTCATCGACATTAGCAACAGGGATGGAATACATCAAAGTTCTTAAACATCATCACTCACACACAAAAAAGAACATAAAATTCTCAAATCGGGTGACATGGGACGTCATCGTATTTTCCAACCACAACCGATACGCTTGTTGTCGAAGATGCGCAATACATCCCGAAAAGCCATATCAAAGTATGTCGGTGCATTATCGGGCATGTACCACATACGCAAACTGTCACCAGAAAGTGAAACATAACCGTAGCCTTAGACAGAAATTTTTTTTGTGCCGTTGGCATGACTGCCCCTATGCATACGTCGTAACGAGGATACTGTTAGGTTCCAGACCTATGTCTATTGGGATTATTTGCTTATTTCATTGTCCTGTAATAGCCTCACCACATTTAAATCTACGTCTACACCCATATTCTGGAAACCACTGTGAAGTAAATGACAGAGGTTATGATCCATCTTACCAGTTATTAGGGTTTTCCCGTTCCATTCACGTATGGAATGTCCGAAGAATGACTGTTTAAATGCCACTGTGAGTGCTGTAATTAGTCTGATCTTGCCTTCAGGATCCCTACGGGAGCGATGAGTAAGGGGTTGTACTATTTGCTCAGTCATCATTCAAAGCCGTTTTCTGAAACTTCCGAAGTACGCTTTCTCTGGATTGTTTACGTGTATTTCAGGAGCCTGCCAGTTCAATTCTTTCATCATTTCTGTGACACTCGCACAGTTAAAAAAAAAAACGGCAAACCTGTGAACATTCGTGCTACTCTTTTCTGTGTACAGGATGATAGGGGTACAAGTACAGATATTTCTATTGATAACTGAGGACAGTGTACTGAACAACAATACATCCGTGTTTACTTCATTTGTAGCTATTACGAGTGGTATGTTTTCGGGTTGGTTAGTACCTGAAAGTGCGTATGATACAATCAAGCCATTAATATGTTTTCCCTCAGCGGCAGGTCAGGTGCTGAAGTGCGGACGCAAAAAGGACAGTCTATATTGACAGGCATAGTTCACTTCACGGCCCACTTACGACCGTGCAGAAAGCATCGGATTGTAATTTATCTGGTGTGTTTGTGGAAAGACTGTTAGATGCAGAGAAAAAACACTGAACACGCTGAAGTGTGCACATACTAAGGTACCAATATCACAATATCTGTACCTGTCAGTCCAATCAAGTACAGGCCCCACACACTTGAGGAACATACTGGGATGGGTCACGTGAGTAATTTGTAAGAGGTCTCCTTTATACGAGGGTGAGTCAAATCAAAACTTTAAATATTTTTTTAAATATTATTTATTGTGCAGAAGTGGTACAAAGTTGTATCACTTTTCAACATAATCTCCCCCACGCTCAATTCAAGTCCTCCAGCGCTTACAAAGTGCATTAATTCCTTTAGAAAAAAATTCTTTTGCTAGTCCGCGCAACCACTCATGCACCACGTGGCGTACCTCTTCATCAGAACGGAACTTCTTTCCTCCTACTGCGTCTTTGAGTAGTCCAAACATATGGAAATCGCTTAGGGCAAGGTCTGGTGAGTACGGTGGATGAGGAAGACACTCAAAATGGAGGTCTCTGATTGTTGTAACTGATGTACGGGCAGTGTGGGGCCTTGGATTGTCATGCTGCAAAAGGACACCTGCTGACAGCAATCCATGTCGCTTTGATTCGATTGCAGGCCGCAGATGGTTTTTTAGGAGATCTGTGTATGCTACACTGGTGACAGTGGTCCCTATAGGCATGTAATGCTCCAAAATGACGCCTTTTTCGTCCCAAAAGAGAGTCAGCATAGCCTTCCCTGCTGATGGATCTGTTCGAAACTTCTTTGGTTTTGGTGATGAGGAATGGCGCCATTCCTTGCTCGCTCTCTTCGTGAAGTGAACCCAGGTTTCGTCCCCAGTAACGATGCTTGCAAGGAAGCCATCACCTTCTCGTTCAAAGCGCCGAAGAAGTTCTTCACAAGCATCAACACGTCGTTCTCTCATTTCAGGAGTCAGCTGCTGTGGCAGCCATCTTGCAGTCACTTTGTGAAACTGGAGCACATCATGCATAGTGTGGTGTGCTGACCCATGACTGAACTGTAAACATACTGCAATGTCATTCAGTGTCACTCGGTGATTTTCCTTCACTATGGCTTCAACTGGTGCAATGTTCTGTGGGGTCACAACTCGTTGTGCCTGACCTGGACGAGGAGCAGCTTCCACTGAAGTCATACCATTTGCGAACTACCTACTCCATTCGTAGACTTGCTGCTCTGACAATCATGCATCACCGTACTGAACTTCATTCGTCGATGAATTTCAATAGGTTTCACACCTTCACTACGCAAAAACCGAATAACAGAACGCTATTCTTCCCTGGTGCCAGTCGCAAGTGGGGCGGCCATCTTCATACTGGTACTCCGACGGTATGTGTGCATATGCACTATGCTGCCACCTACAGGCCATTCTGTTTGTAGCACGCTTACCTACTTGCAGGATAATGGCGCGAAATTTCGATTTGTTATTACAGATTTATGGTTTTCATTTGACTCACCCTCGTAGAATGATTGTATTTCCCCAGTATTTTACCAGCAACCCGAAATCTGGTACCTGGTTTATCTACGACGGCGCCTATGTGATCGTTCATGCCCCTGCACATTGTTATACCGAGCTATTTGTATGAGTTTCCTGATTCCAGCTGTAATTCACTGATATTGTAATCGTAGGATACTAAGTGTTTCCGTTTTGTGAAGGGCACAATTTAAAGCAAATTGTCAATCTTTGCACCACTTTGAAATCTTATCAAGATCTGACTGAATATTTGTGCAGTTTCTTCAAGACTACTTCATAGTACATAACTGCGTCATCTGAGAAAGGTGTGAGGTTACTATTAATATTGTCCACAAGGTCGTTAACATATAATACGAACATCTGGGGTCCCAGCATACTTCAGTGGGTAGCCCCGAACTTACCTCTACATCTGTCATGTCTCCCTATCCAAGACAACTTGCTGCGTCCTCCCTACGAAGAAATCCTCAGTCCAGTCACAGTTTTCGCTTTATTACCCTTACAATCGTACTTCTGATAATAAGCGCAGGGGTGATACAGTCAAATGTTTTTCGGTTATCTAAAAATACAGCATTTTACCGGCCGGCCTTGATCCATGACTTTGTGTATGTCATGTGCGAAAAGTGCGAGTTGGGTTTCACATGATCAATGTTTCGGGAATCCGCTCTGACAGGCATAGAGGAGGTCCTTCTGTTTCAGATAGCTCATTATTTTTGAGCTCAGAGTACGTTATAAGATTCTTCAACAAATCTATTTCAAGGATACTGGACGGTAATTTTGTGGATCACTTCTGCTACCCTTCTTGTAAACGGGTGTGCCCTGTGCTTTCTTCCACCTACTAGGCGCGGTTTTTCGTTCCAGGGATTGTAGTTAACAGATGGAATAAATAAACTGCAAATTGTGCTTAGAATCTGATAGGGATTCCATTGGGCCCTAGAGCTTTGACTAGTTTTATGAAATTCAGCAGTTTCTACCAGCCACTGCTACTAATATCTACTTCACTCATCTTTCAGTGGTAAGAGAATTAAACTGGGGCAATACTCGGTGGGACTTCTCTGTAAAAAATCTCAAAACAGAGTTAAGCATTTCTGATTTCGTTTTGCTGTCCACAACTTCCGTTCCTATATTGCACATGAACGCTGCCTTTGGTACCACTTACAGCCTTTACATAGGGCTATAATTTCTTTGTGTTTTGTGAAAGATGACTCTGTATCTGTCTCGTACTATGATTTGTTTCATACCTATTATGCAGTAGCCTCTGCGTCTTAGTAGTAACTGTGTACCACGGATGGGTCCCTCCAACCAAAAACTGATCTACTGGATCTAGTGCATGGTCAGTTGCTCTTTTAAACTTGAGCGGTAGGTCCTGTCCTGAGCTAATAGTTTCAAGTTCCTCATTGAAATATGACACTACTACTTCTTTATCTAGTTTACTGAACCTATAGATATTTCAACTTGTGTTAGTTGCCCTCTGTACTTTGATACTTATTAATACTATAACTATCTCTTGCTCACTGATATAGGTTTCGATGTGGACATGCCTCAGAGAGGTCAGGACTGTTTGTTGTCATTAGATCTAACATACTTCCATCCTTCTATGACGAGTGAGGTTCCAAACTATGTGTTCTAAGTAGTTTCCGGAGAAGTCATTTAGTAGTGTTTCACATAATGTCTTGGCGCACTAACAACACTGTAATTATTCCAATTGATTGTTGGGTGATTCCGGTATGATTGTTCCCACAACAATAAAATACCCTGTAGAATAAATCGATCAGGAAGCAAGAACAGATCACAGAAGGATACTGATAAGATTAATTACACCATATCGAACGACTTCACCAGATGCTGTATTCATTATTCTTGGGGTCTGGTCAGTAGGTTATACCACGCGCTAGAGGGCTGCGTTGTATTGGCTATGAAGAAGAGACAGAGAGAAAGTGGAAACTATTGTACGAAAATATGCAGACACAAATTTGTAAATAAAGGGCAAGTTACTATTAGAGGAGCCTAGAAGTTTAGGAAAGGAGCTTTAACGGAAGACGAATGTATGAATTATTTCAAAATGTTGAAGAAAAGATCTTGGGCTATACTTATGTGTCAACAGGTTCGGTTCATTTTATAAGTGGACACAGTCGATATCCCTTCTACATGAAAAGGATAAACCTAACGGAAGGTGAGATACGTGTTTGTGGGCTGAGAGAGATTCCTGGAGACATCATCGAGTGTTAACTACATATAAATATCACAGATAGAGATAGTGTTTGTAATATAGCAAGGGATAGTGGATTGTATGGTGTACTGCGCAAAGTATTTGAAAAGGTGTTGCTACGTAAACTGGAATCGTATTTGGCAAGCGAGGACCGAGCCATATGAAGATACCAGGAAGAAGTGAGGTGGTATCAGTACGTTTCTATGCTAGGAAGAGTACCGTCTGTACTAACTGACATATGCCATTAGGGAGTAGCAGGAAGAATGAAATATTTAAAATCGCAGATGTTACTTTTGAGATACAGGCACACTTCGTGACAGGAAAAACGCATTAAGGAACACCTCAAAAGAAAGAGTGAAACATGATGTTCAGTTGAATCAAATAATGGTACTATTTGTATAATTCCTCAGTTTTAATCCCCTGTATTATTTTTTTAAAAGGAGCACATTGTACGTAAAAATATCTGTCACAAATCAAAATAGTATGTATGTTGTAGGTATTGCTGTGCAACTTACGTGGGATAATATTCGCAGCTTGTATGGATGCTGATCAACGTAGAAGCCATTACAGAGCACTCCCTGTTGATCTCTCTATACGTTTCGTATATAGGAGGGTCACATGAGAGGGTGCTACGTATGTGCAACAGCCTCCAACTGTTGCGGAAACAAATATTCCAGTGAGGACGCCTCTAGGTGGCCTGATACCCGTATATTTATGATAGACTTCATTTAGAATTAGATTTAATGCGGTACTTTTGTAAGATGACCCGTTCCTACTAGAATTTATTTTGTTCTGTAATCTTTCTTGTCTTCCTTTCATTTATATGGCTGTACTAGCAGTTGCACTGTTTTCTTTCGCTTCTTGGTAGCAGACAATCTACATCTATATCTACATCCATACGCCGCAAGCCACCTGACGGTGTGTGGCGGAGGGTACCTTGAGTACCTCTATCAGTTCTCCCTCCCATTCCAGTCTCGTATTGTTCGTGGAAAGAAAGATTGTCGCATGCCTCTGTGTGGGCTCTAATCTCTCTGATTTTATCCTCATGGTCTCTTCGCGAGATATACGTAGGAGGGAGCAATATACTGCTTGACTCTTCGGTGAGGGTATGTTCTCGAAACTTCAACAAAAGCCCGTACCGAGCTATTGAGCGTCTCTCCTGCAGAATCTTCCACTGAAGTTTATCTATCATCTCCGTAACGCTTTCGCGATTACTAAATGATGCTGTAACGAAGCGCGCTGCTCTCCGTTGGATCTTCTCTATCTCTTCTATCAACCCTATCCGGTACGGATCCCACACTGGTGAGCAATATTCGAGCAGTGGGCGAACAAGTGTACTGTAACCTACTTCCTTTGTTTTCGGATTTCACTTCCCCAGGATCCTTCCAATGAATCTGTCTGGCATCTGCTTTACCGACGATCAACTTTATATGATCATTCCATTTTAAATCACTCCTTATGCCTACTCCCAGACAATCTATGGAGTTAACTGTTTACAGTTGCTGACCTGCTATATTGTAGCTAAATGATAAAGCATCTTTCTTTCTATGTATTCGCAGTACATTACACTTGTCTACATTGAGATTCAATTGCCATTCCCTGCACCATGCGTCAATTCGTTGCAGGTCCTCCTGCATTTCAGTAAAATTTTCCATTGTTACAACCTCTCGATATAACACAGCAACATCCGCAGAAAGCCTCAGTGATCTTCGGATGTTATCCACAAGGTCATTTATGTATATTGTGAATAGCAACGGTCCTTCGACACTCCCCTGCGGCACGCCTGAAATCACTCTTACTTCGGAAGACTTCTCTCCATTGAGAATGACATGCTGCGTTCTGTTATCTAGGAACTCTTCAATCCAATCACACAATTGGTCTGATAGTCCATATGCTCTTACTTTGTTCATTAAACGACTGTGGGGAACTGTATCGAACGCCTTGTGTATGATATAAAAATAAAATAAGGTTTTGTAACCCGACAAATGCACACCTTTGGATTACAAACGTACCTTGTGGCTAGAGGTACATTGTTAAAATACAGAGAATTTACCGGGCTTTAAAATAAATATTATGGTACCAAGTGTTGCTTGAACAGCGATGACGAAAATCACCATCACATGTCAGGTAAGTACGTGTGCCGTCACAAAATGTCTTTAACTAAAGAGGTTCCAGTTCTCGAGGCGAAAGCGACGTCATTGTTCTCTTTCCTCCTAACACGTTCCTCATCGTGGGGCATTTTGGGGACTACTTGGGGCAGTGAGCGCTTGGCGAGCAATGCTCGGTGCACGCTGCGTTCCGTCGCGCGGCTCATAAGGATGCGACGCAGCACGTGGGGGGACAGGGAAGGACCGGAAATGAAACCGTGCGGCTCACAGTCATACTGGGAAGGCGCGACTAAGACGCCATTTCAACTGCACGACGGGCAGTTCTCGTATAGGCGAGTCTTAAATCCTTGTGTTGGCTTTGCTATGAATACTTACGTGAATATGACCAGAGCATATTTCGAGATTTTCTCTAAAACAACCCCGTAGGCCATTACCACCAAGGACTTGGGAGTGAAATCGATCATAACAGTTCTACAGCTCGTGTGCACACGAGCACGTCAGACGCGAAATTCCAGTTTACATTCACCTGAATCTTTATAAGATCTGTTGTTTTTTTTGGTCATTAGTCTACTGACTGGTTTGATGCGGCCCGCCACGAATTCATTTCCTGTGCTAACCTCTTCATCTCAGAGTAACACTTGCAACCTACGTCCTCAATTATTTGCTTGACGTATTCCAATCTCTGTCTTCCTCTACAGTTTTTGCCCTCTACAGCTCCCTCTAGTACCATGGAAGTCATTCTCTCATGTCTTAGCAGATGTCCTATCATCCTGTCCCTTCTCCTTATCAGTGTTTTCCACATATTCCTTTCCTCTCCGATTCTGCGTAGAACCTCCTCATTCCTTATCAGTCCACCTAATTTTCAACATTCGTCCATAGCACCACATCTCAAATGCTTCGATTCTCTTCTGTTCCGGTTTTCCCACAGTCCATGTTTCACTACAATACAATGCTGTACTCCAGACGTTCATCCTCAGAAATTTCTTCCTCAAATTAAGGCCGGTATTTGATATTAGTAGACTTCTCTTGGCCAGAAATGCCTTTTTTGCCATAGCGAGTCTGCTTTTGATGTCCCCCTTGCTCCGTCCATCATTGGTCATTTTACTGCCTAGGTAGCAGAATTCCTTAACTTCATTGACTTCGTGACCATCAATCCTGAGGTTAAGTTTCTCGCTGTTCTCATTTCTACTACTTCTCATTACCTTCGTCTTTCTCCGATTTACTCTCAAACCATACTGTGTACTCATTAGACTGTTCATTCCGTTCAGCAGATCATTTAATTCTTCTTCACTTTCACTCAGGATAGCAATGTCATCAGCGAATCGTATCATTGATATCCTTTCACCTTAATCAAAATATCCACGGGTATGCTGCCGGTCTATAGTGTCCAACGGGCACAATATTTCGGCGATCAAACATGTCGCCATCATCAGGTGAACTGACGGACTGAGCTCCTGTGAACGTGCCGGCACGGAGATCCGTACGCTATGGCTGCTCAGAGGGAACTGGGTTCGGTCGCGGCGGCGACCGATTTAAATACCCTCCGCCCGCGGCGCGCTCCCTCCGCCGTCCGCGCCCAGCGCCACGGTCGCGCGGTGGAACAGATTGCGACGGCGTCTGAGATGACGTCGGTGTGATGGCTCTGTCCGCCGTGGTCGTCACAACTATACGTCTGCTCGATTTACTCTTGATTAACCCGATCGCTGGTTCCCAAGCCTTGCTAAGATTATAGCCACAGTCCCGGTTTATGAGGTCGTCATTGGTGCGAATTTCGATGGCCTCTCTAACAACGCTGTCCCAGTATCTCGACGTCTGTACCAGAATCCTCGTGCGGTCATACTCCATGGCGTGATTTTCCGACAAACAATGTTCAGCGACCGCCGACTTGCTCGGATACATCAGTCGAGTGTGCCTCTGGTGTTCACGGCATCGATCCTCGACGGTACGCATCGTCTGACCAATACATGGTATGGATAAACTCCTTGACTTCCTTACACATCTAAACTCCATACACCCCAACATCAAATTCACTATGGAGACTGAAACGGAGGGTAAATTACCTTTCCTTGACGTCTTGGTCAAGAGAAGGGCTGACGGCACCCTAGGTCATGGGGTGTATCGGAAGGCTACGCACACTGATCTGTATTTGCATGCAGACAGCTGCCACCACCCTTCACAGAGGAATGGGGTACTTAAAACTCTAGTACATAGGGCGCGCACTATCTCCGACGCAGAGAGTCTACCCCAGGAATTGGAACATCTGAGAACTGTATTTCGAAAAAATGGGTACTCAGAGTGGCAGATTCAACGTGCTCTCCGCCCAACCACTGCAGCACAACCTGTTGAGATGGATGAAGTCACGAGGGAGGAGGTAGGCACTGCATTTATTCCATACACTGGCGCACTCTCGGGGAAAATCGCCCGCATTCTGAAGAAACACCGTGTCGGAACTGTGTTTTGTCCTCCAAATAAAACTCGTGCACTAGTGGGGAGCGCCAAAGATGACCTCGGTTTGAGGAAGGCCGGCGTGTACCAGATTCCGTGTCAATGTGGCAAGTCGTATATTGGTCAGACGATGCGTACCGTCGAGGATCGATGCCGTGAACACCAGAGGCACACTCGACTGATGTATCCGAGCAAGTCGGCGGTCGCTGAACATTGTTTGTCGGAAAATCACGCCATGGAGTATGACCGCACGAGGATTCTGGTACAGACGTCGAGATACTTTGACAGCGTTGTTAGAGAGGCCATCGAAATTCGCACCAATGACGACCTCATAAACCGGGACTGTGGCTATAATCTTAGCAAGGCTTGGGAACCAGCGATCGGGTTAATCAAGAGTAAATCGAGCAGACGTATAGTTGTGACGACCACGGCGGACAGAGCCATCACACCGACGTCATCTCAGACGCCGTCGCAATCTGTTCCACCGCGCGACCGTGGCGCTGGGCGCGGACGGCGGAGGGAGCGCGCCGCGGGCGGAGGGTATTTAAATCGGTCGCCGCCGCGACCGAACCCAGTTCCCTCTGAGCAGCCATAGCGTACGGATCTCCGTGCCGGCACGTTCACAGGAGCTCAGTCCGTCAGTTCACCTGATGATGGCGACATGTTTGATCGCCGAAATATTGTGCCTGTTGGACACTATAGACCGGCAGCATACCCGTGGATATTTTGATTATCAAATACGCCGGGAGAAACTCAAGAATCCTTTCACCTTGTATTTTAATTCCACTCCTGAACCTTCCTTTTATTTCCATCATTGCTTCCTCGATGTACAGATTGAAGAGTAGGGGCGAAAGGCTACAGCCTTGTCTTACACCCTTCTTAATATGAGCACTTCGTTCTTGATCGTCCACTCTTATTATTCCCTCTTGGTTGTTGTACATATTGTATATGACCCGTCTCTCCCTATAGCTTACCCCTACTTTTTTCAGAATCTCGAACAGCTTGCACCATTTTATATTGTCGAACACTTTTTACAGGTCGACAAATCCGAGGACAGTGTCTTGATTTTTCTTTAGCCTTGCTTCGATTATTAGCCGTAGCGTCAGAATTGCTTCTCTCGTCCCTTTACTTTTCCTAAAGACAAACTGATCGTCACCTAGCGCATTCTCAATTTTCTTTTCCATTCTTCTGTATATTATTCTTGTAAGCAGCTTCGATGCATGAGCTGTTAAGCTGATTGTGCGATAATTCTCGCACTTGCCAGCTCTTGCCGTCTTCGGAATTGTGTGGATGATGCTTTTCCGAAAGTCAGATGCTATATCGCCAGACTCATATATTCTACACACCAACGTGAATAGTCGTTTTGTTGCCACTTCCCCCAATGATTTTAGAAATTCTGATGGAATGTTATCTATCCCTTCTGCCTTATTTGACCGTAAGTCCTCCAAAGCTCTTTTAAATTCCGATTCTAATACTGGATCCCCTATCTCTTCTAAATCGACTCCTGTTTCTTCTTCTATCACATCAGACAAATCTTCACCCTCATAGAGGCTTTCAATGTATTCTTTCCACCCATCTGCTCTCTCCTCTGCATTTAACAGTGGAATTCCCGTTGCACTCTTAATGTTACCACCGTTGCTTTTAATGTCACCAAAGGTTGTTTTGACTTTCCTGTATGCTGAGTCTGTCCTTCCGACAATCATATCTTTTTCGATGTCTTCACATTTTTCCTGCAACCATTTCGTCTTAAGATCTGTAATACCACAATAAGCAGCACGTGGTCGTCGGTTCCTCGATCGAAATGGGCTAGATGATTGTTGGCAATGATTTCTTAACGAACGTTTTAGGATGCCTTGAATTTTGTTTTGAGCATGACAATGGTTCATACACTGAAGAGCCAAAGAAACTGATATACTTGCCTAATATCGTGCAGGGCTCCCGCGAGCACGCTAAGTGCAGCAGAACGACGTGGCATGGACTCGAATGATGTCTGAAGTAGTGTTTGACACCATGAATCCCGCAGGGCTGTCCATAAATCCTAAGAATATGAGGGTGGAGATCTCTCCTGAGCAACACGTTCCAATGCAGCTCAAATACGCTGAATAATGTGGCCAGGGATGCGTTTAAACTTAGAAGAGTGTTCCTGGTGCCAATCTGTAGCAACTCTGGACGTGTGGGGTGTCGCACTGCCCTGCTGAAATTTCCCAAGCCCGTCGGATGCACAAGAGACATGAATGGATGCAGATGATCAGACAGGATGCTTGCGTACGTATCACTTGTCAGAGTATTATCTAGACGTATCAGGGGTCCCATATCACTCGAACAGCACACGCCCCACACCTTTACAGAGCCCCCACCAGCTTGAACAGTATCCTGCTGACACGCAGGGACCTTGGATTCATGAGCTAGTCTCCATATCCGTACACGTCCATCCGCTCGATAGAATTTGAATTGAGACTCGTGCGACCAGGAAGCATGTTTCCAGTCATCTACAGTAAAATGTCGGTTTTGACGTGACCAGGTGAGTGGTAAAGCATTGTATCGTGCAGTCATCAAGGGTACACGAGTGGGCCTTGGGCTCCAAAAACCCATATCGATGATGTTTCGTTGAATGGTTTGCAAGCTGACACTTGTTAACGGCCCACTACTGAAATCTGCAGCAATTTCCGAAAGGGTTGCACTACTGTTACGTTGAACGACTCTTTTTATTCGTCGGTCCCGTCCCTGCAGGATCCTTTTCCGTTCGCAGCGATGTCGAAGATTTGATGTTTTTTACGGGATTTCTGATTTTCACAGTACACTCGTGAAATGGTCGTACTGAAAAATCCCCACGTCACATCTATGCGGAGATGCTATGTCCCATTGCTCGTGCGCCGACTATATCACCACGTTCAAACTCATTTAAATCTGCCATTGTAGCAGCAGTTACAGACTTAACAACTGCGCTTACATGGGCGTTGCCGATCGCAGCTCCGTATTCTGCCTGTATTCGAATACGCATGCCTATACCAGTTTCTTTGGAGCTTCAGTGTAGATCTGCTAAAATTAATAAAACCATTCAGTCATCATGGCGACTTATGTCACATGAGTAAGTGACAAATTCATTGAGAAGTACACGGTATTTTTACATGCAAATTCCTCCACGAACGGGTATATTAATATTCGTTGTTCACAGACTGCAAGATAGCAACCGAGCTGCGAAATGCAGCTCTGCCTAGACCTACGTGAACTCAACGACTTCTTAGAATTGTTACGCAATGAAAACGCTAATTATTTTAATGAAAATTAATTATTTAAATTGAAACGTCCCCTTAGAAAAATTATGAATGACAGTACTGGAAAACTTCTACGTTACTTGATTTTCAAACAGCTGAGCAAAACTGAACGTACAGACGTTTCTCTCTTTACTTATTCTGATCATCACTAAACTGACACACAATATTTTTAGCGCAACGCACTCTGACTTTCAATAATCCCTACAAAAGAATGGCCCTGACTAACAATAACCTATACCTTTCATCAATCACTTATCTCACAAAAATTTTCGTTACTCGAACTACTTCAATACAGCGAGCGCCAATACTGTGTGACGTCACTTGTGACGTCGTTGTCATTCGTTACGTCACACGCAAAGGAAATTACATATATATATTTTATATAATTTTATTTTTAATTTATCAGCATGCTTCTTTCTCTCAGGGATATTGTCTTTTCTTATCACTTTTATTTACGTGCATAAGTAAATATGAAACGGGTTCTTGAAGGGCCTCAGTTATTCATGTACCAACTTAAGATTTTGAACGTGATGACTAAAATATAGTTGCCATTAACTGAATTGAATGTAATTTTGTTAATTTCTATTTACTGACTGCAAAGCAAGGCTCGAGAGAATTTCGATTGTTGCCATGGAGCAGCCAAGATAAAACTTACTGAACTCATGGAATCTGTATAGTTTAAAAACATGAACTTTCACGTATATTAATTATCTGTTGCAATTTAAAAAGGTTCTTACAACGAAATCTATCGCATTTACAGTTACTGTTATCACTGAAAAATAAATTAAAACTTCGGCGCGTAATGGCCGACCAGAGACTGCATCGGAAGATGAGCTTCTCGCAGCGAAAATTACTGAAAAAATGCTTATTAGCCACTGCGAGCATTTGAGATGACCATTCAACCACGGTACGGGACTACAAGTCCCACCGCCACATCTTCACCTGCCCATGTTAGGCAAAATTTTCTGCCTGACTCATGTAGTACTATCACCGTCAGAGGGTGGTACGGGACTACAAGTCCCACCGCCACACCTCCAAAGTGAATTGCAGTGACGCAGTCACTGCCCTGTCGAAATTTACTGCCTCACCAACACAGTTAGACCGCAACATACCGGTGATGCTGTATTGTAACATATCACCCCGGACTACAAGTCCATTAATTAAACCCGGACTACAAGTCCATTAATTAAAAAATTGAGATGACAGCTATTACAAAGAAATTCATTTTCTAATAATAATAACAAGTTTATTTTACCAATAAATACAAATAACTTACATAAAATATGTGTAGCCGCTCAATGGCTGACTTCCGTATAGCGAAACAAAACAGTGTGTGTAGCACAAAAAACGTCCTTCTTCCTCGGCCGTACAATCGCGTCAATTTCGATCCTTTTTTATTTTCATAGACATTAAATAAAGATGCTATCGCTGCATATCAGTTGTTTCAAGAACATTAACTATATCTTTTACACTAATCATATTCATAAAATACGTAAACTACGATTTACAACCGCTAAAAATGTCAATATTTATGTGACGTACCGTCACAACTGCCAGCTAAATAAAAGATTCTAACTACTGAAGGCACTAACTACTGATAAGCATAGTTAGCAAATGAAAGATTTTGATAGAGAGCAAACAATGTATTTACCTCAATAATGTTCAAAAGTCATTATATATATATATATATATATATATATATATATATATATATATATATATATATATATATATATATATATATATCCATCTTTACAAATTTCCTTTTTCTGACGGACAGACGTCCAGATCGTACTCTCAAAACTCTGGCATCTCTCTCACCACATCCACCACTGCTGGTGGCTCGCCTCCAACTGCGCAACGCCACACGCTGTTCACATCCAACTGCCCAACATTACAATAGCATATACTCCAAAACCATGAATCCAACCAGCCACAGACTGCACACAGCGCAGTCAGCGATTTTTATACAGAGCACTACGTGGCGTTACCAACGTAAAAACCTAAACTGCCTACTTACAAAATTATATCAAAATGGGTCCAAGTTACTGGGTTATGGTGTCGGTACCTCTACAATTACAGTACCTAACATGAAATGGGATAGAATTTTAAGTACTTAGATCGTATTCAAGATCCAGTGGTATTTTAACATTTAATTGCTCGGTACCAATAAGGTACAGTTACTTGATATCTTGAAGTCTGTTGGAATAATGAGATCATTCCACGTACAGACATTGATACAGTTATTTGGTACAATATAAGGATGGCAAGTCCAAACTGATAACGAAAGAGTGAATGAATAATACCATACTGGACTTGAAAGACACCTACAGAATATGCCGTTTGTAGCGTGTTGCTTGAGTGGTTACACGAATCTGACCGCTATGTTATGTACAGCCTCAGACGCCACACTTTGTCCAATAAACCACTGATGAGCCTAGTGTATATTTACATGTATCGAATGACGATTATAGATTGAGTTCAAACCATGGTCCGACCACATCTAAACCTAATGGATGTGTCGAAACCTTGCGCCACAGATACATTTTGCCGGAAACTGCAGCTGGAAGACGAGCATTGCTGCAACTGGAAGGGGCCCCAAACATCAGGACGGTCAGAAGTCTCTCATCTTCAGTGTCCTTTCACCTCCACAGCTCATCAGCACGAAATTACCTAAGTCCTGGAAAGTGCTTAAAGGAAGCCAAGGAGCAAAACATCATTTAAGAGTGCCTACTCCGTAATCGGCTCCTTTGCGTCTCCACTCCAGAGTTCGGTATTATAACTTCGTGCACCTTCCTCCGCCAATGGGAGGACTATCTCCAAGGCTTCTTTACTGATTACGTCACGTCTCCCTTATACATAAATTTTCTGAATGAACCAATGTGCTGCGTTGCCACAAACAGAAAAAATGATCACTAAAATATTTTCCCAAGCATGGCGCCAAACTGACACATTCTGCCCCCATGGAACAGAAAACAGAGGTTATTCCAAAGTTTCGCCTGCTTCTCACGCAACGTAGAAAGAGGCTATCTCGGCAAAAACATTTCCAGCGTGCGCTCCAGGATGGCACCCCTTGTAGTGAAAACTTCTCTCGTGTTTTCTACGACCGGAGGGCGTCCTCTGAAAAACAAAAGCATTGTCTGCCTCTACATTTATTGAGAGAGCTCCGTGCCCAAGCATTACTCCATTGTGCAACTGGGGCACCCCGCCTGCATTGTCATCCCGGCGCCTTCTGACGCAGTGTTCAGCTGCAGGTGTTGACTCGAGACCAGGTGAACCCCTGCTGTGCTAAGAATTTCCCATTGGGGATGGCCACCAGATAAACTGCGACCAACTTCTCCCTCCCAATTGTTTCCGCAGCTCTCACAGAACTAGCGTGCCATTGGAATTGCTAAAGACCATGCATTATGCATACTTGTATCTAAAGGAATTCAGAAGGAAGAGATGAAGTGAAACTCCTAACCACTGATCTGTCCACACGAATTAGTTCTGTATCACAAGCAGGATCCAAGTAATTAGCATACCATCTGAAGTAATGAATAAACAATGAGAGGAGACCGCTCAGCCTCAAGCCTGTGTTTCTCAAGATGCCCGACCGTGTCTCACACATCCGCACTTACGGCCATCCAACTTGGTGTGGTGTGCTTTGTGTTTCATCAGCTAAGCTAAGGCCTCTGTCCTCTCTTAACATGCCAAACGAAAACCAGAAAAAGCTGCAGTTCCTTAGAAGGTAATACAAAGTTTCTGTGACAATCATTCACAGAGAGAGAGGCAAGAAAACGTGTTGTTACTTTACAAGGTGTGTTATCGGCCAACCCCAACTTGACGCGGATAGCCCTAAGTATTTACGACTCGTCGACTTCTCTTCTGGCCTATTGATAATAAATTATACACACAAAACTTCTTTATGAATCAGGCTATCTGTTGGTGTGTATATACTTGACATTGTTCCAATTTGGGGGGAATCTAGATTAATATGGAAACAGAAGTAAATGTCTTCAATCACGATGTCTTTTTACGATTGACACGGTATATTGCACACACGGGCGAGATTCTTTGAAATGTAGTACCTAAGATCGGATGACAACGTAGTTGTCAGAAACCGGTAATCTAAATAAATGCTCTGCAAATGAGATCGTGCTTGTTTGAAGTTTTTTACTTCTGTTTTCCTGTTGGTGAAAAGCGCGTCACAATCTGGCAATAGCCTTCAATTACAGACAGAAAAAGGTGCCAAGGGACTGTAATTTATAATACGTATAGATGAGTTTCCATTACAGGAATTCTATTAAAACAAACTGTTCCGATTAATGTATCTGCAATCGCAGTGTATTGCACTCCAATGATTTGCTGTTTGAGGAGTATACATTTGCGGCTGATATTGGTTTATGCCTAATGAAGTTTTATTGTTGCCAGAAAGGAATGCTGAATGATTAATCGCTGTGCCATGCATACTTCCTGGCGGCAGTTGCTCCCGTGACCTGCTTATATTCGGTGATATATTTGCAACACCGATCTTGTGATCCATTGCATTTGGCTGTATTGATTCACGTGGCAATAATAATAAATAAACACTGCACGGTGAAATGTGTGCTAGGAAAGAACCGAATCACAGCACGGAAAAATGTACTAACAAAATATTAATAAGGAATGATTTTCATAACACGGCAATAGATGCATATCTCTTTATGTATGTATTTAAGTTAGTAACATTATGACAAACGTGGGCAGCATATTCTGAAAATCTTCAGTGCACACCCGCGGCACCTTTCATGACAGTATAGAATAATCAGCAGAAACGGTGTCACGTACTGTGACGCGCAGTGAAACTGTGTGTGTTAGGAAGTTCCACTCAAACTCCCTGTAGAGTCACGAAAATGCGTGATCTACAAAATTAACCTACTGGAAAACAATAATTGTAGCCGTGCTGCAAATACCAAATCGAGTTGTGAACACCAATATGTAATAATAAGATACTAAATAAAACCCACTGCAGATGGAGAAATTTCTCCGAAACATTTATGGGTAGTAAAACAAGAAAAAGTATGCTTAATTAAGGCGTAACCACATTCCCTTATTAAACTTTAGGAAGCAAACGTGGCTAAGGGAAGAGCTTCCACCATAAAATGATTAATGCGATACGTGATCCGAAATTGTCGGTAGAAGGTCGAGCCGGTTTCCCTGTTGTGATAGTTCGCGCCAATCTGCCGCTTCAGCAGAGTTGCCTTACTGCTGTCCCAGGTCTTCCACTCAGCATAAGATGGCAATGACATCGTTTTCACAGTGGGTGGAGGACTTAAATTAATCATGGTTCAGCCAATTTGTACGAAATATTTCTAAATGATGTACAGAAACCTCCCTTGCGCATCAGTCTGTCTATTATTGAAATTGGTATCAAAACCCATTAGTAGTTATAACGAGCCATTCCCCCTGGCTTCGCTAGCGTATCTGTTCGATACATATGTTGTATACATCTCCTCGCCCCCTCTCTGTGTACATCTCTTCCTCCCCCTGTCTCTCTATTCATCTCTTCCTCCTCACTCTCTCCCCCCTCTTTCTCTCTCTCTCTCTCTCTGTATCTATCCATGTATCTCCTCCTCCATTCTCTCTTTTCCCACCTCCCACTTTTTAGACCAAACCTTTCTTCTCCTCATCATCTGCCCATATCTTCCTCTGTTCAATTCCTTCTCCCCCAGTCTTTAACCATCTTCTCGTCTCCTCTCTCGCTGTCCGCCTCCTCTAACCCCTTACTCTGGGCATCTCATCCTCCTCCACACTATTTCCTTCACCCTCTCCACCTCATTCACACACACCCACTTTGTCGACCACTTCTTCCCCCTCTCTGTATATCCTTCTCCCAGTACATCTTTCATGCTCTTCCTTCACCCTCTATACCCATTTCCTCCTCTCCAATCTGTCTGTCTGTTCCCTCTCCTCCCCTCTCTGTCTATCTCCTCGTCACTCCTTCTTTGCACACCTCCTATTCCCCCCATTTTGTGTCCTTCTTTTCCTCTTTCCCTATATCTGCCTATCTCCTCGCCCCCCCCTTCTCTCTGTCACTCTCCTTCTCCCACATCTCTGTCCATCTCCTTCTGTCCCTCTTTCTCTGTCACTCCTCCTTCCCACATACTCCTGTTCATCTCCTCCAGTCCCATCTCCCTATTAATCTCCTCCCCCCATTTCATATCATCCCCTCTTACACACCCTCTCCCTATCCACTTCCTCTTCCCCAACCCTCTCTGCCCATCCCCCCCTTACCCTCTTTCTCTATCTATGTCTGGCAAAACTTATCCCTATCCATCCCCTCCTGCCCACTCTCTCTGTCCATCTCCATGTCTATCCACTTCAACATTCCACATGTGTCACCCTAGCAAAATAGATTGCTAAAGCAGGCTGATACTACAACAACAGAACACGTGTTGTGCAGGGCGGCCTGCATTTTGGAGGCTGGAAAACCTTTTCTTGTCCTTGTATGCAGAGCGCCCTGCAAAACATGTCGATTTGACAGGCCGATACTATTCCCACACATCATTCCTCTTGTGCTGGGCAGCCTACATGGCAGGGGCTGGAAAACCATTTTCTTTTTGCCCTTATCTCTGCTCCTCTTGGAGCTAGGAGGTTTTAACCCCCAACAGTGCTGATGCCTGTGAAGTGTGCGATTTTTGTGTTCAATTCAGTTGAAATCGATCCATGGATTTTGCACAAGATGCTGCAATATATATACTAGCTGAATATCTGGTGCTGCCTGGGTATTTTGAAGGAGATGCTGCTTTTTATGCACTAGTTAAGTATCTATTGTTGTCTGGGTACATATTTATTCCACTTCCATTAATCCATCTCCTCTTTGTCCATCTCCTCTGGCTTCTCCTATACTCTCTCTCTCTCTCTTTCACTCTCTCTCTCTCTCTACGTTCTCCAGCCCCCATTCTCTGTCCATCTCCTATTGTCACTCTCTGTTCCCATCTGCTACTCTCCCTCTCTCTCTTTCCATCTGCTGCTCCCAGTTCTCTCTGTACATCTGCACCTCCCTCCTCTGAGTCCATTTTCTCTTGCCTCATCTCCTCCTCGCTCCCTCTGTCTCTTGCCTCATCTCCTCCTCGCTCCCTCTGTCTCTTTCTTCCTCTTCTTTCTGTCCATCTCCTCCCCCTCTCTCTGTCCATCTTCTCATCCTCCCACTCATTGTCCATTTCCTCCTCCCCCTCTCTCTGTGCATCCCCTTTCCGTTTTGTCTGTCTCTGTCCTCCCCATCTCTCTGTCCATCTCATCATCCCGCTTTTCTGTAAATCTCCTGCTCCCCCTTTTCTCTGTCTGTCCACCCTTACTCTGCTCATTTCCCACTCACACACTCTCATTCCCCCCACCCCCACCCCCTCCTCTCCCATATCTATGTCCATGTCCTCTTTCCCCCTCTCTGTCCATCTCTTCCTCCTCTTCTCGTCCATGTTATCACCCCCACACCAATAGGAAGTTGCTGCTTTTTACCCTCACAGTATTCCTTTGCTGATAATAAGAAACATGCGGCCGTTTTCCCACATCTCTGTGTTTATAATCTCAAATCTCAACTATGATATAATTTGCAGGTATATGTGAATACTGTCTGGAAAATGTATTGTGAATACCATTAGTAGTAAAGAAGCAATAAATAAAAATGTCATGCCCGAAGTAGCACTTTTCTGCATGAACTGTGAAAAAGAAATAAATGAGCAATTTTTTTCTATCGCTTTGTGGGGGTCAACAGCCAGATAAATTTTCATAAAGATTTAAAACTATGTGTAAAATTTGTTGCAATCCACTAAGTGCTCTCATTCTCAAACACCGGATGAATAAAATATGAGTATTCGTTCATCGTTTGTTGCACTTCTCTTTCATCCTCTCCCCCGCCCCCACCTGTTTGATAGGTAGGCGGTTCTTATCCCCACAGCAATTCTTTCCAGACAGTAGGTGATATCTGTACGAAGTTTGGTTGAAATCGGCCCAGTGGTTTAGGAGGAGATGTCCAATACACATACATACATACACTCGTACACTTATAGGGTGGTCAGAAACAGTCGTAAATGTTTTTCTTGTCGTTGCAAGATGGATAGCACAGGAAAATAACAGTTAATAAAAAATTTCGATATGTTTCTCCGTTTCAGAGTTAATTAGCATCGAAATTAACCTTTCAGGCTGTTGCACGAGTAAATTCAAGCAGTCCGCCAAATACAAATAGTGTCAGTTGTTCTCATAGCGTTGGCGATAGTGCACATGACTGCTTAGTTGCTGGCGCGGGTTCGATCCTTACTACCGTGCCATGTACAGTTTTTGTATAGCATTCTTGTTTCTTAGGAAACTGAACGAAGAATACGTTTTGCGACACCGTCTCTGGCTGGCCACTTGAATTTGAGCGCGCAACGGTCTTATTGGCTAATCTCAATGCTAATTAACTCGCAAACGACGCAGCTTATCAATTTTTTTCTGAACAGTTATTTCTCAGCACAACCTATCTTGCATCACCCATAGAAGCTAAGAACTTTCAGCACTGCAGAGCGTCAGCAATCGTATCGAAATAATTATGTAAAATCCGCTTCGATTGCACAAACTACCTGGTGTTTACCTAGGTTTCAGCGTGGGTGACCACGCCTTCTTCAGAACAAATATAAAACAGCTTGCCTAAATAGGCATAGTCAAAGGCTAAAGTCAACACCTACAGCGGCAAGACTCCATAATTTTTTTTCTTTTTTTTTTTGTTAGCGACTATGGTTGTTTCTGCTGCAGATGTTATTAGTGCGGTTTTATCCGTTAACAATGACATCCTTAGCATAGCTATCTTTTTAGTTTAGTTGTAATTTCTACCTAATTCTACGGCCTACATATTAGCTTGTTGCTGATTTACCATCCGTGCACAAAGTTTGTCGTGCGTTGCTATTAAATATGTCTTAATTCCCGCATCATCGGTTTTATGATTTGCTCAATGTGCGACAACTTTTGGCAATCAGTTAGGCCCCGATCTGTGTTAACTTTATAATCCCGCTCCCATGCATAAGAAGAGCGTTTCCTGGCCGCGCGCATGCGCAGTGAATTCGATAGGCGCGCATGTGAGCAGCCTGCGTTGCCTCAGTTCGGTGGAGAGCCGGTGACCATCGTGCGTTGGCTGGGGCGAGGCAGCACACACAGGGTTGAGATAAGTAATATTATTGACTTGGTACATATGTACCGTGTATTTGTAAAAAAAAATAATAATAATATAAAATAAAATTATGGGGTCTTGCCGCTGTAGGTGTTGAGTTTTGCCTTTGACTATGCCTATTTAGGCAAGCTGTTTTATATTTGTTCTGAAGAAGGCGTGGTTACCCACGCTGAATCCTAGGTAAACACCAGGTAGTATGTGCAATCGAGGCGGATTTTTCATAATTAAACCCATAGAAGCTGTTCACACTGTTTCTGACCACACTGTATATGTACATCAATTTTTATAATACGTACGGATTAAGACAGAGTTGATTGAGCTGTCACATCCCTCCCATACTGGGTCCTCCATCCTCACCATGCTAGAAAACTCCCAAGGGAACGTGTATGAATGCGATGGAAGGATCGGGTATTAACAGTCCTTAAAGAAGTGGAACCAGCAGCGCTGGAAGAGGAAGCTGGAGATTGGGAACGATGGAATACCATCTGCAATAGATATCTCCTCTATTGTGACTGACTGTCCTTAGGCCTGAAACTTCCTGGCAGATTAAAACTTTGTGCCAGACCGAGACTCGAACTCGGGACCTTTGCCTTTCGCGGGCAAGTGCTCTACCAACTGAGCTACCCAAGCACGACTCACGCCCCGTCCTCACAGCTTTACTTCTGCCACTACCTCGCCTCCTAGAGACTTGCCCGCGAAAGGCAAAGGTCCCGAGTTCGAGTCCCGGGTCGGCACAGAGTTTTAATCTGCCAGGAAGTTTCACATCAGCGCACACTCCGCTGCAGAGTGAAAATCTCATTCTGACGTTATACCTGTTTTATACTTTCTTATTGAGTGCTGTTTTTTACTCTTTTTGTAGTGTGGTTATTTCTTTTGTTTTTCTACTGTAGGCCTTAAAGGCCCGTTAAGGCAATACCGCTGACGGATAAATTTTAAACATTTATTTTAAAATACACGTTAATGTAGAGTGCACTTATTGCATATGATTACATTTATGTTAAATGCAACACGATGGTGGGTGTCCTATCAGCGTCCAGTAATATTAGTATGAAAGGTTATTCACATTATAAAACACGGTGGCCGTGTTACAGTCTCTAGCATGCTCAATCCAATTCATATCAACAGATTGGCCAATCCACCCGACCTAATTCCCGTCTGGTAGGGACAGAGCGGTGTGCTGCTCGTGCGTTCTCTCGTTGAAAGACGAATCCTTTGCCGAAATGTTAGTTTTAGGGCTGAAGGATTCTGTCCCGACACTGCTCAGTCCTCAAATCACCCCCTGCTGCGACGAGACGCTCCTCGCGTTTGTACAAGATATCAGCTAAAAACAAGACTCACATAAAGCCCGGTTTAACCTGTGCGATTTCAGACCTGAGGCATGCATTTGCTACCTAGGCGCCGTCACACACTTCTACGACCAGCATCAAACGTCGGATAAATGCTGCACTCATCCGTGAAGAGAAGCCGACGCCTTTGATCCAGGTTCCATTCCAGGTTTCTCATGTCCACCTACTTAGTATACCACGGTGCTGGGGTGAGTATACTGTTGTCCATAGTACACACACAGGAGCCACACTGACCGTGCAGAGACAGTTGCGTACTGTTTGTGCTGACATATCTCTTCCTGTTGCTTCTAAGAGTCTGCGTGCAGTTCTTTTGCATTCTCCTCCGGGTACCAAGAAGCCATAATTTGTGTGTAGCAGTCATTAGCTGGTGTTGATCAAGGGCGGCCACTACAAGAAACATTTTCATTACTTTTCTGTCTCTTGACTTCGTTAAGGTGTACACCAATTCTAGGGCAACTTTACAGTCTGACACGGATATCTTACGGACTGGCACTCTGCTGTTTTCTTCATACTTAAAGATAAGTGTCGGGACGTCTTTATTACTAAAACGCTAAGCCAGAACCTGGAATCTAGCATTGGGGCAACAAAAATTGGATTTTCATTGTTTCGCCTAATTAATGACTGAATTTAAAAATTTAAAATGCTGTCATAATCTGCTTATTAATACATTACTGGCCATTAAAATTGCTGCATAAAGAAGAAATGCAGATGATAAACGGGTATTCATTGGACTAATATATTATACTAGAACTGACATGTGATTACATTTTCACGCAATTTGGGTGCATAGATCCTGAGAAATCAGTACCCAGAACAACCACCTCTGGCCGTAATAACGGCCTTGATACGCCTGGCCATTGAGTCAAACAGAGCTTGGATGGAGTGTACAGTCACAGCTGCCCATGCAGCTGCAACACCAGGCTCATCCAAGAATTGCGCCCCGCGGGCGTAAGGCAGTGTAGTTCAGCGCCCCGTCCGCGACCGTGTGTCGCTAGTGTCGACATAAGAGCGAGAGAGAGCTGCGGAACGAGTGTGAGAGCGAACAGCACTGCTCTGCGCTGGACTGTTCCGCGGTCAGATCTAACGCAAACAAAATATTCTATTTTGGAATTAATTTTATTTAAGGGTTATAGGGTCTCATTCTTACTGTTAGTAGTTACAAGTAAGTATTTTTTGTTATACTTCGTGCTACAATTTTTTGTATCCATTTTCAGAGTTTAGAAATCGAATCCTCAGTTTGCTGTTTTGTACGATATATTTTTAACTGACCAAGTTTGAAAACTTATTAAAATAGAATTAAGGTTATAAAGCTCTTTAATTCTTACAGTCAACATTGTTAAACAAGACAATTAACATTTTGCACGTTTTTCTTCTTCGAGGAAACGATTTTGTCTGTGAGACTGCTAACCTCAAAGAATTGGTCAAATTTTTATCGTCAAGGAATGAAGGTTTCTTAGTTTTAGCAAGCTTTAAAAGAGAGAAAAAGCGCTCACAAATATACGTGGAAGCAAACATTGAAAGAACTTAGGCTGCGTACTTGTGCAAAAGAGGATATTTCTCTCGTGGAAGACAGCTGTAAAAGTCATCCAAAGTTTACACATAAGAAAGCGGTCCTTAAGGCGGATATGGCACTGTAGGTCAATCAGCTCTAGTTGAAGCACTTGTGAGACGTCCTCTGCCCGAAGGGAAAACGGGCGAACAGATATATCTATCGTCTGGAGTTCGGGCAGTTCGCACCACCAGCTAAGCGACACGGCTCGGCCACTGCAGCAACATACGAATTCGCCCGAGGCGCTGGCCGCGGGCGATCGCGGGCGCTAGCGCACCAGGGGCACATTTTGGACGAGCCTGTTCAACACGATACCACAGTTCATCAAGAGTAGTGACTAGCGCATTGTGACGAGCCAGTTGCTCGGCCACAATTGACCAGACGTTTTCAATTGGCGAGAGATTTGGAGAATGTGCTGGCCAGGGCAGCAGTAGAACATTTTATGTATCCAGAAAGGCCCGTACAGGACCTGCAATATGCTGTCGTGCATTATCCTGCTGAAAAGTATGGTTTCGCAGGGATCGAATGAAGGATAGAGCCACGGGTCGTAACACATCTGAAATGTAACGCCCAGTGGTCAAAGTGCCGTCAGTGCGAACAAGAGATGACCGAGACATGTAACCAATGGCACCCCATACCATCACGCTGGGTGATACGCCAGTATGGCGATGACGAATACACGCCTCCAATGTGCGTTCACCGCGATGTCGCCAAACACTGATGCGACCATCATGATGCTGTAAACACAACCTGGATTCATCCGAAAACATGACGTTTTGCCCTTCGTGCACCCAGGTTCGACGTTGACTACACCATCGCAGGCGCTCCTGTCTGTGTGTCAAGGGTAACCGCAGCAATGGTCTCCAATCTGATAGTCCATGCTGCTGCAAAAGTCGTCGAACTGTTCGTGCAGATGATTGTTGTCTTGGAAACTCCCCATCCGTTGACTCAGGGCGCGAGACGTGGCTGCACGATGCATTACAGCCATGCGGATAAGATTCCTGTCATCTCGACTGCTAGTGATACGAGGCCGTTGGGAGCCAGCACGGCGTTCCATATTACCCTCCTGAACCCACCGATTTCATATTCTGCTAACAGTCATTGGATCACGACCAACGCGAGCAGCAATGTCGCGATACAATTAACCCAATCGCGATAGGCTACAATCCGACATTTATCAAAGTCGGAAACGTGATGGTGCGCATTTCTCCTCCTTACACGAGGCATCACAACAACGTTTCACCAGGCAACGCCGATCAACTGCTGTTTGTGTATGAGAAATCTGTTGGAAACTTTCCTCATGTAAGCTCGTTGCAGGTGTCACCACCGGCGCAAACCTTGTGTGAATTCTCTGAAAAGGTAATCATTTGCATATCACAGCATCTTCTTTCTGTCGGTTAAATTTCGCGTCTGTAACACGTCATCTTCGTGGTGTAGCAATTTTAATGGCCAGTAGTCTAGCTATCTTTTGTTAAAAGTAAGTATTACAGTTAGAAACTGTATGTTTGTTGTGATCAAAGTAAGTGATGGCGCGCAATACACGGATTTAGTTCAACCAATATTTGAGGATGAGAGTATTTAGGGACTTTCAACAAACTTTATTCATGATTTTAAACCCTTGCGAAACTTTTTGTCGCTGACGCCTCCACAAAATGATGAATGGAAAAAAAGTTTATCGCTTATTACTTTTTCGCTGTTCATGCAGTTTTAATTCCTTCTTTAATACTGACTATTCGAAACACAGTGTCGGGAAGTTTCCACCTATACCACTAAATCAGTCTGCAAAATTATGTCACAGTACAACTCATAGTTCAGGAGATACGATGTCGTAAACACTGAGATTCTTTAGAAACTAGCTCTTGCTCAAAATGTCGCGCAGAAAAACTTCTACTTCAGTCGTGACGTTTTAATTTATCACTTGTTTACTATTAGCTATATTGGCATTAAAATTTTCACACAGCATCTACGGATATCACTGAATTTACATGCAAAATTTTTGTTTGTTGTGGGTAGTTCCTGCAATGGACCCGAATTGCTTCATTATTCACTTCGCAACAGATACACGTACTAGTTGACAGCACAATACAACTGTAAGTATATAACGCCTACTATATTACTATAGTGAATACTTCCTTTCTTGTGTATCGTAATAATCTTAGCCTTGTTCCACGATAGTGGGATTGAAGCATAGTGCAGACAGGAAGCAAATACTTTTGCCAAGTGATTTATTGTTACCTCTCCTGCCAGTTTGAGGATGTCAACGCTGAGCTCATCATCACCCGGCACTGTTCCCTTCTTCATGCGCGAATGAATACCAACTGCCTCTCTGCATTGCCTTTGTTGACTTTGAAAAGACATTTGACTCCGTTAGCCATGTAGCTGTCCTCCAAGCTTTGAGTGAGCAAGGAGTGGGAGCAGCATACATTGAAGTGCTCAGGAAAATCTACGAGAATTCTTCAGCTTATGTTAACATCGGCGAATCAATTCAAGAATTCCGCATCATGAGGGGTGTCAAGCAAGGCGATCCCATCTCCCCAAAACTGTTCTCTGCTGTATTGGAAATGGCTATGTCAAAGCTGAGCTGGGAAGGTAAGGGAATTAGAATTAATGGAAGAAGGCTTACCAACGTGAGATTTGCTGATGATATTGCCTTACTGGCCAAAGACTTCGCAGAGCTCCAAAACTTAGTTACAGATCTTGCATCGGAATGTCAGCTGGTTGGCTTGAACATGAACCTTTCCAAAGCATAAGTAATATCCAACAAATGGGTCCCAGCTGGAGATGTGAAAGCCAAGGACAGTCTACTAGAAGAGGTCAGTGAATATGTCTACCTTGGCCAGATTATAAATATGAAGGGAGACATAAGGCCAGAAATCTATCGACGCATCAAGCTTGGCTGGCAAGCATTTGGAAAGAACTCAAAAGTATTCAGATCAAAAATGCCAGTAAATCTGAAGAAAGCAGTATTTGATCAATGTATTCTTCCTGTGATGACGTATGGTAGCGAGACATGGACACTGAACTAATTCACAAAAGGGAAACTTAGGACAGCACAGCGAGCCTTGGAGAGATCAATGCTGGGCTATACAAGAAAGGACAGGAAAAGGGCAGATGACATCCGGTCTGTGACGAAGGTTAATGACATCTTAGAGAGAGTAGGTTCCTTGAAATGGCAGTGGCCACGTTGCAAGAAGAAAAGACAACAGATGGACGAAGCTAGTACTGGAGTGGAGTCCGAGAGAGAACCGGAGGCCTAGAGGAAGACCACCAGACAGATGGGACAAAGACACCAAGAAGATCGCTGGTAACACATGGCAGAGTACTGCCCAAGACCGTCCCACTTGGAGAAGACTTTTGAAAGCCTACCTGAATCCACGACTCGAAGAGGCCATCATCTAATGATTGAATTGGCTGATGATGATGATGATGATGATGATATTACTATAGGACTATTATTATTACTGTTGTTGTCATTAGTGATGGTAGTGGTCAGATACAAAACACTGGCAGCCTCAAGCCTTCCAAACTCTGCCAGCTGAGAAGTAAGGATCCAGCAATCAAGCGATTTACAGACAATAAATATAGTGCACATATTTTAACTTGGTACATTTTAGATTGGATAGGTGAGGGGGGGGGGCGGAGAGGGGTGCAGGGTGCAGGTGTAGCAAGTGTCTCTAGGTAGAGGTGTGATACAGTGGAAGCATTATTTATAAGAAGTGTCTACCCTTAAAGTGGAAAGCTGGCTCTCTGAGTAGGAGTGCACGTACCACTCGCAGTGCATGAGAACAGCTTCATAGTTCTATAAAAAAGGTCGTTAGAGACAGGCATTACCAGTTGTAGCACTGACTCATTAGTTCGTGCGTTAATGAAACATCTACTAAAACAAATTATCATTTACCGTCCGTCATTTTAAAAATGAAAGTGTTCAAAGAAAATTCTTTTTCATTCGAAAATTTAGTTAGGCGGTGATTTTGGCGAAGGCGTTTCGAGGGGTTGGTAGGTAATATTTAACATCTGATTGCACTCAGGGATAATGGTCTCAGAAAGACTGGAAACCACCGATCTGCATGTGCCACTGAATGTACCTGCAAACTTACATCACTGTACGACGCTTAGTCACGACATACACTGACGAACCAAAACATTACGACCACCTGTTAATAGCTTGTTGGGGCAGCTTTGTAACGTAATATACCACCGATTCCAACTGTGATCGATTCTACAGTTCGTTGGTAGCTTTGTGGAGCTATATTGCAACAGGTGTCTACGCAGAAGTCATGAAATTTCTGTAAATAACTGGCCGCTGATTTGTGTACGCGGTGATAGCGCTCGATTGCGACTCATATGGGAGCCATCGGATTCACAGCAGGAGAATTTGGTTGCCAAGACATTAACGTGATTTCACTATCATACTCCTCAAACCACCTTAGCGCGATTCTGGCTTCAAGACAAGGACAATTATATTGCTGAAAGCCTGCGTCGTTGTCAGGGAAGACATCAAGCATAAAGGGTTGCAGGTGGTCCGTAGCTGACATGGTGTCTTCGATTAGCACCACAGATCCCATGCAAACGCAGGAGAATGTATGCCGTAGCGTAATACTGCTCCCCAGCCTGCGTCCGTGGCGCAGAGCACGTTTCGTGCACCCGTTCGCCTGGATGACGGCGTTTGTGGAGACGACTGTCGACCTGCTGTAGCAAAAGCGTGATTCGACCGAAGAGACGACACGTTTCTAGTGATACACGGTCTCCGAGGATCCAGAGCCCACTATAATCGTAATCGACGATGTCGTTGGGCCAAATTCTGAACACGCACGGGTCATCTGCTGCGGAGCCCCTTGTTCAACAATGTGCGCTGGATGGTGGGCTCCAAAACACATGTGTGATCAAGGTCACTGTGCACATTCGCCAGAGTTGCCACAGTTCGCCGTTGTCCTATTTTACAAAGCAGAAAAGCCTCCAAACCTCACGTTCTGTGAAGACTCGTGGACGTCCAGCCACTTAGAGCCTAGTGGTAGTTTCACTCTTTCTACTACTTTCCGTAGATGCTCACGCCAGTAGCAGGTGAATATTCGACAGGCTTCGCCGTTTTCGAGATACTCCTTCACAGGTTCTGCGTAACAATAATCTCCTCTTTGGAAAGTCGCTTATCTCAGTGGATTTCTCCATTTGTAGCGCATACTTTCCTTAGGGTAGTCCCCCCACCCGTCCTGCTCGGCTTATATACTTTTCTTACTTCATCACGTGCCCGCAACGCCACCAAAAGGTATCCAACCTTGCAGTGCGCAATTGTCATAATGTTTTGACTGACCAGTGTGTGACATCGTAGACAATGAGATGCGCGGAAAACTGGCTTTTGATGAGAATGGAGCGCAAATTCCAAGACTACATTCATCCAGTGTTTCATAATGAAAGAACTTCCAAAAAATAATAATTTCAAACCTTTCCTGAAATTTTTCTTGCATACATATCTGAAGACAAGTATTTAACAGAGTGACACACTTGTAGAGTAACAAGATGTTTGAAGCTGTTTTATCCTCGTACATGGGTGTTTGAGTCTTCAAAGAATCGCGAGTGTACTACATATTTTCTACAGCAGTACGATGCAATTCTCAAAAACACTCGAAAAAAATCGAATTTGAAGATCTGAAGATCCGAGCGCTGTTAAGTATAAAAAAAGTCTGAGCATTTTTATGAGAGCAGCTTGTAGATGTGTGCACAGTTGCTCATCATCCAACTTTGAGGTTGCTCCTTCCATTCTCATTAGAGACAAGGTTCTTACTTTAGAATAAATAATTGTAGCTCCGTCATAAGTTGCATTAAGGAGCATCATTATTATTTCTTGGTGGCGACTAATTTCAGACACCTGTGTCCATTTTCAGACGATCCGTATCGCAAAGTGTGACGATAAAGGCGACTGCTACAAGCATTTGTTTCAGTTATACTCATAAGACAAGTTGCGGGCCTGTTTTTTACCTGCAGCATGCTGCAAGCTCGTTCTTACTTTCATTTGAATTTTGTATTTACTACCAAACTGTAATACTAATCAACGAATACTGAGCCATAACTCCCTAGTACAAATAATATCTTTCATTGTTAACTGACAACCGAATGAAATTTCAACTATTCATAATGATCTAAAATTTGGTAGGGGTGTTAAATCACGCCATGAGTAACAAAACTTTTAGGCCGGTTGTCGTTCACTGAATTCGATGGCCCTGGGACGACGAGATTTCGCCGTATTACATTCAAATGGCTCTGAGCACTATGGGACTTAACTTCTGAAGTCATCAGTCATCTTGAACTTAGAACTAATTGAACCTAACTAACCTAAGGACATCACATACATCCATGCCCGAGGCAGGATTCGAACCTGCGACCGTAGCGGTTGCGCGGTTCCAGACTGTAGTGTTTAGATCCGCTCGGCCACTCCGTCCGGCTCGCCGTATTAGCAGGGTCCACTCTCTAGGCGTGCTGCATCAACATACTATCTATCTCCGTATGTTGACAGAGTGATTTTCAACAAGAAAACGTTACAGTTCTCTAAGAGAATGTATTTTAGAAGCTGCACTTAGTCTGAAACTTCCCGGCAGATTAAAACTGTGTGCCGGACCGAGACTCGAACTCGGGACCTTTGCCTTTCGCGGGCAAGTGCTCTATCAACTGAGCTACCCAAGCACAACTCACGGCCCCTCCTCACAGCTTTACATCTGCCAGTACCTCGTCTCCTACCTTCCAAACTTTACAGAAGCTCTCCTGCGAACCTTGCAGGACTAGCACTCCTGAAAGAAAGGATATATTCGCAGGAGAGCTTCTGTAAAGTTTGCAAGGTAGGAGAGGAGGTACTGGCAGATGTAAAACTGTGAGAAGGGAGCGTGAGTCGTGTTTGGGTTGCTCAGTTGGTAGAGCACTTGCCCGAAAAAATTCAAAGGTCTCGAGTTCGAGTCTCGGTCCGGCACACAGTTTTAATCTGCCAGGAAGTTTCATATCTGCGCACACTCCGCTACAGAATGAAAATCTCATTCTGCACTTAGTCTTTTTGGCACAGAGAAAGCAAAACACTATGGATACGAACGCTACAGAGGATCTACGCCTTGTTTCCTGTCGGGGGTATAACCGGTTGTAAAAGAGGCCTGTTAACTAGGTCTGTTAATTAACATTTCAATTAATAAATGTAGAATTTAAATGAAAGTAAAATAGACTGTGCTCAACGAGAACTGAAATAGCGACCTCAAGAGTACAAGTATAGAACGATTCTCACAGTTTGATTACATATTGTTCGAAATTGTTCATAGTTATCAGCGCTTGGATCTTCAAATCTTCAAAGTCGACGTCGAGTGTTTTTAAGACGTGCATCCTACTGCTGTAGGAAATCGATGTCTGGGCACTGACCTATAATACCTATAACTACGAGGGGATTTCAAACAGTAAGTCACTCGAATATTACTGAATGCAAAACTGTAGTATTTTCAACATAATCAGTAAGTCTCTGTAACCAAAGGTGGGAATGTTTGACCGTTCAGCTCCTCGACGACAAAAATCTGCTCCATGCTCAGAGGACGATTCGAGAACGGCTGTGTGAACGCCTTTATCATTGGTAAGTCTCTTTCCCTCCACATGTTGTTCCAGCTTGCGTATTGCAAGATCTGGACTTCTTGATCATCGTAACCCACGTCTGTGCAGCCTTGGTAAAATTGCTGGTGTTGTACTTGCAGCTGAAAGCACCGGATAAGAGGTGTATTCGTTAGACTATAAACGTTCTAATAAAAAGTGAAATTGTGTGATGGTGTGCGGCACTCAACTACGTACCCTCCGACTCAGAGTTGCAATATTAAAAGTTCTGCCTGGTTTCGTTGTCCAGGGGCTGGGATACGTAGTTGTCGCATTACAGGCCAAATACTGCTGAGTCTACAGTATACGATAAGAATACACACACGAATCTAATGGTCGAAGGTTTCTACCACTCGCCAATTGCGAATTATGAAACATATAAATTTATAAATCAAAAATTGCAATTAAATAAAATCTGCAGGTACTATCTTAACGACTTTAAATGATGATTAAGATGGTAAAATTTGTTTTGAGAATGCTGTATATTTCTGCAAATCACTTACTGGTGTCGATGGTCCAGCAATTAAATAAAATATAAGTTGAATAACAGGGAAACAATAGATTCCTACAGCACGTAATTAGTTATGAACAACAACACAGCTCGAGAGGTATTCACTTCTAAACGCACACTACGTATTCACTGTAGAAACCTCGGAAGTTCACAAGTATTTCTATCTCTCGCGACGACGCGCAAACCGCTCCATACTCCAAGTGTCTCTCGCGACCGTGCGTCCCTCGCGTCGTATCGTCCCACCACTTGCCGTGTCCTGTCCCATCCTCCCAGCACCCTTCACCCGAACTCGCTTCTATCCAGTCTCCCCATTCACGAGCGCTGTGACTGGCTAGAGCGCTCGCGCCATGTCTTCATGCCAACCTACCCACAAACATATTCAAACACATACAAAATACTGGATGAAATTAAATAAATATTCCTACAGCTGGACCATCAACACGCTCTAACACACGTTATTAAATACATAAACAAATTAAATAAACATATATCAAAGGAATAGCAACAAAAGGTAGGCCAGTAGCCTAATTGTCTCTGTGCTTTCTAAAACACAGTAAATATTTAACCAATTTCTTTATGAATAGTATATATAAGATACCAACAAAGACATAGATGAATAAATATATTTATAAGCATGCTGCTACCGTTTTTCGTGTAACTGTGGAGTACTTATGGCCTAACGCGATCGATAGTAATCAGCCACTTTGACGTCCAATAACTCATGTACTATTCAAGTTACATGCCTGTAATTCATACCACTTTTGGTTTACACTGATAGCTTTCTAAAGACATGTAGATCGACGAAATCGAACGAACCGTTTAGATTTTCGAAATTAGTTGCTGGGAGTTACTTGTATAATTTACTGTCAGATACTAAACTTTAAACTAATAAAGATATTGAAAATCTGATTACACCATCAGAATCGCCGTGCAAACAATAGTAATGTACATGTTTCTTTTTGGGGTATCATGATTCATCTGGCAACTATTAATTTCTATACGAACTGTGAAATGTCTGCCATTAAGGTTTCACAAAGTCTGCCATGTTTGGCACTCCCAGTGTGTCTCCTTCATAGACACAGCGTCACTGTGGAATTCCCAGCCCCGCGGCTGGACCACGCACTGGGGCTCCCCCTCTCGTCCGGCTAACGTTTGCCACCACGAGTTTGCTGCCGGTCCCCGGCTGGGCGAGCGGCCCGTGAGGTCACTGCTTCCTCCGAACTGAGAATATTTTCAGGGCGCCATAATTCGCACGTTACCTTAGAAGTCATACTGTCCGTAGTTGCTTTACGGTTACTGAGTGAATTTTAACTCTGTCTTTGCAACTACATGAAAATGTTCGTTTTTGACAGCAAAAGTTTGACATAAAAAAATTCACATTTCTGCAGAACGGTGTTGGATGAGACCAAAGTCAACATTGGCAAACGAAGAAATAACCAAAGCAAGTCCAAGCACACGGCGTTTACTGATGTGAGCGAAAAACTAGCCATGAAATATTGTAAGTAAAATGGCTCTGTGCACTATGGGACTTAACATCTGAGGTCATCGGTCCCCTAGAACTTAGAACTACTTAAACCTAACTAACCTAAGGACATTACAGACATCCATGCCCGAGGCAGGATTCGAGCCTGCGACCGTAGCGGTCGCGCGGTTCCAGACTGAAGCGCCTATAACCGCTCGGCCACAACGGCCGGTGTAAGTAAATATCATCATCTTTTATACTGAACTGTCACACTGTAAATATCTTTCGTTATATACCGCTAACGGCATTTTATTCCAATATTATGAAACCAATTAGGCGACAAAAACGTGTAATTTCTCTACGAGGGCGTGCTGAAAAGTAGTGCCTTTTCAGATAAAACAAACGTTTTTAACATTCTGTATCTGTATTCTTCGTGTATACATATTTATTCCTCACGATAGTCACCCTGGCGACGAACACATTCTCTCAACGAGAGCCCAATCTGTTGATACCGTCACTGAGAGAACGTTTGTTGACGGAGCCACAACCTCACCTCTGCTTGCAACGCTTCATCACTATCAAAGTGAAGTTCTAGAAAGCGTTCTTTGAGTTTTGGAAACACATGAAAATCGGATGTGGCCCAATCGGGATGGTATGGAGGATGATCGATGAGAGTGAACCCAAGGCGTCGGTTTGTTGTAGATGTCTGGCATTGTCATGCTGAAGGACGGGGTGCTCCATGTGTGGACGAACTCATCGAACTGGAAACGCAAATACTGCATGCTACTTCTCTCGCACAGACATAATTACGTTACATACAGCCATTACGTTACACAGCCTTTCGTTCCCTGTATTTTACCCTGCCACCTTCAGAATTTGAAAAAGAGTATTCCAGTCAACGTTGTCAAAAGCTTTCTCTAGGTCTACAAATGATAGAAATGTAGGTTTGCCTTTCCTTAATCTATTTTCTAAGGTAAGTGGTAGGGTCAGTACTGCCTCACGTGTTCCAGCATTTCTACGGAGTCCAAATTTATCTTCCCCGAGGTCGGCTTCTACCAGTTTTCCATTCGTCTGTAAAGAATTCTTGTTAGTATTTTGCAGCCGTGGCTTATTAAACTGATAGTTCGGTAATTTTCACATCTGTCAACACCTGCTTTCATTGGGATTGGAATTATCATATTCTTTTTGAAGTCTGAGGGTATTTCGCCTGTCTCATACATCTTGCTCACCAGATGGTAGAGTTTTGTCAGGACTGGCTCTCCCAAGGCTGTCAGTAGCTCCAATGGAATGTTGTCTACTCCCGGGGCCTTGTTTTTACTTAGGCCTTTCAGTGCTCCGTCAAACTCTTCACGCAGTATCGTATCTCCCATTTCATCTTCATCTACATTCTCTTCCATTTCCATAATATTGTCCTCAAGTACATCGCCCTTGTATAGACCCTCTCTGTACTCCTTCCACCTTTCTGCTTTGCCTTCTTTGCTTAGAACTGGGTTTCCATCTGAGCTCTTGATATTCATACAAGTGGTTCTCTTTTCTTCATAGGTGTCTTTAATTTTTCTGTAGGCAGTATCTGTCTTACCCATAGTGATATGCGCCTCTACATTCTTACATTTGTCCTCTAGCCATCCTTGCTTAGCCATTTTGCACTTTCTGTCGACCTCATTTTTGAAACGTTTGTATTCCTTTTTGCCTGCTTCATTTACTGCGTTTTTATTTTTTCTCCTTTCATCAGTTAAATTCAATATCTCTACTGTTACCCAAGGATTTCTACTAGCCTTCGCCTTTTTACCTACTTGATCCTCTGCTACCTTCACTATTTCATCTCTCAAAGCTACCCATTCTTCTTCTACTGTATTTCTTTTCCCCATTCTTGTCAGTCGTTCCCTAATACTTTCCTTGAAGCTCTCTGCAGTTTGTACAGAAACCAGATGGCAGTTATAAGAGTCGAGGGGCGTGAAAGGGAAGCAGTGGTTGGGAAGGGAGTGACAGGGTTGTAGCCTATCCCCGATGTTATTCAATCTGTATATTGAGCAAGCAGTGAAGGAAACAAAAGAAAATTTCGGAGTAGGAATTAAAAGCCATGGACAAGAAATAAAAATTTTCAGGTTCGCCGATGACATTGTAATTCTGTCAGAGACAGCGAAGGACCTGTAAGAGCAGCTGAACGGAATGGACAGTGTCTTGAAAGGAGGATATAAGATGAACATCAACAAAAGCAAAACGAGGATAATGGAATGTAGTCGAATTAAATCGGGTGATGCTGAGGGATTTAGATTAGGAAATGAGACGCTTAAAGTAGTAAATGAGTTTTGCTATTTGGGGAGCAAAATAACTGATGATGGTCGAAGTAGACAGGATATAATATGTAGACTGGCAATGGCAAGGAAAGCGTTTCTGAAGAAGAGAAATTTGTTAACATCGAGTATAGATTTAAGTGTCAGGAAGTCGTTTCTGAAAGTATTTGTATGAAGTGTAAAACGTGGACGATAAATAGTTTAGACAAGAAGAGAATAGAAGTTTTCGAAATGTCTTGTAACAGAAGAATGCTGAAGATTAGATGGGTAGATCACATAACAAATGAGGAGGTATTGAATAGAATTGGAGAGAAGACGAGTTTGTGGCACAACTTGACTAGAAGAAGGGATCGGTTGGTAGGACATTATCTGAGACATCAATGGCTCACAAGTTTAGTATTGGATGGTAAAAATCGTAGAGGGAGATCAAGAGATGAATACACTAAACAGATTCAGAAGGATGTAGGTTGCAGTAGGTACTGGGAGATGAAGAAGCTTGCACAGGATAGAGTAGCATGGAGAGCTGCATCAAACCAGTCTTTGGACTGAAGAGCACAACAATGACAACAGCCATGTTACACCCTACTATTCCGAATCCTCTAGCGGCGGAGGGCTGCAGATACGTAGACATGAAGAATACAGACGTAGACTGCTAATAACGTTTGTTTTACTTAAAAAGCTTTAACAGTTATCACATTAAAATTTCGGTGGCATTACATTTCAGTACAACCTGGCAGATGTAAAGACGGAATACACTCAACGCAAAGACACACATTTCACACCCTTCTTCTTTACAATGTCTGCAGGTAGCCAAGCTGGCAAAGACTAGAAACAGATAATTTCCTCTGTTGTATTTACAGCTGTCTGCCTCAGAATTCTGGTCTTGGTGCTGAACAGACGCTTCTAGAAACTAATACTTGTGGCGCTTGCGTCGATGGCACTCTTCCAAAGTGCGGCGTCTTCCGCCGACATCTCTGCACTCGCCGACTTACGCACAAGGAAGGATACAGTTCGTTTTGTTGTGTGCGTGGCCATTAGCAGACCAGACGTATTGAAATGAGCCAACTGGGGAAGCGGCAACGCCGACCGCATACGACGCTGCCAGCGCAACGCTCCAGGGGCAGCCGAATATAAAATAAATTCTAGGGTGTCCGCCAGCTATCTTCGTACGTGGCGCCAACCGTCGGTCTTGCGGTGAGTGACGGACAGCTGGCGGACACCCGAGAATTTATTTTATACTCGGCTGCCTCTGGAGCGTTGCGCTTGCAGTGTCGTATGCGGTCGGCATTGCCCGTTCCCCAGTTGGCTCATTTCAATACCATACACTGATGAGCCAAATCATTGTGACCACTGCCCACCGCCAGACTGAATGCCTTCTGGTAGTGTTTGGGCAAGTGACGCAGTAGGGAAAGAATGTAAGCGGAATAGAGACGAATGGGCAGACATTATAACAAAGATAAGGACCGAAAATGCTCAGATCCACTGATATAAGCGGTTTTGACAAAGACCACATTGTTGCGGCGCTGCGGTTGGAAACGAGAATCTCTGAAATTGCGAAGATGGCAGCCTGTTCGTGTACTGCTGTTGTGAACACCTATGATAAGTGATTGAAGGATGGTGAAACAACGAGTAGACCATGTGGTGTTGGACGACGACGTCTCATTACAAGGAGGTCGGAGGAACCCCCACTTTGTAAGCCAGGATAGACCGCGATCTGTGGCATATACACTCCTGGAAATTGAAATAAGAACACCGTGAAATCATTGTCCCAGGAAGGGGAAACTTTATTGACACATTCCTGGGGTCAGATACATCACATGATCACACTGACAGAACCACAGGCACATAGACACAGGCAACAGAGCATGCACAATGTCGGCACTAGTACAGTGTATATCCACCTTTCGCAGCAATGCAGGCTGCTATTCTCCCATGGAGACGATCGTAGAGATGCTGGATGTAGTCCTGTGGAACGGCTTGCCATGCCATTTCCACCTGGCGCCTCAGTTGGACCAGCGTTCGTGCTGGACGTGCAGACCGCGTGAGAAGACGCTTCATCCAGTCCCAAACATGCTCAATGGGGGACAGATCCGGAGATCTTGCTGGCCAGGGTAGTTGACTTACACCTTCTAGAGCACGTTGGGTGGCACGGGATACATGCGGACGTGCATTGTCCTGTTGGAACAGCAAGTTCCCTTGCCGGTCTAGGAATGGTAGAACGATGGGTTCGATGACGGTTTGGATGTACCGTGCACTATTCAGTGTCCCCTCGACGATCACCAGTGGTGTACGGCCAGTGTAGGAGATCGCTCCCCACACCATGATGCCGGGTGTTGGCCCTGTGTGCCTCGGTCGTATGCAGTCCTGATTGTGGCGCTCACCTGCACGGCGCCAAACACGCATACGACCATCATTGGCACCAAGGCAGAAGCGACTCTTATCGCTGAAGACGACACGTCTCCATTCGTCCCTCCATTCACGCCTGTCGTGACACCACTGGAGGCGGGCTGCACGATGTTGGGGCCTGAGCGGAAGACGGCCTAACGGTGTGCGGGACCGTAGCCCAGCTTCATGGAGACGGTTGCGAATGGTCCTCGCCGATACCCCAGGAGCAACAGTGTCCCTAATTTGCTGGGAAGTGGCGGTGCGGTCCCCTACGGCACTGCGTAGGATCCTACGGTCTTGGCGTGCATCCGTGCGTCGCTGCGGTCCGGTCCCAGGTCGACGGGCACGTGCACCTTCCGCCGACCACTGGCGACAACATCGATGTACTGTGGAGACCTCACGCCCCACGTGTTGAGCAATTCGGCGGTACGTCCACCCGGCCTCCCGCATGCCCACTATACGCCCTCGCTCAAAGTCCGTCAACTGCACATACGGTTCACGTCCACGCTGTCGCGGCATGCTACCAGTGTTAAAGACTGCGATGGAGCTCCGTATGCCACGGCAAACTGGCTGACACTGACGGCGGCGGTGCACAAATGCTGCGCAGCTAGCGCCATTCGACGGCCAACACCGCGGTTCCTGGTGTGTCCGCTGTGCCGTGCGTGTGATCATTGCTTGTACAGCCCTCTCGCAGTGTCCGCAGCAAGTATGGTGGGTCTGACACACCGGTGTCAATGTGTTCTTTTTTCCATTTCCAGGAGTGTATGACGACAGGGTACAATGCCATTGCATGCACAAGTGTTTCGGAGCACACCGTTCAAAGGCCATTGTCGAACATGGAGCTCCCCATCACACGACACCTACGTGTTGCTGTGTTGACCCAACGACATAGTCAGTTATGATTGGAGTGGACACAGCATCATTGAGTTTTCATCGTGGATCAATAGAAACGTGTCGAATGAACCGCATTTCTTGTTACACCAGGTCGATGGATGGGTCCTTACATGCCGTCATCCAGACGAATGGTTGCACGAAACGTACACCGCCTCACAGGTGCAGGCCGGTGAGGGCAGAGGTATACTATGTGGTACACTGAGTTGGGCTTCCATGGGATCTGTGGTGGTAATAGAAGGCATCATGACAGCAGTGAACTACGTGAACATTATTCCGTACCACCTGCATTGCTTCATGCTTGCATCCCCCCCCCCTCCCCCTTAGGACGATGACATATTCCAGCAGGATAATTGTCCATGTTGTAAGGTCAGAATCGTGCTACTGTAATTTTACGAGTATTATGGTGAAATCACATTGATGTCTTAGCCAACAAATGTGCCTGATCTGTACCCATTGGAACACTTTATTGGGCGCCAGCTGGGTGCCCATTAACAACGATACTGTAATTTGCGGGAATTGTTGTTCGTAGCCATCTGATGCCACATAGTCTGGAATCCTGTCAAGGACTTGTAGAATCCATGGCAAGCGGAATCTCTGTTGTACTGTGTTTGCAAAGTGGAACAACACGCTATTAAACAGGTAGTTTTCGGCCACGCCGCATGGTCAGAGGTGCCTTGCCACGGTTCGCGCACCTCACCCCTTCGGAGGTTCGAGTCATCCCTCGGGCATGGGTGTGTCCTTACAGCAAGTTAGTTTAAGTTAGAATAAGTAGTGTGTAGGCCTATGGACCGATGACCTCAGCAGTATGGCCCCATAGGAACTTCCCACAAATTTACAAACAATAACGTTTTGGTGAATACCGTTAGCCGGCCGGAGTGGCCGAGCGGTTCTAGACACTACATTTTGGAACCGCGCGACCGCTACGGTCGCAGGTTCGAATCCCGCCTCGGGCATGGATGTGTGTAATGTCCTTAGGTTAGTTAGGTTTAAGTAGTTCTAAGTTCTAAGGGACTGATCACCACAACAGTTAAGCCCCATAGTGCTCAGAGCCATTTGAACCATTTTTTGAATACCGTTAGACTTTCTCAGTGCATCTGTGTGCAGTTTAAAAGTTTTGCCGACAAGAATCTCACTGTCCCACGTTCACCTACATCTGCATCCACATACATACGCCGCAAGCCATCGTAAGGTGCTTGGCGGAGGGTATTTTGTACCACTACTAGTCATGTCTGAGGAGTGGTAAAATTTGGTGTTTTGAAGAGCGCGCCGCAGCGCGTAGTGTGGAGCAGTCTCCCTCCGTTTCTGGCGGTGGCGCCGCTGTGGCAATCGCAGTTTTGGTGTCTGGTGGGAAAGGGGAAAAGTAGCCTGTTCACGTGCATTTAAAGGGCGCTATGAGCTCGCTAGGTGGAGTCTAGTCAGTTGCTCAGCCGGGTCAGTGTGGGACAGTCAGTGTCTGTCTGTCGTCCGGAGTTCTAGTATGTGTTAGGCCGCCAGTCTGCTCGAGATTGTTCAGGCAATGGTCATTGGCGGTTGGATCGATCGGTTGGTCGGTCAGGCACTGGGACACAAGATGACTTGTTCGTCTTGAGCGTCGGAGCATGTGAGGTCGCCACGTCAGTCCAATGGGCCGCGCCGTATAGCGAGGGGTAGTGGCTTCGCGGCCGACACGAGAGCAACAGGAGCCAACCTACCACATCGGGCTGCGACGCTGTGATACGGGAGATCGACGCGCCTTCCTGCGTCCGTTGAAGCGGCTGGCAGCTGATGGTTCGGGAGAGCGTTCTGGACGTGCTACGCCAGGTCTTCGCCAGACATCGCAGTTTATTAAAAGTTAAGTGATTCGTGATATCTTGTTTCATTTACTTGTTACATTCAACTTGTGTTCTTGGTCAGTCTCACGTCCCCAGCTTGCTCGTCTGTCTCTCGTCCCCATTTGTTAGGCAGTTAGTGTCTGTCTGTCTGTCTGTCGGTCTGCCATACGTTTATAGCTGCCTCCGTCATGTTCGTCGGATAAGGTGTTAACGAATTTATTCCTTAAGGTGTAAAGGCCGAATTCCTGAAATATGTTTTTATCTTGCCTATCATCTTGAGAGGCGGTATATGTCTAATGTAGAGCATGTTTGTACATTTTATGTGAGACTGTATTTCATGGGTTTTTATTTAAATGGTCATTTTAGTATATAAAATTGCCACCCTTCCATCGTAAGAGTTTTCTTTTTAAAAACAAGTTGCACTTTCGGTGGCAAGTAATTCTTTTTTAATGGACCATTTCCATCCCTCCTACAGGGTGCATAGTTTATGTGTTTGTGTGAGTTGTTAAAAATAATTTTTCTTTAAAGTAATCTGGTGTGTTGCAGATTTGCACCAGTGTAGTCTTTCAGAGGTTGTTTTGAGCGGTGTTAAAAGGGAGCGGCAAGGTTCTCAGCCCGAAAGCTCATACTGCAAAAAAAAAAAAAAAAAAGTTATTTCTGCCTCTGAATAAATTGTTGCTTGATATTTAGAGGGTGCTTTCTGATTGTGGTGTGCGTACTGTAAGATCTTCGGTACACACACCATCAGATTATTTGACTTGTCGCTTTAACGAAGTAGGCGAGTGTCAGCAATATGTCTCGTGGTCTTATCGTGGGGTGTTTATCTTCTGCCATTAGGTCAGACGATAGAAATGCCACTTGCACGCTTAGAGTGGCAGATTGACAGTGACCAACTTTAAACAGAACTTGATTAATTTTACACACATTTATTAAAATAATAAAAAGCATTGAAATTACTTAGCTTGATTCTGGATGCTGTTTACAATTGACAATCTGAAGTTCCTTTGGTCTTGGTACGTTAAACTTATTCTCACATATCTCTGATACTTGACAAAGTGTCTATTTATTTCTCTTCATGGCTATGTACAGGAATATGGTAATCTTATTAGGCGCAGACTGAACTTGACTACAGACTGATGCAGACTGACGAATCGGAGGTCTGTACACTTGTTATAATACCTTGCGCGTTCTGGTATCACTGCGCGAGTGTGATCCGCGAGGAGAAAAGGTTCTACGTTAGCAGCAATCTCATTGGCTGTGTTACATATTAATAGGCGGATCGGCGGAAGCAGAATTTGGTCCGTCTCGAAGACAGCGCCATCTTGGAGTGTGGAGATGGACGAGCGCTGCGCCTGCGCTGTTGTGCTTAGCGGGGCGTGCTCTATTGGGAAAGTTGTGTACGCACTGACTACACGGAACTATGTACACAACACTGATCATAATTTTTAAATCTGTTTTTTTTTAAAGGAAAGGGTTTTAAGGAATAAGATTTCCATTTGTTGAAAGAAATTTGTTTTCGTCAGTTACCCACTGGCAACTACTTCCACGCTCACATAGTGTGATTAAATGTGTTAATGTTCTTGATGAATCGCTAGTAAATAAAGTAAATTCCTTAAGAAAAGTTTTTTAAAGCAAATTCACGGTTCAATGTCCTTTTCTGTTCCACTCGCAAATAGAGCGGGGGAAAAACGACTGTCAAATACCTCCATATGAGTCCTAATTTCCCTTATCTTCTTGGTCCTTACGCCATATGTACGTTAGTGGCAGTAGAATAATTTTGCAGTCAGCTTAAAATGCCGGTTCCCTAAATGTTCTCAGGAGTCTTTCTCGAAAAGAACGTTGTCTTCCCTCCAGGGATTCCCATTTGAGTTCCCGAAGCATTGCCGTAATATAAATTTCCTTCACTTCACGTCTATGGTCACAACTTTCTGTCATCAGACTACCGGTTTCGGTCTATAATAACAATCTTCAGATCTGTTTTATAAAAACATGTCCTAATATACTGGAGCCATAGTGGCATCGTTAAATGTTAAACACAAAATCAGCACCAGCGTCGTCAAATATACTGATTCTGTGTTTAATATTTGACGATGCCACTATGGCTTCAGTATATTAGGACATGATTTTGTAAAACAAATCTGAAGATGGTCATTATAGACCGAAACCTGTAGTCTGACGACAAAAATTTGTGACCATAGACGTGAAGTAAAGGAAATTTATTCTACATTCGGGTCACTGTTTTATTTGCGACTATGTCGCAGCTTGTGAAACCATTTCCGTAACACTTGCTTGTTGATCGAACCTACTGATAAAAAATCTAGCATCCCATCTCTGAATTGCTTCGACTAGTCCCTTTAATCCGACCAGGTGGGATTACTCATGAATGGGTGGCACAAGTGTTTACAAGTGGTCTTTTCCTGATGTACAACACTTCCCTAAAATTCTCCCAATAAACCACAGTCGACAATTCGCCTTCTCTGCTGAAGTCCTTACATGTTTGTTCCACTTCATTTCGCTTTGGAACGTTACGCCCAGATATTTAATCGACAGGACTATCTCAAGCGGCACACTACTAAAGCTGCTTTCGAACATTACGGGATTGTGTTACCTACTGACCTACATTAACTTAAATTGTTCTACATTTTCAGCTAGCTTCCATTCAGCACAACGACTACAAATTTCGTCGAAGTCATCTTGTATTCTCCTACAGTCACTCAACTTCGACACCTTCCCGTGCACTACAACATCGTCAACAAACTTCACAGACTGCTGCTCACGCAGTCCGTCAGATCAGTTATAAGTATAGAGAATAATAGCGGTCCTATTACACTTTTCAGGGACACTCCTGACGATATGCTTGTCTCTGATGAGCACTCGCCGTCGAGGACAACATACTGGGTTCTATTAAGAAGGGGTTGTCAGGTTCAGTAAATAATGCAATGGAATATCTGAGACCAGTGGACACAAGCAATCTCAGTAACATGGAATTGCCACTTACTTCAGCCAAAGAAATATAATCCATCATAAAGTCCTCGAAATCAAAGCATTCTAGTTGTTATGATAACATACCAACAAAGTTAATAAAAGAGTGTTCATGCGAGCTTAGTCACATCTTAAGTTGTGTGATCAATCACTTGTCACAGGAACATTCCCGGACTGGCTTAAATATTCTGAAGTTATACCTCTCCACAAGAAAGAGGACAAAGAAATGCCCTCAAATTACCGACCGATCTCACTTCTGCCAGCTTTTTCAAAAATCTTTACATAGGTTTTTTGAAGCATCTACTTAAGCACCTTAGTGAAAATGACATACTGTCATAGTCACAGTTTGGGTTTCTTAAGGGTTCTGATACTGAGAAAGCTATTTACGCTTACAGCAAAAATGTCTTTAATTCATTGGACAACAAATTAGAGGCAACTGGCATATTCTATGACCTGTCAAAGGCGTTTAACTGTGTGAATCACAGCAGTCTTTTAAGTAAATTAAAATATTATGGCGTCACTGGTAGTACTGCAAAGAGGTTTCAGTCATATCTTACTAATAGAAAACAAAGGGTGTCATTACACAACACTTCAGCAGTAGGCAATCAGACATCATCTGACTGGGAAGAAATTACATGTGGTGTTCCCCAAGCTTCCATACTAGGTCCACTACTATTTCTTGTGTATATTAATGACATGTCATCCGTTACATTACCAGATGCCAAATTTGTCTTATTTGCAGATGATACAAACACTGCAATAAATAGTAAATCAAATATAAATTTAGAAAGGGCAGCTAATCAAATTTTTACTGACATTAATAAGTGGTTCATAGCCAATTCACTGTCATTAAACTTTGAAAAGCCCCCCAATGTGCAGTTCAGAACTTCTAAGAGATTTCCTTCTGGTGTGTGTATAAAATATGATGACATAAAAATAGGAGAAGTTGAGAGTGTAAAATTCTTGGGATTACAACTTGATAATAAATTCAGTTGTGAGCAACATACTAACGAACAACTAAAGCGCCTAAACAAGCCTGTGTTTGCAATGCGAATGATGTCAGACATAGGAGATACAAATATAAAAAATTGGCATATTTTGCTTATTTTCACTCCATTATGTCATACGGTATCATATTTTTGGGGTAAGTCCACAAACAGAGAAAATTTTTTTAGAGTACAGAAGTGTATAATAAGAGTAATGAGTAGTGTAAATCCAAGAACATCATGTCGAAACCTATTCAAAGAATTGGGCATATTAACCATAGCTTCTCAGTATATTTATTCCTTAATGAAGTTTGTTGTAAATAATACATCTCCCTTTTCAACTAACTGCTTAGTACACAGTATCAATACTAGGAATAAGAACAATATACTTAAAGATTTAAAATCACTTACTCTTGCCCAGAAAGGAGTTCAGTATTCAGCAACGCATATTTTCAATAAGTTACCAGCAAGCATTAAGAGTTTAGTTCCAGACAAGGCACAATTTAAACATAATTTAAAAGAATTTTTGGTGGCCAACTCCTTCTATTCCATACATGTGTTTCTCAACAAGTGCAGTAGACCATTTTAATGAAAAATTATTGTACTTTAATTTTTGACAATACTTGGTTGTAACAGCCATTGTGTGAATGATGGATGTATGGAAAGCAGATGTAAGTCTTAAGTCTGTAAATAGTGGAAGTTTAATTTTAAATATTGTACATAATCTGACTGTTCTTAACTGAGGATCACTGAAATGAATAATTTACTTTAATTTTTGACAATAGTTGGTTGTAATAGCCAAGAAACTAGCAAACGTCTGAATGATGGATTTAATGAAAGCAGATGTAAGTATTAAACCTGCAAATATTAGAAGTTTAAATTTAATTCATGTACATAATTTTACTGTTTATTGACTGAGGGTCTTTAAAATTAATGAAACTCAAGTTTTTCTAATTACATTTTTGTAATGTATTTATCTGACTTGTTCCATACTCAGGAGGATTCCCTCTTTTATGGGTCTATGGAATGAATAATTAATCTAATCTAATTTAATCTGAGAAGTCTTCGAGCCGTTCCGTATCCGTGACCTTTGTTAACAGCCCAAAGCGAGGCACTGTATCAAACTTTTCCGGAAATCTAGGGAACATGGAATGTGCCTGCTCTCCTTCAGCAATGTTTCTAGGATACTGTGCAAGAGAAAAGAAAGCTGAGTTTCGCACAAGCGACGCTTTGTAAATCGGTGCTGATTTGTGGAAAGAAGTTTATCTCTCAAGAAAATGTATCATATCAAAGTCGAAATATGTTCAAGAATTTTTCAGCAAACCAATGTTAGGGATATTAGTCTGTAATTTGGCGAAGGCCGTTATTTTACCCTTCTTTTATACAGGACTTTGTGGTGGGCGAGAAATTCACGAAAAATGCAAGCTAACTAAGGAGTCAGTTCCGTAGACCACACTTTGTAAAAGCAAACTGGGATTCCATCCGGGCCTGATGGCTCATTTGTTTTTAGCTCTTTCAGCTACTTCTCTACGCCAGGGGTACCTATTACTAGATCCTACATACGCGAGTCTGTGCGATGGTCAAACGATGGCATGTTTCTACTATCCTCCTTCGAAATTTAAAACTTCGGCTTTCCTGTTGCTGTCCTCTACTGCCACAGCAGACTGGTGTACGTACTTTAACTTCGGATGCGATTCTTGTTGTCGCACACTGTAATATGTCTATTATTCGTACCGCAACGGGACTAAGTCTACAAGAAAACCTGAAGATGCACTCTCTTCTGACAGAGTCACTCTTGTTGGTCTTAGCGTGGGATAACATGTGTAACTTACTTTCTGAAGTCTTTAAGTATACAGAAAATCGAAAAATCCCAGACAGTGAGGCCTTCTTGTAGGCCTGAGACATCCTTTCAGGGCATGATTTGAAGAGTACAGAAAAGCCGCATTTTCTCGTACGTGATCCAATACACAGCAAGCTGTGGAGAACCGCTCTTCGAAGGCAAATTTACGCAGACTGACCTTCGTTATACGGAGGGTTGTACGTAGTGTTTTCCTGTTGTCAGAAGAGTATCGAGAAAAAGGCTTCCAGTCTAGATAAAACAAACTATGCAAGGGAAGGGTGTGTAGCAAAAATATTGAACAGTTCCTTACTTTCCCAAGGATTTCCATTTTCATGAAATGCAAGTCGAAGTTACTGTCCTACAATTTTCATCGAAATTAAAACGTCATTACTTTTAGGAACAGTTGAAGCAGAATCGAAAGCAATCGAGCGTAGAGCCGAAAACTTCACGAATGATGTGTAAGGTCTGAGCAATTAGTGTGAATTACACTCTAGCCTTGATCCATAGATTTTGAGACACACTCACTTTTGACGAAATCGGTACTAACGGCCGTTGGGAAACAATACATTGATTCTCCCTATGCTACTATATGAGATATACACACACTAGTAAGCCGAAACATTATGACCACCTGCTTAACATCGTTTTTTCAATGTGAATAAACTTTACGAACAGCCGTACACATTAAGGTATTTTATTGTGAAAACAGTTTCGGCAATTCATTTTGCCATCTTCAGGCCCCATATGCCTTTTTCAAATCAACGAACTTACCTCATAGCGCCATAAAACTGAACTTAAACTAAATGATGGCACTTTCATAATTGTAACAGTGTATAGGTCCCCCTCAGGGAACTTCCAGCTATTTCTAGAAAACTTGGATACTTTGTTGTGCTGTCTGTCAGACAGGGAGAAGAAAATTATCATTTGTGGGGATTTCAGTGTTGATTCCCTGAAAGAGTGTAATAGGAAGAATGACCTTGCATTACTCAGTTCTTTCAGTTTGAGCTCCGTCATTGATTTTCCTACTCGGACAACAAAGAACAGCAGTACATTGATAGATAACTTTTTTATAGACCAAGATAAGTTTAAGGACATAAATGCTTATCCTGTTGAGAATGGTCTTTCAGATCATGGTACACAGCTAATTACGGTACGTGATATAGCTCCATGTAGTATATCAAATCAGACTTTCAAAGCAGTGCGTTCTATTAACAATATAAATATTGCAAACTTTAGGGAAAGCCTACAGCAGCTAGACTAGGATGAAGTGTATCAGGTACCCGATGCAAATTTGAAATATAACTTATTTCACGATATATTTTTAAGGGTATATGAAAATTGTTTTCCCAAGAAAATAGTTAAACATAATTCCAAGAAAACATATAAAAAACCATGGCTAACTAAAGGAATAAGAATATCTTGCAACTGTAAAAGAAATCTGTATCTAACAGCAAGAGGGAGTACTGACCCCGAAATTGTTCAATATTATAAAAACTATTGTGTGGTACTAAGAAAAGTTATTAAAAAGTCCAGAAGCATGTGTATCATGTCTGAGATCAGTAACTCTGATAATAAAATTAAAGCAATTTGGAATATTATTGAAAGGGAAACATGGCAACCAAGAGCACAGGAAGACTTTAGTGCCATAAAACTGAACGACAAGTGTACTAACAAACAATCAGAAATTGAAAATATTTTCAATAATCATTTTTTCAATGTTGTGGAGAAAATAGGATCTAGATCTTCACTAGAAGAGGCAAGGCTACTAATAGAAGAGGCCATACCTGTGCAGTTTGAAACAACTGTAATTCCACCAACCTCTTCCTCTGAAATCAGTAAAATAATAAACTCACTGAAAAGTAAAAGCTCTTACAGAATTGATGGCACTTCCAGCAAGGTACTTAAGCTTGTTCCCCACAGATAAGTAGGATTCTCAGCCACGTATGTAATAGCTCTTTGGAACAGGGTGTTTTCCCCGATAGACTGAAATATGCCATTGTAAAAGCATTGCATAAAAAGGGGAATACGTCGGATGTCAACAACTACCGCCCAATCTCTCTTCTGACAGATCTGTCAAAATTTTTTGAGAAAGTAATGTATTCAAGAGCAGCCTCCCATATTTGTAAAAATAAAGTACTAACAAAATGTCAGTTTGGTTTTCAGAAACGCTTTTCAACAGAAAATGCTATATACGCTTTCACTGATCAAATATTAAATGCTCTGAATAACCAGACATCACCCATTGGTATTTTTTGTAATCTCTCAAAGGCCTTTGATTGTGTAAATCATGGAATTCTTTTAGGTAAGCTAAATCATTATGGTTTGAGGGGGGCAGTGCACAAATGGTTTAATTCATACTTAACTGGAAGAATGCAGAAAGTTGAAATAAGTGGTTCATGTAATGTTAAAACAACAGCTGATTCCTCAAACTGGGGAGCTATCAAGTACAGGATCCCACAGGGTTCGGTCTTAGGTCCTTTACTGTTCTTGATATACATTATTGACTTACCATTCCACATTGATGAAGATGCAAAGTTAGTTCTTTTTGCTGATGATACAAGTACAGTAATAACATCCAAAAACCGAGAACTAAGTGATGTAATTGTAAAGAATGTTTTTCACAAAATTATTCAGTGGTTCTCAGCAAACGGACTCGCTTTAAATTTTGATAAAACACAGTATATACAGTTCCGTACAGTAAATGGCACAACTCCAGTAATAAATATAGACTTTGATCAGAAGTCTGTAGCTAAGGTAGAATTTTCAAAATTTTTACGTGTGTCCATTGATGAGAGGTTAAACTGGAAGCAACACATTGATGGTCTGCTGAAACGTCTGAGTTCAGCTATGTATACTATTAAGGTTATTGCAAATTTTGGTGATAAGAATCTCAGTAAATTAGCTTACTATGCCTACTTTCAGTCACTGCTTTCGTATGGCATCATATTCTGGGGTAATTCATCGTTGAGTAGAAAAGTATTCATTGCTCAAAAACGTGTAATTAGAATAATTGCTGGAGCTCACCCACGGTCATCCTGCAGACATCTATTTAAGGATCTAGGGATCCTCACAGTATATATATTCAATTATGACATTTGTTGTTAATAATCCAGCCCAGTTCAAAAGTAATAACAGTGTGCATAGCTATAACACCAGGAGAAAGGATGATCTTCACTATGCAGGGTTAAATCTGACTTTGGCACAGAAAGGGGTAAATTATGCTGCCACAAAAGTCTTTGGTCACCTACCAAACAGCATCAAAAGCCTGACAGATAGCCAACTAACATTTAAAAATAAATTAAAAGAATTTCTAGATGATTTCTAGATGACAACTCCTTCTACTCATTGGTTGAATTTTTAGATATAAATTAAGGGGGGCAAAAAAAAAAACAAAAAAAACTTAAACATTAGTGTCGTGCAATATTTTGTGTAATGTAATATCTTGTACAGACATCTTTCATTAACCTGACACGTTCCACATCATTACGAAGTGTCGTATTCATTATCTATGGAACAAGTATTAATCTAATCGATCGTGAATTCCAATCGTTGTGCAGATGCTTCATCAAAATGTCAAAATGAATTGCCGAAAGTGGTTGCTTTCAGAATAAAATAAAATAATTTAAAGTGTACGGCTGTAGGTAAAGTTTATTGACATTGAAAAGCACGTATCAGCCGATGTCCCCTGGTCATAATGGATCACCAGAGATTGCTTAACAGTGTGTCGCTCCACCTCTGGGTAGCAATAAAGCCTGAGATTTAAGACTTGGGAGCGGGCAGGCCAGTCGATTCGCCAAATATCCTCTCGTTCCGCGAGCTCCTCCAGATCCGCTGTTGGCTATGGCCACACATTGGCATCCATAAAAATGAAGTCATAGCTGAGTGGACCCCTGAGAAAGTGTACAGTGTCACAGTAACGATGAGCGGTGTGTGCACCCTGTTCAAAGATCAGATCAGTACACCAATGCAGCGTTTCGTCTCCCCCACACCACAACACCAGCGCCACAAACACGATCATGTTCCTGGGTGCAGTACGTGTTCCCACTACTTATCATATGAGGGTACTTCCAGCATTGTGCTGATGACCGTTTTAGTGGTCCAGGTGTCACGGTACAGGGAGGCATAGTGATGCATGGGCGTACTGGCCTCCAAATCTTTGGAAACGGTACATTCACCGGCCAACGTTGCTGTGACCTGTACTCCTTTCCCATGTGTGTCTTTTCAGGGGTGCATTCGGTCCTGACTTCATTCTGAAGGATGACAATCAGCGAACGGATCGAGTTGGGCATGTCGTCTCTGAACGAGATATTCGGCGAATGGCCTGGCCTGTCCGCTCCCCCGACTCAAAACGCCATTGAGCTCGCGTGGTATGCTTTGGGGAGGCGTACTGCACCCCGGCCACACGCACCAACAGCATCCAGCTGGTGGAGGAATGGAAGACCCTGCCACACGATCTCGAAATGGTTCAAATGGCTCTGAGCACTATGGGACTTAACACCTGAGGTCATCACTCCCCTAGAACTTAGAACTACTTAAACCTAACTAACCTAAGGACATCACGCACATCCATGCCCGAGAGAGGATTCGAACCTGCGACCGTAGCAGCAGCGCGGTTCCTGATTGAAGCACTTAGACCCACTCGGCCACAGCAGCCGGCCACGCGATCTCCTTACTGGCCTTGTGGCCAGCATGGAAGCAGTTTTCAGAGCATTCGCTGCCACCCACGATGATCATAAACTCCATTCAGAACTATGTCCGGTCTTTTGTAATGTCCAAAAGACCAACATGGTGGTGGTGGTAAGTTCATATAGGACCAAACTGCTAAGGTCATCGGTCCCTAGGCTTACACACTCCTTAATCTAACTTAAACTAACTTACGCTAAAGACAACACACAACCCATGCCCTAGGGAGGACTCCAACCTCCTACAGGACGAGCCGTGCGAACCGTGACGAGGCGCCTATTGACCTTGCGGCTACCCCGCGCGGCTAGGACCATCATGAATAGCGATGACTTCACTCTAGTTATTGTCTTTGAATAAAACTCTTCGTCGCATCGTGTATTTCTGTAAGTTACTTTCTCTACTACACTGTAGCGGTTCTTTCCATATATTGTGACACACTATGGCAGTGACACGTCATGCAAAAGTTACTTTCATCTATAAGATTTAAATGCGAGTGTACCATTCATTAAGCTAAAATTCTCTATTTGATGTTGATAAAAAAATGTCGCCTTTATGCAAAATACTGAATACCAAGCACTTAAAACTAGTTCCTTGCTATACTGTTTTCTCATGTATTGCAATTTTGGACTTAGTTTCGTTTTATTCCATAAATGGCCCAACCATTTTTCTTTAATTTATAGTTGGTACGCTGCTCGTTTTATTCCATAAATGGCCCAACCCTTTTTCTTTAATTTATAGTTGGTACGCTGCTCATCGCAGGCAGTATTCGCCATTAGCAAAAATTAACTGTTTACATTAGGTATAAATTTGTCTCTGTAAAAATGAGCTTCAACTTTTTTGTGCCACCATCAATTTCTTGGCTACCAGCCCTATCCTCTGATGCATCTGGTATATGCATATCTAATCGATATGAGGTATTTTTATCGAAATAATCAGCAACCAGTTGCATAAAAGAAATTTCATTTCCTTAATCAGTTTCAGGCACTTATTCAGAAGAACGTAAGTAAAATACTAACGGTAGATAAAATACTAAAGGTCTTTGTATTTTCACTAGGATCACAGCTCGCTGCTGTCACCGTGTAGCATAGCGAGCACTGTAAAACCTGTGCCCACAGCACCACTCCCTGTCCCTGTGGGTACACGTGTTACAGTGCTAGACGGTGATGACAGCAAACTATGATAGTAGGAAAAGCATGTTGGTTAAATTTGTATGTACCAGGTCCATCTGAGGACAGGTGTGGTTTCCTAATCTCAACTTATCCAACGACTGCGTTCCTGTGTTCCCGCATTCCATCAACTATGGAAATCACCTATTCATCTGGAAATATGGGGTGGGGCAAATAAAGGTGGCCTTGAGAACAGAGTTACAAGATACAAAGAAACACAGCAGAGGAAAGGAAATACAGAACTAACCTGACTATAGCAGATGTTGGAAGTGACCACCATTCATCTCTCGGCACTTCTGGGCCCTGGTCAGCAAGTTGCTGAGGCAGATCGAAGCTGGACTGCTGGAATTGCTGCAGTCACATCCGAAATGTCCTGGTGCAGTTCTTGAAGAATATGAGGGTTGTTGCGATACACCTTAGAGTTGAGGACTTCGCACACAAAACAATAGCGCACTGACAGATCAGGTGACCTCGGTGGCCAGATAGGGCCACGACCACACTAACCACTACTAGCAACTCTGTCAGACTTGAATATTGTGTAAATGTTGTAAATGTGTTCCACGGTCCGATCGACTGTGATGCACAGTTGCTCCATCCTGTTGGAAATAATTGTAAACCTTTTCCTCCTTCGTTAATGCTGCTACAAATAATATCCACTTGTCCAGGCCACTTTTATTTGCCCCTCCCTACAGCATCATCACTATACAGGGTGGTTCACTGATCGTGACCAGGTCAAATATCTCACGAAATAACCGTCAAACGAAAGAACTACAAAGAACGAAACTTGTCTAGCTTGATGCGAGAAACCAGATGACGCTATGGTTGTCCCGCTAGATGGCGCTGCCATAGGTCAAATGGATATCAACTGCGTTTTTTAAAATAGGAACCCCCATTTTTTATTACATATTCGTGTAGTACGTAAACAAATATGAATGTTTTAGTTGGACCACTTTTTTCGCTTTGTGATAGATGGCGCTGTAATATTCACAAACATATGGCTCACAATTTTAGACGAACAGTTGCTAACAGGTAGGTTTTTTAAATTAAAATACAGAACGTAGGTACGTTTGAACGTTTTATTTCGGTTGTTCCAATGTTATACATGTACCTTTTGAACTTACCATTTCTGAGAACGCATGCTGTTACAGCGTGATTACCTGTAAATACCACATTAATACAATAAATGCTCAAAGTGATGTCCGTCAACCTCAATGCATTTGGTAATACGTATAACGACACTCCTCTCAACAGCGAGTAGTTCGCCTTCCGTAATGTCGCATATGCATTGACAACGCGCTGACGCATGTTGTCAGACGTTGTCAGTGGATCACGATAGCAAATATCCTTCAACTTTCCCCACAGAAAGAAATCCGTGAACGTCAGATCCGGTGAACGTGCGGGCCATGGTATGGTGAGTCGACGACCAATCCACCTGTCGTGAAATATGCTATTCAATACGGCTTCAACAGCACGCGAGCTATGTGCCGGACATCCATCATGTTGGAAGTACATCGGCATTCTGTCATGTGGTGAAACATCTTGTAGTAACATCGGTAGAACATCGGTAGAACATTACGTAAGAAATCAGCATACATTGCACCATTTAGATTGCCACCGATAAAATGGGGGCCGGTTATCCTTTCTCCCATAATGCCTCACCGTACATTAACCCGCCAAGGTCGCTGATATTCCACTTGTCGCAGCCATTGTGGATTTTTCGTTGCCCAATAGTGCATATTATGCCGGTTTACGTTACGCTGTTGGTAAATGACGCTTCGTCGCTAAATAGAGCGCGTGCAAAAAATCTGTCATAGTCCCGTAATTTCTCTTGTGTCCAGTGGCAAAACAGTACACGACGATCAAAGTCGTCGCCATGCAAAATTCCTGGTGCAATCGATGTTGATGTAGCATCCTCAACACCGACATTTTTGAGATTCCCGATTCTCGCGCAATTTGTCTACTACTGATGTGCGGATTACACGCGACAGCAGCTAAAACACCTACTTGGGCATCATCATTTGCTGAAGGTCGTGGTAGACGTATCACATGTGGTTGAACACTTCCTGTTTCCTTAAATATCGTAACTATCTGGCGAACGGTCCAGACGCTTGGATGATGTCGTCCAGGATATCGAGCAGTACACGTAGCACACGCCCGTTGGGAATTTTGGTCACAATAGCCATACATCAACACGATATCGACCTTTTCCGCAATTGGAAAACTATCCACTTTAACACGGGTAATGTATGACGAAGCAAATACTGTCCGCAATGGCGGAATGTTACGTGATACCACGTACTTACACGTTTGTGACTATTATAGCGCCATCTACCACAAAGCGATAAAAGTGGTCCAACTGAAACATTAATATTTGTTTACGTACTACACGAATATGTAATAAAAGTGGGGGTTCCTAGTTAAAAATCTCAATTGGTATCCGTTTGACCTATGGTAGCGCCATCTAGCGGGACACCCATAGCACCATCTGGTTACCCACTTCAAGCTAGACGAGTTTCGTTCTTTGTAGATTTTCGTTTGACGCTTATTTCGTGAGATATTCGGCCCGGTCACTATCAATGGACCACCCTGTATAGACTTAACTTTGTAAGATTAAAGGAGTAAAATGATGGTTTCTTTATTCAGGCCAAAGGGATTTCGGTTCGAAATGTTATATTACATTATATTGTAAAATGAATGTGCGTCACATGTGAAATCTGCAGTCACATTATTTACAGTGTACTGAAAATTACGTCCCAAGATTTTTTTTCCCTTTTTTTGAGTCGGAGAATCAGAGTTGTGGCTGCTGATACAGAAGGGCTGGTACATAATCGTCGCAGCTACTCTGTCTTGGTGGCTGCTGCGCGCTCAACAGCCTCGGTAGAGACTTCTGTGTGTCAATCCCAGCGGGTTCATCCCCGCCCCCACCGCTAACCTCCTCTCCCTCTGCTAACTTCCTCCCGACGCTGGAACCCCCTGCGGGCTGCGAAACGGTCCGCCGGAGAAAACGCAATTAAAATCTAATTTGGCAGTTACTCCAGCTGAGCGATCAGCTTTATCGGGGGTGGTTTTGCAGGTGGATCTCCGGCCGTTGTTCGGGCGCCGTAATCGAGTCGCCCCCCTCCCCTCCCACCTCCCCCTCCTGCCTCAGCCCGCAGCGTTTGGGGTCGGCCAATAACGCGCCGAGAAAAATGCCCGCGGGCGCAGCCGAGCGCGCCGCGCTTGGCCGGGCTGGACCCAGCTGGCCGACAGGACTGGAGCGAAACTCTGCCAGTCCAGTTCAAGGGGACCAGACGTCATAAAAAGGTGACGTAAAAGCACAAGTGAGGCTGCAACTTGGCCACTTTAGTAAGGGAGGCGTGGTTCTTCAAATATGGAAATGAAGGGTGCTTGTTAAGTCTTTGTCCCATTCTCAACCGCCCTGTCAGTAGTGGTACCATTTTTAAGGTTCCCCATCTGCCGCGGACGAGAAATGGAATCTTGTGATTATGGCTAAAATGTAGTGTAGGAAATACACGGCCCTGTCACATTAATGAGACCACCGCCTATGTTGGATCCCAACTTTCCCACTAGAGCGCGCCCCGCTAAGCACAACAGCGCAGGCGCAGCGTTCGTCCGTCTCCGCAGTACGAGATGGCGCCGTCTTAGAGACGGACCAAATTCTGCTTCCGCCGATCCGCGTATTAATATGTAACGCAGCCAATGAGATTGCTGCTAACGTAGAACCTTTTCTCCTTGCAGATCACACTCGCACAGTGATACCTGAATGCGCGAGGTATTATAACGAGTGTACAGACCTCCGATCAGTCAGTCTGCATTAGTCTGTACCAGTCTATAGTCAAGTTTCAGTATGCGCCTAATAAGATTATCATATTCCTATACATAGTCATGGAGATAAATGTATAGACACTTTTGTCAAGTATCAGAGATATGTGAGAATAAGATTAACGTACCAAGACCAAAGGAACTTCAGGTTGTCAATTGTAAACAGCATCGAGAATCAAGTTACGTAATGTCTATGATTTTTATTATTTTAATAAATGTATGTGAAAATTAATCGAGTTCTGTTTAAAGTTGGTCACCGACAATCTGCCACTCTAAGTGTGCAAGTGGCATTTCTATCGTCTGACCTAACGGCAGAAGATAAACACCCCACGATAAGACCACGAGGCATATTGCTGACACTCACCTACTTCGTTAGAGCGACAAGTCAAATAATCTGATGCTGTGTGTACCGAAGGTCTTACATTACGCACACCACAGACGCCAACGTTCAACAACCACTCAGAAACGGCAGGTGACAGGACTAACTGGGAGGGGGGGGGGGGGCGAGGGGGACGTTGAAAACAGTGCAGCCCTTGTCGTAATGAGGAAACGGAGCGATTTATCTGACGTCCAAAATGGGATGTTCATTGGTTCTCGAGCCAAGGGTGGGAGCATTTCGGAAGCGGCCAAGTTTGCAAACTGTTTGCATGCCGCGGTGGTTAAAGTACACTGTACGTGGCTAAATGGCGCCATCCAAAACCGGCGTCGAGGTAACCGTGGTGCACGACGGATGTAGAGATATGTGCTGGCGAATATACGTGTAGTTGCTGAGAAATTGACCGCCCAGATGAACCAGTGGGCTACCAACAGTGTCTCCTCAACAACCCTTCAGCGAACTTTGCTGCATATGGGCCTCTGCAGCAAGAGCCTAGCTCATGTACCCATGCTGTGTGCTGTTTATCGGGGACGGAGGCAGAAATTTGCCTTCCAGTATCTTAACTGGACGTCCATTGTGTGGCGATATGCCTTTTCAGGTGAATCACGTTTCGTGCTCTGTCGTATAGAGAGCGGTTAGTGTGTACGGCGTGAAACGTCTGAAAGCGAAGGGTGCAGGCCAGAGACGAGAGCGTTATGGCCTGGGGAATGTTATTGTGGCATTGCATGGATAATCTCGTCATTCCGGAAAGGCACAGTAGATCAAACAAAACATGCATCTATACTTGGGGACTATGTCCACCCCTAAATGCGTTTCGTTTTTCCTTGGGACGATAGCATCTACATGCAGAACGACACAGCTCGTAGTGTATGTGCGAGGTTCGAAGAGCTTCAGGATGAATATATCGTACTCTCCCGGCCACCAAACTCATCGGATTAAAACGCAATAGAGAATCTGTGGGACCACCTAAATCGGGATGTTCACGCCATGGATCCTCAACTGAGAAACCTAGCGCAGCTGGCTACTTCACTGGAGTCGGCATGGTTTCACATCCCTGTCAGTAAGCTCCGGAACCTCAATAACTCTATTTCTGTACATCTCGCAGCGGTCCATGCTGCAAAAGGTGGTTGTTCAGGCTTGTGACAGATGGTCATGTTGTCGCAGAAGAAGCTGAGTAGCACAGTTACTTTGGTGTAGTGGTTATGATACTAGACTGTTGAATACGGTTCGAACTCGGGTTTCTCGCCACGTAAACGGCGGCTCTGTCGTGGCCTGATAGGAGCCACTCTGTCGTCGATAATGTGCCCTGTCACAACTTACAATACCCAGCGCCTCCACCAGACTAATGTCGCAGAAAAAACTCAGTACCACCGTCACTGTGGTGTAGCGGTTATGATACTAGACTGTTGCATAAAGGGTAGTGAATTCAAAACTCACCGGGACTGTAAAATTTTAATTTCTACATTCGGTTCGAGTAAATTCTAGAAATATCCACAAATATCAAGAATCATTGTACTGGAATGTTCTGTAACTATATGTGTTCTGGCCGGAGGCAGTTCGCTCCGCGCTCTTGTATGTACAAGTGCTGAATAAACCCTCGTTAAGTGAAGTTATTGTTCGTCATTCATCTAATTATACATTCTTCTACTTGACAATATTAATGTGACTGGATAATGTAGATTCTAATCACACTCTGAAAATCAGTATTGCCATCCGTATTTGCAACAACCATGGTCCCAAACACCTTGATTGCATTTTTATCGACTGTCCTTCCACACAAAACATGGCATTTACTTACTTTGAAAATCATAAAATTGGACACTCCAAATCCCAACCCTAAACCATCCAATGCCCCCATCATCTCCAACACAATGATAAACAAATGTGGATATGCAAAAGCCCTAACTCACCTGTCGCTGAAAGTCCCATCATCTTCATAGATACTGCCCCAACCTGAAAGCCCCCCTCACCTGTAATACCTGCGATGAACCCCCATTCCAAATATTCCCACAGTACAAACCAATCCTTGAGTAATAACACCCCAACCTCACTGTTCCCACCTAACCTCCGAATTGCCCAATACATCTCAACAATTCTCTCCATCTCCTTCTCACAGCGCAAGATATGTCCCTTTCGTCACAATATTCCATACAAACATCCGCCCTTTTCAGCGCCCTCATTCATTTCAACGAATGCCAAATCCATCTTCCACATCGACGCTAGAGTCACCTACTACCACGAACAGGCACACTTGTTCAAACGCCTATCCGCCATAGTTTAAACTAAACACTCCCATCCGGTATGTCTTGTCAATATAAAATATTGTTCTCTTTCCCACGCATTAAGTGAGAATTCCAACCACAAGCGGAACCAAAATCCCACGAACAGTTTGACACCAAACCTTCAATCATTTCGACCCATTCGCCATACACATTTTCTACGCTAAACAATTGAATAAATGCTACACTTATAAATTCCTATTCCACAGTTACTAGGGGACTTCATACCATCATCACAATACGAAATAAATCAACGTACATCACATATTTCATACTCACTAATTTTTTTGATATTATAAAGAAAATTTATGCTCTCAATTGTTAATAATTTAATACCGAAAAGATGTTCAACCTTCGATGTGAAGCCACAGTAAAAAGATCGGTTTCCATCAACATTTTCTGCCCTTCAGATAATGGCTCCAAAACTTTAAGCAATTTATGATTGAAAACGTCTGGAGTCTCAGCGAACAAGCTTCCGCAAGCTGCCTTACGGTGTCTTATTCTCGTCCCATTGTGAGTTCCTCCCTCTCCTGTCGCAGTTCTGAATGGTGTGCGGGAAGGAAGAGTACTGTTAAGCCTCCCTATGATTCGAATCTCTCTACTTTATGCTTTTTTAGAGACTATGTGTAGGAGGAAGAAATATGCTGTTAGGAATACATGCTCCAGGAATTTTAACAGTGCACAGTGCTCTGAAGCAAAACGCCAGCCTTGCAGTCATTCGAATTCGATGAACTTTTGATAGCGCTTTCACATTTACTAGACAAGCCCATGACGTAATGTAGTGCTCTCCTTCAGGTATCTTTAAATATCCAAGCGTACTCTGCGATTTAAGCTAAAGTGGCAACATAACCATAGGAAAGGCAGATGCCATGCATATTCATACGAAGACTCCTCACGAGTTGTTGCCCACCCTCGAAGGACGTAAACTATAAATCCCTCATTCGACCGATATCGAAATATAGCTCGTCACTCCGGTACCTATACCAAGTATAACCGATAGAGCAAACAGAGAAGATCCAAAGAAGAGCAGCGAGTGTAATATCCCTCGCCACTCACCAAAAATCAGCTTGCCAAGAACAGATGTAGATGTAGATATATGTCGGTATATAAAGCAAGCTGGCAGAAATGCGCCTATCTCGCTAGTATGTAACATACAGAATCGTAGGACCTGTAACGCATCCCTCAAAGATAATAAAGTGAATAAAGTGAAACGTTTGAATGTTAATTGTTCGAGAGATGGAACACATTACACTGACGACACCAGGAGTATAATAATGGCATGTTATCACATATTTCTTATCTTAATGCTAAAATTGAAATCGTGCTGTGTCGATTAAGAAACGTTACCTGAAATTTCATATGAATCCATGCGCGTATAAACGGGCAAACCCTCAAATGCAAAAGCTTAGAGATAAGTGTTGCCATCTGTTGTTGGGTACGGGAACTATCAAAGTTAACATTGGTCTCACCCCTAAATATCACATTAGGATATTTAGGGGTTAGACCAGTGTCAAGCTTGATAGTTCCCGTACCCAGCAACAGTTGGCAACACTTATCTCTAAGTTTTTTACATTTCAGGGTTAGCCCGTTTTTTCGTACAAGTCTTCATATTCTGCTGAAAGTCAAATGTAGAAGTCGTCGTTGGAGAACGGAGAAGCTTGGTGTCGCAGGATCGTGAAAATAGTAAAATGCATGCAATAAATGATGACTGGACTTCGTAAAAACAAAGTCAGACTGCAGGTTAGATTTGGAAAGACGTAAGTGTACATTCGGCTGCTCTCTGATGGTGTGCGATTATCACGTTACCAAACCATCCACTTCCAACTTTTTAATTAGCTGGAAAGTATAAATGCTTGTTCCTCTAAGCATTTATTCGAGAGAGCGAACAACGAGCAAAATACAAATGATGATTCCATATTAATTCGTAGATTAGTTTATAAAAACCAGCTGATGCTTGAATTTTTGCAAAGATATCATTCTGTGGAAAATGGCTATCTCTCTGTCTTTAAACAACGATATGTTATAGATCTTGTGCATTTTTGGCCGTCACCTCACACTAGATTACTGAACCACTATATTCTGCCACTCAGTTCGATAGTGGTCGTGTTCTAGTGCACATCGCAGTCTGAGACGTCTGTAACTTGTGAACAATGGAAGCTACCACAATGGAATGTGTGCCAAGAGGATAGCCCGCAAGTAACAGTGTCGGTCCGTCGTAACAGAAATGTCTGCGCTATCTGCAGTGCCGTCGCGTCAAGCGGAAGAAGTTACTTGTGCAGTTACGGGATGGAGTTCATGCAGCGCTACGGCCACTTAGTGTGGTCCACTGCTCGATCGTCAAAGCGCACCAACTTTTAATCTAGAACCTACTAGTAATGCAGTTCCATTCAGGCTGAGGCAGCTTAAATTTCCACTACAGTCATCCAGATTTAGGCTTTCCACGGTTATCTACACCACTTAAGGTAACTGCAGCGCCAGTTCCTTGGGAAAGACAATGCTGCTTTCCTTCCCCAGTCAGTCTGTATTCCATACCAGATGACCTAGTCGTCGACAGGACATTAAAGCTTAATCGTCCTTTCTTTGTCTTAGGTCCATAGGCGCGACTGGCCAATTTCGGACTTACAGGCCATTATCAAGTGCTGTAGGTGCCATCTCGTAGTATACGTGATTATTTAGCACATGTGAGATGTTGGCACCTGTAAGCACGAATATGGCCAAAAGCGCAAAATTACTGAAAGGGTCCTACAGTCCACTTTCATTATCATTTTATTTGCTTTCCAGTGCTCTTTGCATCCTACAGAACAATTCGGGTGTTTTCGTAGCTAAATTTCGTACCAGAGAGGACTGAGCTATGATTCAATCTAGCCGTAGCGTATTTCTTTCTACGATTTGCAAGCATCATATGGCTGTTATGTTGGTTCTTTTCAGACTTGTAAATGTGTCTATAACGCCATTATAAGTCCCTCATACTTTTATATGTAACCCAACTCACGACTATGATTCCATAAAATGTTTATCCCTTGTTCTCCTATTCCAAAACTCTCTGGCATGCGTGAGTGAATGAATGTGGGTGTGTTTTACTTTGCTGTACGGTGGTTTAGTCTGCTGCAGAGAATCAGCGGTTGTCTTACAGAATGACCAGCCTTTGTAGTTTTCAGGTAGGTAAAGAGGTTTGTTCCCTCTGTGTGAAAGTTACCGGTGTTTGGTGGCAGAAGCCTCATCTCTGGGTTTTCCTGGCCACGGGGTAGTGTGGGAGAAGTTTTAGTGTGAGATGGGCAGTCTGCTTCCAGCTCTCCGAGTGTCTGCAGCCGAGGTCTCTACGAAGAAGGGTGAGTTGATTTAACCGCGTGCGCACTGTCTCATAGCGAGAGCGAGCTCTTTGTAATTCAGTCGTATCGCGCAGCTTTTGGCCTCTCGTTTTGTCTAGTAAAGATTGTTATGCTGGGTCGCAGAAAGGAATGCAAGGCTTTTGCAGACTTTCCGTTTGATTCCTAATGCAGATTTTGGTCCGTAAGAAGAACGTAGCACATAGGTTTAGCATATGTTGAAGCGATCTCACGTAAGAAGTGCACCCTCGGTTCAGTGTGAATGTTTGTGTGCCTGCGACTCCATGTGTATACATTCTAATCTTTTCCGAATCTTGATAATTTTTGCCTCTTTGTGAATTTTCTTTGTTTCATTACTATATGTCCGTTAGTGAGCATCCATTAGAGCATCCATTAGAGTTTGTTGGTCCTCTGCCATTACCCTTTGTCTATTTAAATCTGCTCACTGCAAAATGTTAGTTATTCGCGGTTGCGTGGTTCAATGTTGCTAAAATTTGGCCACCGTACGTAGAAATTGTGTCTCCGTGAACCATGGGCCTAACTTTCCTGTGGCCCCCTCTCTCTGTCCTAGTGTTTACTTATTGCTCTGATTTTGGAATATTAGATATATCCCGTACGGATTATTCAGTTGTATTTGTGATTTCATGTTAAGCGCGTAACCGTGTATGTGTGGTCCTCGGTGAGGCTGTTCCTCCAAATCGAGGTTCAACTTTAAATCCAACCGTGATATTCAGATATACTCTTTTATTTAATCATTTCTCAACACAGCGTGTAAGTAGGCTGTTTAGGTCTTTAAATTGGTAACGCCACTTAGTGCTCTGTACGAAAATCGCTGACTGCGCTATGTGCAGTCTGTGGCTGGTTGGACTCGTTGGAATATTCGCTAGTGTAGCGTTGGGCTGTTGGATGTGAACAGCGCGTAGCGTTGCGCGGTTGGAGGTGAGCAGCCAGCAGTGGTGGATGTGGGGGGAGAGATGCCATAGTACTGAGTGAACGATCTGAACATGTGTCCGTCAGGAAAAGGAAATTTGTTTAATTGGATGTGACGAAATTATATACATATTATGACTTTTAAACGCTATTAAGGTAAATATATTGTTTGTTCTCTATCAAAATCTTTCATTTGCTAACTACGCCTATCAGTAGTTATTGCCTTCAGTAGTTAGAATCTTTTATTTAGCTGGGAGTATTGGCGCTCGCTGTATTGCAGTAGTTCGAGTAATGAAGATTTTTGTGAGGTAAGTGATTCATGAAAGGTATAGGTTATTGTTAGTCAGGGCCATTCTTTTGTACGGATTATTGAAAGTCAGATTGCGTTGCGCTAAAATATTGTGTGTCAGTTTAGTCATGATCAGAATAAGTAAAGAGAAAACTGTTTGAGTACGTTGAGATTTACTCATTTGTTTCTGTATCAAATAACGTAAGAGCACTGTCATTCATAATTTCTTAATTTTTCAAAGGGGACGTTTCAAGCTATATCAGACAACAGTCGTTATATAGATGTCTTATAGCAGTGTCTTAAGAAATAAATAATTTTGTTCAAGTCTTATCCAATGTACCGATGTTATGTCTCCTTTACCTATGCCATTTACCTTGTAGTTTCCTTGTTAGCCCATCCATGGCGTTTCCATGTGCACAGGTTCGATAATTAGTGTTCTATTTTTTTCAAAACAAACTCTTTAGAATAGATCTTGTTTTCACAATGTTCAAACACTTTTTACTTTACTTTAATATTTAATTCATGTGAACAATCCCTGGATCATAATAATAATTACATCCCATTTTTTATGAGTGACATTACAATGGATGTTCTTTCATGAGATCTTTCTTATGACTAAACTAATTGATTCTCCAGCTCAATCGAACCTCTCGTTTGTCGCGTGGCTAAAGTTGGTGGCGACCCAATCTTTTACTTTGATTTTAATATCAGATAGCAGTTCCATTTGCGTGTGGCTCATTTAGCCATCAGGATATAGCTCAGGGCTCCACTCATTTCATAAACTCCACTTAAGTGCACGTCACTTACATTACATAAAGTAAATTCGTGTAAACAATAGGCGAGGTGACACTATTGCAATGTCATTCAACAAATATGCAGCTCTGGTGCCCCCTTCCCCTACCCATGAAGAAAATGATCGAAACTGAATTTTCGTTTTACTTTTCCCCTTAGGTCAATGCCTTATCATTGAGTGAGCCTGGCGTCCCACGAAATCATCAGACATAAATGTAAGTTTGGGAGTGCCCTGAGGTTGTTCTAAAGGACCATCACTGTACAAATTACTAAACAGATAACGTTGGAAGGTCCATCAGACTATACGGGAGTGATGTTGCTGTATATAGGGAAGTAAGGACGAAATTCAAGAAGACGTACATTGACTGTTGACCCTCAACGGCATCAAATGTTACGCACTGTGCATGAATAGACGGAAACAGCCATTTTAGTTTCATTATACAGTAACAAAAAGCTGTAGTAAAATTAGATACGGTACCGGAAAAATGCCACGAAAACGAAATTCACATACTAGAAAGAGAACTTACAAATCCCTCTCTCCACCAATTTATAAGTGTTGCTTGTCACTCTGGAAAGGTTGCTAAGATGGTTTATCTGAGCCGGACGCGGTGGTCTAGCGGTTCTGGCGCTGCAGTCCGGAACCGCGGGACTGCTACGGTCGCAGGTTCGAATCCTGCCTCGGGCATGGGTGTGTGTGATGTCCTTAGGTTAGTTAGGTTTAAGTAGTTCTAAGTTCTAGGGGACTTGTGACCTAAGATGTTGAGTCCCATAGTGCTCAGAGCCATTTGAACCATTTTTTTGGTTTACCTGAAGCGATAAATATATGTTGAGGAATAATGCGTTTCGTCGTTAGTACTTTCAGTAAGCGCGCAAGTATAACGAAGGTACTCATCAAACACCAGTGGTAGATCTGACGGAGAGGCGCTGTGGATCACAGAGAGGTTTACTTTTAAGTTTCCGAGAGTGTTCTTTCAAAGAAGAGTCAGGCAACGTATTACTTCCGCGAAATGTTTAAAACGGCAAAATCAAAGCGTTTTGTGCCCATACAGAGCTTTACCTGTAATGGAGCCACCGACGCACTATTTGAATGGAACAGAAAATGTGGCAATGGTAATGGTCACAGAAGTACCCTCCGTCACGCGCTATAACAAAACGGATTGCCGGGTGTAGATGTAGATGAAGAAATACAAGACGATGAGCTGTTGTGCACACTGAGAGAGACCTGTCAGATACCTCGTATCTTTTTGCTTTTCTAAACTGTCCATTGGCTTTTCCCACTAGCTAAATGTTTGTAGGGAAATAAACGGGTATTTGTCCGTATTTGCTCATGTCCCAGGCTAACGCCAAGACTAAGAGTCATCATTGGCTTCTAATATGTGGCGTGGTTCTTTCTAAGACTCATAAGACGAGTGGAGGGGAGTCGAGTATAACATTTTCCGGTCTCTTTTTTTGAGTCATCAGTGTTGTGACAGGTCTGATACGGCCCGCCGTGAATTACTCTCCTGTGTCAATCTCTTCATCTCCGAGTATCATTTGCAACCTACGTCCTCAGTTATTCGCTGGACGTATTCCTCTATAGTTTTTTCACTCTACAACTCCCTCTAGTACCATGGAAGTCATGCGTATGTTTTAACAGATGTCCTATCATCCTGCCTCTTCTCCTTGTCAGTGTTTTCCACATATGTCTTTTCTCTCCGATTCTGCGCAAAACTTCCTCATTACTTACCCTTTCAGCCCATCTAATTTTCAACATTCTTCTGTAGCACCACATTTCAAATGTTTCGATTCTCTTCTGTTCCGGTTTTTACACAGTCCGTGTTTCACTATCATGCAAATCTGTGCGCCAAACGCACATTCTCAGAAATTTTTCCTCAAATAAAGGCCTTTGTTTGATACCAGTAGACTTCTCTTGGCTGGAAATGCCCTTTTTGCCAGTGTTAGTCTGCTTTCGATGTCCTCCTTGCGCCGTCCATCGTTGGTTATTTTGCTGCATAGGTGTAAGAATCCCTTAACTTCATCTACTTCGTGACAATCAATACTGATGTTAGGTTTCTCTCTGTTCTCATTACTGCTACTTCTCATTGCTTTCGTCTTTCTTCGATTTACTCTCCGTCCGTATTCTGTACTCATAAGACTGTTCATTCCATTGAACAGATGATGTGATTCTTCTTCACTTTCACTCAGGATAGCAATGTCACCAGCGAATCGTATCATTGATATCCTTTGAGCTTGAATTTTAATTCCACTCCTGAACTTCTCTTTTATTTCCGCCATTGCTTCTTCGATGTACAGATTGGACAGTAGGGGCAAAAAGCTACATCCCTGACTTTTTAATCCGAGCAGTTCGTTCTTGATCATCCACTATTATTGTTCCTTCTTGGCTCTTGTACATATCGTATATTTCCCGTCTGTCCCTATAGCTTCCCCCCTTTTTCTAAGAATTTCGAACATCTTCCACCATTTTACATTGTCGAACGCTTCTTCCAGGTCGATAAATCCTATTAACTTGCATTGATTTTACTTTCGTCTTGCTTCCAGTATCAACTGCAACGCCAGTTGCCTATCTGGTGCCTTTTTCTTTCCTAAAGCCAAACCGATCGTCATCTAATACATCCTCAGTTTTCTTTCCCATTCTTTTCCGATAGGTGCAACAAATAAGCGCGAGCCCTGGTTGGTTGACGCGAGGTTTGACAGAATTATCCTTGTCGAGCCGACAGAGTTAGAGAAACGAAACAGTACAGAGGACATTCTGTTCTCGAGGGCTATAGACAGAAGACATTCTGTTCCCGAAAGCGGTGGAGAGGAGCTTCGGTCTTAAAGATCGGTGGAGAGCTGTTAATTTCATTTGAGGTCTGAGGTGGTAGCCAGGTTTGTGAGTATTCTCGCTGCAGTATTGCGATTTAATTGAGATGGGTGTTGTGTTAAGTTTAGGAAACATGCTATCAAATGAAAGTCGTTCACATCCATAGTTATGATTTTTAACTTTTCATTACAATTCTTCCACAGTTCTGGACTCAACTTTTGTTACAATGAATTTTGAGTTACCACTGACTTGCTCGTTTACTTACATGATGGACGTATTAAATCTGCTGCATGTATAACATCTGCTTAATGCAAATATTTCTGTGACATCATTTAAAGTCAAGTCAGTCGCAATCTCTGGAAGTAACGCCTCTTTTACATTGTGTTTTCCAGTACCTTGCAGTCCCACCATATGTGCAACACTTGTAAAGAAGACGGTTTAATATGAATTTCTTGCTATTTCTGAACGAAGACATTCGCCATTTTAGTTTTTTTTCATGTGTGTTAATCTTGGTAAAATGAATAAGTAGTAATCGAATTCTTCTGAATATCATTCTGGTAACTAGTTAAACCCATGTCACTTGAATACAGATCAACCAAAGCCATCAGCAATACTTACAGGCGGGTAAGGTTATTTCTCACGGCAATGCCACGGTGCAAGTCTTCTTCCGATCAGCCTATCGGCCACAGGATAAACTCCTTTATATTTTAGTTCGTAATTGATGCTTAGGCATCTGGCGATCTCTGAATTCAATCATTGGTAGAATAAATAGCAACAGCTTGCTTTCATTTAGTTCCTCTCCACGTGGTAGTAGATAGCGTTTACACAAACTTTATAAAATCATGTTAGAATTAATTTGAGTTTGGACATATAAAGCCATTTTTATTTGCTGCAATTTTCACAGGCGCTGCTACAGACCATTTTTGAAAGACCAAGAAAAATAGATATAACCTACAGGGAGAGACAGATGCTAAAAATTTCCACAAGAACCAATAACAGAAGAAATAGAGAAAAACGCTCAGATTGAAACAGCGTAACGCGTGCATTTAATCTTTCTCCTCCATAGTTCAATCTGTTCATAGAAGAAGCAATGACTAAAACACCAGAAACGTTCGGGACTGGATTTAAAAACAAGGATGAAAGGACATCAGTGATAATATTCACTTATGACACTGATATCCTCAGTAAAAGTAAAGAGGACTTACCATATCCAGTGAATGGAATGAAACATATACTGAACACAGTATATAAACTAAGAGCAAAGCAATGGAGACGAGAGTATTCAGTAGGAGCAGAAACGAGTTCAGTGATAAGCCTAACATCAAAATTGGGGACGACAAAGTACACGAAGCGAATGAATTCTGCTACGTGGGAAGCAAAATAACGCATGGCTTCAGAATCAAGGAGAAAATTAGAAGACTGGCATAAGCAAAGGGAAAATTCTTTACCAACAGGCGTGTAGTAGTATCAAAGATAGGTGTTAACTTCACAACCAAATTTCGGCGGCCGTTGTACTTCTGCAGCACATCATTACATTGACGTGAATCATAGGCTTTGAAAAAACGATAAAAGAAGAGACGCGACTCATCTGAGACGTGCTGTTACACAAGGATATTGGAAACTGACTGAACTGAAAGGCGAAGAGACTCCGAAGGACTGGCAAGGAAAGGAATATGTGGAAATCACCAACTAGAAGAAGTTAAAAACCGTTCAGAAGCCAAGACCGCACAAAATATTTTTTATTCAAGACAACAAGTTTCAACAGTCTTAGCTGTCATCTTCAGGCCTTAAACATTTTTTGTAGTAAAAATATTCATTTTACGCTGAACCTCAGGCACAAGGTGTCAAGTGGATAAAACTCGGTACGTTATAAACGTTTGTCATCGCTAAAATATGTAAAAACACATAGCGCCTTGTCCAAAACGCCATGTCCACATAAATATTGCTCACAGACGCTTGTTACATGATACAAATACGGTACACAATAACATATCTAAAAAAAAAAGTTTACGACCTGAAGATGACAGAAGACTGTTGAAACTCGTTGACTTAAATAAAAAATATTTTGTGCGAGATTGGCTCCTCAGTGGTTTTAACAATTAAAACAGATCGCTCTTTCAGTACTCTTACAATGAGAAAATTCAATCAACTAGAAGAAGGGAAAGGATAATCTGACATACAATGACATTTTGAGCACTGTTAATTGCGAGGCTGCATACCACCTGTTGGTGTGGCGGGCAGATGGTGTACTGAGGGAAGTATGTATGCGGAGCAGAGGCTAATGAGAAATTATTCTAGCGAAGATATGAGCCGCAGATTGGGAAATACACTAATATAAGCTACTTTCAGGAAAGACAGCATGTATGGAAAATGGAATAGTAAACCACAAGTAGGCGACAAGGTGTTGGACGCGCAAGCCTAATCACAGAATGTGAAGGTCGGAGCTTAGTCTGTTCTGTAAAGCAGCATAGGCGGTGGCCTGTCACAGATGTGCTGTAGGCATAATTGTTTAAGAGCTCACCATTCAGCACACGTTACTGAACGTAGTAGTGCCCGACTTGTTCCCGTACCGACACAACGACTATATCATTTGCGATTGGAGTGGTCGCGGGACAATCGAAATTGTACAGTCGATCAGTGGAAACGTGTCGCATGGTCGAATGAATCGCGTGTCTTGTTACAGCAGGTCGTTGTTCGTGTCCCGACATGCTTTCGTCCAGGCTTACGACAGATCGAAACATGCTCTGCGCCAAGGACGCAGGCCGGAGGCTGCAGTGCTGTAATCAAAGGCACCATGAAAGCAGTGGACTTTGTAATCTTTATTGTGACCACTTGCATCTCATCAAGCTTGATGTTTTTCCAGAGGGCGATGCCACTTCCAGCAGGATCTCTGTCAATGTTACAAGTCCAGAATCGTGCTACAGTAGTACTATGAGGATGATAGGAAAATAGATCTGATGTCTTTACCACCAAATTTGCCTGATGAAACACATTTGAAACACCACCGGGCATCACCTCTGGGTCCACAAACAATCGACCCTTAAATTACGGCCGGCCGGGGTGGCCGAGCGGTTCTAGGCGCTACAGTCTGGAACAGCAGGACCGCTACGGTCACAGGTTCGAATCCTGCCTCGGGCATGGATGTGTGTGATGTCCTTAGGTTAGTTAGGTTTAAGTAGTTCTAAGTTCTAGGGGACTGATGACGTCAGAACTTAAGTCCCATAGTGCTCAGAGCCATTTTTTTCCTAAATTACGGAAATTGTATGACCTATGCGTGGATATCTAACGGCAATTACTTCCCGATGCCTATCAAGGACTTACCGAAAACATTCCACGCTAAATGGCCGCCGTACTGCGTTCCGAAAGGGGCCCAACGCGCTATTAAGCAGGTTTTCGCTCATCGGCGAATTTTTATTCTTCGGGGAGTAGCCTCGAGGGAGACAGAGGTTGGAATATGTTCAACAAATAAGCGTTACTCTGTGATGAAGAGGTTGTTACAGGAGAGTAATTTATGGCAGGGCGCGCAATCCTGTCAAAAGACTGTTGCGAGAAAATGGGAATCACTGACGATCTTCTAAACGTGCACCATTCACGATTGGAACAGGAAAGGGAGACATGGTATTTGTACCATAAGTACCCTCTGCCACACACGGTAAGGTGACTTGCGGAATATGAATGTCGCTATGAGAGGGAGGGCGCTGCGAAGGCCATAGTATACACCGTATCTCTGCAGCCTTCTCGATCTTTGGATTCATTCGCGCCATTCTTACAGAGTGTTGCAATATCTTACACTCGTTAATGTAGACCGTGTTTGGAATCAGCAGAAGAATAGGCATAAGCTAAGGACCAAGAAGGGAAAGCAAGAACAGAACAGGATGATAAAAGTGCGTGAATTAAAATGGTAAGACAGGAAAGATGTCTTTCTAATGTAATATACAAACAGTACAACGAAGCCATGCATCAAGTATAAGGAAGCTGAATAACTGGGCTAAAAGTTCAAAGTAAAAGGATGTCAATAACTAGATTGTGTTATTGCTAGCCTCTGTGGACTTCGTGTAGAATCAAAGAACCTGATGAATGGAATGAACCGCCTACTGAGCACAGTCTCTGGGTGTGACTGAAAAAGGCAGGATGGTTTAAACGATGTCCATGCCGATGCACAAAATCTGCTCCTGTGGACCGCTAGACAAGAAGTCGTCCGTTTCACTCGGCACTTCCTCCACATCCCTCAGTGTTCCGCGTCGGATACGTTATACTTTTCTAAATCTTCGCATTGATCCGTACGGAACGTTGAAATTAGAGAGATGAAGGATTCGGTGTATAGGTCTTAATGGGTCTTCCATAACGCTGTGTTAAATATAACGTGGCATATGAAAGGTTTTTCGTGTGGCGAATTAGAAGATAATACACAAAGGCATTTGCTGTGGATTCACAGTCTCACAAAATTCTTTAAAAAACTTCATAATCGCCATTGTTGTACTTTTATCAAAAATTCCACTACTGCAGTTTCATTCTTTTTTTATTATTAAGTGGTTCCTTTTGCTGATGATTACTGTTGTGCTTACAGCAATTGTAAGTAGCCTGTTTACACGTATGTATGTTGGCGGCGCTATAGACTGCGTTAATATCACTGACAGCGTTGTGCGCCCTCTGTAAGAGACTCTGTGGTTGGAAGCACTCGCAGTTGAGAGTTAATGCTTAGCAGTGATGGAGCTTATGAGTGTTAGTGCGAGCGGGTGGTTTGCACGTGTATCCTTCATGGAAATTTAATGTTGGTTGGACAATAATGATGGATATATTTCCTAATGTTTGGATAATGGAATTATTGATAATTTTTGGAACTGGATGTCACATGATTAAGGTAAAACCTGCTAAAGACATTGTTTGCTCTGCAACAAAATCTTTCCTTAGCTAGCCACATGCCTACTAGTATTTAGAGCCTATAGTAGTTAGAATCTTTTCATTTAACTGGCTGTATACTTGCTGTATTTGCTGTAGTTCGTATCATGAAGATTTTCTGTGTGGTAAGTGACTTATGAAATGTATAGGTTATTGTTAGGATTTCTTCTAATTCGGGGCCATTATTTTGTGTTAATTATTTGCAGTCACATTACGTTGCGCTTGTATATTACGGATAATAAATTAATAGAATAAGTCTAAGCTGTATTTGGCTGGGAAAATTCTGTAGTAAAGCGACAGTACGTTCAGTTGCATTCAGCAACTTAACATTATTTTGTGTTAATTATTTGCAGTCACATTGCGTTGCGCTTGTATATTACGGATAATAAATTAATAGAATAAGTCTAAGCTGTATTTGGCTGGGAAAATTCTGTAGTAAAGCGACAGTACGTTCAGTTGCACTCAGCAGCTTAAGAAGGTTCAGTATCACTCAGCAGTTCAAGGAGGATCAGTTGCATTCAGCATTTTCTGACATAAATTAAGAAGTTTCACAATTGTTAGCCACTTGAAAATGACCAAAAGGTTGAAATTGCACTAGTGGATCTTTTAATAAACGTTCGGTAAATTCTGAACATGAAGTCTTTCGTAGACGGTGATAACTGATTGATGATCCACAGGGAACAAGTAACTTTCATGATTGAGCTTTCCCGACGATTACTACCCGACAACTTCTCTGCATCAAGTAAAACGTAAAGTTTATGAGCGCTGAGAGACCACTATTAGGAAGATTTCCATTTTTTCACTTCTAAATAAATCAGCGAGTGGACAGGACTAGCTTGCAGTGAATGTGAAATTTTTATTTCATAATATTGTCGCTAAAAAAAAAAAACGTGTGTTTGGAGTATTAATAGGCAGTAGTACAATGTTATTCATTTCCTCCGTGTTTAAGAAGACTAACGCGTAAAAACTGAAAGACTTACAGAAAATAGACACGTATCAATGGACAGAGTAGTCGGGCCTGGTAGTCTAGTGGTAAAACCAGGTGTCCGGAAACCGAGATCCCGTCGGATCGAATCCTCGTCGAACCACGGAAATTTTCAGTCTGGCTTCAGTCTAGGGTCATATTTCCCCAACTTGATAACGAGGATAGGTTAGATACATGCAAGTCGCCGAAGCTGCGTCCAATTGGCACTCAGCCATATTAGTGGATAGATCATCTCTCCAAATTTCAAATCACAGTACTTGCCATGACGTAGTTACGGAGCGCACAACTAGGGGCAGGCATATCTGAACTTTTAGACGAATCATCCTCTCCATATTTTGGTATCGAGTTGATCTGCGCCTGCAGATAGGCAACCCAATGAACACATTTCCAAGGTGGGCTGCAATCGTCACACAGTAGCTACTTCAACGAATCGGACGCATGTATCGACATTTATCACCTCACAAACTGTGCCCATATTGAAAACCTATAACGTGAGTTAAGAGCTTGGAGTGATGCTCCATCCACCGATATCCAACTATTTTCTGGATGTGTTGTAGTTTTCAAGCAGTCGTCTTCTGAAACCCCAGAGGTAATTGTGAATAACCCTACATAGTATGAACTTGTATTTCAGAGCTGCTGTGTCTAAGAACTTACAGTTTCGTGGAAAGACAACTAAAAGGAACCTATGGTAGAAAGTCATACGAGTATACTGTTTTTTCCAGAGATTTTCAAGTGACACAATCGTATGGGCTGCCGTTGCAAAGTGAGAAGCAAAGGTAACGTCTTAGCAGGACAATCCGAAGTCTACAAATATCAAACAATACTACGCCGGATAAAAGGACCAAAAACATTTATGTGAGTGAGCCGTGTGTGCATTAATATTGATACCTGCCAATCGTAAAACTTCTCCGTTCTTCTGATTCTTCGTATCATAGAGAAGGCTTTGTTGGAGTCTCACCAGTGGGAGCATAGCCGCTTGCCAATGGGATTTAACCAAATGCGCTGCGTCTGCTGTTCAGAAAATATGTTTACTTTTCCGCATGGTAACCAGGGTTTCTCATCACGGGATGAGGTCCGGTACGTTAAGTTATGGACGGTGCCAAGTGTGCCAACAACATCTGAAGGATTGCTGCTCCACTGTGCCGTCGTTGTCGCGGGTTCGCAAATTCAGACTAGGCACATTTCTTGTATCTTATTCTACAGTTTTCTTATTTCTACAACTTTGTTTCTGAATCCTGTTATTATTTGTTATTCAACTGGGGACAGGTAGAAAGAAAGACAGTGAGCACCTTTTGTTACCTGTGATTGGCGAAAACCATTGTTCTTTGAGCGAGCCGTTGTCATAAGGATTTACGTACATTACTCGCACGTAACGTTGTCCAACTTTGATAGCAACCATCGTATCGGTCTTAATGTCCAGTGTGGATCAGCATTCTGAGTTACCAGCACATGCCAGACTCATTTACTCATTTACTTGTAAAAAGCAAACACGTAGCGTCTTATTTCTGTATTTATTTGCCAAGATATTGAATCTTTGTTAAATTTTGTGCTTCCCTTTAAAGACCCATGTGATAGTCCCATTATTAGCAGTTTGTCTGTTAAAGTATTTGCTCTCTTCTAAATTGTTAAGATTACTCTGACATAATGAAAGCTGGAGGGGACCTCAATGAGACTTTCGCTGTAATTCATTTTAGTTGTTGGTACGTTGAACTACGCGGATTTAAAATTTAGCCTGTGTGTGCTATAGAGTGCCTAATCTGAGCTGAATGAGGGAATAGAGCGATGTCTGGCCTAAGTTCAAGTTGGTCGCCTAAAGAGAGTGCCTGATCAATGACCAAATGTACCAGGGCGTGTTGAAAAGCATGCATCCGAAATTTTTAGGCTTTTAAAAAAGTTATTAACATTCTCCATCTTTATTCTTCATGTCCACATATTTGTCTATCAATATAGTCGCCCTGTGACGAACACATTTCCCCCAACGATAGACCTGTTTATTGGTACCGTCACTGTTTGACTTTGTTGACGTAGCCACAACATAACCTCCTTCCAATACATCAGTATCAAAATGAAGTCCTCAAAGGCGTTCTATGAGTTTGTGGCCAGGTCAGGACTGTACGGAGGATGATCGATGACAGTGGGCCTAAGGTGTCACATGTACACGACTGGCCATTAAAATTGCTACACCACGAAGGTGACGTGCTACAGACGCGAAATTTAACCAACAGGAAGAAGATGCTGTGATATGCAAAATAATTAGCTTTTCAGAGCAGTCACACAAGGTTGGCGCCGGTGGCGACACCTACAACGTGCTGACATGAGGGAAGTTTCCAACCGATTTCTCATACACAAACAGCAGTTGACCGGCGTTGCCTGGTGAAACGTTGTTGTGATGCCTCGTGTAAGGAGGAGAAACGCGTACCATCACGTTTCCGATTTTGATAAAGGTCGGATTGTAGCCTATCGCGATTGCGGTTTATCGTATCGCAACATTGCTGCTCGCGTTGGTCGAGATCAATGACTGTTAGCAGAATATGTAATCGGTGGGTTCAGGAGAGTAATACGGAACGCCGTGCTGGATCCCAACGTCCTCGTATCACTAGCAGTCGAGATGACAGGCATCTTATCCACATGGCGGTAACGGATCGTGCAGCCACGTCTCGATCCCTTAGTCAACACATGGGGACATTTGCAAGACAACAACCATCTGCACGAACAGTTCGACGACGTTTGTAGCAGCATGGACTATCAGCTCGAAGACCATGGCTGCGGTTACCCTTGACGCTGCATGACAGACAGGAGCGCCTGCGATGGTGTACTCAACGAAGAACCTGGGTGTACGAAGGGCAAAACGTCATTTTTCGGGTAAATTCGGGTTCTCTTTACAGCATCATGATGGTCGCATCCGTGTTTGGCGACATCGCGGTGAACGCACATTGGAAGCGTGTATTCGTCATCGCCATACTGGCGTATCACCCGGCGTGATCGTATGGGGTGCCATTGGTTACACGTCTCGGTCTCCTCTTGTTCGCATTGACGGCACTTTGAACAGTGAACGATATATTTCAGATGTGTTACGACCCGTGGATGTACCCCTCATTCGATCCCTGCGAAACCCTACATTTCAGCATGATAATCCACGACCGCATGTTGCAGGTCCTGTACGGGCCTTTCTGGATAAGGAAAATGTTCGACTGCTGCCCTGGTCAGCACATTCTCCAGATCTCTCACCAACTGAAAACGTCTGATCAATGGTGACCGAGCAACTGGCTCGTCTCAATACACCAGTCACTACTCTTGATGAACTGTGATATCGTGTTGAAGCTGCATGGGCAGCTGTACCGGTGCACGGCATCCAAGCTCTGTTTGACTCAATTCCCAGGCGAATCAAGGCCGTTATTACGGCCAGAGGTGGTTGTTCTGGGTACTGATTTCTCGGGATCTATGCACCCAAACTGCATAAATGTAATCACATGTCAGTTCTAGTATAATATATTTGTCCAATGAACACCCGCTTATTATCTGCATTTCTTTTTGGTGTAGCAATTTTAATGGCCAGTAGTGTAGATGTCGCAGCGCTCCTGAGTGTTCTGCTGAAGGGGAGGGCGCTCTAAGAGTGGACGAACTCTTCGATTGCGAAACTCAGTTGCAGCACGCTCTTTCCCACGCATCGACCCAGTTACGTTACACAGCGCCACGTTACACGCTACAATCCGGTGCCTTCTAGCGGCAGAGGAAGCAGGTATGTAGTCATGAAGAACAATGATGTAGAATGTTAAAAACGTTTGTTTTATTTAAAAAATTTTAACGGTGTTCACTTTAAAAAAAATCGGAGGCAATGCTTTTCAGCACGCTCTCGTAATTTGTTTCAGTTCATTGAATTGTAATTTAATTTTATTAATTTTAATTTTGTTAATATTGATTGTCTCGTTCTTTATCGTACTCAAAAATCATGTGTACAAGTTAGAAAGTTTTCTTTAAATGTTGCGTCGTTCTCACTATGGGGTTTATTAACGATTTTATGGTGGCTCTTGTAACGCCTGTTTTGGATTGTTCTAGTGCTCTGGGGCCAATAAATATTTTTTAAAGTTTTCCTTATCTGGGTTAAACACCATACTACTCCCACCCGCACGTTCCCTGCCATTTCAACAAGATAAAAATACACAAACAGAATCCCCAGCCGAAAAAAATCCCGCCGAACTCCCGCACCTCCGTCGGAATCGCGCCTTAAGCTAGGTATACAAGTGAGAGGTTTTTGCTCTCAGAGAGCTTTTGGGGAGTAGTACTGTAACCTGTGTTTTTGTTTGGAATATTAGCTCAACTTTAACTCCCATTCTATGAAAATCTACGTATTACCAAACTATGTATCAACAAACTGTTATCCAACTTAAACTCGTACGGTAACCTTTGACTAAATAGAACAATTTGAAATGAACTGAAACTGGTCTGACTGCAACTTGTCTTTATATTGAATGTACAACGGAAGTAAAACAATTATGTGGCCCTAACCAAACTTTACACTTACCTCGAGTCTTAACAACAGAGCTTAGATTTCTTGAAAGTACAAAAGCAAACAGCAAGCAGGCAGCTGTTAAGCTACATTTCTTTTTCTAAATAAATATTCAAAGTGTTGGATACGACTGTTGCAAAATGGCAATGAGCAATGATAAACAGCTTGGTGGGGAGAATAACTATTCCTATGAAGTGATATTCCAAGACAACGATTTTAGAACGAAGTATGTATTCAAAAAGACAGAGTAAAACTTCGTGTGATCTTCACACGCCGCATAGGTCTGAACAATACTATATTTAACAAAGTGAACAATGATTTGAAAAGGGTACAACGTTACCAGAGAATTTCCATAAAAACTAATAAGCTTAATTAGTTAATATGTTAATGCATGACTCAGGGAAGTGGGGGTGGTCTTTCTCTCAACTCTGAGCAAGTGAAAAAAAAAATTAACTAGCTGCCAACAATTATTTCTACAAATTAAGCGCGCAGTGCTGCAGTCTTACCTCAAACTTTTTTACTTAAAAAAAAAACTTTATTCAAAATTTATATTTCTTTCGCCGTTTAATATATACAATACATTCATCCTTGCTGTCCTTCACAATAAATCTTTCTTCATCTAACAGATAATCTACCACTCTTCAACTAAGAATGTATCAGACTACGCAGACGCCAAGACTGTGCCACGAAAAGACCAAAGATTGTTTAACACTAATATAACTTTCTCTCTCTCAGACGTGCACATCGATAACTTACAAAAATCAAAATAACATGACCACGTTACAGTACGTGTCGTGTAAACAGCGACGAGGTTCAGGTCGCCGGCAGTATTCGAGTGGGGCAAGATCTCAGATAGGCGAGCTTTGCGAGTTTAGATCTCTCGTGTAGACGCCAACCTCAGACATGCATTAAATAAAAGTACTCACGAAACTGCATGTTTTGATCCCATAATAGGTGGCCGCGGAATTTTTCTGAGCGAAGAAATCGCCAATTTTACCTCCTAAATACGAGGGAAATTCCAAAAGTAAGGTCTCCTATTTTTTTATAAGTACAGAACTCTGCTTGGGTGGCAATTGGTCACACTGTTATGAAGAGTGCTTTACGCGCTGTGTGTGAACACGCGCACTTCGCCCTGAGGCGCTCAGTCTTGGCTTGGCAGCCGTTGAGAATGGAGGTCCCGTTGGATGTTACCGCCAAGTGCGAATTACGCGCAGTTATTCGGTTTTTGAACGCAAAGGGCACTGCGCCGATTGAAATCCATCGCCAGTTGACGGAAGTGTATGGTGAGTCGTGCATGGATGTCAAAAATGTTCGCAAGTGGTGTAGAGAGTTTGCAGCTGGTCGGACCGAAATTCACGACGAACGAAGGAGCGGGAGACCGTCAATTTCTGAGGAGACAGTGTTGAAGGTTGAGCAAAGCAAGCGTGAAGATCAGCGGATCACCCTGGATAATTTCTGCACATTGGTTCCTGAGGTTTCCCGAAGCACCGCTAGCAGAATTTTAACGAAAACATTGAACTACCGGAAGGTGTGCGCAAGATGGGTGCCATGCATGCTGACTGAGAACCACACGCGGCAACGAGCTGATGCTTCCCGCACATATCTTCACCGCCTTGCAGCCGAACAGAACAAATTTCTGGACTCAATTGTCACGGGTGACGAAACCTGGGCATACCACTTTCACACCTGAGACCAAGCAACAATCACGCCAGTGGCGGCATCCTTCTTCGCCAAAGCGGCGGAAATTCAAACAAACACAGTCTGCCGGTAAAGTTATAACAACCGTTTTGGGATCTGAAAGGGATATTGTTGGTCGACTTGATGCCCACTGGGACCACAATTAACGCTGACAGGTGCTGTGAGGTTCTGAAAAAACTCAAACGGGCAATTCAGAACCGGAGAAGAGGAATGTTGAGCAAGGGCGTACACATTCTCCATGACAACGTTCGCCCACACACCGCTCGGCAAACCGTTGCTCTCCTGCAACAGTTTCTGGCCGAGCGGTTAAAGGCGCTACAGTCTGGAACCGCACGACCACTACGGTCGCAGGTTCGAATCCTGCCTCGGGCATGGATGTGTGTGATGTCCTTAGGTTAGTTAGGTTTAAGTAGTTCTAAGTTCTAGGGGACTTATGACCACAGTAGTTGAGTCCCATAGTGCTCAGAGCCATTTGAACCATTTTTTTGCAACAGTTTCAGTGGAACATAATCACCCACCCTATATCCTCACCTGGCACCCAGTGACTATCACGTGTTCCCTAGGTTAAAAGAGCATTTGGTCGGAAAGCGATTCGGCTCCGACGACGAGGTGAAAGAAGAGGTTCATAACTTTCTGAACAGCATGACTGCGAGCTAGTATGACATGGGCATACAAAAACTGCCACAGCGTCTACAAAAATGCATCGACAGAAATGGTGATTATGTCGAAAAATAGCTAAATGTTCAAGCTGTAAAATGATGCAAACCATTGTAGAAATAAACAGGTCTATGTACTTATAAGAAATAGGAGACCTTACTTTTGGAATTACCCTCTTACAAAGCACGAGCAGTTAGCCTATTTCGAAAGTTCTAGACTTAAATAATGCTATGCAACAAATAAATATAAAAACATCATGACATAGTATGTAAAATTAACCAACGAAACTAAGAGAAAATTATCACTGAAGAGGCTCTATCCCACGTTAATACGGGTACATGAATGAAACACCAGCACGCTATCCACCACGTCGCATCAACACTTGCAGAACGAGCCCCTCTGTAAGCAAACACCAGCAATGTGGGAGCAGTTTAGACTAGTGTTGCGATGGATATGCACTGTGAGCGATCAATGTGAGCGATGTGTCGGCACGGCAAGGAAGTGGAGTCAGGACGAAGTTGTGCATATAATTAATTTGTACTAGGAAAGGCCAGCGTTATGGAATGTACTATTGCTGGACTAGAGGAACTGAGGTAAGAAACAAAGAACGTTGGCTGAAATGGCTACAATTTTTAACACTTCAACAGAAGAAATTTACCAGAATATTCACAGTTTAAGGAATAAGGCAAAGCAGTTCCATAACATACGATGTGCGAAAATAAAATAATGAGACTGATGTTTAAAAATGATGATTACCGTTTTAGTTAAGTTTAGTGTTGTCTCCTTCAAAGTAGTTCCTTTCTGACTGCACACACTTATTCCAGCGCTTCTGCCATTGATGGTAACATTCCTGGAACTCATCTTCTGTAATATCCTCCAAGACCCTCGTCACAGCTTTTTGGACATCTTGTGTTGTTTGAAAATGCTGTTCCGTAACCGACGTTTTGACTCTTTGAAATAGAAAAAAGTCGCACAGAACGATATCTGGTGAATAAGGTGGCTGTGGCAGTACTGAAATTTGTTTTGAGTTAAAAATTGCTGTACTGACTGAGCAATATCGGATGACACATTATCGTGATGCAGAATCCAATTATCAGCAATGTTGTCACGGACACAAAGAACTCTATTACGAAGTCTTTCAAAAATTTCTTTGTAGTAATATGAACAATTCTCTTGGAATCAAAGAAGCACACAAGCATGCATTTCACTTTTGACTTTGACAGGCGAGCTTTTTTTGGTCTGGGTGATCCCTTTGAGCAACAATGCGAACTTTGGCGTTTTGTCTCTGGATCGTACTGAAAAAACCAACTTTCATCACTAGTGATAACACGGCTCAACAATTCTGAGTTTATTTCCGTTTGCTGTAACAGATCGGCTGCCACATTTTTCCGTGTTTCTCGCTGTTGTGGTGTGAGAGTTTTGGGGGCAATTTTTGGACAAATCTTTCTCATACCAAGATCTTCAGTTATTATTAGACGAACCGTTTCTCTATTGATGTTCAGCTCTTCTGCAATCATTTTCACGGATAGTCTTCGATCAGATCTTACGAGTTCACGCACCCTGGCCAAGTTGACATCCGTCCGTGAGTTTGGTGATCGTCCACTGCGGTCTTCATCTTCAATATTCGTTCTGCCTTCACTAAACATTTTATGCCAACGAAAAACTTGAACTCTTGACATAACCTCCTCTCCAAAAGCCTTCTGGAGCTTACTGTAAGTTGTCGTCGCGTTTTCACCCAATTTAACGCAAAAAGAAATGGCATACCGTTGCGCAATATTATGCGGTTCCATATCCGTGACGGGAGACACAAACACATGTTAACTTATTACAGCACAACTCACGACTGAGCAGTTGCATCGATGTGCCGCTTGGACTAGAAGCAGCTTATAGACCAAGGTCAAAGATATTGTGCCTACGCAAGTCTGCAGGATTGCCACATCTTGCAAAGAAAATGAGTCTCATTACTCACCTCGTAGACTAATTAACACAGAGAAACAAGTGAAGTTATGTTTGGAAGTAACTGTTTTGTAACTCAGAAAATTTCTGTTTAACTTCAAGTAATACAGTTGTATCTATAATTTTTTTTGCCGTGTAGTATTTGATTACATTGGGTGTTGAGGAACACAACCTCAGCAGCTTACGTGTGGTTCCTTAAGTCAATGCAAGTAAAAACGCTCCCTTAAATGGATGTCCACAAATGCTTCAGTTATCAGATATCCGCCCTATTTCGCTTTTGAACTTCAACAGGTATCAAGATGACGTTGGTGTAATGTTATTTCAGCGTAATTGTTACTTCACCAGATATTCCAGGAATTAAACGTAGGTTATGCTAGAAATCTTATGGTGTCACAAGCAGTCTGTCTTTAACTCTAATGGATTTGTAAAACAGTGCAAAAGAAAGAGTCTAGATCGCGATGGTTATTTTACTAAAATAACCGGTTTCGGCCTGGTCTTAAACCATCTTCAGAATAACACCATCAGCTGAAGTCGACGGTGTCTTGAACAGTCAGTAGACCTCAGTCGTTGAAACTGCTTAGTTTCAGCGACTGAGGTCTGCTGACTGTTCAAGACACCGTCAATTTCCGCTGATAGTGCTATTCTGAATATGGCCTAAGACTCGGCCGAAAACGGTTATTTTAATAAAATAACCATCGCGATCTATACTACTTTTTTCATTGATGTTACATAGCTTATGATATCGCTGTTTCCCAACAATATCAAAAATTTTCAATACTAATCGATTTACGCTTAACAATAACACGGCCGCCGGAGTGGCCGTGCGGTTCTAGGCGCTACAGTCTGGAGCCGAGCGATCACTACAGTCGCAGGTTCAATTCCTCCCTCGAGCATGGACGCTGACACTTGTTGATGGCCCAGACTTGAAATATGCAGCAATTTGCGGAAGGATTGCACTTCTGTCACGTTGAACCATTCTCGTCAGTCGTCGGTGGCCCCGTTCTTACAGGATCTTTTTCCAGCCGCAGCGATGTCGGAGAGTTGATGTTTTACCGGATTCCTGATATTAACGGTACACTCGTGAACTGGTCATACGGGAAAATTCCCACTTCATCGCTACCTCGGAGATGTTGTGTCCCACCGCCCGTGCGCCGACTATAACACCACGTTCAAACTCGTTTGAATCTTGATAACCTGGCATTGTAGCAGCTGTAACCGATCTAAGAACTGCGCCGGACACTTACCTTATATAGGCGTTGCCGACCGCAGCGCCGCATTCTGCCTGTTTACATATCTCTGTATTTCAATACGCATGCCTATACCAGTTTCTTTGGCGCTTCAGTGTGGTTCCGAAGGCTAATCTCGATACGACCGAGAATATTCCCTACCTCCCGACTTATTTTTATTTGCAGCTCTTACTGACCTTTCGTCACTGCACCCATCGCATACATCAGCGATATATACTATACAACAGTAACTTTTGGTGCTTTAAGGCCAATATTTCCTTCGAAGTCCAATAAAATATGTTCTTCTGTTTGCGTTTGTGAAACTCAAATTTTATCGAAGTATGCTACAAAACTGTGGCACTCAGCACGCAGAAATGTCTTGCTGCTGTAATGTCTCTGCATTCCATTAAGAAATTTTATCCACCATTATACTTTGTGACCAGAAAACCGAGTGAGCGGAGAAGACAAGGGCCGGCCGGAGTGCCCGAGCGGTTCTAGGCGCTACAGTCTGGAACCGCGTGACCGCTACGGTCTCAGGTTCGAATCCTTCCTCGGGCATGGATGTGTGTGATGTCCTTAGGTTAGTTAGGTTTCAGTAGTTCTAAGTTCTAGGGGACTGCTGACCTCAGAAGTTAAATCCCGTAGTGCTCAGAGCCATTTGAACCATTTTTTTGAAGAAGACAAAGAACAGAGATCTCTCAGCCAAAATGATTAATTTCTTCACGTAGTTCACTCTGTATTTTTCTATCCGTCGGTTACCCTCCTCTGTCGTAGTATCGTAGTACCGTTCTGCGCAGAAATGTTTTGTCAAGTCGTCAAACTCCGTAATGTCCGTTTTCATTTATATCCCTTACTTGGAGAAGCAAAACATCTGCTCATATCTAGAGATTTTGTCGGTTTTACTGCACTGTTAATACGAAATACAGTCAATTCGCAATATCGTAAGATTTTGTTGTTATTTTATGAACTTGTGCAAAATTTATGTTATGACTGGCTTCTTCACTATTGGCCAGATCACTTCTGCTTTTTCGGAACGACAATTTCAAACAGTTCAAATGGCTCTGAGCACTGTGGGACTTAACATCTGAGGTCATCAGTCCCCTAGAACTTAGAACTACTTAAACCTAACTAACCTAAGGACATCACATACATCCATGCCCGAGGCAGGATTCGAACCTGCGACCGTAGCAGTCCCGCGGTTCCTGACTGAAGCGCCTAGAACCGCTCGGCCACACTGGCCGGCTTTATATTGTTGTCGAATGGCTTTTCGCCCATGCGCAATAACTGCAGTAGCACAACATATAGACCTCTGATTTTGCTCTCTTCCAAACACACGTCTATGCACCGTTCTACGCAAAATCGAAACTACACGTGAAGACACGATATCGCCCGAAAACACAGAATATTCAGCTGACGCTGACCTACTGCACTGTTAAAGTGTGCATGCGGCAACAAAGCTATGAGGCGGCTGAATTACAGCGCTTAGCGCCCGTGGACTGAAAGGAGAGGGACCTTGAGGTGTCTAATTTTAGACGGCCACTCTAGGGTAAACAATTCTGCGAGTACTGTCTTAGCGTACCAGACTGCCTGAGGGCAAAACACTCTGAAGTGTATCCCAGCCCGTACTTGTTCAGTTTGTTGCCTAGCAGTGCGGATAGAGCGTGTTTGAAACCCAGTGTTGACTACTGTACCTGCGCTGTTTTACGACTGCGTCAGCTCGCTCCCCCGCCTGTGCAGCGCACCGCGGAGGAGGTAATTCGCCGGTGTTTGATGCTCGTGCGAGACGAGTTGATGAAGACGCCGCCGCCGCCTCCACCCCAGCGGGTCGCGGGCCAGATTATTAGTCGGCCATGAATGGGGGCGAGCCAGGAGCCGCGGGTGGGGGAGGGGGGTGGGAGGGTGAGCGCGCTTGCACATACTGGCTGGAGCGGCAGGTATAATTAAAACCGCAACACCCCGGCTGGCGGCGAGGAGCAGCGCGCGTGCGTGTGTGTGCGTGCGCGGCCGCAAGAGAGCAGCACCGGCGCCGGGGCACAAACGGCCCAGCGGCGCGGAAGGCGCGCGGCATTGGCCGGTAATTGGCGTCGCGAGGAGCCGCGTCGCCCAGGAAACGCGCAGCCGCCGTAATTAGATGCGTTATTCGGGCTAAGTTAATTGCCGCGCGTGCCTGCCGGCTGCCCGGGGGCGGCGGCGGGGACCGCGGTGGCGGGCCGTGCTAATGACGCCCCCGCGCCGGCAGGTGCCACACTGGCCGCCCCCACGTGTTCCAGGTGCGGCATACCCGCCGGAACACTGCCCTCCGGCACGGTAGGTCACGGAAAAAAACCACATCAACCTCGCGTGCCTCCATTTGCGCTGTCTCGCAAGCACAGCGAACAAAAGAAACCGGACACGTGCGAATAGGATTCTTACTCTGCTGGTTCTGTACAAACTTAATTATTTATATGCATTATAATAACAATAATAATTTCAGAATAAAAACAATCTTGTTTGCGAAGTTATTTAATATAAATGATGCGTTTCACCCTTTTGCGGCATCATAAATTAGAAACAGACTGAAGAAGGGACATGTTTGTATCTTGCACGACTACGCAGGCAAAATAAACAGAACGTAGTACAAACTTCCGAAAAAGTAGCTGGGTATATAACCCATCTGTCATAAAATGGAAAATGGACATAAGAGTAACTGGATATGTAATCCATCCGTCATTAAAAAAAAAACATGTAAAACGTAAAGGGGACCTAGTTAAAACAAAAGAGAACTGCCAGTGTATCATCAAGAAGGTACAAGAAGATGACGGAAAAATTTCAGCGTCTATCGTATGTTATCTTGAGCACGTCAGTTAATTCCTCAGACTTCAAAGACAAAAAAAGTCTTTGTCTTTAGTTTGCAATGCTTACGACTGCCCCTAGCCGGGCGGAGTGGCCGTGTGGTTCTAGGCGCTACAGTCTGGAACCGAGCGACCACTACGGTCGCTGCTTCGAATCCTGCCTCGGGCATGGATGTGTGTGATGTCCTTAGGTTAGTTAGGTTTAATTAGTTCTAAGTTCTAGGCGACTGATGACCTCAGAAGTTAAGTCCCATAGTGCTCAGAGCCATTTGAATCATTTTTTGACTGCCCCTAACCCTGATGCCTTGATGTTTCGGTTGTTGATCTTGTTTGCGTACGCTGTCCATGTACTTTGAAATTTAGCGCTTTAATTCCGTCTGACACTTCTAATGACACCTTGCTGTTTTTCATTTCATCATTTTACTTGTTTTGCTGCTTATGTACGTTGATTCCGTATATATATAAATTTTAAGTTGACAAACCAGACTAACTCGAAAAATAATCCAAAGTGGATTATTTTCGAGGGGGACATCTGCTAGTGCTAAAATTAGCCCGCCTCCCCAGCCCCCTGGGGTGGGGCGGGAGGCAACTTTAAAATTTCAAATGGGAACCCCCATTTTTTATTGCAGAATCAGATTTTACATAAAAAAACTACGTACATTTTGTCTTAAACATTTGTTTTGATTCATGGTAGTTGGCGCTGTAATTCAAGAAAATCCATGCTCTCATTTTTGAGTGGAAAATGGTTACGGATAAATAAAAAATGAGTTCACTCGTTAGTAAGTAGGATGTTTGTTTAGTTAGTTAGTCAGATGATTTGTTTGATAGTTAAAAGTTGTCTGGCCTCATGACCAGGAAACAAGCAAAACTTATCCGAATATGCGGAAAAAATTAATACAGTATTTGGATTAACATTTGTAAAACTCTAATTCCTCTCTCTCCAACCCCACCCTAAGCGGAGAGAGGGAAAGTTTTAGTATTGCGAATCTAAATTTACGAAGTAAATAAGAATTTTTTATTTATCCGTAACCATTTTATTTGTCAACATCTGCACGTACATACATACCCTCCTCAGTCCTGAGCTTAGATTTTATGAATGAAAAATTTATATTAATGGTCAGTGCATTCTTCTGAAAGAAAACGAGATTAAAATGCTAAATTCAAAAAATTGCTGCAATTCAACAAAATTTTAGAGCACGTTCAAAGTGAATACAGCTTACGTCAGAGAATAATTGAATTATGAGCGCTCAGAAAACTCGATATTAAACACCTAAAAACTATGAGGACAGTACCTCTGGAATGTGAAAGTACAGGTCGTTGCGAAAAATATATTGCTTTACTGTTGTTATGAAAAAAAATCACTTATCCTGTAGTGTACGGTATATTCGCATATTACAGAATATTCTAAACACATTCTAGTCTAAAACTACTAAAAACAAGATAAATATCTTTATTTCTCGGAGGGTTGGCGACAGCTTCGTTTAAACAAACGTTTTCACCTACTAGGAACATCCAAAAATGAAAGTAACTGATGCACTGAAAGCAGGTGCGAGCCCAACTGCACAGTGGCGGGGGGTCGAAGGGGGGAAACTGTACAGTATTTGGATGGCAATGCTGACGCAATGTTTATGACTTGATTTTATACTTCTCAGTTCTCAGCTACATAGATCACAAACAAAGCGAACTTTTAGTATTATTTAACTGTTTTTTGGCATACTGAAGACCTAATATAATTTTTATGTGGTACAGAGTGTCGGCATACCGACAGACAAGAACGATTTCACAGATTGTCGCACTTTAGTTGCCACGTAGTGGTGACTTATTTAGTTACGTAATCAAAAGAAGGTCTTCCACACAAATATGTTGATTGAAATATTGTTGCATTTTTGCAACGCCATTAGGCAGACGTGGAAACTATATCTGAGGAAAGCGCTGTAGACGTCCTGGACAGTTTTAACGTAGAAGACTTTTCCTTCAATATAGGAATTACGTTGCAGATCAATCAGTTACATCTGCACACGCACAGGGCACTGTCAACTGAAACGGCAGTCTCCAAAACAGCTAAAAAACAGACGTAAGATTCGGAGTGTCCTCAAAATGTCTGGAAAACAATTCTTGTGATTCTTTTAACGGCTCAATGAATTTCTCAAAATTCGAGTTTTCTTTAATGACAGTGAGCTTACGGAAATGAACGGTGTTTTTGGTCAGAATCTGTCCCTTCCAAAATGCGGTTTACTTTCTAAATACATCCCCATCAAATGAAATAATTAGTTTCTGATCTTGCTGTCGGCAGTGTGCAGTCAACTCCACTTAAAATGTGAGGTCGCAATCCATTCAGGATGTTCCATTTTTCGTTCCTGCACTTCATTTTCATTCATAAATCCAGCAATAGGGGTTTTAAATCGAAAAGTCATTCGAGGCATGCCCCCTGATTCAACCAACGTACTTTGCAGTAATGTATAAAGTCTCCATATTCTCCGGACAGTTCCATTGAAAACAGTTGCAACTGATAGTGAAATAATGTATACGACTTCAGAAGTTTTAATATTCGTGCCATCAGTTTCTTCTCATGCTCCATGACTCTAAATTTAGCACAAAGTACTTCCTGATGTGTAGAACAATAAATCCCATCTGTCGGTCATTGTAATGTTTTGCTCTTTCGTTGCCAGCTAAATCTTTCTGCATGTGATTGTTATGTCGTTTCATAGCAAATTTGCAGTTCCTTTCGAATGCACGACTGCGTAATAGATACTGAGAATTCACAATAATCTATTCTGTCATTCCAATTTATTTTTAAAGAAATGGCTCTGAGCACTATGGGACTCAACATCTGAGGTCATCAGTCGCCTAGACTTGGAACTACTTAAACCTATGGACATCACACACATCCATGCCCGAGGCAGGATTCGAACCTACGACCGTAGCAGCAGCGCGGTTCCGGACTGGAGCGCCTAGAACCGTTCGGCCACTGGGGCCGGCATTTTTAAAGACTTGTTATCGCTAGATCACTAGACTGCCTCTTTTTGTGCAAACACCCACTCGACCTGTAAGGGTCCTTCACACCACGAATAAATAGCGAAGAGTAAACTGCGCTGACACCACGATTTTGCCGAACTGAAGAGAATTGTGCCAACCGAGAAATTCCACAGCCCAATGCTACACGAAATATCGCGCTGCCGGATACTTCCGAAAGGTGCCGAGCAAAGCCGAACCGACTGAGCAGCGGCCCGCATGCGGCCCACACATCCGGTTCGTGTGCTGTTTCGCATGCTACGGCCGGACCTGGTGTAAAGTACACTCCTGGAAATGGAAAAAAGAACACATTGACACCGGTGTGTCAGACCCACCATACTTGCTCCGGACACTGCGAGAGGGCTGTACAAGCAATGATCACACGCACGGCACAGCGGACAGACCAGGAACCGCGGTGTTGGCCGTCGAATGGCGCTAGCTGCGCAGTTTTGTGCACCGCCGCCGTCAGTGTCAGCCAGTTTGCCGTGGCATACGGAGCTCCATCGCAGTCTTTAACACTGGTAGCATGCCGCGACAGCGTGGACGTGAACCGTATGTGCAGTTGACGGACTTTGAGCGAGGGCGTATAGTGGGCATGCGGGAGGCCGGGTGGACGTACCGCCGAATTGCTCAACACGTGGGGCGTGAGGTCTCCACAGTACATCGATGTTGTCGCCAGTGGTCGGCGGAAGGTGCACGTGCCCGTCGACCTGGGACCGGACCGCAGCGACGCACGGACGCACGCCAAGACCGTAGGATCCTACGCAGTGCCGTATGGGACCGCACCGCCACTTCCCAGCAAATTAGGGACACTGTTGCTCCTGGGGTATCGGCGAGGACCATTCGCAACAGTCTCCATGAAGCTGGGCTACGGTTCCGCACACCGTTAGGCCGTCTTCCGCTTACGCCCCAACATCGTGCAGCCCGCCTCCAGTGGTGTCGCGACAGGCGTGAATGGAGGGACGAATGGAGACGTGTCGTCTTCTGCGATGAGAGTCGCTTCTGCCTTGGTGCCAATGATGGTCGTATGCGTGTTTGGCGCCGTGCAGGTGAGCGCCACAATCAGGACTGCATACGACCGAGGCACACAGGGCCAACACCCGGCATTATGGTGTGGGGAGCGATCTCCTACACTGGCCGTACACCACTGGTGATCGTCGAGGGGACACTGAATAGTGCACGGTACATCCAAACCGTCATCGAACCCATCGTTCTACCATTCCTAGACCGGCAAGGGAACTTGCTGTTCCAACAGGACAATGCACGTCCGCATGTATCCCGTGCCACCCAACGTGCTCTAGAAGGTGTAAGTCAACTACCCTGGCCAGCAAGATCTCCGGATCTGTCCCCCATTGAGCATGTTTGGGACTGGATGAAGCGTCGTCTCACGCGGTCTGCACGTCCAGCACGAACGCTGGTCCAACTGAGGCGCCAGGTGGAAATGGCATGGCAAGCCGTTCCACAGGACTACATCCAGCATCTCTACGATCGTCTCCATGGGAGAATAGCAGCCTGCATTGCTGCGAAAGGTGGATATACACTGTACTAGTGCCGACATTGTGCATGCTCTGTTGCCTGTGTCTATGTGCCTGTGGTTCTGTCAGTGTGATCATGTGATGTATCTGACCCCAGGAATGTGTCAATAAAGTTTCCACTTCCTGGGACAATGAATTCACGGTGTTCTTATTTCAATTTCCAGGAGTGTATGTGCTAAATCAAGTACAGTGAGTTTAGTTTATTCCCTGAGATAGAAAAAATAAAATTTTAATGTAACATGTATGCTACATGAAGAGAGAGGATTATACTCTGCAAACAGTTTGAAGTGCATGGCAGGGGATACATATCATACTTCCACAAGCTACATGTTCTTCCCACCTAATCACAGGAAAAGTGACTGCTACAGTGCCTCAGTGCATCCTATCAATAGTCTAATTTTGTCTTGGTGGGTCCTATGGTAATGAGCTGAAGAAGGAGCTGAAGAATATCTATTTATTCTTCACTTTTTACTGGTTCTAAGTAAACTTTCACGACATAATTTATTTCTAGTGTCGTTTCATTTACTTTATCTTTACGAACTCTGTAAACAGTCAATATTTAGTACATTTCAAGTATAATGTATACATTGTTTAGTCTATGTACTTCTGAGTAGAAGTGAAGAGTAACTTTTACTTTATCTGTTTTTAGTAGTGTTATTTATTTGGTTGTAGGAGTTTGGGTATTTTTCTATAATTTATATAGGGTAAATTAACTTTGTAATGTAGCTTTCCACCCATATAAATGTTGGTGTCACGTTATTTACCTTATTTCTTCGACGTTTGTGGCCTGCCGCTTCTTCCTCGATTAGTTCCTGACTGACTGATTAGCAAATTTTCGTTATTTTGTATAAATTTTTCATAGTATGAACTGATTAAGGAATGTGTTGTTTTGTGCAGGCACAAGGAGAATTGGCGGCTGTCGAGAAAGAAAAGCTGTATTTCTCACAATTTTCAGGCTTCAGGCTGTTGCCGTAAGGAGTACTACTCAGAGGCTATAACACATCTAAGCCAGCATGGGATGTCTTGTCTGTTGATCCAGTAGTCGATTTTCCTGCCAAATTTGGAAAACCACAGAAGGTGCGTTTGTTGGTCTTTGGGAGCTCCAATGTTAGCCGGGTGCACCACAGGGAAATAGCTGGCAGCTCGGGAAAGACTGCCAGAATGCACTTGGTATGTTTCCCATCTTTGGTGACCTGAACAGTTTTTCGGAAATGGACTTCGATGAAGAATGCATGAAGTTACTGGAGGCAAATTATTAAAGAAAGTCATTACCTATGTAGATAATGTATTAATCGGTTCTGAGTCATTGGAACAACAGTCTGAAGAAGACAAAAATGCTTGAAATCAGATCAAGTTTTTAGGACACATCGTCACACCACAAGCAATGGAATCTGGTTCAGACAAATTGAATGCTGTCAAGAGAATTTGTTGTGCCAAATGGTTCAAAGTAGTTAATTTTACATCTTGGATTCTGCATTTTCTACAGAAAAGTCTTCGTTGAAAATTGCGCACACGCACTTGCGAAACTGTTGAGAAAGCATACACTATGGACGTGGGGACAAGAACAGGAAGAATCTTTAGAGCCTACAAAATCTAAATCATGTAAAGCAAATTTATTACACCATCCAGATTTGTCATTGGATATTTATTTAGCATCAGACACTATTGATTATGAAACTGGTATGAAATTGTGTCAGATGTGTAATGTCAATGGAAGTGTGCAGCACATGATATAGTATTTCTATGTCCATCACTGACCGTATCTGAGAAAAGTACATAGCAAAGCAGAAAGAAGCATTAACAATCGTCTGGGGACTTGATAATTTCTCTTTTTCTCTCTTGGGAAAGCATAAATTGCAATGGCTGACCGCAAAGTACTATCTTTTCTAGTGATTTCCTGTCCTGTAGACAAAAGTCTTATTAACTAGACGCTAATATTACAAGAATTCGACTTTGAAGTAAGGTATGTGCCTGAACAGATTTTATCAAAGGTGTTGAAGTAAAAAAAAAAATTCCAGAAATTGTTATGGAATATCAGATCTTAGCAATATGTTAACGGTAACCTATAAATGATGAAAGATAAATATTATGACACAAAAAAGACGGAAATTAGAAGCTATTATCTGAGAGAACAAGGATTTTGTTTCAAATATGCAGCATTAATTCCGATCATGAAAGAGACTATATACTGCAACATGCTACTGGATATCTTGTAAGGTATGTTCACAATAGCTACACACATTTTGAACCATACAGATGCATGCTATAACGCCAGGAGTATTATATTTTTGACAGTTCTGAAGACATGTAATGTATGCAAAAAAAAAAAAAAAATAAAATAAAATAAAATAAAAAATAAAGTGTCAATTGAGAAGCACTAAGGCTAAAGCATTTTCGGAAAATTTATGCAAATTATGATCTTTTTGGTTATTGTTCTCAAAATATGTGAAATTTTATTTATTATACGATGCCTCTAGTAAATCTGAAGATATTGGAATATGAGTATGTGGTAAACATTATTCAGTTTCGGTCCTTTCTTTGTTAATATTGCCCACCATTTAGATCGAAATCATGAAATAAACTTATGGACACAGTTACTTCAAACATATCCTTATTTCTCACTTCCACCTGAGTGGAGTGAATAATGCATACTGATGTGGCTTACCAACACAAGTACAAGGATAGCGTACCAATAGGGGGGACAAGAAAGGAGGAATGAAGGGCGCCAAAAACAGAAATAACAATCATCCATTTATTGCACCTTTACACACGCACATCATGATATATGAGACATTATAATTGCCGTACTCAACTCTATTATGACAAACAATGTGTATCACGAAGGGCACACACAATGGAGTTTAAGAAATTACAATGGCACATCAACTCCGCTATGACAAACAGTGTGCATAATGAAGGCCCCACAATTTTACCAATGTAAGAAATTGAAATAATACTAGCATGAAATTAACTAAAATGCCTTGAAGGAAATGTTTATGAAAAGAACACGACGGGGCCGCAAGGGAGGAGGCAACACAATACTTAACTCAGTTGCACCAAAACAAACAACGGACACCAGGCCGCGCCAACAACGGACACGTAAGGTACGCAACTACTCTCTCCGTTGCGGTTCCGCGTGTTCCACCCAAGCAATAGCTACTTGAAACATTTTAATACTTGGAACAGTACATCAGTGATCAGCAAATTAAAAAAAAACAATAAATGACATAAAAATACAATAATTTAAGAAAATCACATCATATGACTATGAGCTTAAGGTCTTACGGTAATTACCAGATTAGGAAACAGGTAAAGGGGCATGTGCCACTATTAAATCTTCCGTAATTACACTACTAAATTTCTCAGTACCCAAGTTGCCATTAACACAACAAGAATTAAATCATTTAACTGATAATGTTACTTTAAAATAATAATAAAATCATTTCATACAGCAGAGGACCAAGAATGGCCCCAGTGAAGCAGTTTACACAAATGGTACTCCACGGCTCCGAGCGCACAGACCCATACAAAATGCAACACGACAGTGACCCGGCGTACTACCAGAACCACCAGGCAGTAAACCAAAATCGAACTAAGCCAAAACAAGGACCGACTTTTAAAATAACGAGACCTAGCCCGGGCCGGACAACAGACCAAATGCCGGGAAATCCATAAGAAACCTCAGCCAACTTAATACCAAAACAACAATTTATGAACAATATGCAAAAAACAAGACCTCTCAGTCCAAAGGCTTCCGTTTAGTCGCGAAGGTGGCTCCGACCCACCTGCTGAGGTGCCAAGCGTCGTACGGAGTGCCGAATCAAGCTTAACCTTCGTTAACGGAAAGCGGAAGCACCACAAGACAAAATAAACTCCAATCTAACTGCGCAAGGTAAACTCTAAGGAGCGTCACTCGAAGACTATGCACTTGAAGATCAAACATAAAGCACCCAGACTAACATTCCGCTGAACGACGCACTTCCATCACCAGCGTCTAGTAGAGTATGGAGAGATATACATCCATGGGACGGTAAACGAGGACAGCAATCCCAACGACGGAGAGACAGGAGGACGAAATGACATCCCGCCGCACGTAGAAGGTATTTCAAACTCTGGCTCGACAAACTACAACGGGCGAGATTATTCTCCCCTTGCGAATCAAGTTAAACGGCACACCACGCCGCTGTCCACACTATTAACCGTAAAATCACAGTCCGGTCTTCCCATCGGGCCCTACTCGACGTCCAGACGCAAACAGCCCCAGCCGAGCCGAACTGTCTCGACGCCAAGGCAGCCACCTCTTTTCTCCTCACACGCCTCCAGCTAAGCTGCGGCCAGCGATCACACACGGAAACAACCGCCTAACCTGAGTGGAAACTCAGCGCTAAGATCGATACGGACTTGGAAATAAGCGAGCACCGTAACACATACATTGTGGAAAATATCTTTAAAACTGATATGAGAAGTTATCACAGTTGGAGACTGTTATCAGTAGCCTACTCAGCAAGAAACAATATTTCAAGAGCAGAACTGCATCACCAATTCCTAGAATATGTGGACACAAGAAAGAAAAGGCATGACCAAACAGTGAAGCCTGTTGTTTATAAAGGCGATGATCAGGTTGTATTGAGAACATATATTAAGCCTTTTAAGATAACAGATGAAATTAAGAAGTTGCACTTATTTTACTGGATCATTTTGTATAAGTAAAATTGCTTAGGGAGACTCTTTTTTTACATTTGGAGTACATTAACTCTGGGAAATCACACACACTACAGCACCCTGAAAATGTGAATCTTTAGCACAAATGTGAATGAATTTATTCTTTCTTTACTTCAGTGTGTCATAAATAGTCTTCAGAACTGTGAGTCACAGGGTTAAGAAGTGTATGTTAGCTAGACTGTCAATCAGCTGCTTGTCACATGTCTTATAAATCTGTTTGGAAGTACGTTGAAGTTCTGCGCTATTCCAACTGATAGTAAGAAGACTCAGTGGACGAGCCCAAAGAAGAACGTTTTATATATTTATATAATCACATGTATACATATATAGCTTGGGTGATTTCCTGGAGTTAATGTACTCTGAATGTTTGGATGTACAATTTTGCTAATACAAATTGGTCCTGTAAAATAAGTGGAAGTTATTTATTTTGTCTATCGCCTAAAAGACTTCACATTTGTTCTCATTAGAGCCTGATCATCAACTTTAAATATATATGTATGTGTGTATGGTTTTACATCACAGAGATGGACAGACACATTCGTGCATGTTTCAACACGTGTATCGGGATATGCAGTTGCTACGATATCACTGTCATATTCACTACGAATAGAATGATTTCAGTGCATTTGTGTGAATCCTATGCAATGTGCAGGATGTGCTTTGTGTAAGGCACACGATTATGGCCTTTAAAATGTTTCACAGGAATGTGTCCTTAAGTGATATATATTTGTGTGGATTCCATTGTGTCGACAAAAATATTGCAAACTTAACTGTCACACATATTCACATATTTGTCATTTTTTCAATTTTGTCCTCCTAGCATAAAGAAGTAGTATGTTAATCACGTGTCAAGTTAGAATTTTAAGTTTCTTTGAACTGCTTACTTATTGAAGAACATGTTTTGCTCTTTCTGTAGCTGTATATGTATTTCTTTTTTCAAAACTTTTATGAAATAACATACTGCAGTTTTATTTGCATTAATAATTTTTCTCGATTGTACATTTTACTTTTTTTTAAAGTTTTGTGACACATTACCCACTTAAACGTTACAGTGCGAGTATCTCTGGAACAAAAATTGATATTGGGAAACGTTTTCCAGTGGTATAAATGAAAGACAGGGGCTCAAGAAAATAAATACTATGAGACATTCTAAAAATAAGGAAATATAAGTCCAAAGATAAATTTACCTTCTTTTAAGTGGGCACCCGTTATTATTTCTTACATAATCAGTTACATGAAAAATCGCAAAAGGAATGGCGTCGGTTGCATCACAATACGTTAATTACAGCCCGAGAAATTACAAAGCCAAGTTGACGCTTGAAATAAATAACGCTCCACCATTGCACATCCTGAGATGCAAGTGTGAATCCCACAAATCAGTATTTGTTGCAGGGAACATTGTTATTTTCGTCCCTCGTGACAATAGTGAAAGTAAGGTTACGTAGACCAATCACATCGTGATTATGAATAATGTGGGGTTCACACTTGTATCTCGAGATATGCGATAGCAGCGCTTTTCGTTTATTTCAAGTGTCAACTTCGCTTTGCAGTTTCTCAGGATGTAACTGTCGTATCGTGATGCAGCCAACATTCTTATTGTGATTTTTCGGGTTATTGATTGCGTAGGAAGTAATATGAGGTGCTCGCGTAACAAAACATATCTTTGTTTCGAAACAAATATTTTCTCACGTTTTAGAATGTCTCATAGTATTTATTTTCATGAGTCCCGGTCTTACATTCATAACACTGAAACTCATTTTTCAGTATTTATTCTTGTTGCAGCAACTTTTTGTTCGTGCACGTTAGGCAGAAATATAAAAATCTTTTTTCTGCAGTTCAGTGGCTATCTTTTCTATGTTAGTGATATATCTTTTTACTGAAATATATGAGGAGAAGCAAACCCGTACTGCTGGAGTGCAGCAGTGCTTGAGACCATCACGTCGATTAAATATCTAGCTGTAAAGTTGCAAGGCAAAATGAAATGCAATGAGCATGTAATTGCTGTAGTACGCAACGATGCAAATCTAACGACGCAAATCCACTTAACAGACGAGAAATGTCCTAATTTTGAGATGGATTGTGGATATCAGCTGCGCTAACAGTGTTTTACGGCACACTAATTTTGGGATGAATTGTGTATATTAGCTGCGCTGACAATGCTAGCTGTTTCATGATTCTATAGGTTTCTATAGATATTTCTATTTTGAAGCTTCTGTATTTGCCATGGAGAATTACGGGCAGGTAACATGCTATTGTGTGCTATAAGGAATGTAATCGGATTCTTTAATCATTGTTTTGACTCTCATGCTTTGATGAACTTTTCATTTCTTTTTTTTTTCCTTTCAGCCCTTCTGACAGTAACGGTACTCAATCGTTAGATACATACATATGACAATGGTAACACGCGTTAGCTCATTACTCTTCCACGCTGCATTGTGTGTACTGTTGTATACATTAACTGATTTTTCTGAGAATTAACTTTCGAGAATTTGACATGTTTTGCAGTTTTGAGCCTGTATTTACGTTTATTTTGCAGGTATATCTTTATAGAGCTCTTTTTGCATCCTTCTGGCATATATGCGAACTTTTTTTGACAAAAAAGGATTCTTTTTCTTTGGATTGTTTATTAAATCAGTGGTCTCATTTACATTCAGCTACTGATAAAAAAATTTCTTTCCTGTTTCGATTTAAGATACTATGTATCTTACGTGTTCCAGTTTTCTTGATTTATTAAACGATATATGTCGGTTTTCTGAATTGCATACTGTTGTGTGAATGTGTAGGAGCATTACTCGTTGTCTCTGGTGGCAACAGTGGACATGGTTTGACGCATGCTGGCATGCAACGAGTGTTGTGCTGTCATATGCATGAGAGCGAATCTCTGTGTGGACGCATGCCTAACAGGTCGCACTAGTTTGGCATATTTATTGAGTAGCAGGATTTGTGCTACGTGTAGAGCTATACGCATGATTGAGGCATATGGTCATTAACGAAATTATTTCGTGGAACCGATAAAACAAAGGGAGGCTTATGTGTTAAGCTGCTACCGTCACAGACCTTTCATGCACCTGACGCTAAGGAATTCTCCCTAAAAAGTTTGTGAACCCGCTCCCTCAGCAGCCCGCGCGTCAGGAAAAAGACCGAAATAATAACCGGCAGAATGTAACAGGGGAGAGCTTAACAATATGTTGGACGTCCACGTCTCATCGCTGTGCAAAGCAGCATAGGCTGCGATCTGTTGTAGTTGTAAGGCTGTACGGTACTGGCCCAAGCACAAGCGTTTCGGAGCAAACCGTTCAGCGCCCATTGTTGAATGTGGGCTCCGCAACAGACGGTCCTTGCGTGTTCCCAAGTTGATGGAATGACATTCTCAGTTACGAACGCAATGAGCACGGTATCATCGAGACTGCACCGTGGATCAGTAGAAACGTGTCATCCGGTCGGATGAATCACGTTTCTTGTTTCACCAGGTCGATGGTCAAGCGCGCGTATGCCAACAACCAGGCGAATGGCCTTTGGAAACGTGCACTGGGCCACAAACACGGGCCACTAGGGCCAGTTTTACGCTAAAGGGTGCCTTCACATAAGCTTCAGAGGGAAATGTGGTGGTAATCGAAGTCACCATGACGTCTGAGGACCACATGACCTACACTCTCCAGTCGCATTAATGTGACCACGGTCAATGTCGACTTGCAAGAACCACTCACAATCTGCAGGTGTCAGCACTAGGAGAGGAGGGTATATAAATACAAAGCGGCATGATGATTGGCTTTCAGGCCAAGGGTGGAAGCATTTCTCAAACGGCTAAGTTTGTAAATTATTCGTTTGCCGCAGTAGTTACAGTATACCGTGCTTGGCAAAATGGTGGTATGCAAAAGCAGCGTCGAGGCAACTATAGAGCGCCACGGACCAAAGATGACAGTGAATGTAGCTGCTTGCGTATGGGTCTCCGCAGCAGGTGCCTGGGTCATGCATCCATGATGGTTGTTGTTCATTGGCGACTAAGGCTGCAGTCAGAAAGCCAGTACCACAGACTTCGGTGAAATTAAAAGCAAGGGTGGTAACTTTAAGAGTGCAATGGGCATTCCTCTTGTACAACCCCACCTGTTGCTTGTCCGATTTTGCGTGTTCGCCCGTGGCAAACAACTTACGAAGAAATTGGGAGTGGAACTGTACGCAAAAACAGATAACGCTGGATTTAAAAGTGACCCTGTCTCCCCTAATTAATCTGCGGTGGTAGTGTTGACGATAAATCATACCAATTTTTACTTCCAAACATGAACGATCACGAACGCTTAGGGTGTTCAATGACATTAAACACATACACACACAAAAAAAATAAGCATAAGGGTGAATTCAGAATCAACTACTGAAAGTAAAGGCTCTACTGAATCACAATGATTTTATTATAACATTCAGATCAGTGCTGAATAAAACACAATGAACAATTTACAAATTACCCTCCTAACTGGCATTGGAAATGGACTGTGTTAAAATCTGTCCAAAACGCGATCTCTTATAACTTGGCTGACCGACTGACATCGACACAAAACGTAAAATACGAAGAATCACTACACCCCAAGGTATCGTGAAACCTCTGTGGAAACAGCACCTGCACGTGACCCAACTATTTAACGTTACTCCTAACACAGGCCGAAGCGGGAGCGCTCTCACCGTAATATTCCTGTTGCAGCGGCGGTCTCGGACGGCGACGGCGCGGCTGTGCGGTTGGCGTGTGGCGTCTCGGAAAGTACACTCCTACACTACTTGGACAACAGACCGCTGTCCGTAAACTTCTCTATTTGCAACAATATGCCCGGGAGCAAAGAGCTGGCGCGGCTAATGTCCTCTCAGAGCGAAAGACCAAAACGGGAGACGACTTGGCTAACGTCCTCTCAGTACGAGAGCCCAGAACGGAAGACCTCAATAGAGAGCTCTTCACCTCTGTTTTCCAATTCAACTTTTACCGAGCGAATCACATCACTAGAAGCTCTCAAAATACCAAGTTTGCCAGTGCCGACCAAAGTACGACCAGGGAATAGAACTCTTTTTCCACAATTCTTACATTTTCTACAAAATTTCACAGGTAAACTCGCCCATGCCACTGGGAAGAACCATAGCTGTGGGCAATAACACAATAACATAACTGAAATTTTTCTCCTACGAGAGAACTCGAGATTTTCCCGGCTACATACCCCGTCGTAGCGAACACAGACTCCTGCATTGAATGTTGTCTTATTCGGAACTCCTGGACTGCCTCACTTGACTTACTCGAAGGCGTAAAATAAGAGGGACATAGGCGAGAGCACGCACAGGGAAGCCCGTCCAGCTATCCACTGCTCTGTTTTGGTAAACACTTTTAACACCTGCAGCCGCGCATCCCTCAGAGGCTGGCGGCCGCTGTGGCCTCTCTAAACGGATTACAGAACTTCCCCAGTTCACCATTCATGCCATTAGGCTGTGGCCTTCGGCGGCTAGCCGGGGACGTAGCCGAGCTCTGTCTCGCACACTGCAGCTCCGCAAAATCTTATAATTACAGAATCGTGTAATTCTCGCTGTATTACCTAGCCAGCGTGCCGATGCGTTTTCATAGATTTCCTACACCGTAATTTAGAGTATTACTCCAACAAACAACAACTACTTATCTACAAAACGATTGCGCCGCTGTCAGTCGTTTTTATTGACCTAACGTGCTCACAAAGTGATTACAGTCACGTTAAATGGACTCATGTAAGGTGCAAGACCGTTGCCACCTTACACACTGTCAAAGGCAGAGGCGAGAGAGAGTGGTAAGTGAACACTGAAGGACTCTATGAGGAGGAAGATATGTCTGGTGCGATAGTGGATGAAATAGGAGTCGATAAAGAAGAGATAGGGGATCCATTACTTGAATTAGAATTTAAACGAACTTTGAAAGACTTAAGATTGAATAAGGCAGTTGGGACTGATAACATTCCATCGGAATTTCTAAAATCATTAGTGGAAGTTGTGTCGTCTGCGTCTCCTTAGAGTTGACACGACTCGGCGGTGATGGTTGTCCCAGTCGGTATGACGTGGAACGGCGTCCGTCGCTCACGACGACGCCACCCTGTAACTAGCAGAAAAACACAAACTCCTCGCGTGGTTTTCTTTTGTTGTGAATCCGCGACAGACTTTTGAGCTTGCTCGAACTGGCTAACTAGTTTTTCTTTTTATTAAGCCCGGTTAGATAATGATTGTTGAATATTAATAATATAAAGTCTTGAATCTTCAATCCATCACCCAAGTCGTGGCCACATTATGATATTGCTAGGATGTTAAGTTGATAAATTGCTATTCCGTCGTCAAGACGTCGGTACGTCACGTGTTCAATAACTACACGACGTAATTCCAGAGAACATATACTTAAGCAATGTTCAGAATGCGTCGTTATCTTGGGACAAATCGTTCACTGTTACATTATCATGAATTCACTTTTCGCTTCATACTATTTTAATAGTCAATTAATTTTCAATAATACACATGATAATTTTGAATCCAATTTCATTGTTCCTTGTAATAAATTGTCCCTATACTGAGCACGCATACCGATTTCTCACTCAGGGAATTGCTTCTGTTTGCATCAGTAATCCTGTCGTTGGCGACAACTTCTGACAACTTGGCGCAATTGTACGTCCTTCGTGTTGGCGTTTGTATGTTACCTGCTCGAGACTAATAATTGTTTTTCTGTCGCTGATCTTTCTTTTTCAGTGTACTTGAATGTTCGTGCTTATTCACTATCACGAAGGCTAAGTCCCATCACAAATCTCACACGATTTAACTTCGTCGCGAATCTCCTTATCCCGTTATCCTGCTAACGGTAAAGATGACTTTCCTTTAGTATGACTTCTGAATAATACGTCAGTCTATATTGCAAAGCTTTCAAACTTCCGATTACCCTAAAACAATCTCGTAGCGCTTACGTGCATGCTACAATCGCAATAGGACTAGAGAGCGACTAGATAGCAACTGAAGCTAACATTTCCATTTCCGAGTTACATTGTAGTCACATCGAACTTCCTTTTCGATGCAGCTACAACTCTCTTCTATGGTAAATGTTATCTTTGGCTAATTTACAATCTGGGCTTAAACTTACGTTATTAATTAATTTGCAATATTTTCTTTGATGTTTTTGTTGCGTATTCTATTGTATTCTTTCATTCAGTCTCTATTTCATGGTAAATATTACTATTCACATGACATTCCTGTTGATCAAATTATCACAAGTGTAAAATTTGTTGTCAGTAGCTGCCGTCACTGTCAAGATGACTAATTTTCTTACATCTTTTACAACAAAGGGTTGTTTATTAGGGTTACTGTAGTTGGGGTGTTACAGAGTGTAATTCGGAACGTAAATGGAGATGAAAATCTGTTGGTTATGGCGGATTGGATCGCGGTTTTAGGGGAGGGAGTAGAAGAAGTGGTTACAGGTGAATATGGAATTGGTAATATGAATGAGAGAGGAGAAAGACTAATTGAGTTCTGCGACAAGTTTCAGCTACTAATAGCGAATACTCTGTTCAAGAATCACAAGAGGAGGAGGAGGAGGTATACTTCGAAAAATCCGGGAGATACGGACACATTTCAGTTAGATTACATCATACTCAGGAGAGATCCTAAATCAGATATTGGATTGTAAGGCTTACCCAGGAGCAGATACACACACAGATCACAATTTAGTAATGATGTATAGTAGGCTGAAGTTTAAGAGACTAGTAAAGAAGAATCAGTGGGTAAACAAGTCGGATACGGAAGTACTAAGGAATGAAAAGACTTGCTTGAAGTTCTCTGAGGCTATAAATACTGAGATAATGAATAGCTCACTAGACAGTTCAGTTGAAGAGGAGTGGACATCTCTAAAAAGGGAAATCACGGAAGTTGGAAACGAAACCGTAGGTACAAGGAAGGTAACTGCGATGTTGGCAGACGAAAGAAGGAAGAACAGAAATGTTGAGGGAAGTTCAGGAATACAGAAATGAAAGTCGCTCAGAAACGAATTAAATGGGAAGTGCAGGGAAGATAAGGCGAGATGACTGCATGAAAAATGTGAAGAAACGGTAAAAGAAATGAGTGGTGGAAGGACGGACTCAGCGTATAGAAGAGAAAACAATCTTCGCTGAAATTGAAAACAAGGGTGGTAACATTAAGAGTGAATGGTAACTCCATTGTTAAATGCTGAAGAGAGGGCGATGGGTGGGGAGAATACATTGAAGAGAGGAAGACTTTTCTAATGACGTGGAAGAAGAAGAAATAAGAGTCGACAGTGAAGAGACAGGGGATTCAGTATTTGAATCAGAAATTAAAATACCTTTGGAAGAGTTGAGATCGAATAAGGCAGAAGCGACAGATAACATTCCATCCGAATTTCTAAAATCATCGAGGGAAATGGCAACTAAACGACTATTCATATTGGTGTGTAGAATGTTTGAGTCTGGCGATATACCATCAGACTTCCAGAAAAAAACTGTTAACACAATTCTGAAGAGCCGACAAGTGAGAGAATTAGCGCACAATCAGCTTAACAACTGAAGCATCCAATTTCCTGACAAGAATAACATACAGCAGATAGAAGAAGAAAATTCAGGATGTGCTGGATGACGATGAGTCTGGCTTTAGGAAAGGTAAAGGCACCAAAGAGACAATTCTGACGTTACGGTTGACAATGGAAGCAAGACTAAAGAAAAATCCAGATACACTCTTAGGATTTGTCGACGTGGTAAAAGCTTTCGACAATGTTAAATGGTGCAAAATGCTCGAAATTATAAGACAAATAGGGGTAAGCTAAAGTAAAGACGGGTAATATACAATATGTACAAGAGCCAAGAAGGAACAATAAGAGTGGAAGACCAAGAACGAAGTGCTCGGTTTAAGAAGGATGTAAGACAGCCCCTGCTGTTCACTTCATACATCAACGAAGCTTTGGCAGAAATATAAGAAAAGTTCCAGAGTGAAATCAAAATTAAAGATGAAAGGATATCAATTATAAGCTTCGCTGATGACATTGCTATCCTGAGTGAAAGTGAAGAAGAATTACTTGATCTGCTGAATAAATTTAACAGTCTAATGAGCACAGAATATCGATCGAGTAAATCGAAAAACACCCCCCCCCCCCCCACCTCATGAACCATGGACATTGCCGTTGGTGGGGAGGCTTGAGTGCCTCAGCGATACAGAAGGCCGTACCGTAGGTGCAACCACAACGGAGAGGTATCTGTTGAGAGACCACACAAACGTGTGGTTCCTGAAGAGGGGCAGCAGCCTTTTCAGTAGTTGCAGGGGCACCAGTCTGGATGATTGACTGATCTGGCCTTGTAACACTAACCAAAACGGCCTTGCTGTGCTGGTACTGCGAACGGCTGAAAGCAAGGGGAAACTACAGCCGTAATTGTTCCTGAGGGTATGCAGCTTTACTGTATGGTTAAATGATAATGGTGTCCTCTTGGGTAAAATATTCCGGAGGTAAAATAGTCCCCCATTCGGATCTCCGGGCGGGGACTACTCAAGAAGACGTCGGTATCAGGAGAAAGAAAATTGGCGTTCTAAGGATCGGAGCGTGGAATGTCAGATCTCTTATCGGGCAGGTAGGTTAGAAAATTTAAAAAGGGAAATGGACGGTTTAAAGTTAGATATAGTGGGAATTAGTGAAGTTCGGTGGCAGGAGGAACAAAACTTCTGGTCAGGTGAATACAGGATTATAAATACAAAATCAAATAGGGGTAATGCAAGAGTAGATTTAATAATGAATAAAAATAGGAGTGCGGGTAAGCTACTACAAACAGCATAGTGAACACATTATTGTGGCCAAGATAGATACGGAGTCTACTCCTAACACAGTAGTACAAGTTTATATGCCAGCTAGCTCCGGAGATGGCGAAGAGATTGATGAAATGTATGATGAGATAAAGAAATTATTCAGATAGTGAAGAGAGACGAAAATTTAATAGTTACGGGTGAGTGGAACTCGATAGCAGGACAAGGAAGAGAAGGAAACGTAGTAGGTGAATATGGAATGGGAGTAAGAAATGAAAGAGGAAGATGCCTGGTATAATTCTGCACGGAGCATAACTTAATCATAGCTAACACTTGGTTCAAGAATCATGAAAGGTTGTATACATGGAAGAACCCTGGAGATACTGAAAGGTTTCAGATAGATTATATAATGGTAAGATTTAGGAACCAGGTTTTAAATTGTAAGACATTTCCAGGGGCAGATGTGGACTCTGACCACAATCTATTGGTTATGAACTGTCGATTAAAACTGAAGAAACTGCAAAAAGGTGGGAATTTGAGGAGATGGGACCTGGATAAACTGACTAAACCAGAGGCTGTAGAGAGTTTCAGGGAGAGCATTAGGGAACGATTGACATAAATGGGGGAAAGAAATACAGTAGAAAAAGAATGGGTAGCTTTGAGAGATGGAATAGTGAAGGTAGCAGAGGATCAAGTAGGTAAAAAGACGAAGGCTAATAGAAATGCATCTGAGCACTATGGGACTTACCATCTATGGTCATCAGTCCCCTAGAACTTAGAACTACTTAAAACTAACTAACCTAAGGACATCACACAACACCCAGTCATCATGAGGCAGAGAAAATCCCTGACCCCGCCGGGAACCGAACCCGGGAACCCGGGCGCAGGAAGCGAGAACGATACCGCACGACCACGAGCTGCGGACGCTAATAGAAATCATTGGGTAACAGAAGAGGTATTGAATTTAATTGATGAAAGGAGAAAATACAAAAATGCAGTAAATGAAGCAGGCAAAAAAGAGATACAAACGTCTCAAAAATGAGATCGACAGGAAGTGCAAAATGGCTAAGCAGGTATGGCTAGAGGACAAATGTCAGCATGTAGAGGCTTATCTCACTAGGGGTAAGATAGATACTGCCTACAGGAAAATTAAAGAGACCTTTGGAGAAAAGAGAACAACTTGCATGAATAACAAGAGCTCAGATGGAAATCCAGTTCTAAGCAAAGAAGGGAAAGCCGAAAGGTGGAAAGAGTATATAGAGGGTCTATACAAGGGCGATGTACTTGAGGGCAATATTATGGAAATGGAAGAGGATGTAGATGAAGATGAAATTGGAGATATGATACTGCGTGAAGAGTTTGACAGAGCACTGAAGGACCTGAGTCGAAACAAGGCCCCCGGAATAGACAACATTCCATTAGAACTACTGACAGCCTTGGGAGAACCAGTCCTGATGAAACTCTACCATCTGGCGAGCGAGATGTATGAGACAGCCGTAATACCCTCAGACTTCAAGAAGAACATAATAATTCCAATCCCAAAGAAAGCAGGTGTTGACAGATGTGAAAATTACCGAACTATCAGTTTAATAAGCCACGGCTGCAAAATGATAACGCGAACTCTTTACAGACGAATGGAAGAAATGGTAGGAGCCGACCTCGGGGAAGATCAGTTTGGATTCCGTAGAAATTTTGGAACACATGAGGCAATACTGACCCTACGACTTATCTTAGAAAATAGATTAAGGAAAGGCAAACCTACGTTTCTAGCATTTGTAGACTTAGAGAAAGTTTTGACGATGTTGAGGGGAATACTCTGTTTCAAATTCTGAAGGTGGCAGGGGTAAAATACAGGGAGCGAAAGGCTATTTACAATTTGTACAGAGACCAGATGGCAGTTATAAGAATCGAGGGGCATGAAAGGGAAGCAGTGGTTGGGAAGGGAGTGAGACATGGTCGTAGCCTCTCCCCGATGCTATTCAATCTGTATATTGAGCAAGCAGTAAAGGAAACAAAAGAAAAATTCGGAGTAGGTATTAAAATCCTCGGAGAAGAAAAAAAACTTTGAGGTTCGCCGATGACATTGTAATTCTGTCAGAGACAGCAAAGGACCTGGAAGAGCAGCTGAACGGAATGGACAGTGTCTTGAAAGGAGGATATAAGATGAACATCAACAAAAGCAAAATGAGGATAATGGAATGTAGTCGAATTAAGTCGGGTGATGCTGCAGGAATTAGATTAGGAAATGAGACGCTTCAAGTAGTAGAAGAGTTTTGCTATTTGGGGAGCAAAATAACTGATGATGGTCGAAGTAGAGAGGATATAAAATGTAGACTGCCAATGGCAAGGAAAGCGTTTCTGAAGAAGAGAAATTTGTTAACGTCGAGTATAGATTTAAGTGTCAGGAAGTCGTTTCTGAAAGTATTTGTATGGAATGTATCCATGTATGGAAGTGAAACATGGACGATAAATAGTTTAGACAAGAAGAGAATAGAAATGTGAATGCTGAAGATTAGATGGGTAGATCACATAACTAATGAGGAGGTATTGAATGGAATTGGAGAGAAGAGTAATTTGTGGCACAATTTAACTAGAAGAAGGGATCGGTTGGTAGGGCATATTCTGAGGCATCAATAGATAACCAATTTAGTATTGGAGGATAGCGTGGAAGGTAAAAAATGTCGAGGGAGAAAAAATGCCTCCGAGCACTATGGGACTTAACTTCTAAGGTCATCAGTCCCCTAGAACTTAGAACTACTTAAACCTAACTAACCTAAGGACATCACACACATCCATGCCTGAGGCAGGATTCGAACCTGCGACCGCAGCGGTCGCGCGGTTCTAGACTGTAGCGCCTAGAACCGCTCGGCCACCCCGGCCGGCGCCGAGGGAGACCAAGAGATGTATACACTAAACAGATTCAGAAGGATGTAGGTTGCAGTCGGTACTGGGAGATAAAGAAGCTTGCACAGGATAGAGTAGCATGGAGAGCTGCATGAAACCAGCCTCTGGACTGAAAACCACAACAACAAATCGAAGAAAGAAAAATGTAATGAGAAGTAGCAGAAATCAGAACAGCTAGGAACTTAACATCAGGATTGATGGTCACGAAGTAGATGAAGTTAAGGAATTCTGCTACCTAAGCAGGGAAATACCCCATGATGGGTAGCGCAGTGCTGACTAGCACTGGCAAAAAGATCGTTCTGTCCAAGCGACGTCTGCAAACAAAGGCCTTGATTCGAGGAAGAAATTTCTGAGAATGTACGTTCGGAGCATTGCATTGTACGGCAGTAAAACGTGGACTGTGTGTGAAAATCGGACAAGAAGGGAATCGAAGGATTTGAGATGTGGTGCAAGAGAAGAATGTTGAAAATTATGAGGATTGATAAGGTAATGAATGAGACAGTTCTGCGCAGGATAGGAGAGGAAAGGAATATGTGGAAAACACTGACAAGGAAAATGGACGGGATTGATAGGACATCTGTTGAGACATCATGGAATGACTTCCATTATACTAAAGAGGGCTGCAGAGGGTAAAAACTCTAGAAGAAAACAGAGTGCACAGGAAAGGAATTCGTGGTGTGCCGCATCAAACCAGTCAGAAGACTGATGACTAAAAAACAAAGAAAAAAACCCACAAATTGACGTCCACTGACTGACGACATATGGACTTTTCAGATGAATCACATTTTATGCTCCATCAGACATATGGACTTTGGCGTGTACGGCGTGAAACATCTGAAAGCAAACACCAGCTGACAGTCGTCAGAGTAGTCCAGGCCGGAGCAGAGAAACATGCAATATGGGGAATGTTTTCGTGGTATTGTCTGGGTGATCTCTTCAGTCTGGGAGTCACAATGGAGCAACATAAGTATGCTTCTGTGTCTGTGGACCACGTCGACCCCTAGATGCAATTTTTCCTCGACACGATAGCATCTACCAACCAATTAAACCCCTAGATTTAAAGCTAATGGAGGATTGTGGAACCACATAGGTCGGGCTGTTCACGCCATGAATCCTTAACCGAGAAATGTAACGCTGCTGGCCACGACACTGGAGTCACCAGGGCTCCGCATCCTTATCTGAACCTTCCAGAACCTCGCTGACTCTCTTCCTGCACGTCTCACTACTGTCAGCGTTGCAAGAGGTGGTTGTTGAGGCTTTAGACAGGTGTTCATATTAACGTGACTGGACGGTGGATATTGCGAACTGCAACCCTTCATTCTGGGTGTTTTTGCAATAAGGCGGCGACACATTCCAGCAGGATAACTGTCAGTGTCACCAGGCCAAAATCGTGTTACAGTGATTTCAGGAGAAAGATAGTGAACTCACGTAAATGTCTTGGTCACCAAATTGTCTTGACCTGTTCCTGATGCAAGACATGTGGGACGCTACTAGTCACTTGCTCCAGACAACAAACCATCGGCCCTACAGCAACTGCGTGACCTGTGCATTGGCATCCACCATGAACTTGTCGAGTCAATGCCAAAATTGTTCAAGTGGTTCAAATGGCTCTAAGCACTATGGGACTTAATATGTGAGGTCATCAGTCAACTAGACTACTTAAAGCTAACTAACCTAACACACATCCATGCCCGAGGCAGGATTCGAACCTGCGACCGTGGCAGCAGCGCGGTTCCGGACTGAAGCACCTAGAACCGCTCGACCACAGCGGCCGGCGTCAGTGCCACGCAGAATCGCTACTGTACTGTGGTCCAAAGGCGGCCAGTACAGTGTTAAGCAGATGGTCATAGTGTTTTGCCTTATCACTGTAGTTTGTACGAGGTTCTACATATTACTTTTCTGCGAAGCATGTGACGTTCAGATACATCGAAGTTCTATCTATATATTCAAATATTTTCGTAGCTTCTGAAACTGGCCAGAAACATGAGAAAAATTTTGCAAACTTAATGTACAATGGTACGCCCACAACGAAGTGGTGACCATCTCAAAAGTTCTACTGTCACCTACATATTTGTTACGTACTAATCGAGCACTTCACAGGATGTGGGGCCGTGATGTTATCCATGCGTTGCGTGGGATTACCCACTAATACGGTCGCATCGAGGAGATAGATAGTGGACGTAAAGCGAACGAAGGGTAGCGGTTTCAAGGGCCGGGGAGTGGGGGGGGGGGGGGGGGGTATTAAGGGGAACGCAAGAGAAAAAATACCTCTGCAATTGTCTGGTCGGGTAGTACGAGCAGTATCGGTTCTTTTGCTATCTGCGACAGATCATGCAAGGTAAGATGGTTGTTAGTTTTGGGTATCGTGCAACGCCCTGTACGGTTGTCATAGCTTAAGTCGTCATAAAGAGCGTCAGGGGTACTGCTGGGCTGGGCACCTGTGAGTCTCCTGGGTCAGCTGCAGTTCCTGCAGGCGTAACAAGCCAAGGTCGTTAAATGGTGGTCGATTGGTCATAAATTTATCGCAGTGTATAATGCTTTTGGTTGGGTTTGTTTGGGTTTTAGTGTGCAATACAAATGGCTCTGAGCACTATGGGACTTAACCTCTGAGGTCATCAGTCCCCTAGAACTTAGAACTACTTAAACCTAACTAACCTAAGGACATCACACACACCCGTGCCCAAGGCAGGATACGAACCTGCGACCGTAGCGGTCGCGTGGTTCCAGACTGTAGCGCCTTGAACCTCTCGGCCAATGCGGCCGGCGTGTGCAATACAGCTTCTGTGCGTTTCCGGTTGGTCGGCTGGTTTACAGCTGTCAGTTCCAGTTAGATTTGCTGTGCTGCAGGGGTTCACTAATATTTGCTGTGTCTGTGTCTTGGTGCTACCCATAAGTGGTTAATTGTCCATAACTAGTAGCGTTTTAGAACGATTATGTTTCCACCTATGGCTGCGATCCTAGTTTCCCAGGTTAAGGATGATAGGATTGTTCGAATTTCTCGTTTTTCTGTACAGTCGTGTGGCGAGTTTTCTGAATACTTCCGTGAGAGTCTCAAGGAGGTATTCTCGATGAAGGTCCGCGGTTCGTGTATATCGTGGAGCGCTGCTTATGATACGTAGCACTTTGTTATGTATGATCTGCAGGCGGCGTAGACGTGTTGAAACCGCTTATCCCCAGACTGGAGCTCCATACATCGTCACTGTTCTAATTAGTGTTGTGTACATGGACCACGACACTTCCTATTCAGTGTGCTATGCCTGTTGAGCATAGTGTAAAGCTGTTCGAGCCTCACATTACCTCGGTTGGTCACGTATTCAGAGTGGTCCCCCCACGTAAGTTTCTGGTCCAGCCAGACACCGCGGTATCTGACTCTTTCTATCAGTGTTAGCCGGCCTGTGTGGCCGAGCGGTTCTAGCCGCTTCATTCTGGAACAGCGCGACCTCTACGTTCGCAGGTTCGAATCCTGCCTCTGGCATGGATGTGTTTGATGTCCTTAGGTTAGTTAGGTTTAAGTAGTTCTAAGTTCTAGGGGACTGATGACCTCAGATGTTAAGTCCCACAGTGCTCAGAGCCATTTGAACCGTTTGAATTTGTGTAGTGTTATTTTTCTGCAGTTTTGGTGTTTGTGCAGATGTTTCAGTTTGCGTGTGAACAGAACAGCCTCGCACTTGTCGACGTTTACTTTAAGACGCTATCTTTCCAGCATTCTGGAATTCAAAGCCCTTCGGCATTTTCAGTTGCAAGGAGAACAGAGGCGAACGAAGATTTCCCCACGAAATACTGGGTACTTTTGCTACTATTTCAATAGTCATAATATGCTCATGTTTACTCCAGGCTGATACAGGACTGATATGTTGTTTCTCGCATTTCAGATTGCTGTAAGACCATTATCTTGTTTACCAGTAGGAGAGAGGAGGCAGCTACCAAATGACCTTCACTAGGTACACCCCGGCTCTTTTATAGAAATAATCCCATGCACTTCAGTGGGTTTATAGTCGCTGCCTCGGAAGGTTTCCATCTCGTTTCATTCTATAGCCGGTTGCGGTGGCCAAGCGGTTCTAGGCGCTTCAGTCCGGAACCACGCGACTGCTACGGTCGCAGGTTCGAATCCTGCCTCGAGCGTTGATGTGTGTGATGTCCTTAAGTTAGTTAGGTTTAAGTAGTTCTAAGTTCTAGGGGACTGATGACCCCAGATGTTAAGTCCCATAGTGCTCAGAGCCATTTGAACCATTTTTTTTTCATTCTATACTATTTTCACAATAACTCACTCCCTTATACGCTCCTTTCTTTAGTCTATTAAACTGCAGGAGAGTGTTCATCATTTACGGGTTCTGATCGGAATGGGTTCCTGGGTACGATTTCCTGTACATAACTTCACGCCTAAGGGTGAAAATCAATGAGAAATTGCGATTTACTTTGATCATCTTCTTACAAGAGGACAATTAGAAGGTTACCTTGCATATTTCACTTACTAAAACTTTCGGCTGAGGCTTCGGATCTTTACTTTCGAAAATTTCGCAGCTTTGAAGACTTGAGGTGGTTTGAACAAATCCGAAACTGTGCTAAAATCAGTTAAAAATATTATCACTCGAATCTTGAGATTAGTGGTGAGTATCACCCCTTGGCAGTCACTGAGTAAAGATCCGGGGTTGCTGGAGCGTATCGGTTCTGACCTGCCGTCCCGCCAGCAAGTGGATCGTCTGTTTTTGTTTTGAATCTGTTAAGGAGCTGCGGTGCGGATTAATTCCAGCCCCCGGGGTCCTGGAAAGAGAAGCTGTGGACTCCAGCGGGAGGGTGATGGAAGGAGGAGGTGAGCAGGAGAGGGGGGGGGGGGAGGCGACGCGAGGCAGCGAAAGGAAAGGCAAGGAAACGAAAGGAAAGGAAGAAGCGGCTAACGAAGTGGAAGCTGCCGCGCCGCTGCATCGCTCCCAGAAATTCATAAATATGGATGTTGCCTTGGCCGTTAAATTCGCTTGCTTCTCCGGCTTTAATGGAAATACTTCAATTAAACTTTGTTTCTACAACTTCCGAGATACTAAAAGTGTCCCGTATATATGAGAGCGTCTGGCCCCGTATAAAACAATTACTCGCGAACGAAGGAAAGAATCTTTCTCAGATTCCCTAAAACGGTTTTGTGCTGGAACTTTCGGCTTAACTGTTCTCCGGAGGGCTTTGTTTGTCTTCTGACCCGCACCGAGGGAGTTTCGTCCAAATACAAGAGAGAGACAATATTGGGTTAATGACTTCCAGCTCCTCCGTAATTCGCTTATCAGAGGGCGGAGCTGTGCTTTGCCGGCAGCACCTCGCCCAGCACTGCAGTACATATATTGCGTTACAGTACCACTGTAGTTACCGTAAGGAACGTGGAGGACGATGCTGCAGCCGTGCTGCCTTTAGTTATCCAAGACGCTACGTATTGTATTCTGACGTTTCTGTGGACAGTTTAAATTCCCTACTCTGTTTCAGTCACTTATTAGAGGATACCCGCCATTGCCTGGGTATGTATTAATTCCAGTCTTCTATTATCCCATCTACTCCTCTCCCCTCTCTCTGTCCGTCTCCCTCTCTATCCATCCATCACCTCCTGCCCCCTCTCTCTGACCATCTGCTCCTCCCAAATATCAGTCTGCTCCTTCCCCCTCCATCCATCTTCTCTTCCCCGTCTAAGTTAATCTTGCCGCTCTATCTCCTACTCATCCCGTCTGTCTTCTCCTCATCTCTTTGTCCATCCTTTCCTTCTCCTCTCTGTACATCTCTCCTACCCCCCCTCTCTGTCCATCTCCTCATCCCCCCTCTTTATCACCTCCTCTTCCCTCTCCGTCTAACTCCTCCTCTTTCCTTTCTCTATCGATTTTCTCCTTCCTCTCTGTCCATCTCCTCTCCTCTCTGTCCATCTCTTCCTTCTCCCTCTATTTGTTTCTTCCTCTTTCCTTTTTCTCTCCATTTCCCCCTCCTATCTCTCTCTTCAACTCTACCGAGCAAGGCAGATCAGTGTTTAGCATTCGGTAGGACAACGGTTCAAAAACGTGTCTGTGTCCTGATTTACGTTTTCCGTGATTTCCCTAAATCACTTAAGGCAAACGCTAGGACGGTTACTTTGAAAGGGCATGGCGGATTACCTTCCCCATCCTTTCCTTATCCGAGCTCGTGCTCCGTCTCTAATATCTTTGTTGTCGATGGGACGTTAAGCAGTAATCTCCTCTTTCTCTTTCCATTTTGTCGATTTCCCATCGCCTTCTCTCTGTCCATCTCCTCTCCCCCCAATCTGTGACTGTCTCCTCCTTCCCTGTCCGCCCCCGTAGCGTAGTGGTAGCGTCTCCGACTACCACGCAAGGGGCCTGGGTTCGATTGCCGACAAGGGACTGGGTCTTGTGTGTCCTTCGTCACCATTTTCATCATCATTGACCTGCAAGTCGCCGAAGTGTCGTCAGCTAAAAAGGACTTGCAATACGGCGGCCGAACTACCCCGCATGGGGCCTCCCAGCCAACAATGCCATACGATGATTTCATTTCATTTCCTCCTTCCCTTTCTATATCAATCACCTCCCACGCCCTTCTCTCTCCACGTCACCACCCACACCCCAATAAAGGTTGCTGGTTCTCACTCCTCACAGTATTTCTTTCCAGATAGTAAGTAATATAGCTACCAAGTTTGTCTGAAATCGATTTCACATATATGTAGCGTATTTCACACATATTTGAGCACGTAACTTATCTGTATCTCTAGTGATTTTCGCCCTGCAGTCTCGTTTTCACGCAGCTCAATGTTTATGACGTTATCTCCCCTGAGCTATGTGACGTACAATGACATATTTCTGCAGGTACAGTCAATGGCATATGTGGATAGTAACTGCAAAATGATTAGAGTTAGTAATAAAGAAGTAATAAAGTAAAACGCAACGTCACTGCATGAACAGTGAAAATGTAGTATGCGATAATTTTTTTGCTTTTATTATTTTGTAGTGGTGTCAACGAAGAAATGTCTTATAAAGGTTTGAAATTATGTGTAAAGGTGGTTGCAAGCTGTCTCATTCTTAAATACTGGATAAATATAGTCTGGCTATTTGCGCGTCGTGAGCTACGCTCATTTTTCACTCCCCCCCCCCCCCCCCTTCCTTTTGAGAGCTATGTGGTTCTTACCCCAACAGCGATTCTTTCCAGACAGTGAGTGATTTGTGTATCAAGTCTGGTGAAATTAATGCAGCAGTTTACCAGGAGATGTGAAACATTCGCACATACCTCCACTTGTATATTACACATTAACCCACCTTGGTAATAGGTATGGATTTCCCTCGATCTATTGTTCTCCCCTGTCTCTCATCTTTTCCCTCAGACACATTATTTTCCTCCACGTCTATAATGAGGATGTGTGACACTATATTTGTTTTGTAAGCTAAGAGTAGCCGAGTCCTTGACCTAAGAGCTATAGTTGCTCTTCTATTTCCGGGGGAGCTTTCCATGTGTTTGCGGTCTGGAGTACTATAGTGACACATGATCTACCTTATGAGACTGAATGAGAAGATGTTTCACTAAAGGATTATAGTAATTGATACATACACTAGTGAGCCAAAACATTATGATCACCTACTTAATGACGAAGAAATGTACGCCTGGGTACGAACACCCAGTTTTCTAGGCAACTGAAAACATTTTTTCATGAAGGCACTACCCGTCTTGTCTCGCTGTGGGACAAGTGCACCTACAGCTACGGCGATTTATTTTGAAATAATAAACAGTCAAATACTTTTTTCCCGTTTGTTTCGTTTTCCTTTAGCTGTATCTTAGAGCAAATGTACCGATCATGTAAATGATTCAACACTTAGTCGGTTAGATACAAAAGACAATCAGGCAAGTTACAATGTTCTCAAGTTGACACTGCAAGCCTCCTACCATTTTCCATATTTAATCTGAGGGCATAGCTGTTATGACTTCAGTATCAAGGCCATGACAACGCGATCTGACTGTTTTGAGATGTTCGGAGATACGGCAGACTTTCACAGCGCAATGATAACGTAAGGGATCTTGTTATATGTTCAAGCAATAATCTGAAAATAACTGCATCCATCTCTACAGAGAGTGTGCGTGCAATGGAGATGTAGACTCAACGTCGTAACGTTGTATAGTCTCACACCCACTTATAAAAAGCAATAATCATAGTGGTCACCTTCAACATATCCAGAATTAGTACGTGTCTCGAAGTTCACAGCAGCTCAGAGCAACCTCATTCTTGTGGTACTAAGCTAACAAACAAAAACAGTTTATCAAAATAATAATTTCACTGAAGGCAGAACATATTCAGTTAAGTATTCCTACATCCCCTAAAACTTTAGACAAAGACCAAATGAGCATGGTAGTTGACCATGAAAACACAACCAAATAATATGTGGCTTCACGACAAGAAATAGTTAATGAGATTTTGGAATAATTATTGATTATTGATCAAGAAAACTAACACTATACCTCAGTAATAAAATTACAGATGTCCTCCATGAGACCACATCTAACAAAAGTATTACAAATCATCAAAATTAAATTAGAACAAAAGGAGCCCCATAAGATTTTTAATAACCATAACTAACTAAGTTAGTTCGTAGCGTGTTTGGCTGGGTGAGGCGCGTGAGTTTGATTTGTAAATCTAATCCCACTAACTAAGTGGGATGGCAATGTGATCCATAACCTAATTTCACGGATGATTAAATGAACAGAGCGATATTGATTCTTGAACTTGGAACAAAGTATCTCTACATCTACATCTACATCTACATTTATACTCCGCAAGCCACCCAACGGTGTGTGGCGGAGGGCACTTTACGTGCCACTGCCATTACCTCCCTTTTCTGTTCCAGTCGCGTACGGTTCGCGGGAAGAACGACTGTCTGAAAGCCTCCGTGCGTGCTCGAATCTCTCTAATTTTACATTCGTGATCTCCTCGGGAGGTATAAGTAGGGGGAAGCAATATATTCGATACCTCATCCAGAAACGCACCCTCTTGAAACCTGGCGAGCAAGCTACACCGCGATGCAGAGCGCCTCTCTTGCAGAGTCTGCCACTTGAGTTTGCTAAACATCTCCGTAACGCTATCACTGTTACCAAATAACCCCGTGATGAAAGGCGCCGCTCTGCTTTGGATCTTCTCTGTCTCTTCCGTCAACCCGATCTGGCACGGATCCCACATTGATGAACAATACTCAAGTATGGGTCTAACGAGTGTTTTGTAAGCCACCTCCTTTGTTGAAGGACTACATTTTCTAAGGACTCTACCAATGAATCTCAACCCGGTACCCGCCTTACCAACAATTAATTTTATATGATCATGTCACTTCAAATCGTTCCGCACGCATACTCCCAGATATTTTACAGAAGTAACTGCTACCAGTGTTTGTTCCGCTATCATATAATCATACAATGAAGGATCCTTCTTTCTATGTATTCGCAATACATTACATTAGTCTATGTTAAGGGTCAGTTGCCACTCCCTGCACCAAGTGCCTATCCGCTGCAGATCTTCCTGCATTTCGCTACAACATTCTAATGCTGCAACGTCTCTGTATACTACAGCATCACCCGCGAAAAGCCGCATGGAACTTCCGACACTATCTACTAGGTTATTTATACAGGGTGTTACAAAAAGGTACGGCCAAACTTTCAGGAAACATTCATCACACACAAATAAAGAAAAGATGTTATGTGGACATGTGTCCGGAATAGCTTAATTTCCATGTTAGAGCTCATTTTAGTTTCGTCAGTATGTACTGTACTACCTCGATTCACCGCCAGTTGGCCCAATTGCACGAAGGTAATGTTGACTTCGGTGCTTGTGCTGACATGCGACTCATTGCTCTACAGTACTAGCATCAAGCACATCAGTACGTAGCATCAACAGGTTAGTGTTCATCACGAACATGGTTTTGCAGTCAGTGCAATGTTTACAAATGCGGAGTTGGCAGATGCCCATTTGATGTATGGATTAGCACGAGGCAATAGCCGTGGCGCGGTATGTTTGTATCGAGACAGATTTCCAGAACGGAGGTGTTCCGACAGGAAGACGTTCGAAGCAATTGATCGGCGTCTTAGGGAGCACGGAACATTCCAGCCTATGACTCGCGACTGGGGAAGACCTAGAACGACGAGGACACCTGCAATGGACGAGGCAATTCTTCGTGCATTTGACGATAACCCTAATGTCAGCGTCAGAGAAGTTGCTGCTGTACAAGTTAACGTTGACCACGTCACCGTATGGAGAGTGCTACGGGAGTACCAGTTGTTTCCGTACCATGTACAGCGTGTGCAGGCACTATCTGCAGGTGATTGGCCTCCACGGGTACACTTCTGCGAATGGTTCACCCAACGATGTGTCAATCCTCATTTCAGTGTAAATGTTCTCTTTACGGATGAGGCTTCATTCCAACGTGATCAAATTGTAAATTTTCACAGTCAACATGTGTGGGCTGACGAGAATCAGCACGCAATTCTGCAATCACGTCATCAACACAGATTTTCTGTGAACGTTTGGGTAGGCATTGTTGGTGATGTCTTGATTGGGCCCCATGTTCTTCCACCTACGCTCAGTGGAGCACGTTATCATGATTTCATACGGGATGCTGCTAGATGCTGCTAGAACATGTGCCTTTACAAGTACCATAAAACATGTGGTTCATGCACGATGGAGCTCCTGCACATTTCAGTCGAAGTGTTCGTACGCTTCTCAACAACAGATTCGGTGACCGATGGATTGGTAGAGGCTGACCAATTCCATGGCCTCCACGCTCTCCTGACCTCAACCCTCTTGACTTTCATTTACGGGGGCATTTGAAAGCTCGTGTCTACGCAACCCTGGTACCAAATGTAGAGACTCTTCGTGCTAGTATTGTGGACGGCTGTGATACAATGCGCCATTCTCCTGGGCTGCATCGCGGCATAAGGGATTCCATGCGACGGAGGGTGGATGCATGTATCCTCGCTAACGGAGGACATTTTGAACATTTCCTGTAACAAAGTGTTTGAAGTCACGCTGGTACGTTCTGTTGCTGTGTGTTTCCATTCCATGATTAATGTGATTTGAAGAGAAGTAATAAAATGAGCTCTAACATGGAAAGTAAGCGTTTCCGGACACATGTCCACATAACATATTTTCTTTCTTTGTGTGTGAGGAATGTTTCCTGAATATTTGGCCGTACCTTGTAACACCCTGCATATATTGTGAAAAGCAATGGTCCCATAACACTCCCTTGTGTCACGCCAGAGCTTACTTTAACGTCTGTAGACGTCTCTCCATTGATAACAACATGCTGTGTTATGTTTGCTAAAAACTCTTCAATCCAGCCACACAGCTGGTCTTATATTCCGTAGGCTCTTACTTTGTTTATCAGGCGACAGTGCGGAACTGTATCGAACGCCTTCCGGAAGGCAAGGAAAATAGCATCTACTTGGGAGCCTGTATCTAATATTTTCTGGGTCTCATGAACAAATGAAGCGAGTTGGGTCTCACACGATCGCTGTTTCCGGAATCCATGTTGATTCCTACAGAGTAGATTCTGGGTTTCCAAAAATGACATGATACGCGAGCAAAAAACATGTTCTAAAATTCTACAACAGATCGACGTCAGAGATATAGGTCTTTAGTTTTGCGCATCTGCTCGACGACCCTTCTTGAAGACTGGGACTACCTGTGCTCTTTTCCAATCATTTGGAACCTTCCGTTCCTCTAGAGACTTGCGGTATACGGCCGTTAGAAGGGGGGCAAGTTCTTTCGCGTACTCTGTGTAGAATCGAATTGGTATCCCGTCAGGTCCAGTGGACTTTCCTCTGTTGAGTGATTCCAGTTGCTTTTCTATTCCTTGGATACTTATTTCCATGTCAGTCATTTTTTCGTTTGTGCGAGGATTTAGAGAAGGAACTGCAGTACGGTCTTCCTCTGTGAAACAACTTTGGAAAAAGGTGTTTAGTATTTCAGCTTTACGCGTGTCATCCTCTGTTTCAATGCCATCATCATCCCGGAGTGTCTGGATATGCTGTTTCGAGCCACTTACTGATTTAACGTAAGACCAGAACTTCCTAGGATTTTCTGTCAAGTCGTCTGGATATGCTGTTTCGAGCCACTTACTGTCAAGTCGGTACATAGAATTTTACTTTCAAAATTCACTGAACGCTTCACGCATAGCCCTCCTTACGCTAACTTTAACATCGTTTAGCTTCTGTTTGTCTGAGAGGTTTTGGCTGCGTTTAAACTTGGAGTGAAGCTCTCTTTTCTTTCGCGGTAGTTTCCTAACTTTGTTGTTGAACCACGGTGGGTTTTTCCCGTCCCTCAAAGTTTTACTAGGCACGTACCTGTCTAAAACGCATTTTACGATTGCCTTGAACTTTTTTCATATACACTCAACATTGTCAGTGTCGGAACAGAAATTTTCGTTTTGATCTGTTAGGTAGTCTGAAATCTGCCTTCTATTACTCTTGCTAAACAGATAAACGTTCCTCCCTTTTTTATTTTCCTATTAGCTTCCATATTCAGGGATGCTGAAACGGCCTTATGATCACTGATTCCCTGTTCTGCACTTACAGAGTCGAAAAGTTCGAGTCTGTTTGTTATCAGTAGGTCCAAGATGTTATCTCCACGAGTCGGTTCTCTGTTTAATTGCTCGAGGTAATTTTCAGATAGTGCACTCAGTATAATGCCACTCGATGCTCTGTCCCTACCACCCGTCCTCAACATCTGAGTGTCCCAGTCTATATCTGGTAAATTGAAATCTCCACCTAAGACTATAACATGCTGAGAAATGTATTCCAAATTTTCTCTCAGTTGTTCTGCCACTAATGCTGCTGAGTCGGGAGGTCGGTAAAAGGAGCCAATATTAACCTAGCTCGGTTGTTGAGTGTAACCTCCACCCATAATAATTCACAGGAACTATCCACTTCTACTTCACTACAGGATAAACTACTACTAGCAGCGACAAACACGCCACCACCGGTTGCATGCAATCTATCCTTTCTAAACACCGTCTGTGCCTTTGTAAAAATTTCGGCAGAATTTATCTCTGGCTTCAGCCAGCTTTCTGTACCTATAACGATTTCAGCTTCGGTGCTTTCTATCAGCGCTTGAAGTTCCGGCACTTTACCAATGCAGCTTCGACAGTTTACAATTACATTACCGATTGCTGCTTGGTCGCCGCATGTCCTGACTTTGCCCCGCACCTTTTGAGGCTGTCGCCCTTTCTGTACTTTCCCGAGGCCATCTAATCTAAAAAAAACGCCCAGTCCACGCCACACAACCCCTGCTACCCGTGTAGCCGCTTGCTGCGTGTAGTGTCCTCCTGACCTATCCAGCGGAACCCAAAACCCCACCACACTATGGCGCAAGTCGAGGAATCTGCAGCCCACACGGTCGCAGAACCGTCTCAGCCTCTGATTCAGACTCTCAACTCGGCTCTGTGCCAAAGGTCCGCAGTCAGTCCTGTCGACGATGCTGCAGATGGTGAGCTCTGCTTTCATTCCGCTAGCGAGACTGGCAGTCTTCACCAAATCAGATAGCCGCCGGAAGCCAGAGAGGATTTCCTCCGATCCATAGCGACACACATCATTGGTGCCTGTACCCTTCATGGCATCCGGAAGGACCCTTTCCACATCTGGAATTACTCCCCCCGGTATGCACACGGAGTGCACATTGGTTTTCTTCCCCTCTCTTGCTGCCATATCGCTAAGGGGCCCCATTACGCGCCTGACGTTGGAGCTCCCAACTACCAGTAAGCCCACCCTCTGCGACCGTCCGGATCTTGCAGACTGAGGGGCAAACTCTGGAACAGGACAAGCAGCCATGTCAGGCCGAAGATCAGTATCAGCCTGAGACAGAGCCTGAAACTGGTTCGTCAGACAAACTGGAGAGGCCTTCCGTTCAGCCCTCCGGAATGTCTTTCGCCCCCTGCCACACCTCGAGACGACCTGCCACTCTACCACAGGTGAGGGATCAGCCTCAAAGTGGGCAGTATCCCGGGCAGCCACAGTCGTAGTCCGATTGGGGGATGCGTGGGACGAGCTGGCCATCCCCGACAAACCCCCATCCGGACCCCCACAGTGATGCCCATTGGCAACAGCCTCAAGCTGTGTGACCGAAGCCAACACTGTCTGAAGCTGTGAGCGAAGGGATGCCAACTCAGCCTGCATCCGAACACAGCAGCTGCAGTCCCTACCCATGCTAAAAAGTGTTGTGCAAAGAACGTCTGAACTAATCTACAAAGAGCTCCGAACAACGAATTTAAACTGGCATGTCTATAAAGCTGAGACTTAGGCGAATAGAATATTATGTCAAAGCGTATTAGTAAGCTTTCGCCATAAATTCATGTATGCTGCATCGTAGAAATGGTATCGAAATGAAACACTAGACAAAGTCGTCGAATTTACACGAATAGATCCATGATAAATGCAGCCAGCGTCCACTCTATGTGACCAACCCAACAGAAACACCGGTATGTGTGCCTTCTCTTTCAGTCCAGGTGGACACGGTAATTCAGTTCTCAATTGCTCTGACACATGATTGGTCAGTTCAGAACTGCCTCCGAAGTACAGCTATGCAGCCAAATACTGTGACATTCCCAGCAGACGAATGTCTTTGCATCTAGCCAGTGACTTGTATCTGTGATATACAGGTTGGTCAGAAACGCTCTGAAAATGTTTGTAAGACTGTTGAACGGTGGGATGTGCTGAGAAATAATCATTCTTAAGAAAAAAATTTCGATTCGTTGCGCTGTTTCCGAGTTAATTAACAATGAAGTTAGCTAATCAAGCTGTTGCGCACGCAATTCAAGCGGCCCCCCAGAGACGGTGCCGCCAATCGTATTCTTCGTTTGGTTTCCTTTAAAATGATCAAGGAAGCGATGCAAAAAGTGGAAACTGGACGGTAGTAAGGATCGACCGTAAGACAAAGGCCGAGAAGTCTCGTGTGCTATGGTCTACGCTATGAGAACACCTAGCACTAATTGTGTCTGGCTGGCCGCTTGAAATCGCGCGCTCAACGCTCTAATTAACTGGGTACTCGCGAAATTTATCGAATGCAATCATCTTGTGTAGCAGTTCTTCTTGTTGTGTCCGTGCTTGCTACGAAAATGGGATGAGAAGTTCCGCCTTACGCAAGACACCTTTTTTCTGTTTTATTTTACCCATGCATGTTTCAGCTCTTTTGTGCCATCGCCAGTGGGTTTAATTTTTGTTTTTAACTGTAAAATTGTTGATACATATTAACATTTGTGTTGTTTATAACATTATGTCAAAGTTCCACTTATAGCTTAATTGGCGAAAACTAGATGTATGCATTAGTTAACATACCTTACATGATGTTACTATCGATTTATTTTGGTAGCTATTCTGCTACACAGTATACAACTTGTCATCTGCAAACAGCGAAACGTAATTTATTTTTATATTTGTTATACATTTACGAACGGAAATGAGTCTGTATCACGTTTTTTGCGTGTAACTTACCGTTTTGAAGTTGTGGTGCGTTCTCCTGTGTTGTTGGTCGCTTGGCACTGCACTTTTTCGATATCTCAAAACACAGGCGAAGTTTCCGCTGTCATTAGATGTTTTTGTGGCTGTGTGGTGTTCATTTATTTCGTAGCGTGTTTGGCTGGGTGAGGCGCGCGAGTTTGAATTGTATTTGGCGTCAAGGGTGTGTGGTTTGTGTGGGCTTGCGTGTGTGTGTTGAGTACTAGGGCAGAGAGAGAGATAGATAGAGAGAGAGGAGAGAGAGAGAGAGGAGAGAGAGAGAGGAGAGAGGAGAGAGAGAGAAGAGAGGAGATAGATAGATAGATAGATAGAGATGACAAGTTGTATATTGTGTAGCAGAATAGCTACCAAAATAAATGGGCAATAACATCATGTAAGGTATGTTAACTAATGCATACATCTAGTTTTCGCTAATTAAGCTGTAAATGGAACTTTGACATAATGTTATAAACAACACAAATGATAGTATGTAACAACAATTTTACAGTTAAAAATAAAAATTAAACCCCTGACGCCGGCCGCGGTGGCCGTGCGGTTCTAGGTGCTCCAGTCCGGAGCCGCGCTGTTGCTACGGTCGCAGGTTCGAATCCTGCCTCGGGCATGGGTGTATGTGATGTCCTTAGGTTAGTTAGGTTTAAGTAGTTCTAAGTCCTAGGGACTGATGACCACAGCAGTTGAGTCCCATAGTGCTCAGAGCCATTAAACCCCTGATGATGGCATAAAAGTGATGAAACATGTATGGGTGAAACAAAACAGAAAAAAAGGTGTCTTGCATAAGGCGGAACTTCTCATCCCATTTATCGAATGTTTTCCTTAACAATTAATTCGTAGCACAACATGCCCTGGAACATCTTTGCAAGTTTTTCAGACTGTTTCTGTCCAGCTTGTATATGATATGAAACACGCTTTGTAACACATAGCTTTCAGCAATGTCAGTTACGATTGCAATTGGCATGGAAACATGGAGAGCGAACCGCGTATCAGTGGAGACGTACTGCCTAGTCGGATGGATCATGTTTCTCGTTGCACCATAATGATAGTCGTGTACCGATACGGTGTCATTAGTGCTGTTCGAAACGCTCATCATGGCATGGACACAGGGTAGTATTGTGCTATGGAGGACATTCACATGGGCTTCCTTGGAATCTGTGGAAGTAATCGAAGGCACCATGACAGTTATGGACTAGATGAACTTTAAAACGTACCATCTATAACCCATCACGTTCTTGAATAGGGAAAATTGAAACCAGTAGCTATTCTGTAATTCAAACGTTGTTTATTGAAAACATGTTACAGTTTAGACACGAAAAAGCTTCATTTTTAGACCCCAAGCGTAGTCTGCCATCAACATACGCACCAGAATGACAAAGACAAACGGAGACTTCAAATTTACAGTACAACTTGTTCAGCATGTTACACCCAGTAACAAGCTCACAAACGTTCAGACATGAACTGAAACTCCACAGGACATGGAAGCTTGCATCAATAGATCCATGAAAAGTGCAGGAAAGGCCCATTTGATGCGACTACCCCAACGGAAACACAAGTGTGCCTTGTCTTTCAGTCCAGTCATAAGACCAGAGTCGTACTACAGTGGGTTCGAAGAGCACGATAGTGGAACTACCTTGGTATCTTGGCCACCAAATTCGTCTAAATCTAAACAGTACAGAACACAGTTCGGATGCTATCGGACACTCACAAACATCCAAACCTCTAATTTGAGAGATTCGAGAGAATTGTACGTAGACATCCGTCGCCCCATACCTCCGGCAAAACTACATATGGTTTACCGAATCCGTGCCACGCAGAATAGTGATTGTATTGCACAGCGCCTCTGGGGGGCCGCTTGAATTTGCGTGCGAACAGCCTGATTAGCTAACTTGCAGTGTAAACTTGAGAACATTGTAACTATTCTGTCGGCGACTTGTTGAATCATTTACGGAATCTGAATATTTGCTCTGTCTGTAAGACGAGACAGGTGGGAAAAAAATAGGTGACTTTATTATTTCGAAAGGAATCGCCAAAACTGTTAGTACATTTATCCCACTGTGACACAAAACATTCAATACCTTCATGAAAAAAAAATTGCAGTTGCCTACAAAACCATGTTTGTACCCTGGCGTGCACTTCTTCCGCTAAAATAAGTCGACCGTCACGAAAGGTTTTCTTCGGGACTACAAAAATGTGAAAATTGCGTGGAGACTGTTTGGAGGATGTGTAAGAGGTTCCCAGCGAAATTTCTGCAGTGTACTAAAAACAACCTTGACGACATGCGGGTCTCATATTTTTGGAGCCCTGAAGAAAGACATTTGTGTTCTTCGATTTGTTTAGGGAGAACAGGTGTACGCCTGGGTACAATCACGGTTCCGTAGAGAACCGATGACGTCGCTGTTTGCTCCCCTCCCCCAAATCAACCAACCAACCAACCGTAGACAACTGGAAACATTTTGCATGAAGGCATTGGCCATCTTGCCTCACAGTGGGATAAAATATCTACTAACAGTTATGGCGATTACCTCTGAAATAACAAACAGTTAACTTCATTTTATTCCCATCTGTCTTGTTTTCATTTGACTGCCCCTTATATGTTTCGCCGATGGATAACTCAACCGTATTACTGATTATCGCATCATTAAGTATATTGTAGTACTATCGCTATAGTTCTAGTCAGACACAGCATTCCCTAGTTCCAAGCCTTAAACACAATCCTCTTCCAAACTTGCATGGACAACAGTGGATTCTCGTCCACACAAGGGAAAAATGATATTAGTTACAGGTTATGCAGAAGATCTAATAACCGTATAACCGTTTTGAATTTACACATTTATGTACTTTAATCATTAAGAGAATGTAATCATCACACGATAAGATAAAAATTCTTATTCGTTCTGCCGGCCGGAGTGGCCGAGCGGTTCTAGGCGCTACAGTCTGGAACCGCGCGACCGCTACGGTCGCAGGTTCTAATCCTGCCTCGGGCATGGATGTTTGTGATGTCCTTAGGTTAGTTAGGTTTAAGTAGTTCTAAGTTCTAGGGGTCTGATGATCTCAGAAGTTACTCCAATAGTGCTCAGAGCCATTTGAACCATTTTTATTCGTTCCAAGATTCTCTCTGTAATGACAAACGTTCTGGATGCAAATTAACATCTATCTGAATCTATATCTGCATAATCACCCTGCATTTCGCAGTTAAGTATCCGGCAGAGGATTCATCGAACCACCTTCAAGCTATTTCTCTACCGTTCCGCTTTCGAACTGCGTTCGGGAAAAACGAACACTTAAATCTTTCCCTGCAAGCTCTGATGTCTCTTATTTTGTTTTGATGATAATTTATCTCTACGCCAACAAAATATTTTCACTCTTTGAGGACAAGAGAAAGTTTCATAACAAGATACCGCAACAACGAAACACACCTTTGTTTTAATGATTGCCATCCCAACTCGCGTATCACATTCTTGGCACTCTCTCGCCTTTTTCGCATTAATACAAAACGGGCTGCGTTTCTTTGGTCTTTTTTGATGTCCTCCGTCAATCCTAACTGATGCGGATCCTACACTGCACAACAGTACACCAGAAGAAGGCGGAAAAACGTAATGTGCGCAGTCATTTTTCTAGACCTGTTGCATTTTCTAAGTGTTCTGTCAATAAATCGCAGTCGTTACTTAGTGTCAATTCCCACTTTTCACACCATACTGACATCGAGTCTAAATCATTTTGTAATTGTTTTTGATCATGTGATGACTTTTACAAGACGGTGAATGTCACCATCAGCTGCAAACAATCTGAGTGGGCTGCTCGGATTGTCTCCTAAATCGTTTATCTTGATCATGAACATCAGAGAGCACGCAGCAGTTCCTTGGGGAAAGCCGGATATTACTTCTGTCTTACTCGATGACTTTCCGTCAGCTATTAGAACCGTGACCTTTCCGGCAGGAAATCACTAATCGAGCTGCACAACTGAAAATATATCAATTTGACATACTCTGTCGATAGCACCCATTACTTCGTGAGAATAAAGAGCTTGTTGTGTTTCACGGGAACGATATTTTCTGAATCCATGTTGGCTGTTTGTCAATAAATTGTTTTTATTTTCTTCGAGGCTAAAGGTTATAGAGTCGAGTTATCGGAGCCTCGGAGAAACAAAACTGAATAACAATGTTTTGAGAACATCCATTTGGAGCTTGTTCTTACTCGTGACGAAATATACCGGGGCAAAGAAAAAAAAAATATATATGTTGCGCCTGCTTACAATGACGGAAAAATATCGCAACCAAGAGGGAGTTGATAGGCGTGTTTATGCATCTGAAAGATGATGTCTACTGCAGTTTCGCGCCAGTAGTACAAGCGGCTGAAGTCCCTCCAGGGTAGCCGAGAGAGCTAACGCGCTACTTCCTGGACTCGGGTAGACGCGCTGGCCCCGGATCGAATCCGCCCGACGGATTAACGACGGCGGCCGGTGTGCCGGCCAGCCTGGATGTGGTTTTTAAGCGGTTTTCCACATCCTACTAGTTGAATACCGGGCTGGTCCCCACGTCCCGCCTCAGTTACACGACTCGCAGACATCTGAAACACGTTCACACTATTTCACAATTTACACTAGACGCAGACAGCTGGGGTATGGGGTGGCGGCAGGAAGGGCATCCGGCCACCCCTTACAAATTAACCACGCCAAATCCGTACTTAACCCTGCCGACCCTGTTCACAATGCGGGATAACGGCGGTAGCGCCACTAAGAGGATGCAAATCAGGTTTGCTTTAAATACACGCTGTAACGCTCGTGAGCGTTGGTTACTTTTGAGGCTGGACGCGGCGAGACGGTTTTAGTGAACAAGACGCCATTATCAACACCTCACTGGGTTTTAAAGAGGTCTTGTAATAGGGCTATGAGAGGCAGAAGGCCACTGTACATGACTGAAGGCGCTGTGGTCACGGAAAGGTTCGGTCGCACGAAAACCGGGGTTCGGACGGCCACGTGGCACGTCCGAGAGTGAAGACCATCGTGTCCGACGCATAGCTCTGGTGTATCGTACTGCATCTGCAGCAACAGTTTGAGCAGTAGTTGCCACCACAGTGACACAGCGAACTGTTAAAAATCGATTACTTGGAAGACAGAAGCCCTGTAGCGTGTATTCCACAGATTCCAAAGCACCGCCATTTGCGACCTCACTGGTGTCAAGCCTGAGCTCTCATTGGACGGTGGGATGGAGGTCTGTTGTGTTTTATGATGAATTTGATCTTGGTTTTCCACAGCAACATCATCAAATATGAACACTGTGTTTGCTTTACTTTTTCCGGTGGAGGGATATCACTGCTCTCGTGTATGTCACACCATCTACACCTTGCAGAATCTCCTGTAATAGTTGGTATTTGGACTGAAACAGTGTTTTTGAAAATACACATACATGCTCAAAGCGCACACCATCCGGATGTGTTAGCAGCCACATGAGAACATCTGTTTTGCCGCAGTTGGATGGACCTACAATTATCGAACGTATGTTGTCGGGAAGGAGTGCGCCATTCTTCTTCTTCCGGTCTTCTTGCGCACCGTCACAGCTCCAACCGCTTACAAAAAAGTCTTGATGCTTCACCCACCCTGCCATGATACCTACAACTTCAGGTACTGGCATGCAATGGGTTTTTATAGAAAATAATTAACGCTATGCCCTTTCCATGATACCGACCATTTCAGGTAATGGCGTGCAAAGGGTTTTTACGGAGAATTTAGTCAAACGATACAATTTTCTGCTGTTGCATGTTTCCGGTGAAAATACTGGGCAATAGTATTAGTACTTGCAATATAATAAGAGGTGGGAAATAAAAAACACATACATGATTATATACATTTTTTAATTCAGTAATCATACACAGGACGCGCTACATCAACTGGTCCTTCCTTTATCTTGATGCCAGTACAGAAATAGAAAATATAGCCTTCTTGTAAGCACAGAATTGTTCCTCTCAAACTTATGGGCAGTACATTTGTTTTCGCCGCCACCGTGCTTGAAACGTCCCCTTAGAACAATTATACATGACTGTGCTTAAACTGACACACAATATTTTTAGCGCAACGCAATCTGACTTTCAATAATCCCTACAAAAGAACGGCCCTGACTAACATTAACCTATACGTTTCACAAATCACTTACCTCACCAAAAATCTTCGTTACTCGAACTACTGCAATACAGCGAGCGCCACTACTTCCAGCTAAATAAAAGATTCAAACTACGGAAGGCACTAACTACTGATAGGCATAGTTAGCAAATGAAAGATTTTAATAGAGAACAAACAATGTATTTACCTCAATAGTGTTCAAAAGTCATAATGTATATAGCAGTTCATGATATCCAGTATTACAAATTTCAAAACTCCGCCATCTCTCTCCTCACATCCACCACTGCTGGCGGCTCACCACCAACTGCGCAACGCTACGCGCTGTTAACATCCAGCTGCCCAACACTACAATAGCCAACAACAATGCAAACCAGCCACAGACTGCACACAGCACAGCCAGTGATTTTCATACAGAGCGTTACCAATAAAAAAACCTATACAGTCTACTTACATGCTGACCCACGGTTCCTAGTGGTTTACATGCACACTGTTCATTCTTAGATACTATGCAGTGTCTCTATACTCAGCTTCAACACAAGGCAGCCATCTGTTCAGCCTTTCTAACACAATGGATAGTACCATCTGTAGATCGCAAAAATTTTAACCGTGGAGTGCTGTAGATAAACAGATGTATCACCTGATTTCACACGAAGTGCAGAGTCATTGTACACTATTCTAATGGACAGAGTTAGAGCAGCACAGTAAATGTCCGGAGGACGGCTCGGGTGATACTCGGCGGTCAACTGTTGCGTGATATACGCTTTTGCAAGACAGATTTCATCTCATGCCACCCCCGTAAATCGCAGTTTAATACTTTCAGCTGCACTCTTCATCTCCATCACAATACGCCACTCTCTGTCTGTGGTTGCTTCTATAATACTATGAAAACGTTTCCAACCACTAACGGTTAAATTATACATTGAAGAAAACAGTAGTGGTGCACAATGCTTAACTGGTATCTTCTCATCCACTTCATCCTCACTCTGTCCATGCATTATGACTGGAATATTCTGCGATGAAGCGTATGATGAAGACCAGTACCGACCTGCGTCACGCTGATTAGGACCTCCGGGGCACTTCAGCGAGTCAGGGGCTGGCTGGTTGTCTTCAGCCGACAATAACAGCTGATTGTCCAGCTCAATCCAGCTGATCAGGTGCGCGACAGGATCCGAGGGTGCTGCCACTGCTGCGAGGACACATCGCTGTTGCAGACCCCGGCAGGCTGGAGGACGTTGCATCTGCTGATGAGCAAAGAAGAAAAACCGTTATAAGCGATGATAGACGCACACCGCAGTAAACACGTACATTAAGAAGGGGGTACTTACTCTTCCTCGGATTCTTCGGATTCCGTTGCTGCTGTGGCTGGAAGGCGCTGGACGTTCTAGAGTGGCGCTTCATTCTGGATAACTGACCGCAACTGAGGCAGCAGAGGTGCTGGGCCCGCCTAAAGTCCCCGTTGTCATCGGATGTTGCGTTCCTATTGGCTACTAACAATTTCAAGCGCCTTTGGTGATTTAATTGCGCTAGGGGGTGCAACTGGGCTTTCTGCCCAGGAGTACCGGGGTTCGAGTCTCGGAAAGGATACCACCAATTTTAATTTCCCTCCAATTCCCGGATGGGGGGTGGGGGTGGGGGTGGGGGTTGGAGGAGGGGTGGGATGTCAGCACAACCCTGGGACAAAGAAATTCCCAAGAAAATTAGAAATTCCGGCCAATAGGGTAGATTGGGAAGAGAGAGAAGTGCGGGAGGGGGCTGGGGGAGACGTGCAGCTGAGAAAACACGTGACGTCATCCGGGAGCGGGGGTGGGAGTGGGAGTGGTAGGGGCGGGGGGAGATTACTTGATCAATTTAATTAATTTGCATATCAATTTGAAATCAAAATTGCGCTCTAACCTCAACTCCCTACTACTGATATATCAATGTTTTTCCTTCGATACATACACTGTAGCGCCAAAGAAACTGGTATAGCTATGCGTATTCAAATACAGAGATATGTAAACAGGCAAAATACAGTGCTGCGGTAGCCAACGCCTGTATAAGACAACAAGTGTCTGGCGCAGTTGTTAGATCCGTTACTGCTGCTACAATTACAGGTTATGAACATTTAAGTGAGTTTGAACGCGGTGTTACAGTTGGCGCACGAGCTATGGGATACAGCATCTCCGAGGTAGCGACGAAGGGATTTTCGCGTACGACCATTTCACAAGTGTACCATGAATATCAAGAATCCAGTAAAACATCAAGTCTCTGACATCGCTTCGGCCGGAAAAAGATGCAAGAACGGGACCAACGACGACTAAAGAGAATCGTTCAACGAGACAAAAATGCAATCCTTCCGCAAACTGCTGCAGATTTCAATGCTGGGCCATCAACAAGCATTAGCGTGCGTACCATTCACTGAAAAATCAACGGTATGCCGAAGGCCCACTTGTGTACTCTTAATGACTGATCGACACAATGCTTTAAGCCTCGCCTGGTCTCTCAACATCGACATTGGACTGTTGATGACTGGAAACATATTGCCTGGTCGGCGAGTCTCGTTTCAAATTACTTCAAGCGGATGGACGAATACGGGTATGGAGACAATCTCATGAATCCATGCATGTCAGCAGGGGACTGTTCAAGCTGGTGGAGGCTCTCTAATGGTGTGGGGCGTGTGCAGTTGGAGTGATATGGGACCCTCGATACGTCTAGATACGACTCTGACAAGTGACGGGTGCATAAGCGTCCTGTCTGATCACCTGCATTCATTCGTTCACTCATGTCCATTGTGCATTGCAAAGGACTTGGGCAATTCCTGCAGGACAATGCGTCACCTCACACGTCCATAACTGCTACAGAGTGGCTCCAGAAACACTCTTCTGAGTTTAAACACTTCCGCTGACCGCCACACTCCCCAGACATGAACATTTATCATATCTGGGATGCCTTGCAACGTGCTATTCAGAAGATATCTCCACCTCTCGTTCTCATACGGATTTATGGACAGTCCTGCAGGATTCATGGTGTCAGTTCCCTCCAGTACTACTTCAGACATTACTGGAGTCCATGCCACGTCGTGTTGTGGCACTTATGCGTGTTCGCGGGGGCTCTACACGATATTAGGCAGGTTGTGATCCCACAAGCATAGATGCTAGTATCTGACGCCCAGGTCGATAGTAGACAGGAGTCAATTGTCGAGCGCTGCAGGAGGCAGTGAGACGAGTGTTGAGTGCGGAGTAGTACTGGAGAGAGTCGAGCGAGCTGTGGTCCTGGAGAGACGGGCAAGAATGGTGGTCGAGTGAGTTGTAAACGGTAACATTCACCGGAGTATGACGAGTGAGCACGTCCCCCTGATCGTCGTGGGGTTGACCCTCACTAATACCGATTCGCGAGTGATATGGAACAGAAAGTGACAAGTGCCGAATTACGTGTTTCGCGTCAACCGCGTCGGCCAGCAACAACCATGGATTGCAGTGAGGATTGTTGTCAGTGTTAACCATCAGCATTGCGTGTGACGATGTACTGAAAATCAACAACCAATAAAAAGATATAACTGTGATTAGACGTGTAAGACGAAGGTAGCAACTGCCTCAGCATTTGTGTGTTAGTAGGAAATATATATATATCAGTTTGTACATCGCAACCTGTGTGGTCCTTAATAATAGACAAACTTTCTATCATTTCCACTATTCAATCTCAGAACAGCCGCACTCGGTTGAAATACCCCCGAAACCACAGCAGGGAAACCGATAGCCTTCATCCATTAAGCACACGGTCATATAATAATTAACTGTTTGGCAGCTACGATAAATTACACAAAACCCAGTAAAGGAATTTTAAACGGGGGTGTTTCAAGGTGTACCAGTTTCTTTGGCTCTACAGTGTAGATATTTCTTGTCGATATATCACATGGCAGATAATGATAATTTTTTTAAATATCGATTTATCGGATTCCCGATATTTTTAAAAATGATAATGAAATGGACAACCTAGCTGCAAACAGGCGTTGATATACATCATTGGGGACATGTTGAAAATGTGTGACCCGACCGGGATTCGAACCCGGGATCTCCTACTTACATGGCAGACGCCCTATCCATCTTTTTTTTCTGAATTTTATTTTTATTTTTATTTGTTTATTTTTGTTGTGTAATTGATCAGAGGCCTTGTGCGCCCCTGGTAATATGTTGAGTCACGTCTTCTCGAAATTGATGTGTTCCGTTCAATTATTCAGAAATGTTCATTGGTTCAAACAGGAAACCTTCTTCTCTCTTGGCTTAACACATTCCAGCTGCGAGGCTGGTCGTGGAAAGCGCTCCCAAGGAAGTTCGAGAAAAATTGTCAGTATTTTGGGTGAAGGACAACGACATAATGACGGTCATTGAGGTATGTCCAAAAATTGAGTACAGAGTCTACAGTTTGTCCAAATAGGTCGAGAATGGCATGTCCGCGAATCCAATTCACAGCATTGGTCTTTGTCCGAGGAAAATAGTCACGTTCCGGAAATAATAATGAAAGGGGAGTAATCCGATCCGGAATGTCCCGCGTTAGAAAAGCCACAATACGACGAATCAATTGCCAAACCTCCGCCGCCGGTCGGCAAACAAACCGATGTTCGTCATTGTCTGGCACTCCACACGTGGAACATAGAGGTGATTGGGCGAGGTGTATACGATGAAGGGGAGATTGGTTGATTTGCTTACCATTGACACTTAGGTACCAGACAGATTGAACATTCGTGTCAAGGTAACAGGCGAACACCGAGCGCCATACATGACGCCAGTCAACCAGGGGGAACTTCAGTTCAATCGGGTTAGGTGGACGACCTAATTGGAGGACATTGTATACTGCCTTTGTCTTGAATAAAAGCCTTCTTGGTAAGGTGAGGCGTAGATAACTGAGTTCAAGAAAGAAGTATCTTATATAATGGAACTGGTCCGGAACATCCGAGATCATCACTGGGGATGACAGTGAGACCGTCGTATACGCCGACAATTCCATCTGAGCCACCGAGGGCACAGAGGATAGTGCGCCGGCAGGGGACTTATCTCTTGCACGCTCCCCGTGAGACCCACATTCCCAACATGTCCACACCACTACATTCGTAGTGCGCCTCATAGATGTTTGCCCATCATACTCATTACTCGTGGCAGAATAATCTACCAACTCCCGAATGAGTTTGGAGAGAGCGTGTGCATTCACACAAGAAGGTCAATGGCCGGGAAGCCATATTTTAACTACATATGACGTAGTATCTGTTCCAGAAAGAACAGTTTACCGTTGATGACCATGCAGGTTTACTAGAATGAAAATGGTCATGAAAAGTAACTGTTCTTTCGGGAACAGATACTACCGTCACATGTAGTTAAAATATGGCTTCCCGGCCATTGACCTTCTTGTGTGAATGCACACGCTCTGTCCAAACTCGTACGGGAGTTGGTAGATTATTCTGCCACGAGTAATGAGTATGATGGGCAAACATCTATTAGGCGCACTACGAATGTAGTGGTGTGGATATGTTGGGAATGTGGGTCAGGGATAAGTCCCTGCAGGCGCATTATTCTGTGTGCCCTCGGTGGCTCAGCTCTCCAACGTCCGGGCAACATGGTACCAAGTCGCAAATGCAAAATTCGCCACAAACCAACGTCTTCACGCCATCGGACTAACGGATTCTCCAGTTTGTTCCATTTGCCACCTCATAGATGACGATGTCCATCAACTGACTTGCGCTGCCACCAGTGGCGTCTGGAAACTTGCCCGACAATTCGTTGCCTGTTACCTCCGCGTTCCGCCTGACACGATTGACCCATGGACTTTTATCCATCCTGAGGATACTTATTTCCCCGCCACCAAAAATCATGCGATTGTATGGATCAAGGGATGGACGATCACCTGCATATATAATGATGGTGACAAATCACGCCTTGATTTCTGGCAGTACTTACAAACCGCCCACAGTGAAGTCAAACACCGACCGCGCTACCGCGCCTTCTTCGCCAATTACCTTCATGCGATCTCTGCTGACATCTGAGACTCCCCGCGCTACTTTCTACATTGTAACCCACAGTGGAGTAGGCGCATGGACACGCGCCTCCTTTCTTTTATGCACTATACCAGAAAATACTGGTTTTTCCCTCACTCCACTGTATATTGCTTCACACCTCTTAGCTTACATCAGTATTCCCTCCAATTCCCGGATGGGGGGTGGGGGTGGGAGTTGGAGGTGGGGTGGGATGTCAGCACAACTCTGGGACAAAGAAATACCCAAGAAAATTAGAAATTCCGGCCAATAGGGTAGATTGTGGAGAGGGAGAAGTGCAGGAGGGGGCTGGGAGACACGTGCAGCTGAGAAAACACGTGACGTCATCCGGGAGGGGGGGTGGGAGTGGGAGTGGGAGTGGTAGGGGCGGGGGAAGATTACTTGATCAATTTAATTAATTTGCATATCAATTTGAAATCAAAATTGCGCTCTAACCTCAACTCCCTACTACTGATATATCAATGTTTTTCCTTCGATACATACACTGTAGCGCCAAAGAAAAAATTCTTTTTTTTCCTACACCTTGTTCATAAAAAAAATTGCTCGCCTTCTAGGAGTATAATGTCTTGTGTTATTTTCGCCGGAAGGATGGCATTTCTGTAGTATTTAAGTTTGTACCAATAAAGATCTTTTGTTCATTTACCCTTCTCCTGGTGAAAAAAAACATAATAAAAATAATAAAATAAAAATAAATCAGAAAGCTACTTTGAGGGAGTGATTCAGGGACGGGAGATGGGAGACATCGCGGCCAGGCCTCGGGTTCCGACCCCTGCCCGCCTTGTCTCCACCTGCTCATAAGTAAACACTCTTAAAAAATTTTTAAAAAGTTGAAATAAAAAAAAAAGGTAACGTGCTTGCCTGTCAGGTGCATGCTGCCTCTGTTCGCCTTTCGAGCCTCTCCGAAAGCCATATTTTTAATTGTTTTGTAGCAGAGCTACAGGCAGGCAGATACAAATTCAATGAGGGAATCGTAAGATAACGGTCTAGCAAAATTCGTATTGCTTCTTTTAGTAACCCTTAGTGTCAAAGCGAAAACCTTGAAAAAAAAAAGATGGTTAGAGCGTCTGCCATGTAAGCACGAGATCCCGGGTTCGAGGCCCGATCCGGTCACACATTTTCAACATGTCCTCAATGAAGTATATCAACGCCTGTTTGCAGCTAGGTTGTCCATTTCATTCTAGCAAAGCTGCATGGTCATCAACAGTAACTGTTCTTTCGGGAACAGATACTACCGTCATATGTATTTTTAAAAACATCAACAGTCCACGTGTGTAAACCTTGTTATACTTTGTGAGGACCAGGCGCGGCTCGTGGTTTCTTTACTGGGGAAGGCTGCGGTATTTATCAATCGGAGCCAACATAGGCCTCGGGTCATGCTACAGATTAGTCTGACATAAACAACTAAGAATTCAGGGGGAGGGGTGGTGGGAATATCACTCTCTACCCATAATTTTACGTACTGTATCTTCTATAATCAGGTATTAAATATCATTAGAAGCTAATTTCGAGTTAAAATCTGTGGTTAGTGTTTTTGAACGTCATCATTACATTTTCTGACACTTTGCAGCAAATCATATGAAAAGACGCGTTTCGGAGAGGTCTTTAATGCGATGAATGTTAACTTTGCGGCTGCTTAATATTTCAGGTGTTTTCAGTTTTAAACGTAAGACGTTTATTGTGGTTTACCTCCAAAGCTCGAAGTTTACGAGTTCGCATGACGATACTGTGATGTTTTGGTGACGTCATAGGTCTTGTGCAAGTAAAACTCACTAAAATCTTGCAAAATACACTCCGAAAAAGAAACTTGCTAATATCACACGATATCAACAAAAGCAGTCAGCATCAGCAAGCAAGGAAAGTAAAGTAATGGGAAAAATTTCGCGCGCTTTGTTTTCTAATCACTTATGAAACTCTCGCTAGATGGGAGTACTGTTATGTTACTGTAGTCTAGTGCACTCTGGCGGGATATTTGCAAACTTATTCTAAATAACCAATGACAGAAACAAAAGAACTATGTAAAACATTATCAAAACAATAATACTAAACGTCGATTAGTGACGCATCGAAGCCTAGTAGAGATGTGCAGAGACAGAGATTGGATAGCGAAGTTTCGGCCACTCTACATTCCTTTATTACATAGATAGTGGAACGTGAAAAACGTGTGGTGGTTGGTATGACACCCTTAGGCTGCAAGCTCTGAGCCTTCTGGACGCCCATAAAGAGCAGTACTATGTAGAAGCCACGCCCCCAAACCGCTACTACATGCAGCTTACGGACGTTTCAAGGCGCAGCCTGAACACTACCAACCGCTCGGAAAACATCTATCGATACAAACAGTTCCAATAACGTTGACCGTCGTTATTTTAATCGGAATGGGAATCATGCGAAATTCGTCCTGATAATTTAAATTATGTATACGTTCTTGCGAAATTTACTTTAACATATATTTTGGGGCGGCTCCGCCTCAGAGCCTTTAATTACGAGCCGCGCCTGGTCAGGACAACGTATGCCATCAGATGTAGTGAGTGAAGGTGGCGTGCTGCGGCTGACTCTGCAGTGCCTACGGAGACACGGCCGGGGCAGTGCGTGGGGTTAGCAGGCCAGAACGGCGCGTTGCGTGCTGGGCGCGGCTTTTTGCCCGCCGGCCGCCGGCTGCCCGCCCCTGCGAGCCGGCTGCCCGGGGAGCGCGCCGCGCTGATGGATGGCCGCCGCCGGCGGCGTCGACGCGCCCTCATCACCGGCGCTGCCCGCAATAATAATAAAAAATAAGCGCAAACGCCCCCGCTGTCAGCGGCCGCCTGAGCAAGTGAGACGGATTTCTGCACTTCCTGCCCCCGAGCCCAGTCCCCATCCATCTTCTCTTTCTTCAGCGGTTTTTTCCACGATGTCCGGCGCAACGAATATGCTGCTCGTATCGCGCCACTGTTCCTATTTCCACTGAGAGTGAGATTAGTCCCCCACGTCGATCTCCGGAATGGGACTGCCAAGGAGGAGGTGCCCGTAAGGAAATTATTGAAGAATTGTCGAAAGGGTAAGATTTTTACGTTTCGGAACGTGGTACATCAGTAGTCCGAAAACGATAGGAAAGCTAGAAAATTGTGCCAAGGGAAATGTAAAGCCTTAGTCTATTTATAATAGCAGCCAAGTCAAGTGGAAAGTGGATAAAGGCTGCTCGTCAGATGAATAATGTGAAGGGCAGCAGAAAACGGTATAACTGGAGTACAATCCGCTAGGAATAGAATGGTAGAAAAGACAGAGTGTTTCTTTGAGGCATTCAATGATAGGAGTGGGTCGAATACTGTGGCTTTAAAACAGCCATTGTTAGTTACTCACCTTCAATACTACAGAGACAGCTTTCGATTCAGAAGTTTGATGGCTGAGACTCGTACTTAGAAACTCATAGGAGGGGGGATTGGGAAGGGAGGGAGGGGGAAGGACAGTGGCAACGAAATGAAACAGAGAAAGAGATTTGTTTCAAAAGATATCTAAAGCAGATATGCTGTTGGTTGACTAGATAGGAAACCGAAACTACTGGCCATTAAAATTGCTATACCACGGAGATGTGCTACACACGTGAAATTTAACCGACAGAAGAAGATGCTGTGATATGCAAATGATTACCTTTTCAGAGCATTCACACAAGTTTGGCGCCAGTGGCGACACCTAAAACATGCTGTCATGAGGAAAATTTCCAACCGATTTCACATACACAAACAGCAGTTGACCGGCGTTGCTGGTGAAACGTTGTTGTGATGCCTCTTATAAGGAGGAGAAATGCGTACCATCACGTTTCCGACTTTGATAAAGGTCGGATTGTAGCCTATCGCGATTGCAGTTTATCGTATCGTGACATTGCTGCTTGCGTTGGTCGAGATCCAATGACTGTTAGCAGAATATGGAATCGGTGGGTTCAGGAGGGTAATATGGAATGCCGTACTGGATCCCAACGGCGTCGTATCATTACCAGTCGAGATTACAGGCATCTTATACGCATGGCTGTAACGGATCGTGCAGCCACGTCTCGATCCCTGACTCAACAGATGGGGACGTTTGCAAGACAATAACCATCTGCACGAACAGTTCGACGACGTTTGCAGCAGCATGGACTATCAGCTCGGAGACCATGGCTGCGGTTACCCTTGACGCTGCATCACAGACAGGAGCGCCTGCGATGGTGTACTCAACGACGAACCTGGCTGCACGAATGGCAAAACGTCATTTTTGCGTATGAATCCTGGTTCTGTTTACAGTAGGATGATGGTCGCATCCGTGTTTGGCGACATCGCGGTGAACTTACATTGTAAGCGTGTATTCGTCTTCGGCATACTGGCGTATCGCCCGGCGCGATGGTATGGGATACCATTGGTTACACGTCTCGGTCTCCTCTTGTTCGCATTGACGGCACTTTGAACAGTGGATGTTACATTTCAGATGTGTTACGACCCGTGGCTCTACCCTTCATTCGATCCCTGCGAAACCCTACATTTCAGCAGGATAATGTACGACCGCATGTTGCAGGTCCTGTACGAGCGTTTCTGGATATAGAAAATGTTCGACTGCTGCCGTGGCCAGCACATTCTCCAGATCTCTCACCAACTGAAAACGTCTGGTCAATGGTGGCCGAGCAACAGGCTCATCACAATAGGCCAGTCACTACTCTTGATGAATTGTGGTATCGTGTTGAAGCTGCATGGGCAGCTGTACCTGTACACGCCATCCAAGTTCTATTTGACTCAATGCCCAGGCGTATCAAGGCCGTTATTACGGCCAGAGGTGGTTGTTCTGGGTACTGATTTCTCAGGATCATATGTCAATTCTAGTACAATATACTTGACCAATGAATACCCATTTATCATCTGCATTTCTTCTTTGTGTAGCAATTTTAATGGCCAGTAGTGTATAAATATGTTACTAAAGTTATATGGAGTTTGTGATGCAAGTGACGACGCTACTATTACTACTTAGCGTAACTGATAGTGATAGAAAACTATTATTTCTAAGTTAGTGAACCAGATTCATAATTGTCCGTTTGTGGTGGTGCATTCATACTGGGTATCGAAACAACACAACAGAGTAGAATCAACAGAAATAGAGTAAAAAGTGCTGTTTTTGGCAAGTGTGTGAGATGAAAAGCTTTTTGCATCTCTTTCGTAACCAGCCTTTTGACTAGTTTTGTGAGGACCGCCAGCTCCAACTCAGAACAGCACTTGCTCAAAGAATCTTCAATTATATGTATATTGAATGTGTTCAAATCTGTCTTCCTCTACAGCTTTTCCCTTTACGATTCCCTCTAGTACTACGGTAGTTATTCCTTAACGTCGCAACACATGTCCGATAAAACTGTTCCTTCTTCTTGTCAATTTTTTTCCGTATGTTCCTTTCTTCGACGTTTCTAAGGAGAACATCCTCGTTTCTTATCGGTCCACCTAATTTTCATCATCTTTCTATTGCATCACATCTCAAACGCCTTGATTCTTTTCTTTTTCGGTTTTCTCAGAGTCTATGATACACTTACATACGACGCTGTGCTCCAGACGTATTACACATTCTCAGAACGTTCTTCCTCAATTTAAGCCCAATGTTGTTGCTAGCAGACTTTTTTCGCCAGAAATGCTCTGTGGTATTATGCTTTTTATGTCCACCTTTCTTCGTCCTTCATTTGTTACTTTGCTTCCAAGGTAGCTGAATTCCTTCACATTTCTAATTCGTTGTCACTAATCAAATGTTTGTCCCTCATCTCATTTCTGCTATTTCTTATTACTTTTTCGGTTTACTCTCAACCAATTCTGTGCATTCATTCAGCAAGTTTTGCAATTCTTCCTCACCGCAGATAGCAATGCCATCAACGAATGGTATCATTCATATCCTTTGCCTTGTATTTTAATCCCACTACTGAATCTTTCTTTTTTTCTCGTCATAGTTTCTACGACTGGTAGATTCAGCAGTAGGAGCGAAAGACTGTGTCCCTGTCTTACACCCTTCGTAACCTGAGCACTTTGTTTTTGATCTTCCGTTCCCATTATTTCTTTCCGGTTGTTGTACACTCTGTACTTTCATTTTCAAAATTCTGTATTTTCCGAATTATTACACGTACAGATATGACTGATGGACGAATAGATCCCTATAGTCTCCGAGTTTGCATTGTGCCCACAAGTTGACATTACGAGCCCAACGTCGTGGTAAAAGGGCAACAAAGCAAGAAAAGAGTTTTTTTGCCGTGGAATTAGGAGGTGTTTATCTGTTACAATAATGCTCTGAAAAGGTATAACATCTCTAATTCAGAATGAATTTTGGAAAAGAACTGCCATGTCAATAGAGCATTGGGCGTTTATATCGATAGTTTAGGGACACTGGTTGTCTCTATAAACAGAAAATTTCCGGTCCAGCAAGTGCGTCAGATGCAACCGTGGAGTGGGTGAGAGAAAGTTTCGTACCCAATTCAATTAAATCAACGATCCGCAGAGCCCGCGAACTTGGAGTAGCGCAGAAAACTGTGTGGAAGGTTTTGCAACAGCTGTTATATATCAAACTGTCTCATCTGCAGCTCGTGCCACAGTTAAAACCTTCAATTTTGCATCACGTTGCAGGAAACACTCGAGGAGAATCATTTAGGCACTAAGTTGATATTCAGCGCGAAACAACCTCTCATTTATCTGTAAGGGTTAAACATCACAGTGCGAGAGTGTGGTGCACTGAAAATACTCATGAATTTGAGGCGCATGAACGAGATTTGCCGAAAATTAATGTTTTCTCTACACTTCTGACACTGCCAGCGTGGGGGCGATCTGTAATACTTCTGTGGAATATAGCACGAAGCTATATGGATTTTTCTTCTGTGAGAAAATTGTGGAACCTCTTATCTTGGTATGCTGCAGTAGTGGTTGTTTCCACAACTGACTACTTATTCCGTGAATTTCATCTTCCAACAAGACGACGCACCCTCTCACTGGAGCATCGACGTTCGTAGCTGATTAAACGACTTCGTGCTCATGCGTAGTGTATATCAGCCGCCTTTACCTATAGCTTTCTTAGATTTTCGAACATCTTGTAGCGTTTAATGTTGTCGAACGCTTTTTTCTGGTCGACAAATCCAGCGTCTCTTTATTTTCCTTTAATCTTGCTTCTGTATCAGCCTGAACTTCAAAACTGGCTCTCTGGTGCCTTCACCTTTCCTGAAGTCAAACTGATCTTCATCTAGCAGATCCTCAATTCTGTTTTCCATTCTTCTGTGTGTTATTCTAGTCGGCGACTTGGATGCATGAGCTGTTAAGCTGACTGTGCGTTAATTCTCGCACTTGTCGCCTCTTGCTATCTTCGAAATGGGGTGGATGATGTTTTTCCAAAATTCTACGATATGTCGCCAGTCTCATACATTCTACACACCAACGTGAATAGTCGTTTTGTTGTCAGTTCCCTCAGTGATTTTAGAAATTCCGGTGAAATGTTGTTATCCCTTCTGCCTTATTCGATCTTAAGTTTTCCAAAGCTGTTTTAGATTCTGATTCTAATTCTGGATGCCCTGTCTCTTCCCTGTCGACTCTTATTTCTTCTTCTGTCGCGTCATCAGACACGTCTTCCCATCTTCAATGTACTCTTTCCACGTATCCGCTCTCTCCTCTGTATTTAACAGTGGAATTACCATTGCACTTTTAATGTTACACACCCTTGCTTTTAATTTCACCGAAGATTGTTTCGACTTTTCTGTACACTGAATCCATCCTTCCAACACTCATTTCTTTTTACGTTTCTTCACATTTCTCAAGCAGCCATTTCGCCTTAGCTTCTCTGTACTTATTTCGTTTTTAAGTGAGTTGTATTTCTGTATTCCCGTATTTCCATGCCACGTTCAGTTGCTGCACAGCGGAAGGCGTTCCGAGACGGTATTGGGAGGTATTCCATGACTTTTGTCACCTCAGCGTATGATCACCGATTACCACAGCGTACAAACACATTCCTATTATTGGCGATAGGGAAGCTACGAACGGAAACGGCACTAAACCCGGCGTGATTTAGAGCACACGTTTGCTGATCTACGGCAACCGGACGAGGTACGCGAATAAGCAAAACTGCAGCACCCCGAGCGATCTACGGGTTAATTTAAAATCCTCCGATAGCCCGTGTGCGACGTCGGGCGCGCAATCACGCATGTACAAACACGCATTAGTATGCATTGCAAAACTCTGTAATGCACCGCCGTTTGAAATGTAAATTTTTCGGAAGGCGGTCCGGCGCCAGCCCTTCCCGGCGACCGCCCTTGTCTTGACATGCAAAATAAGTCTAAGAATCGGCTACCCTGCCCCCTACGTGGAGCGGGGACGCTCCCCTTCTTTTTAAAAAAAGGCGCAGGAAGCGGCGGCAGTGACGTCACGCGGCCGGCCGCCGCCATTGGCTGGCATATCAATCGCGGCCCGCGGCGGCAGCTTCCTCCGTCTACTGTGGCTCCCCTCTGTTATTGTTGCTGCGCGGGGGGCGGAACCATATTTCCAAGCGGCGCGGCGCGGCGGTGCATTTTATAGCGTGGCAGCCGGCGGGCTGTTTTACAAGGCTGCGCAAACAGCCAGCCAGCCACATGTCTGGGGAGGCGGCGCTCTGCCTCTCGCGGGCTCACCTGAGGGCACGGCTGGGGACACGCTATCGAAAGAATACGATCGATATTTTACTCGTCGTAAGCAAGCTACCTAATCATCAAATCATCGTAGGAAAAGTATCGATACTTATATCTTTTACGATGATTAGAGCTGATACTGCCGGCTTCGATCTCACCATCTCTTGGAAATTAGAAAACCACTTCAGCTCTATGAAAATCTTTTTATTGGACTAACAACCGGTTTCTTGGCATTACAACCTCATCTTCAGATGAACATCTAGATATAAACGTTTTAGTGGTCCTTGTTTTTTTCGATTTTCGTGTTTCTTTACGTATACACCGCTAGCTTTTTTCGTTTGGTTGTGAGAAGAATTTTGAGACATATTTTGTTGAAACTGAAGACGAGGAACCTATGCCGCAGTGGCCAAGAAATTGCTTCATGTCACTACGTGTTTATTAAAAAACTAGAAACCCGCCTCGATTGCGAAAAAAGCACCTAGTGTTAACCTAGGTTTCCGCGTAGATAATTACACCTTCTTCAGAACAATAAAACCCACAAGTGCCTAAGAAGACCTTTGTCAATGATTAAAAGAACACCATAGCTATACATTTATAAAAAAAAAAAGGAAAACACAAACAGTGCATATGTACAAAGTCAAAACCACTACTTAACTTAATGGTGTACGCTCCACCTCACACCGGCCTGTGTTCGATGGGCCATGACCCGCCATAAACTGCAGCTACAAATGGTCGCTCACTTACCAAACCTTTTAATCATTGACAAAGGTCTTCTTAGGCACTTTTGGGTTTTATTGCTCTGAAGAATGTGTAGTTATCTACGCCGAAACCTAGGTTAACACTAGGTGCTTTTTTCGCAATCGAGGCGGGTTTCTAGTTTTTTAATATATTAACTAACGATTGCTGACGCGCTGCGATGTTGAAGGTTCTCACTACGTGTTGTTTATTACTGCTTATGCGAGTGCTTGACTGGTATCATACTCCAGAATGAAATTTTCAGTCTGCAGCAAAGTGTGTGTTGATATGAAACTTCCTGGCAACTCGAACTCCGGACTCGAACTCGTGATCCGCGGCGAAATGCTCTACCGACTGAGCTACCCAAGCATAACTCATGACACTCCTCCATCCCCTCTTCAGCTTCACTTGTGCCAGTACCTCATTTATTATTTCAGTCAAGCTCTCGTGCGAAACGCTGGACTACCATTCCTGGAAAAAAGGATACTGCGGAAACATGGCTTAGACACAGCTTTGGCGATGTTCCCAGAGTGATGAGTTGATTTCACTCAAGAGTTTGGCTATGTTGAAGAAGTTAAGCATAGATTTCCGTTTCTTAAATTAGGTTCCTTTTTCTTCGGGTGCAAACACTTACTAGCTTAGTGCCGAAGAGGTTACGAAAAATCAAAGGTGACATAGGATACGGTGGAAAGAGGAGTAAAGCTAATGCAAGATTCCAACTCACTATTAATTTTGCAGTGTGAGCAAGATCGCTAGAATAATAATGATCGTAACACAAATAACCTAAAAGTAAACTGTGCTAAAACTAGTACTGATCTATGCTCCATTCACACATTTTGTAAGTTCTGAAACGACCCCTTCGAAAAATTTATAAATGACAGTGCTGGTAAACCTTTTACGTTATTTAATTTTCAAACAGCTGAGCAAAACTGAACGTACTCAGACATTTCTCTCTTTACTTATTCTGATCAACAGTAAACTGACACACAATATTTTTTTAGCGCAACGCAATCTGACTTTCAGTAATTCCTACAAAAGAATGGCCCTGACTGACAATAACCTATACCTTACCTCACAAAAATCGTCGTTACTCGAACTACTGCAATACAGCGAGCGCCAATACTGGCAGCTAAATGAAAGATTCTAACTACTGAAGGCACTAACTACTGATAGGCATAGTTAGCAAATGAAAGATTTTGGTAGAGAACAAACAATGTATTTACCTTAATAATGTTCAAAAGTCATATATATATGTTCATGACATTCAGTCTCACAAATTTCGTTTTTCTGACGGACATACGTCCAGATCGTCCGCTCTCAAAAGTCTGCCATCTCTCTCCCCACATCCACCACTGCTGGCGCCTCATCTCCAACAGCGCAATGCTACGCGCTGTTCACATCCAACTGCCCAACACTACAATAGCAAATTCCAACAATGCCCACCAGCCACAGACTGCACACAGCACAGTCAGTGATTTTTATACAGAGCGCTACGTGGTGTTACCAACATAAAAAACCTAAATAACCTACTTACAGTCCTTTAACATAATAGTACTTAAATTTCTCCCATTTAAATATATTTAGGAGCATCTCCAAAAAATACGCATACAGGTTGATTTCAATCGTTTATTCCAATAAAAAAATTCACATACTTGTTTCAATATATACGTCTTATTTAAATACGTAAGTCCGCTGCGGTGTGGGTTGATATAAATTAATTGCAATGAAATTTGTCACATTATCAAAACTTGCCTAAAATAAAAAGATGGAAATGGTGATAAAATCGCTTTATATTTTTTTGTAACTCCATGGACCACCTTGATGATACTAGTCAAGCACACGCATAAGCAGTAATAAACAACAAATAGCGACATAACTCAAATTCTCTGCCACTGCGGCATGGGTCCCTCGTCTTCAATTTCAACAAAATAGATCTTAAAATTCTTTTTAAAACAAAACGAAAGGAACTAGGGTGCGTGCGCGAAGAAACGCAAATTCTAAAGAAATAAGGACTTTTCTTAACAATTTTATTTTCACATTAGAGCCTGTACTTTAATCTACTTTTCAACGTAATTCCCACCAATATTAATGCACTAATCGTACTGTATAGTCAGTTTTTGAATACCATCCTAGTAAAAATCTGCTACCTGAGCAGGTGACAACTGCACAAAACATACTGCTTCACACTTGAGGAAACTCATCATATAACTTGGAAATCGTAAAGCGTCTGTTCATTCATTTTTTCGTCCACTTTCTGCACCAGATCGTCAGTAACGACTGAAAGCAACACACTTTGTTCCTCATTGCGCATATTCGTGTGGCCATCTTTAAATGTTCTCACCCATTTCCCATCGCTCATAATGTTTTCTCCACACACTTCACTGATCTGAAGATGAATTTCAGCTACTTTCACACCTTCAGCGCCAAGAAAACGAAAAAGCTAGCACGTCACAGTTGGCGGAATTCTCAATTAGAGGAGCCATTTCAAATAATCACAACAAAAGTAAACACGCCGAATATATATGGGAATTAAAATATACTAAAAAGTACAGACTTCCATGTAAAAATAAAATTGTTAAGCTAAGTCTATTTGTTTTATTTTTATTTCATAACGGCACTTACTTCAAAACCACTCTAGTGTAAGCGCCTAATCTTAAACGTAGTTGTTATAGAAAGTACTCACATATCTCACGTCATACGATGATCAACACTAGAGTTATACATTTTTTAAAATCTGTAACACAAACAATTTTTTGTGCCTAGGAGTTTAGAAGTGATTTTAGGTGTGCAGAGGGCATTGAATCTAAATATGAAATCAATGTCTGTGTATCTGCTCTACCTTTTTAGGTTAATTATTCTTTTAATGTGCTGTTCTCCACAAAATGTGCAATTCTAACTCCATTTGGGTAATTCCAAATCACGTATACAAGGATGGTTCCTGTATATTTGCCCTGTTGTCAGCCTGCCAAGGCAAATCTACCCAACAGGGTAAGCATCTGGTAACTTGCGCGACCTTCTAAGCTAGGTTTGAGGTTCCTTTTTGAGTTCCAGTCGGACCACGTAGAGTGAAGTTGGTACCGCATGACATTTGTGTTTAAGGAAGGGTCATTATAAACTGAAGCTAAAATGTACTGTGTTTTAGATTGCTGTATTTGTGCTGTTGAACAGAAATAAACTGAGTTCAAGAAGACGATGTGTTTTGCTACACACAGAGGATGGACAAAATATGAAACACCAAAAACAGAACACACTGACATATCTAATACGATGTAGGGAAACAGCTTCCAATCGTCTCGGAATGGATAAATACAGATCCTGTATGGTTTTCAATGGAATCTGAACAGTGACACGTTCAGAAAACGATGGAGGAGGTGGAAAGCGATCACACACCCTTCTGTCCAAAGTAAACCACGAAGGCTTAATAATATTGACGCCTGATGACTGAGGTGGCTAAGGAAGATGCGACAGTTCATCCTCGTGCTCACAAAACAAGTACTGGACGGAAAAATTGGAAATTTGTGCTAAGGCCTTATGGGACCAACCTGCTGAGGTCATCGGTCCCTAAACTTACGCACTACTTAATCTAACTTAAACTAACTTACACGAAGGACAACACACACACTCATGCCCGAGGGAGGACTCGAACATCCGCCCGGACCGTGACAAGGCGCCGAAGACTGCTCGGCTACCCCGCGCGGCCAAGTCCTGGACGGTGCGAGCTGCATGAGCAGGGGCCCTGTCGCCCTGCAACACAGCATCACCATTGGGGAACAAATACTGTACCGTGCGACGGACGTAATCAGTCAAAACGGTCACATAATCCTTGGCAGTAATGAAACCTGGCAGATTAAATTTTGGATGCATGGAATACCACGATATGGCTGCCCTAATCAGCACCGAAACCTGCCCCCGTTTTGCTCTTGACTGCAAGCTGTCTAAGTCGTGGGCTCTGGACGGCGTGCGTCAGACGTAAATTCGGTCAGAAACTGGAAACGTGCTAAACAAGATTCAACTAACCAAATGTCTTTATTGTGTTCCGTTGCTCCATAGTCTAGTATTTTATGGTCTCGGCACCACGTTTTCCTGTTACGAGCATTTTCATCACTGATTTGTGCGTTAGGAATGCCAGCTCACCCTGCAATTCCTAGCTTATGGACCTCTCTTGGTGTTGTGTTAGTTGTGACACAGTTCGTGAGTGCGACATTCAATTCTGCAGTAACTTTTCCAGCTGTATTGCTCTTATTTTGCGCCAAAATCCTCTTCGACGACTGTTCGTCACGATCGCTTAACACGCAGTTTCGTCCGCGTTTGACCTGGCGGATTATGCGGTATAAACCTTCGAGAGGATCCTCACGAAACACAATACACTTCAGCTACCTTGCCTAGGGAAGTAGGTACCATGCGAACACCATCATTTTGCCCACGAATTCCTCTGGACTCGACGTAGTGCACTTTTCTGACCACGATTGACAATGCGACGTTTTTGAGGGCATTGCGCCGGCCGGAATGGCCGAGCGGTTCTAGGCGCTACTGTCTGGAACCGCGCGACCGCTACGGTCGCAGGTTCGAATCCTGCCTCGGGCATGGATGTGTGTGATGTCCTTAGGTTAGTTAGCTTTAAGTAGTTCTAAGTTCTAGGGGACTGATGACCTCAGAAGTTAAGTCCCATAGTGCTCAGAGCCATTTGCACCATTTTGAGGGCATTGCATAGGCGCCATTCGTGGTCAAATACGACAGCACAATGTGCAGGCTTGGCTAACATCTCCATTTATGTTCAAGGACGTAATTCTCTTGGGGTTCCCATATTTTGTCCAACTCTTTTATGCGGGATATACATGTTGAAAGAAAACAAAAGAACTGTTAGTGACTTCGTATAGAACGCTTACCTTGCACATTATGGTGTTAAGCTTGGTGATCAGGATAAGAAACCTGAGCACCGCACCAGGTGTGTAAAATCTGTACTGAAAATTTAGGACAGTGGACTACTAGCAAAAGAAAGCCTGAAATTCGGCGTATCGATGGTTTGGAGAGAATCCAAAAACCACTTCGGCTGCATATATCTGCCTAGTAAAAATTACTGGAATCAATCGGAATAACCGTAACAAGTAGACTTATCCTGAATTGGTCTGTGCAAGACTCGCGGTCCCTCACTGCCAGGAATAAGCGAACCCAACGTTTCAGCAGCTGCCAGATCTCTGTGGGGAACGTGTGTTGTCTTCCTCAAAGTTTCGACTACGATAAGTGACCTTACCAGAGATCTCAACCGGTCAAAAGAAACTTCTGAATTACTCTGAAAATTTAGGAGACATCATTGAGGAACAGGGTGAAAGATTTCACAAGGTTATTAAAACTATGGGGGTTCGTCGAATCAGTCCTTTGTTAATCCTATGTTACATCGTCTCAGTGTACGACTTTAATAATGTCTACCATAAAGTGTCGAAACCAACTATAATGTAACATTTCCTGCGTTTGGATGGCTGAATGGTACCTTACGAAAGCCAATAATAATACTAATAATAATAATAATAATAACAACAAAAACTACGAGGCCGCTACCAAGGAACGTGGGATACGTACATTTTGGCCGACTACAGTTGGAGGTCACAAAGGCGATGTTGCAAACTACATACAAGAATGTCACAGGAAAGAGGCTTCCGAAGTGTTCAGAGGCTAGTCGGTTTCATCGATGACCTTTTGCTTTATTTTAGTTCATAATAACATTTTTAGTAAGTAATATTAAAAATTCCGTTTTTAGTTTTTTATTTGAGCTAGGGATTTAACTTAAAATAAGGTAACATATATTTCAATAAAATGTTGTATCTTAGAAACTTGAGGTCCTAAGCAAAAATTGTTATATTTGAACTCAAGGCACCAGATTCATAGATATCAGCTCCAAATGTCACATTACAAAAATAACTGTTGGCCTGTGTTATAGAGAGAGATGATAGTTGATTTATCACGTTTTTAAACAGAAAAATACAAGTGTTAAATTAAGCAATTTTTTATTTTTCGTTGTAGATTACTGTTCTTGAGAATGTAGTGTAAAATGTGCCCATTTGTGGTAGAAAGGCGAATTCAGACTGAAAAAGAGTGCCGTAATTCCCAAATTCGTAAAAGTATTAAAGTGATTTCTTCCTGATAATCAAGCTTATCGTCGTAGATCGTATTGCTACGATTTCCAAGTACAGCTTTTAAATACCGTAATTTTTGAAACTTGATTATCTTAAAGCTATATATCTTTTTTTCCGCCCTTCTTCCATTCGTGTCGTGATCTGTTTATGCTAGCAAATGTGTAAACCACTATTCACTGTCTTATTATCTTCCTAAGTAGTAATTTTTCTTAAATGATTTCTCATGTTTGAAGTATTTCCCGAAGACTTCAGGTTTTTGAAACCGACTTTGTACCCTATTACCCAGCTGTCCAAATACTGCCATGTTTCACGTTCGTTAAGCTCCATTATGTCTTTTGTTTCGGTAATTCTTGCACTTAAAATATTTTAGCAACAATACAAAAACTAGCAACTAACTAGAATCGTGAAAACAAGGGGATTCCATGTGAATGATCTGCTGTCGAAACGTTGCCAACGTTGGCGAACTGTAGCAAACGTTTTCGTCCACTCATTCGTCGTTCGTGCACACACGGCTCGTTTCAATTATTGACCTGTTGGTGCTCGTGCATTCAACTGTTGAAAGTCTCTAATTGAGTTCCGAGAGCAAAACTTTGGGTAAAGAATGAAAATGTAACAAACGATTTAGTAATCATTCGGTGCGATACCTGCTGTAAAATACTGGCATGAGTAAAAGTTTGAATTCAACAAATATCGATTAACAAGTATTTCAAGTGGAAAATACTCGATACCAAGAAGTATGGGTATTTTTTTCGTGTTGTTCGGGATAGAAGTTCGCAAAAATTAATCCAAGAGGTTGCAAGATTGCCGTTTCTAATACAACTGGTTTCTCGAGTCTGATAATGTATCGTGTCCGCAGAACTAAAATTAGCAAGACGTACACAAAACGCATCGCATGTCAACCAAGTGTAGTGTCTCCAATCACACTAAGCATGCTGCATTGGGGTACAATTTATGGACTTGTTAACCTTTTTTTATTATGCGAATGTGATTGAAGTGAAAACTTTAAAAGTGAAATAAAATTCTCATAAATTGTACTATCGATTTGTCAGTTGGCAGGAGTTATCCTTGTGTTCCGACAGTTGGCAACATGTTGTAGCATCACAGGAAAGCATGCTGTGTCTGTGCAAAGTTTGCCGCCCCACTGACAACTTGCACAACGTTCAAGCAACGATCTGTGATACATTTTTTCAGTTGGTAAACCTGTGGACAGATATCACAGGATGAAAACACAGTAAGCTGATTCGTGTATACCCTGCAGCACTCGCGCAAATACTGCAGAAAACTTATAAGAGGTATGCGCGCCCTGGCCGAACACACCGCGCTATGACGGCCGAAAGCATTGCTGCAGTGCAAGCGCTTGTGAAGGAGAACGGACGTTTTACTGTAAACTAAATAGCCATTTGTTTTGGGTATTAGTGTTAGTTAAGCACACAGTACTGTCAATTACGCGCCGCGATTCAATAAAGCGTCCGCAAGGTGGGTGCCATTTCAGCTGACTGCTGGACTGAAAAATCGCGTCGACGCCTGCGAGGAATTTTTGCGTCTTTTCCAGGTAGAAGAAACTGGATTTCTGGACAGAACTGTCACAGGAGGTGAAACCTGGGAGCACCATGAGGCGAAAAGATGGGGCAAGGAATGTCACCATAGGCATTCGCGATAACCAAAAAATTTCTGCACTTAACCAGCGGCTGGACAAGTCATGTTCACTCCCTTCTGGGACACAAAAAGAACAACTTTCGAGCATTAAATTGAAAGTTGCCATGAAACCACTTTAGTCCTGCAATCAGGAGTAAATAAGACTTCTGACCACAGGTATTTGGTTTGCAACACGACATCGCTCGTTCCCATACAGCCCGCTCAACCGTACCGACAACACAGGACATGAAATATGACAGTCTATAATACCCCACTTAATTAACTAAAACTCGCCTCGATTGACCTTCATGTGTTCGGATGGCTCAGGGAAGCGCTGGGAAGCAACAATTTCGGAATCGATGACTAGCTGAAAACTGTGATAATCGAGTAGCTGTATTCATCACAAAAAGCATCCATGCACTTCCGAAGCAGCGATATGTATGCATTGCACGTCGTGATATAATTAATTTTTCTATATAATATCATTTGCATAATTTGAAATAATTAAGATTTCCGTTTGAATCATGCAAAAAGCCCTCCACTCATACTAAACCTCCAGAAATGCCTCAGTTTAGCCGGTGAGTCGGTAAATGGTGGTATAAGGGGCGTACACTATAACTGGTCACGCTTTTCCACCAGAGTTTTGCGATAATTAAGCCACTCCGTCCGTAACTGACGTAGTGAGTCGTCGCGTAGGAATTCGTCCTACCTCTGGTGTGGAGATGCTCTAGTAGTTTTATGTCCCCTTGCAGAGCCGCAGCAGCACCATCTGATTCTGAAAGTGCAATACACTGTCTATGTTTTACGCAATGAAGAGAAAAGAAGTTTCTTCTGTGCAAATAACTTTCACACAGGATGCCACTACGGTGCCTCTATTTAAGAAACGCCGAAAAGTGAACTTTTTCGTACTGATTATAAGCTAACTGTTAACGGTACGAGGGCATGGTCTACCGCTTGACAAGATCGAAAGGCAGCCTATCAACGACTGCTGACTGTGGAGCACAGTCTGCAGCTTGAGCGTACAATCGATATACACTCCTGGAAATGGAAAAAAGAACACATTGACACCGGTGTGTCAGACCCACCATACTTGCTCCGGACACTGCGAGAGGGCTGTACAAAAAATGATCACACGCACGGCACAGCGGACACACCAGGAACCGCGGTGTTGGCCGTCGAATGGCGCTAGCTGCGCAGCATTTGTGCGCCGCCGCCGTCAGTGTCAGCCAGTTTGCCGTGGCATACGGAGCTCCATCGCAGTCTTTAACACTGGTAGCATGCCGCGACAGCGTGGACGTGAACCGTATGTGCAGTTGACGGACTTTGAGCGAGGGCGTATAGTGGGCATGCGGGAGGCCGGGTGGACGTACCGCCGAATTGCTCAACACGTGGGGCGTGAGGTCTCCACAGTACATCGATGTTGTCGCCAGTGGTCGGCGGAAGGTGCACGTGCCCGTCGACCTGGGACCGGACCGCAGCGACGCACGGATGCACGCCAAGACCGTAGGATCCTACGCAGTGCCGTAGGGGACCGCACCGCCACTTCCCAGCAAATTAGGGACACTGTTGCTCCTGGGGTATCGGCGAGGACCATTCGCAACCGTCTCCATGAAGCTGGGCTACGGTCCCGCACACCGTTAGGCCGTCTTCCGCTCACGCCCCAACATCGTGCAGCCCGCCTCCAGTGGTGTCGCGACAGGCGTGAATGGAGGGACGAATGGAGACGTGTCGTCTTCAGCGATGAGAGTCGCTTCTGCCTTGGTGCCAATGATGGTCGTATGCGTGTTTGGCGCCGTGCAGGTGAGCGCCACAATCAGGACTGCATACGACCGAGGCACACAGGGCCAACACCCGGCATCATGGTGTGGGGAGCGATCTCCTACACTGGCCGTACACCACTGGTGATCGTCGAGGGGACACTGAATAGTGCACGGTACATCCAAACCGTCATCGAACCCATCGTTCTACCATTCCTAGACCGGCAAGAGAACTTGCTGTTCCAACAGGACAATGCACGTCCGCATGTATCCCGTGCCACCCAACGTGCTCTAGAAGGTGTAAGTCAACTACCCTGGCCAGCAAGATCTCCGGATCTGTCCCCCATTGAGCATGTTTGGGACTGGATGAAGCGTCGTCTCACGCGGTCTGCACGTCCAGCACGAACGCTGGTCCAACTGAGGCGCCAGGTGGAAATGGCATGGCAAGCCGTTCCACAGGACTACATCCAGCATCTCTACGATCGTCTCCATGGGAGAATAGCAGCCTGCATTGCTGCGAAAGGTGGATATACACTGTACTAGTGCCGACATTGTGCATGCTCTGTTGCCTGTGTCTATGTGCCTGTGGTTCTGTCAGTGTGATCATGTGATGTATCTGACCCCAGGAATGTGTCAATAAAGTTTCCCCTTCCTGGGACAATGAATTCACGGTGTTCTTATTTCAATTTCCAGGAGTGTAGTTCGTATAAGATCGTACTTCTTTTGCATAACCGAAGTTATTCTTACTATCAACGTTTCCTGATGTTGTAAAATTAATGAAAGGTAGTATTTATAGATCGGAGACTCCTCCTAAAGGCAACTTTTGTTAACAAATATTTATTAATAACAATTATTTTATTCGCACTAGAAAAAATGCACTTTCCAAACGTATCTCTTTGTCGATGTCACGTGCGATTTCTGGATCGGCACCACGACCCACTGGCTCTGAAAGCGCCGGGCAACTGTCTGTTACCCTGCATGGAAACATACTGCTCGTACGTCCTGCAGCGTTGATACATTCACTTCACGTTACGTGAAACAGCAAAACTGGAAATAAAGTAAAATGCGCTCTTATCTGAAAATAAGGGGTACCTTACAATCATTCTTGAATACTTCAGCCTCAGCTCACAGAAGCTGTCGTTACCGGATTCGACTTGTTACCAAGACGTCAGATTATCTGTTTGTAAGAAAACTAAAGAAAAATAGTGTAATAAACTAAATTGCAGATCAAATTAATTTTTTACACGATCATACATATTGTAATGACACATTCCGACGCAGAGAGGTACAACACTTTAAATTCTGCGCCAAAGATTAAACTGAGAGGAATGTAGAATATAATATCTGTAATGTTCATATTGGATTCTCTTTTGTTTCATACTCCAAGAAGGAATTAAGATACATTTTAGATTGTTACCTTGTAGGGGACTACCTCCATGAACCTTGGACCTTGCCGTTGGTGGGGAGGCTTGCGTGCCTCAGCAATACAGAAGGCCGTACCGTAGGTGCAACCACAACGGAGGGGTATCTGTTGAGAGGCCAGACAAACGCGTGGTTCCTGAAGAGGGGCAGCAGCCTTTTCAGTAGTTGCAGGGGCAACAGTCTGGATGATTGACTGATCTGGCCTTGCAACACTAACCACAATAGCCTTGCTGTTCTGGTGCTGCGAACGGCTGAAAGTAAGGGGAAACTACAGCCGTAATTTTTCCCGAGGGCATTCGGCTTTACTGTATGGTTAGATGATGACGGCGTCCTCTTGGGTAAAATATTCCGGAGGTAAAATAGTCCCCCATTCGGATCTCCGGGCGGGGACTACTCAAGAGGACGTCGTTATCAAGAGAAAGAAAACGCGTTCTACGGATCGCAGCATGGAATGTCAGATCCCTTAATCGGGCAGGTAGGTTAGAAAATTTAAAAAGGGAAATGGATAGGTTGAAGTTAGATATAGTGGGAATTAGTGAAGTTCGGTGGCAGGAGGAACAAGACTTTTGGTCAGGTGAATACAGGGTTATAAATACAAAATCAAATAGGGGTAATGCAGGAGTAGGTTTAATAATGAATAAAAAAATTTGAGTGCCGGTAAGCTACTACCAACAGCATAGTGAACGCATTATTGTGGCCAAGATAGACACGAAGCCCATGCCTACTACAGTAGTACAAGTTTATATGCCAACTAGCTCTGCAGATGATGATGAAATTGAAGAAATGTATGATGAGATAAAAGAAATTATTCAGGTAGTGAAGGGAGACGAAAATTTAATAGTCATGGGTGACTGGAATTCGAGAGTAGGAAAAGGGAGAAAAGGAAACATAGTGGGTGAATATGGATTGGGGGACAGAAATGAAAGAGGAAGCCGTCTGGTAGAATTTTGCACAGAGCGTAACTTAATCATAGCTAACACTTGGTTCAAGAATCATAAAAGAAAGTTGTATACGTGGAAGAATCCTGGAGATACTAGAATGTATCAGATAGATTATATAATGGTAAGACAGAGATTTAGGAACCAGGTTTTAAATTGTAAGACATTTCCAGCGGCAGATGTGGACTCTGAGCACAATCTATTGGTTATGAACTGTGGATTAAAACTGAAGAAACTGCAAAAAGGTGGGAATTTAAGGAGATGGGACCTGGATAAACTGAAAGAACCAGAGGTTGTACAGAGTTTCAGGGAGAGCATAAGGGAACAATTGACAGGAATGGGGGAAAGAAATACAGTAGAAGAAGAATGGGTAGCTCTGAGGGATGAAATAGTGAAGGCAGCAGAGGATCTAGTAGGTAAAAAGACGAGGGCTAGTAGAAATCCTTGGGTAACAGAAGAAATATTGAATTTAATTGATGAAAGGAGAAAATATAAAAACGCAGTAAATGAAGCAGGCGAAAAGGAATACAAACGTCTCAAAAATAAGATCGACAGGAAGTGCAAAATGGCTAAGCAGGGATGGCCAGAGGACAAATGTAACGATGTAGAGGCTTATCTCATGAGGGGTAAGATAGATACTGCCTACAGGAAAATTAAAGAGACCTTTGGAGATAAGAGAGCCACTTGTATGAATATCAAGAGTTTAGATGGAAACCCAGTTCTAAGCAAAGAAGGGAAAGCAGAAAGGTGGAAGGAGTATATAGAGGGTCTATACAAGGGCGCTGTACTTGAGGACAATATTATGGAATTGGAAGAGGATGTAGATGAAGATGAAATGGGAGATACGATACTGCGGGAAGAGTTTGACACAACACTGAAAGACCTAAGTCGAAACAAGGCCCTGGGAGTAGACAACATTCCATTAGAACTACTGACGGCCTTGGGAGAGCCAGTCCTGACAAAACTCTACCATCTTGTGAGCAAGATGCATGAGACAGGCGAAATACCCTCAGACTTCAAGAAGAATATAATAATTCCAATCCCAAAGAAAGCAGGTGTTGACAGATGTGAAAATTACCAAACTATCAGTTTAATAAGTCACAGCTGCAAAATACTAACACGAATTCTTTACAGACGAATGGTAAAACTAGTAGAAGCCGACCTCGGGGAAGATCAGTTTGGATTCCGCAGAAATGTTGGAACACGTGAGGTAATACTGACTCTACGACTTATCTTAGAAAATAGATTAAGGAAAGGCAAACCTACATTTCTAGCATTTGTAGACTTAGAGATTTTGACAATGTTGACTGGAATACTCTCTTTCAAATTCTAAAGGTGGCAGGGGTAAAATACAGGGAGCGAAAGGCTATTTACAGTTTGTACAGAAACCAAATGGCAGTTATAAGAGTCGAGGTGCGTGAAAGGGAAGCAGCGGTTGGGAAGGGAGTGAGACAGGGTTGTAGCCTTTCCCCGATGTTATTCAATCTGTATATTGAGCAAGCAGTGAGGGAAACAAAAGAAAAATTCGGAGTAGGTATTAAAGTCCATGGAGAAGAAATAAAAACGTTGAGGTTCGCCGATGACATTGTAATTCTGTCAGAGACAGCAAAGGACTTGTAGGAGCAGTTGAACGGAATGGACAGTGTCTTGAAAGGAGGATATAAGATGAACATCATCAAAAGCAAAACGAGGATAATGGAATGTAGTCGAATTAAGTCGGGTGATGCTGAGGGAATTAGATTACGAAATGAGAGGCTTAAAGTAGTAAAGGAGTTTTGCTATTTGGGGAGCAATATAACTGACGATGGTCGAAGTAGAGAGGATATAAAATGTAGACTGGCAATGGCAAGGAAAGCGTTTCTGAAGAAGAGAAATTTGTTTAACATCGAGCATAGATTTAAGTGTCAGGAAGTCGTTTCTGAATGTATTTGTATGGAGTGTAGCCATGTATGGAAGTGAAACATGGACAATAAATAGTTTGGACAAGAAGAGAATAGAAGCTTTCGAAATGTGGTGCTACAGAAGAATGTTGAAGATTAGGTGGGTAGATCACGTAACTAATGAGGAGGTATTGAATAGGATCGGGGAGAAGAGAAGTTTGTGGCACAACTTAACTAGAAGAAGGGATCGGTTGGTAGGACTTGTCCTGAGGCATCAAGGGATCACAAATTTAGCACTGGAGGGCTGCGTGGAGGGTAAAAATCGTATAGGGAGACCAAGAGATGAATACACTAAGCAGATTCAGAAGGATGTAGGTTGCAATAGGTACTGGGAGATGAAGGAGCTTGCACAGGATAGATTAGCATGGAGAGCTGCATCAAAGCAGTCTCAGGACTGAAGACAACAACAACAACAACATTGTAGGGGATGGACGTAATTTTTGGTGTGTGCGGAAAGGCAGCCATCTTGTTAGTACTTATGGTTTGTGCGACGAGCAGAGCAAGTCTTATTGTCTTGTGAATAACAGATAGTGAGAAGTATCTAAGTATTACGAGAATTATTTAAAGCGACGTAGCATTGTATTCCTTGGCTTCCACCGTCTTCGTGAAGTAAACCGATGCCGACATAGGAAGATACACACGGTCAGCAGAGAGAAGAATATCGATGGCGACTAATGAATTAATATTGTGGACTAATTCTATGTCTAAGGTTCTCACTCTGATTAAATCAAAAATGACATAGAATTCAAAAATGTAATTAATCGGAATTGTAAATTATATTACAGGCAAATTTAACGCAGCACTGAATTTGTCCGCATTCACGCCGGTCAATACAGTCCGCAAAATAAAAAAATAAATAAAATAAAATAAAAATAAAAAAATTAAAAACAAGCCTGTCAAAAGTTCTAAAGTTAAAGTTCCATATCCATCATCTTTTGTCTTTTCAAAAGATCAAAAAAAATCATTTTTTATTTACTTCGCCACAATATCTGAGTAAGTTACTTTACAACTTGTCAACAGAACAAGCCCGGAGAGATGCTCACAAACTAAGTACTGGTGGAACTGAAGAGTAAAAATAACTACATAACAGTGTAAAGATGATAGCTCTTAAATTGCAAGTGAAAGATTAAAAATATCTAGAATATAAATTTGTAAGAGAAACTCACCTAAAGATGAAAACTAGTGAAATGTTGCTTAACTACTTGTGTGGATAAGTTAGACGTACACTAGAAGCAGGGTACACGACGCCAGCCTGCAGACGGGATCCACGAGTAACAAAGTGGCACGTGACAGTTTCAAATGTATGCCGAACAGGCAGTATGAAGGAGCTGATACGTGAAGCTACTATTAGACAAGAGCGGGCCGACAGACAAGGGCACCTCAATAAAGGAAAGAGACACAAAACGTGGAGAACAGACACCACAACAGGTAAGAAAATATTTCGAAGAAGACTTTGTTTCGTAATTGACGATCGCCAAATACTAATTTAACACTTGTGCATCGGGCCTGCAGTAAGGTGTCACATATGCTGTTTCTAGAGCGAACCTACCTGTTTTTGAGTTATCAGTCGACTGACTGGTTTGGTGTGTCCTGCCAGTAACCTTTTCGTCTGAGAGTAGCACCTGCAAGCTAGTCCTCAGTTATTCCAGTTTCTGTCTTCCTCTGCAGATTTTATTCCCTGATGACATAATAAATATCATATCATATCTTGCACTTTCTCCTTGTCAGTTTTTCCCGTATATACCTTTCCTCGCCGCTTCTGTGGAGAGCCTCTTCATTGCTTCCCTTGTCAGTATACCTAATTTTCAACTTTCTTCTGTCGCACCACAACTCAGATGCCTCGATCCTCGTCTGTTCTGGTTTTCCCACAGTCCACGTTTCACTGTCATGCAATGCTCTGCGCCTAACGTACATCCTCAGAAATGTCTTCCCCAAATTAAGGCCTATGTTTGATGCTAGCATATTTCAGTTGGTCAGGAATGCCCTTTTCGCTAGTGCTAGTCTGTTTTATGTCCTCCTTGCTCGTCCATAACGGGTTATTTTGCTGCCTAGGTAGCAGAATTCCTGAACTTCATCTACTCGTACTTCATGATACCCAATTCTGTTGTCAAGTTACTCGCTGTTCTTATTTCAACTACATCTCATTACTTTCGTCTTTCTTCAGTTTTATCTCATTCCATATTCGATACTCATCAGACTGTTCACTCCAATCAACAGATCTTGTAATTCTTCTTCATTTTCACTCAGGATAGCAATGTCATCAACGAATCTTGATAGCCGCTCACCCTGAATTTTAATTCCACTCTTGAACATTTATTTCTAGCTTATGAACACCGTAATTTCTACTCTGAAAGTTGGTCTGTGAAACATACTAGTGAATGCCACTATATTTCAACTGGGATCACTTTTAATACGCAACTCGGTGACATAACGTAGTCTTTAACAAGTGTAGCAAAAATCCGGCTTACAAATTTTATCGGTTCCACCTGGGATTTTAGGAAACGGTTGCATAATCTGTTGCTTTTGTAAGTGGGCTGCTTCCGTGCTGGCAGCGCTGTGTACCGCTTTGCATTGGATCTCTGACTGCGCTTTCTTTGTAAGAGACTCTGTGGTTGATTGGTCTCGTTGTTGGAAGTTAATCGCCAGTAGTGTTGGGCAGTTGGAAGTTAGTCGGCAGCAGTGATGGAAGTACTCTTGGACAGTTGGAGGTGAACAGCCAGCAGTGATGGATGTTAGATGTGAGAAGTTAGCATTGATGGAGGGTAGAGGTCTGAAGTGCTAGCGTAGTCTAACGATCTGGAAGTATCCGACTTGGAGATGGAAAATTATTCATGATTATATATCTTTGTACTGGATGTCAATGACGATTTATATTCGTGTTTGAACTGGATGTCACATTATTATGATAAAAAATACATTATTTGGTTTGCAACAAAATCTTTCCTTTGCTAACCACATGCCTATTAATAGTTATTGGCTTTAGTAGTTAGAATCTTTTATTTAACTGGCAGTATTGACGCTCCCCTGTATTGCAGTAGTTCGCGTAATGAAGATTTTTGTGAGGTAAGTGCTTAATGAAGTATCTAGGTTATTAAGATTTATTTTTAGTCAGGGCTACCCTTTTGAATTAATTATTTGAAGCCAGGTTGTAATTTTTTTGAATAGTTAAATTTCGTTGCGCTTGAATATTGCGGATCAGTGTTGACATAATAAGAATCAGTAAAGAGAACGTAGGCTCACTTGCATTCAATTTATCTCAGCAGCTTAAGTAAAATATTTTAGTAATGAAGTTTCACTTTAAAACAAAAGAACTGAGCCTCAATGCCTTAAAATAAAATGTTTCCCTGTGCGATAGAACATATGCTTTGCTCCGAGACTCCACCTCAAATATGACTGCTTCCATCTGAAATAAATGCAATGCGAATGCTCTTCCTGTAGCAAGGTTGTTTCTCAGTAGCAAACGGGAAGCGTGGAGGACTGAACTAAGAAAGCCAGTACATAGTTAAAAGAGCTCCGTTTAAATTGTAAGTTCAAGTGTACATCGCTTTCACCTAAGGTATCGGTTAAGAACAATAGAGGGCAGGCATGAAGTGCAGTAACTGTCCTAATATGATATCACACTAATCCATTGGATGATTTATTGTTTTACACGAAAAGTGGTTAAATGTACCAAAGTGAAACGGTGAAGCAGCGACTTCCTGAACACTTGCATGGTGAGAAATCACGTGATGTCAGTTAAACTCATATCACAAGGACACAGCAGGCAATCACCATTGAAATAAACTGAATCATATCAGTGAATCACCGCCGCCGATCACAAATCGATAAGCGAGTCTAATGTCTGTAGGCCTTCGCCACAGGCGGCGCATGCGTAAGCGTATCTCTTTGCCGCCGACCAGCATCTGTGACCCGCATGATCAGTACCGCAGCGGTGGAGCATATAATGTCGCGCTTGGCACCTTGTCGTCAGTCTTGTGACTCACTCTGAGAATGACCGGACGATTCGAAGGAAATTTTATTTGCGCGACTGCATGCCCGAAATTTAATGGAGTATTCATTACGCCGCGAGAAGTTGAAAATGCACATGTCAGTGAATGTTTCAGGATGAAAGCCTGACTCCGCATCACATTAATCATGGTAAGCTTACGTATGAAAGCGAGTTAATGGCCCAAATAGCCTTGGCCAGGTCAACACTAAGCAGTGCGAGGGTACCATAAACTTGCTACCAAAGAAGCGATTTTATAACCAAGAATCAGACTTAAAAAGAATAACTCACAACATTATTGTACTATTACGAGCACGTTATAGTTCTGAAGATTGGGGAGTGCACTCGAAAATACTCATACACTTTACCTTGCTGAGTACGCAGAAGCAGGCAGCGGATGTCAGTCTGCTCCACGCGGCATCCAGGAAACAAGTGCCCACATGTGTCTGCCACGGATCTACCTGCCGCCCAAAAGACCCTGGACGTCCCCTAATATTATACTGTCTAGTCACATTAAAGTGGCCACCTGTCAAACGCCTCAATAATCAGTTTCTGCTATGTGGACCGCAGCGATACGTGCAGGGAGAGAATCAATGAGGTTCTGCAGTGTACCGACTGGGACGTGTAGCCATGCGAATTCCATTGCTGTGACCAGCTGCGGTAGGTTTCTCGGATGAGAATTCATGGCGCGAACAGTCCGATCGAGATGGTCTCACAGATTTCCCCTTAGAAAAATTAATGAATTACTGTGCTGATAAACATATTACGTTATTTGATTTTCAAACAGCTGAGCAAAACTGAACGTACTCAGACATTCACTAAAGTGATACACAATATTTTTAGCGGAACGCGATCTGACTTTCAGTACTCCCTACAAAAGAATGGCCCTGACTAACAATAACCTCTACCTTTCATGAATTCTTACCTCACAAATATCTTCGTTACTCGAACTACTGCAATACAGCGAGCGCCAATACTGCCAGCTAAATAAAAGATTCTAACTACTGAAGGCACTAACTACTGATAGGCATAGTTAGCAAATGAAAGATTTTGATAGAGAACAAACAATGTACACTCCTGGAAATGGAAAAAAGAACACATTGACACCGGTGTGTCAGACCCACCATACTTGCTCCGGACACTGCGAGAGGGCTGTACAAGCAATGATCACACGCACGGCACAGCGGACACACCAGGAACCGCGGTGTTGGCCGTCGAATGGCGCTAGCTGCGCAGCATTTGTGCACCGCCGCCGTCAGTGTCAGCCAGTTTGCCGTGGCATACGGAGCTCTATCGCAGTCTTTAACACTGGTAGCATGCCGCGACAGCGTGGACGTGAACCGTATGTGCAGTTGACGGACTTTGAGCGAGGGCGTATAGTGGGCATGCGGGAGGCCGGGTGGACGTACCGCCGAATTGCTCAACACGTGGGGCGTGAGGTCTCCACAGTACATCGATGTTGTCGCCAGTGGTCAGCGGAAGGTGCACGTGCCCGTCGACCTGGGACCGGACCGCAGCGACGCACGGATGCACGCCAAGACCGTAGGATCCTACGCAGTGCCGTAGGGGACCGCACCGCCACTTCCCAGCAAATTAGGGACACTGTTGCTCCTGGGGTATCGGCGAGGACCATTCGCAACCGTCTCCATGAAGCTGGGCTACGGTCCCGCACACAGTTAGGCCGTCTTCCGCTCACGCCCCAACATCGTGCAGCCCGCCTCCAGTAGTGTCGCGACAGGCGTGAATGGAGGGACGAATGGAGACGTGTCGTCTTCAGCGATGAGAGTCGCTTCTGCCTTGGTGCCAATGATGGTCGTATGCGTGTTTGGCGCCGTGCAGGTGAGCGCCACAATCAGGACTGCATACGACCGAGGCACACAGGGCCAACACCCGGCATCATGGTGTGGGGAGCGATCTCCTACACTGGCCGTACACCACTGGTGATCGTCGAGGGGACACTGAATAGTGCACGGTACATCGTCATCGAACCCATCGTTCTACCATTCCTAGACCGGCAAGGGAACTTGCTGTTCCAACAGGACAATGCACGTCCACATGTATCCCGTGCCACCCAACGTGCTCTAGAAGGTGTAAGTCAACTACCCTGGCTAGCAAGATCTCCGGATCTGTCCCCCATTGAGCATGTTTGGGACTGGATGAAGCGTCGTCTCACGCGGTCTGCACGTCCAGCACGAACGCTGGTCCAATTGAGGCGCCAGGTGGAAATGGCATGGCAAGCCGTTCCACAGGACTACATCCAGCATCTCTACGATCGTCTCCATGGGAGAATAGCAGCCTGCATTGCTGCGAAAGGTGGATATACACTGTACTAGTGCCGACATTGTGCATGCTCTGTTGCCTGTGTCTATGTGCCTGTGGTTCTGTCAGTGTGATCATGTGATGTATCTGACCCCAGGAATGTGTCAATAAAGTTTCCCCTTCCTGGGACAATGAATTCACGGTGTTCTTATTTCAATTTCCAGGAGTGTATTTACCTTAATAGTGTTCAGATGGTGCAAATGGCTCTGAGCACTATAGGACTTAAGATCTGAGGTCATCAGCCCCTAGAACTTAGAACTACTTAAACCTAACTAACGTATGGACATCACACATATCCATGTCCGAGGAAGGATTCGAGCCTGCGACCGTAACAGTCGCGCGGTTCCGGACTGCAGCGCTTAGAACCGCGTGGCCACCGCGGTCGGCTAATAGTGTTTAAAAGTCATTATATATATATATATATATATATATATATATATATATATATATATATATAATGACATCCAGTCTTACAAATTTACTGTCTCTGTCCAGATCATCCGCTTTCAAAACTCCGCCATTTCACTCCCCACATCCACCACTGCTGGCGGCTCACCTCCAACTGCGCCACGCTACGCGCTGTTAACATCCAGCTGCCCAACAATACAATAGCAAACAACAATGCAAACCAGCCACAGACTGCACACAGCACAGCCAGTGATTTTCATACAGAGCGCTACGTGGCGTTACCAATAAAAAAAAAACCTAAACAGCCTACTTACAAGACGTACGGTAAACTCAACCTCGTGCTATTCAAATCACACTCGAAAACTGGGAGCTGCGTGAAACGTTGCTGTGGGGGTGGAATCGTCCCCAATGATAGAAGCATACTTATGCTGATGCATTTTGCCTTTCAGAGTGACGAAATCACCCATGAAACGCCACGAAAACATTCCCCAGACCATAACGTCCTCTCCTCCGGCTGGCACACTTCCTACGATTGTAGGGTACTTTTTTCAGACGTTTCATGCCCGCCGGAGCATAAAACGTGATTCATCTTAAAAGACCGCCTATACCATCTCAGTGGGCGTCCAGATGCGGTACTGGCTTGCAAATTTCTGCCTTCTTCGCCGATGTACAGCACTCAGAATGGGTGGATGAACCAGCTGTCTGCTGCGAAGCCCCTACGCAGCAACATTCGCTGAACGGTCGTTCAGCATACACTGTTGATCGTCACCTGCTTCACCTAGGCAGTCAGTCGCTCAACAGTTGCAAGTTTATTCGCCCGTACACGTCTCCACAGTCGCCGTTCAGCCCTGTCATCTACGATCCGTGGTGCATCACAGCTGGCTCGGCGCGGTTTTTGGACAGCGCTATTTTGCCATGCACGTGAACAATTTACAAACTTAGCCGTTTCGTAAATGCTTCCACTCTTGGTCCGATAGCCAATGATCGTGCCCTTTTAGACGACAGATAAATCACCCTGCTCCCATATAATGACAACGACTGCACTATTTTCGTGTCCCCCCAACACACTTAAACTACCCTCCACTGCTAGTGCTGCCACATGCCGTCTGTGAGTGGTTATTGCATGTTGACGTCGAACATAGGCGGTCTTCACAATAATGTGAATGGATCGTATATCTTAACCTATGTTACATAGTGGTCTACTTTATGTGTGTGTCAGGTAGAAGGCTGATTAACCGAATCACCAGACGTAGTGGCAGAGATATAAACATTACGAAAACTTTTTTTTTTAATTTGTGGTAAGGTCCTATGGGACAAAACTGCTGAGGTCATCGGTACCTAGGCTTACACACTACTTAATCTATCTTAAAGTAACTTATTCAAAGGAAAACAAACACACACCCATTCCCGAGGGAGGATTCTAACCTCCGACGGGGAGAGGCGAGCGAACCGTGGCAAGGCGCCCAGACCGCGCGGCTATCCCGCGCGGCATTACGAAAACTACAGACAGCTTTCAACACCACTAATAAAGTCTTTTTACCAGTTTTCAGTATAGACAGAACTCGAGGTTTTGTAGCTGGAGTGAAATCTCTTCTTTGTTTACATTCGCAGAATAAATCTCTACTTCTGCAGATGCCATACCTCGAAACTATGATCTCCTATGTTTCCCTCAGTATTGTTGACAATCCGCTGGCTGCATGTGTCTGCAGGTACGACTATTTTGCTTTTTAGGATTTGGTACCTCAATCGATAAAAATAGAACCCTTATAGGATCACATTTTTGACTTTCTGACTGGCTGTTCGATTGTTAAAAACCTTTTCCCCCAGGAACTACCAGACGTATCAAGTTGAAATTTATGCGTCATACTGTCGCGCGGAGTGACCGTGCAGTTAGAGGCGCTATGTCTCGCATTGCGCGGCCCATCCCGCCGGAGGTTCGAGCTCTCCCTCGGGCATGGATGTGTACGTTGGTCTTAGCACAAGTTAGTTTAAGTAGTGTGTAAGTTTAGGGATCGATGACCTCAGCAGTTTGGAATTCACACACATTTTTTATGTCTCATACTAAGGTATTTGGTCACGTAGTAGTGTAGTAAATGTAAGGTTCTAAGCCAAAGGAATCAAAAGGTACGGCCATTTAAGTCACATATGTTGATACAAACGCAATCATCAAAACCTTTGGGGCACTTCCCGGTGACCTAGAGCCATTAAATTTGGCAAAAAGCATGGTTTCGCAGTTCAAGTAAAGAATGTACCCGATAATTAACTATTCGCAATTATATCGCAGAAAAAATATCCCGTTTGTCATTTTTTATCCGACATCAAACTTGAAATTAAAACTGTCGGTAGTTCTTCATTCAAGCTTTCTGGATTGCAATGGTAAAAGTCATATCAGGCGAGGAATGACTTTATTGCTCATAACACGTTTTGAAAATTATAGATAATCAGATATCCAGTTTTATGTGAAACGTAGTTTAGTTTTATGTGAAACAAACGAGCAGCAATCGCTCCCGGGTATGTAAGGATGGATAAATTCCGGAAGGCGTCGTGTGAACAGTAAAGTCATTCCTCGACTGACGTTTGACTTACCATTGCGACCCAGTCAGCCTGAAGGCAAAATTACTCACTATTATAATGACGTTCGTCTACTTCCTGCATGATTTTATGCCTGATTTATGTTACCTAAATTGAAATATTTTGATGATCTTGGAATCCCTGGGACCCATCCAATATTTTGCCAGCGTCAATATCTAAAACAGGGAAAAATGGTCGAGATTTTCGATTCCAGGAATCGATGAACTGTCTACATACATAATTAAATTTGTACTGAACGATCAGTGCGCGACTCCTATTCGCACCTGGCTAACTTCTTGTCATTACATAGATAATTAATTTGCAGATTTTATACACTGTACAATGACTGTCTCCTCTTTTTATCTGTTGACAGTCTCAAGATGATCCCTGGCTAGCTGAAACCGGTAACAGCATTGTGAAGTTCTGATGTATTTTCGTCGAAAAATATAAAAATAAGAGAACGAAAATCAGTTACTTTATTTCCAAAACTAGTCAGCTTTTTTTACAAACTGGTACTCTTTGTAGACAGAAGTATATTGTTGTGATTGAGATTAAGATTATATGAACCTTAATACTTTGGCAACATTATTTTTACACTTACTGAGATACAGAGTGTCATCACGGATTCTTACCCAACATTGCTGGGGGAAAGGAACAACGTTTTCTTATGGACAAAGTCTGCGAAGGATTAGGTATTACCCCTTGGAAAATCGGCGGTCTGTTGCCGAGAATATATCCAACGACATTTTGCAAATCTCGTCGGAAAAGTGAGGCTGTAAATGCTTCCTCAGGGCAGCGCAATAGGACTGCTTAGGAAATTCCATCAGCATGGCATAGAGTGGAAATATCCTCGTCTATATGTGGTGTCACGTCCGAGGCGAAGACGACGAATGACATCTTCAGTGCGGATGCACATGTGACTCGAACGCTTACAGGAATCGGCGAAATGTGGCGATTAATGAGGATAATGGGCAAGGGGCACTGCATTAGTAGTGTTTGGGTAAGTTGAGAATTTGAGTCTGACGGGAGGCGTGCTAGTGCAGCCGTCCAGTTGCGATGACCACTGTGTCCGGTTGGTTTAGTGGTCAGAGCGTCTGTCTAGTAAGCAGGAGACCCGGGTTCGAATCTCAGTCCGGCACAAACTTTCAATTTTTACCATTGATTTAAATCAATGTCCATTCGCTGCCAATGTCATTAATTACTTTGTGTCTTAATATCATATGGAAGTTGGGAAACAGCTGTCTATACATCCCTGTTCGATCTCTAATTTGCCTTATCTTGTCTTAGCGATCCTTACGCGAAACGCAACCAGCTGCAAATTCCAGTTCTCTAAATTTTCTCAGTGGTGTTTCGCATAAAGAACGTCGTCTGGAGATTCCCATTTGAATTCACAAAGCATGTCCGCAATGCTCGCGTGTTGATTGATACTACGGGTACAAACCCAGCAGCCTGCCTCAGAACTGCTTCTACGTCTTCCTTTAATCCCACCTGGTGGCGATCCTTAACACTAAAGCGGTACTCAGGAACGGGTAGGACTAGTGTTCTATACGGGGTCTCCTTTATAGATGAACTACATTTTCTTAGAATTCTCCCAACAAACCGAAGTTCATCATTGGCCTTCCCTACCTATCTTATGCACTCATTCCATCTCACATCGCTTTGCAGCGTTACGTCTAGATAATCGAAGTGACAGCATCAACCAGCACACCACTGAAACTTTATGTGAACATTGCATTTTGTATGTTACAAAACGCCTAAAGATAAGTCATTTAGGACATATTACTGGGCTAGGATGTTGTTATTTCCCTCTCAGTAAATTGATACGGCAATTGCTAGCAGGTACGATAGTTTATCTCTGACATGGGGTTGTCTTTCACTGTATCCTTGACTGTAGGGCCTAGTTACATCTGTCAGTGTGTTACTAGCTGTCGATGTGGACTTGCTTCTTGACGAAAATTATTGTACACAGTTATTATTGTGAGAATTTTTTTTTAGATACTATGGTGGGTTTAAAAAAGCAAATAACTTTTGTTCAAATTACGATATAACTTTCCTTCCGTGTATACCAGTAAGTGTAATTCTATTTAACCACATATTTCCCTGTAAACTGTGATGTCTCTAATGGTTTGATTTATTCGTTTGAAGCTAAGCTTGATAATGGCCATTGACCCAAACCAGTAGCGAAATGTGCAAAGTAAATGACAACGGAAGGTTTCACAATGAATTTTAATAATTATTTGGCGGCTGAATATCCCCACCTGCAAACATACATAAAACGAAGAACATTTGGTTGCGATCTGAGTAGAGATGGGCAAACTCGTTCATCCTTGCTGATCGTTCTTTTTTGGGAACCGTTCATTTTTACTCGTTTACCGTTCATTTGTGCTTGGTATATGGTTCTTATGAAAAACTGAAAAATAGTAGTGTAGGCGACAGAAGGATGGAGGGCACCAAGAGAAGGCACTTGCCTCCCCCCTGGAGTATAGAGTTTTTATTCATTACAGAATTCTTACACACTTTTAGAAGTAATTTCTGTGACTCTCTCGTTTAGCCAACTGTAGCCTTGTGTGGCTAATCGCAGGGAAATAATATAGGGTGGCGCACGGAAAACCGGCCCCGAGTACAGACTGCTCGCCAATTACGGACGATGTGTTGCCCGCTACGAGCAGATACAACAAACAGACAAACATGTAATAATTAGGCAGTGAAGAAATAACAAGCTAATGCAAGCAACAATTGCGAAACAATCGATGACGGGTTGTAGAGAGCTGGAGAAGAGAACATGAAAATCTCACACGACGCGCATGAGCTATAGCTCATGTAGTCTTGTAAACCTGTTGGTGGCTGTTTCCCAACTTAATACACCACAAGTGTCTTGTATAAAATTCTTCGTTTCGACTTCCACTACATAGCTACGCTACGTTGTAAACAATAATCGTTTACACCCTATATATACCTCACGTTGTCTCTGAGTTCGTAGGCGAAGTAGAGACTTTATGGAAGCATAAAATAAAATGTGGTTTTCTCATACTTGCGTCTCATGCTTAGTAAAAATTAGGTTTTTACGTTGCATTATTAAAGTTAATGCAGCAATAATAATAATAATAAAGTTCGCAGTAATAAAGTTTTTGGTTTGAAAGCTCCTTCTGAACAAATGTTTTTGAGATAATAAGTAAATACGATTTTATGGCAATCTATGTCTTTTCAAATGGAGAGGCACCGCTTTTCTTACTGAGCCAAAATGACCCACAACCCAATTTTTTTTCAAAGAAACCAGACTAGCAGGTAATGCAAATTGGAAACAACCAAACTTAAAAATAATTAGAGCCTTCCTACGTATGATGTTTTGCATATGAAAGATACACGAAAATCGTTTTATATGAATTTTCTTTCACTAAAAATTAAGCAAATTATTGAAAGTTAGCTGCTAAATCAAGTCGATGAAACCAAAAAAATATGAATAACAAAAAAAGTTGCCTTGTTATAAGAATGTCTTCTACTGTTCATCGATGTAATGAAGTGGGCTGATATGCCCTTTTGTTACCTGAAAAGACGTGCCTATTATATACAACGTAATTTTTATGAAATTTACGTAACTATAAAATACTTTTTGATTACCGGTCGTGGACGCTGAATAGCCAGAACCAAGTGCAAGAACAGTTTGGAACACATGTAAAATAGGCGAGCGCAGTGAACGAAACCAACACCTGTATACTGAACTAACTAGGAGCAGTCGGCAGTGGAACTGAGACAGGTGGTCATGCAAAGAACGATGAGTGCGGCCGAGGGAGACCGAGACTGAGGCGAGCACGCGACCGAGGCTGGAACGAGAACTGCCGAAGTGACCACCGCGACCGAAGTGAACTAGTGAACTATGAACCGATCGTTCCTCGTTCCCGGGAACTATAAGTAGACCGCCGCGACGGAAGTGAACTATGAACCGATCGTTCCTTGGAATTAGTTCCTCGGTCCCTTCGTTCATCTTGGTGAACCGTTCCTTTGCACCCGTTCGTTCGCGAACTACCCATCTCTAGATCTGAGGCAATTTCTCTGTTTTTCCTAATGAAAGAAGGGTTATGGAAAGAGGACTGTTTAAAGACCACGATTACGGTGTTCACGTCGAAGTATGAAAGATATTGGGGTTTTGAAACTATGGGAAGTTGTAGAGAACATCGGGAGCCTAATAAGAGTGGAATAATACTGGATACAATCTTAGAAAAGATCAGTAATGATAGGATGAGGAGCTGGCACACCCACTGAGCAGACACGTCGTGCGGCGAGTGTTAAATGAAACGGGCGTCTGTTTCTCGAGCTCGGACGTGCGAGTGCGACCAGACGACGCAAGCAGACTGGAATCAGTGCCGACTGGAGTGTGTGTGGCCAGGGAGGAGATTATCTGCATATCTCTGGGGAGCGGCGCCTCGCAACGACTTACACACGGCCGAGGGCCGAGGGCCGAGGGAAAAAGCGCCGCCAGCCGCAAAGACATGCAAAGTGAAGCGGCCTCCATCATTGAGCGCCCTCAGCCAGAAACATTCCGCCGCACCCCACACATAAAAGAAACCGCAGACTCTTTCCCCTCGAAATTTACTGCCTCCCTTTTCCCGCTCCTTCCCCGTCTGTTCCGCTGTACACATCTCCGCTTTAGCACATCTTCTAAAGACTGTTTCGCAAAGAGTGCCTCTTTTCATATTTCTCTCCGTGACGTCTGCTGGGAATGCGAATTGAAGTCTTGGGAGGCGTGGCCGTGTCTCTGTGGAAGTGACATTTACGTCCCAGCGCGAGATACGCGGCGAGAGAAAGCGACTTTGGTGCGGTTCTCGCGTGCCGTTCTGAATGACGAGTTAAACGGTGTCGGGGACGCCAGACGAGTGGCACCAACTGCAAGCGCATCCTGTGCTCCATTCAGCGTCCTCTGCCGTCCCGATTGTCCTTTCCTGCTGTGTGCGGGGGCCACAGAAATTTCAAAACCGTCCTGAAAGCTTCTGAAAAACTTGTCGCTGAGCCGTCTGCTTTGTTTAATGGGTGCAGACTGGCGCCTTTGTAGTGATACAGAAGCCGCTCAGGATCACAGAGAAGTTCGTCGCTTACACGGTGTCTGGTACTGTAATTATGTCTCGTATTTATTAGAATATTTTTGTTTAACATAAACTAAATAGTGTTTTGTTTGTTTTTGTTTGTTATTCGACGTCGCGGTGATATGACGAACGCTAACGGCTATACAGGGTGTCCGGACTAGACCTGCACAAAAACATTTGCTTGTTATTTCAGTATCTATTAAGATGTATAACATTATTTGTCCAACACTGTACACAGGAGCTGAAGCATTTTTATGCTTGCTGGTGCAATTCAGTGGTGGCCAACGTTTGTAGCTCGAGAGACATCGAAACGGCACTCCACTTCTCGCCACTTGTTCGTAAGCCTCGCAGGTATAAAGACTCTTCTGCGGCAAATATAATTTGTCACAAATCTACCAGATCTCGGAACCTCTGTTCTGTAAAAAAAATGTCCTTGCTAGGCCGCCATGCACTGAAATCCAACGAAGTGAGGTCGGGAGACGAAAGTGCCCAGGAAACGGTACTCCCTTTCCAATCCAGCGCTCAGCGAACGTCTCTTGGAGATATGTGGTAACATACCTATGATAGTGGAGTGGGGCATTATCCTGCTGGAATAAGACGTCGAGAGGCATCTGTGGAACTGCATAGTTATCCAGCAAGTCGAGACAGGTATGACCTGTCACTGTAGACTCCCTACAAAAAGAAGACCAATAACTACATGTCTATGTAACATTGTAGCAGAAGAAGCTCAGAAGCACCGTGATGTAGTGGTTATGATACTTAAGTGTTGCATGGAGGGCCGTGAGTTCAAAACTCACCTGGACTGTACATTTTTAATTTCTATATTTGGTTCGAGTACATTCTAGAAGTATCCGCAAATGTAGAGAATCATTGTACTGGAATGTTCTGTAGCTGTATACAAGGTGTTAGAAAAAGGTACGGCCAAACTTTCAGGAAAAATTCCTCACACACAAATAAAGAAAAGATGTTATGTGGACATGTGTCCGGAAACGCTTAATTTCCATGTTAGAGCTCATTTTAGTTTCGTCAGTGTGTGCTGTACTTCCTCGATTCACCGCCAGTTGGCCCAATTGAAGGAAGGTAATGTTGACTTCGGTGCTTGTGCTGACATGCGACTCATTGCTCTACAGTACTAGCATCAAGCACATCAGTACGTAGCATCAACAGGTTAGTGTTCATCACGAACGTGGTTTTGCAGTCAGTGCAATGTTTACAAATGCGGAGTTGGCAGATGCCCATTTGATGTATGGATTAGCACGGGGCAATAGCCGTGGCGCGGTACGTTTGTATCGAGACAGATTTCCAGAACGGAAGAAGCAATTGATCGGCGTCTTAGGGAGCACGGAACATTCCAGCCTATGACTCGGGACTGGGGAAGACCTAGAACGACGAGGACACCTGCAATGGACGAGGCAATTCTTCGTGCAGTTGACGATAACCCTAATGTCAGCGTCAGAGAAGATGCTGCTGTACAAGGTAACGTTGACCACGTCACTGTATGGAGAGTGCTACCGGAGAACCAGTTGTTTCCGTACCATGTACAGCGTGTGCAGGCACTATCAGCACCTGATTGGCCTCGACGGGTACACTTCTGCGAATGGTTCATCCAACAATGTGTCAATCCTCATTTCAGTGCAAATGTTCTCTTTACGGATGAGGCTTCATTCCAACATGATCAAATTGTAAATTTTCACAATCAATATGTGTGGGCTGACGAGAATCCGCACACAATCCTGCAATCACGTCATCAACACAGATTTTCTGTGAACGTTTGGGCAGGCATTGTTGGTGATTTCTTGATTGGGCCCCATTTTCTTCCACCCACGCTCAATGGAGCACGTTATCATGATTTCATACGCGATATTCTACCTGTGTTGCTAGAACATGTGCCTTTACAAGTACGACACAACATGTGGTTCATGCACGATGGAGCTCCTGCACATTTCAGTCGAAGTGTTCGTACGCTTCTCAACAACAGATTCGGTGACCGATGGATTGGTAGAGGCGGACCAATTCCATGGCCTCCACGCTCTCCTGACCTCAACCCTCTTGACTTTCATTTATGGGGGCATTTGAAAGCTATTGTCTACGCAACCTCGGTTCCAAATGTAGAGACTCTTCGTGCTCGTATTGTGGACGGCTGTGATACAATACGCCATTCTCCAGGGCTGCATCAGCGCATCAGGGATTCCATGCGACGGGGGGTGGATGCATGTATCCTCGCTAACGGAGGACATTTTGAACATTTCCTGTAACAAAGTGTTTGAAGTCACGCTGGTACGTTCTATTGCTGTGTGTTACCATTCCATGATTAATGTGATTTGAAGAGAAGTAATAAAATGAGCTCTAACATGGAAAGTAAGCGTTTCCGGACACATGTCCACATAACATATTTTCTTTCTTTGTGTGTGAGGAATGTTTCCTGAAAGTTTGGCCGTACCTTTTTGTAACACCCGGTATATACTGTATGTGTTCTGGCCGGAGACAGTTCGCTCCGCGCTCTTGCATGTGCAAGTGTTAATAAACTTTCGGTTAGTGATGTTAGTGTTCGTCATTGATCTAATTACACCTCCTTCTACGTGACAATATAAAACACACATTAAGTTTTGGTGTGTCCCTCTCGTACTCAGTCACTGCTCCTAGAGTCTCATTTTCCGAGATTCTACAGTTATGTCGGTGAATTTTACCACAGACATTGAAGGTAGATTCGTAACTGCACAGCATTGCATTGAGGTAGTCGTTGTTTTTTCTACAGAATGCAACATTTCAACAGAAAAATAACATCGTTTGCGGTGATCTTCAGGCATAATGTGGTATAAAAATTGGAGTTTGTGGGGATACAAACGGAGACTTTGTTCACAGTGTCGTGCACTGACGGACGGGGAGCGGCTAATTCCCCCACTAGCTTGTTAACGGATTTACGTGGACTTTTAGCGAATGCTTCGTGCACACGTTCCACGGTCTCTTCACTCACTTACATTTTAGGATGTTTTCGAGCATTTGAAATCAACTTTCCGAATGTGGACTGCATTGGGAACATCACAAATGTGTAACATCGACGATTTATCACCTCTTATTATGTTACCTCTGGCATTTTTGTATTACACTATCACTGTGTATCCTGTGTTCCATTTTCGACTTGTTTATTCGTTTTCATATACTCTGATCGTAAATCTTCTTTTATGCCGAATCAGTCCTTTGTTAATCGTACATTACATCGCATCAGAACACGATTTAAAATAATGTCTACCATGAACTGTCAAAACCAACTGTAATATTCTATTTTCTGTGTTGAGATGGCTGTATGGCCAAAAAATTAAAAAAAGAATCATACCTGCCGTTTCTCAAAGAGTTCTGTCCCACTGATAAATGGATTTACGTGTGGAAGGATCCAAATTTCAGTCTCATTTCCACGCCACTACTAAAGTGTTACAGATTTTAACTCTGCTAACCGTAGCACACATTACGCCTTTCGCTGTGGCATCCAAATGTTGCTTGCCTGCTGCACAATAAACATTTGTGCACATGCGCGATACGAATCAGGGCTGTTCATGAAATGGTGAGGATCACATCTTGGAGAGCGTCTCTGTCGAATGCGTATTTATGCAGCAACATAAAATGAGATGAAGTATTCGTCTTTACCTCTAGTCCGGACACCCCGTATTTCGCAAGGCACGTCGCCAGATACAGTAGACAGGTGGTCGACGGACATCGACTGTAGTTCGTTTCTACAAAGAGTACTTTACGGTATTGGCTCCTTACTTAGCTTGAATTTATCGCGAACTTCTCATCCAGAGCAAAGTCCCAAGCGACTGGAAAAAAGCTCAGGTGACTCTTGTAATAGGAAGGATAAAAGAACGGATTTGCAAAATTACAGACTAATTGGTTTGCTGCAGAATCCTACAACACATTCTCAGTTCTAATATAATTAATTTTCTTACGTCACTTGGTCCCGCCTTCCGTCCTTTAGTGAGAGGGGGGCTGCAGGTAGTAGCACTCTAGCCTGTAAACCTACTGATGCAGTTCTCAGGAGCAAGTATCAAGCTTTCAGTCTCTGCTAAGATGTGCCTTTTCGTGGCCATATTCTACTGTGACGTTTCACAACAGCGTCTAAGAGGTGGGTGGACTTACCAGTTAATTCTCTGAGGTGAAAAGTCTTCCCTGGGACAGTTGCCTAGAGTTTCTGAATTTACCACTTTTGCCTGCTCTCTGCCTTGTGTCTCTGATTTCCTATCTCTGAGTGCCCTTGTTGGCTCCCAGCAGCCTTAAGCTTAACAATGTAAAGTCATTAAGTCGTCAGTATATGACAGAGAATTTGAGCATTCTGGTATAGGGAAGGTGGAAGGTCGACTTGGGTTTAATGGGAGAATTTTGGGAAAATGTGGTTCATCTGTGAAGGAGTCCACATATAGGAAATTAGTACGACCTGTTCGGGAGTATTGCTCAAGTGTTTACGATCGGCACTAGATCGGATTAAAAGATAACATAGAAGGAATTCAGAGGCGGGATGCTAGGTTTATTATTGGTATGTTCGATCAGCAAGAAAATGTTACGGAGATGCTTCGGGAACTCAAAAGCGAATCCCTGGAGGGAAGATAACGTTCTTTTCGAGGAACACTACTGAGAAAATTTAGGGAACCGGCATTTGAAGCTGACTGATGAAGGATTCTACTGCTGCTAACATACATTTCGCGTAAGGACCGCGAAGATAAGATACGAGAAATTAGAGCTCATATGGAGACAAATACACGGCCGTTTTTCCCTCGCCCTGTTTGCGAGTGGAACAGGGAAGGAAATGATAAGTAGTGGTACAGGGAACCATCCGCCATTCGTCGTATGGTGGTTCGTGGAATTTGTACGTCAATGTAGACACACAATCCTGTAGTTACACCATGCATCCTGTAGCTAATACAATCTGAGAATGAAATAAAAAAGTGAATGTTAATATTGTATAAGTCTTCAAAAATGTATTCGCTCTCGTCTTTTACATCTACATACAAACTCCGTAAGCTATCGTACGGTGCGTGGCGGAGGTTACCCTGTACCACTACCAGTCAGTCCTTTTCCAGTTCCACCCGCAAATGGAGCGAGGGAAAATCGACTGTATATGGACCACCGATCGAGCCCTAATTACGAAGGCTTTCCCGGCGTAATAATTGATAATATTCTTCTCGCGTGTGCAGCCGGATCATAACGTCATATTGACACAATATTTCAGCGGTCCAACTGGCCGCCATCTTCAGGTGAGAGTGCTGGCGGAACACTGTCTCACCGAGGTACATAGAATGATGTATGACGAGACACAAATTGTTGCCCCTGCATCTCGTTATTGGGACTGTGTTTTAAAAGAATCCATAGAGATTAGTTTATCTGATAATCTTATCAATAGAGACAAGGGTTACCTTTTAAGTAAGACTTGGAACCCGGTGTTATCAGACATTAAAAAACAACGGTCTGTGTTTCGATCGTCGGAATAATTTTTAGTTTTTGATAGCGACATCTCGATTTCGCCTGTTTCCACCACTGGCGGCGCGGTATGTTTACTTGCGCTAGAGGGCAGTTGCGGCACCCCTTCTCGCGCACGCGCTGTGGGCCGCCGCTTGCGCTGTGAAGTCAGTTCCGACGAGATCGTGTACCAGCACTCTCACCTGAAGATGGCGGCCAGTTGGACCTCTGAAATATAGTGTCAAAATGACGCTATGATCCGGCTGCACACCCGAGAACAATATTATCGAGCTCTAATTTCTCTTATCTTTCTTTCGCGGGTGAACGCTGGCAGCAGTAGAATCGCTCCGCAGTCAGTTGCAAATGCCGATTCTCTACATTTTCTCGGTGATGTCTCCCAAAAGAACGTCGTCTTTCCCTGCAGGGATTCCCATTTGAGTTCACGAAGCATCTCCATAATACTATAGTGTTAATCAAACCTACCGATAACAAATCTAGCAGCACACCTTTGAATTCCATAAATCTGTTCCTTTAATCCGACCTGAAGGACTCCCAAACATTCGAGCATGAGGAGGGAGGAGGAGATTAGATTTTAAAGTCCCGTCGACAACGGGGTCATTAGAGACGGAGCATAAGCTCAGATTAGGGAAGGATAGCGGCCGTACCCTTTGGAAGGAACCATTTCGGCATTTGCCTTAAGCCACATTGGGAAATCACGGAAAACCTAAACTAGGATGGCCGGACGCGGATTTGAACCGTCGACCTCCCGAATGCGAGTCCATTGCTCTGACCAGTGCGCCACCTCGCTCGTACTCAATACTGAGTCGCACTAGTATTCTATACGCGGTCTCCTTTGTAGATGAGCTACACTTTGTTAGAATTGTTTCAATAAACCGAGGTCGACCACTATCGCTTTTCAATGTCACACCTACACATTTAATTGGCGTGACTGTATCAAGCGGAACACTGTATTCAAACATCACAGGATTGTTTTCCGTTGCTATCCGCATTAACTATTTTATTTTTTTACATAGGGAGAGACGCGTAATATACCATATGCACACGGCCCAAGAGGGAAACAATAAGTGTGGAAGACGAAGAACGAAGTGCTCGGATTAAAAAAAGAGTGTAAGACAGGGACGTAGTTTTTCGAATCCTGCTGTTCAATGTGAACATCGAAGAAACAATGATGGAAATAAAAGAAAGGTTCAGGAGTGGAATTACAATTCAGGGTGAAAGGATATCAATGATACGCTTCGAGCCGGCCGGAGTGGCCGTGCGGTTCTAGGCGCTACGGTCTGGAACTGAGCGTCCGTTACGGTCGCAGGTTCGAAACCTGCCTCGGGCATGGATGTGTGTGATGTCCTTAGGTTAGTTAGGTTTAATTAGTTCTAAGTTCTAGGCGCCTGATCACCTCAGAAGTTAAGTCGCATAGTGCTCAGAGCCATTTGAACCATTTGATACGCTTCGAATGGTTCAAATGGCTGTGAGCACTATGGGACTTAACTTCTGAAGTCATCTGTCCCCAGAACTTAGAACTACTTAAACCTAACTAACCTAAGGACATCACACACATGCATGCCCGAGGCAGGATTCGAACCTGCGACCGCAGCGGCCGCGCGGTTCCAGACTGCAGCGCCTAGAACCGCTCGGTCACAATGAAGCGCTTCGCTGATGACATTGCTATCCTGAATGAAAGTAAAGAAGAATTACATGATCTGCTGAATGGATTGAACACTAATGAGCACAGAATATGGATTGAGAGTACTCGAAGAAAGACAAAAGTAATGGGATGTAGCAGAAATGAGAATAACGAGAAACTTAATATCACAATTGGTGATCAAGAAGTAGATGAAGTTAAGGACTTCTACTACCTAGGCAACAAAACAACCAACATATCCCCTTGTTAGCAACTTGAATGCATGAGCTGTTAAGCTTATTGTGCCATAATTCTCGCACGTGTCATCTCTTGCAGTTTTCGGAATTGTGTTGACATTTTCCGAAAGTCAAATGTTACGTCGCCAAATTCATACATTCTACATACCAACGTGAACACTTGTTTTGTTGCCACTTCCTCCAATGACTTTAGAAATTCTAATGGAATATTATCTATCCCTTCTGCGTTATTTGATCTTAAGTTCTCCAAAGCTCTCTTAAATTCTGATTCTAATACTGGATCCCCTATCTCTTCTACGTCGACTCCTGTTTCCTCTTCTGTCACATCAGACAAACTTCCCTCGTACAGACCTTCAATCAACCCTTTCCACCTATCCGCTCCCTCTTCTGCATTTAACAGTGGAGTTGCGCTCTTAATGTTACCACCCTTGCTTTTAATTTCACCGGAGGTTACTTTTACTTTCCTATAAGCTGGGTCAGTACTTTCGACAACCTTTGCTTTTTCGATGTCTTCACATGCTTCTTGTAGCCATTTCGTCTTAGCTTCTCTGCACTTCCTATTTATTTCTGCTAAATCTACGGAGCAAGAAACAACCCGTTGTGCCAACTTTCTTATTAAGGAGACTACAATAAACCACCAGCAGTAACACTCTTCAGAACCAACAAAACAATAACGATCCCTTCTGCGGATCAAACAAATAACTAATTCCCATAATCAGAGTTCCCTTCGACTCTATACCCGTACGACTGTTCCACGGCGGAGGCGACGTCTCACAAGCGTTCCGGGAGAGAGGATGGTCGAGGTGGCACACCGCTGGACCGGCCGATCTTCTCCGCACTCTGCGAGTCGAGAAGTGCCTGCTGATCGGCCGGGCGGCGACTTACCTATCCCTAGGCGAAAGAATAATTCGGGACTATTTGCACACACGTGATCGCCAGGAAATAGTTCGTTGATCGTCGCGCCCCCTTCCTCTGCTGCCGGCCGCGGTGGTCTAGCGGTTCTAGGCGCTCAGACCGGAGCCGCGCGACTGCTACGGTCGCAGGTTCGAATCCTGCCTCGGGCATGGATGTGTGTGATGTCCTTAGGTCAGTTAGGTTTAAGTAGTTCTAAGTTCTAGGGGACTGATGACCATCGATGTTAAGTCCCACAGTGCTCAGAGCCATTTGAACCATTTGAACCTTCCTCTGCTGTTGGTTGATGCCCTCTGTTGGACGTTGAATGCACCTACGTGTTTGTTGCCAACTGTGGTACTTGCTTGTAAACACTCTTGCGTCGGCCAGACTTCCCAGCGTATTCGGCAGCCCGCATCGTTGGTCTGTCTGCGGAGTTGGCGCTGCAGTAGGCGTCTGTGGTGGCTGCAGCAATTTCATTCCTCAGCGACATGTATTTTCGTACTCGTGAATTTTCATCAACATTTTTGTTCTTCCTTCTTTCATCGACCAACTGAATTACTTCTTCCGCTATCCATGATTTCTTCGCAATTACCATCTCTATACCTGTGTTTTTCTTTCCACCTTCTGTGATTACTTTTTTTAGAGATGTCCATTCCTCTTTAACTGTGAAACATCCCCTTAGAACAATTATACATGACTGTGTTCAAACTGACACACAATACTTTTAGCGCAACGGAATCTTTCAAAAATCCCTACAAAAGAATGGCCCTGACTAACATTAACCTATACCTTTCACAAATCACTTACCTCACCAAAAATCTTCGTTACTCGAACTACTGCAATACAGCCAGCGCCACTACTGCCACCTAAATAAAAGATTCAAACTACTGAAGGCTCTAACTACTAATAGGCATAGTTAGCAAGTGAAAGATTTTGATAGAGAACAAACAATGTATTTACCTCAATAGTGTTCAAAAGTCATAATGTATATAGCAGTTCATGACATCCAGTCTTACAAATTTCAAAACTCCGCCATCTCTTTCCCCACATCCACCACTGCTGGCGGCTCACCTCCAACTGCGCAACGCTACGCGCTGTTAACATCCAGCTGCCCAACACTGCAATGGCAGACAACAATGCAAACTAGCCACAGACTACACACAGCACAGCCAGTGATTTTGATACACAGCGCTACGTGGCGTTACCAATAAGAAAACCTAAATAGCCTACTTACAACTGTACTGCCAATTGAGGTATTCCTTATTTATGTATCTATAGCTTTAGAAGACTACAAGTGTATGTCATCATTCCTTAGTTTTTCTGTATCCCACTTCTCTGGGTATTGATTCTTTCTTACTAATCTCAAACTTCAGCCTACTCTTCATCATTACTACATTGTGATCTGAGTCTAAATCTGCTCCTGAGTATGCTTATAATCCAGTATCTGAGTTCGGATTCTCTGTCTGACATGATGTAATCTAAATAAAAATTTCATGTGTTGCCCATCCTTTACCAAGTATACCACGTCCTCTTGTGATTCGCCGCCCGTTGTGGTCGAGCGGTTCTAGGCGCTTCAGTCCGGAAGCGCACTGCTGCTACGGTCGAAGGTTCGAATCCTGCCTCGGGCATGGATGTGTGTGATGTCTTTGTTTTAAGTTAGGTTTAAGTAGTTCTAAGTCTAGGGGACTGATGACCTCAGATGTTAAGTCCCATAGTGCTTAGAGCCATTTGAACTATTTGAACCTCTTGTGATTCTTGAACAGAGTATTCGCTATTACTAACTGAAATATGTTACAGAACTCAGTCATTCTCCTCTCTCATTCCTTGCCCCAAGTCCATATTCTCATGTAAACTTTTATTCTGCTCTTTCCCCTACAACTGCATTCCAGTTCCCCAAGACTATTAGGTTTTTATATCTCTTTACGTACTCTATTACTCTTTCAGTATCCTCATATACTTTCCTTATCTATTCATGTTCCCCACCACGTTCAATCTACTACCATTTCAAACACAGACTCGTGGAAAGTTATCCTTTCGTTGCTTATTCAATCTTTTTCTCATGGTTAGCTTCCCCTTGGCAGTCCCCTTCCGGAGTTCCGAATGGGGACTATTCCGACATCTTTTGCCAATGGAGAGATCATCATGACACTTTTTCAATTACAGGCCACGTTATGTGTCTTTAATGCAGTGGTTTCCATTGCCTTCTGTGTTCTCATGTCGTTGATCACTGCTGATTCGCCCGTCTTTAGGGATAGTTTCCCATTCCTAGGAGAAGAGAGTGCCCGGAACCTCTGCCTGCTCCTCCACCCTCTTTGACAAGGCCGTTGGCAGAATGAGGCTAGCTTCTTATACCGGAAGTTTTCGGAAGCCAATTCTGGTTATAAATGAAAATCTAATCGTTGGCGGGTTTCGTAGCTGGGACTGAGGACGTTTTGAGTAAAGGCTAAGAGAAGTCTCCTACTACCTAGGCAGCAAAATAGTCAATGACGGACGAAGCAAGGAGGACGTCAAAAGCAGACTAGTGTAAGTAGGCTGTTCAGGTTTTTATGTTGGTAACGCCACGTAGCGCTCTATATGAAAAAAAACTGACTGTTCTGTGTGAAGCCTGTGGCTGATTTGCATTGTTGGAATATTTGCTATTGTAGTGTTGGGCAGTTGGATGTGAACAGCGCTTAGCGTTGTGCAGTTGGAGGTGAGCCGCCAGCAGTGGTGTATGTGGGGAGAGAGATGGCAGAATTATGAGAGCGAACGATCTGGACGTGTGTCCATCAGAAAGAGTAAATTTGTAATATTGGATATCATGAACTGATATATATATACCTTACTAGTATCATTTACCTTAATAATGTTCAAAATCATATATATATATGATTTTGAACATTATTAAGGTAAATACAATGTTTGTTCTCTATCAAAATCTTTCATTTGCTAACTATGCCTATCAGTAGTTAGCGCTTTCAGTAGTTAGAATCTCTTATTCAGCTGGCAGTAGTGGCGCACGCTGTATTGCAGTAGTTTGTGTAACGAAGATTTTTGTGAGGTAAGTGATTCATGAAAGGTATAGGTTGTTGTCAGTCAGGGCCATTCTTTTGTAGGGATTATTTAAAGTCAGATTGCGTTGTGCTAAGAAAATATTGTGTGTCCGTTTAGTGATGATCAGAATAAGTAAAGAGAGAAATGTCTGAGTACGTTCAGTTTTGCTCAGCTGTTTGAAAATCAAATAAAGTAAGAGGTTTATCAGCATAGTAAGTCATTAATTTTTCAAAGGGGATATTTCAGTAGCACTGGCAAAAAGGGCATTCCTGGCCAAGAGAAGTCTCCTAGTATCAAACATAGGCCTTAATTTGAGAAAGACATTTCTGAGAATGTACGTTTGGAGTACAGCGTTGTATGGTAGTGAAAGATGGACTGTGGGAAAACCGGAACAGAAGAGAATCGAAGCATTTGAGATGTGATGCTACAGGCGAATGTTGAAAATTATGTGGTCTTATAAAGGTAAGTAATGAGGAGGTTCTGCGCAGAATCGGAGAGGAAAGGAAAATGTGGAAAACACCGAAAAGGAGAAGAGAGAGAATGATAGGACATCTGTTAAGATACCAGGGAATGACTTCAAATGGTTCAAATGGCTCTGAGCACTATGGGACTCAACTGCTGAGGTCATTAGTCCCCTACAACTTAGAACTAGTTAAACCTAACTAACCTAAGGACATCACAAACATCCATGCCCGAGGCAGGATTCGAACCTGCGACCGTAGCGGTCTCGCGGTTCCAGACTGCAGCGCCTTTAACCGCACGGCCACTTCAGCCGGCCAGGGAATGACTTCCATGGTACTAGAGGGAACTGTAGAGGGCAAAAAGTGTGGTGGAAGACAGAGATTGGAACACATGCAGCAGATAATTGAGGAAGTAGAATGCAAGTGCTACACTGAGATGAAGAGTTTGGCACAGGGTAGGAATCTGTGACAGGCCGCATCAAACCAGTCAGAAGACTGATGACCAATAGAGATGGGTCGTTCGCGAACTAGCGGGTCCAAAGGAACGGTTCACCAAGACGAACCGAACGAGCGAGGAACGAATTCTAAGGAACGGTCTATCATAGTTCACTTCGGTCGCGGCTTTCCCGAGAACGGGAAACGGTCGGTGTCGTTCCCGAACGGCACGTCGGCCGCTCTCGTTCCAGCCTCGGTCCCTCTCCCCTCTGGTTCCACTGCCGACTGCTCATACTTAGTTCAGTATCGAGTTGTTGTTCGTTTCGCTCGCTTCGCACGCCCATTCTAGATCTGTTTCAAACCCATTTTTGAACTCTGAACTTCTGGTTCTTTTCATTTTTTATTCAGCGTCCGCGACCGGTAATTAAAATGCATTTTATAATTACGTAAACTACATCAAAATTACGTGGTATGTAATACATACATCTTTTCAGGTAACAAAACGGCGTATCAGCTTACATCACTATTTCGATAAACAGCAGAAGAAATATTTGTAAAAAGGCAAGGTGATTTCCCTAAATCGTTTCAGGCAAATGCCGGGGGTTCCTTTGAAAGTGCACGGCCGATTTTCTTCCCCATCCTTCCCTAACCCGAGCTTGCGCTCCGTCTCTAATGACCTCGTTGTCGACGGGACGTTAAACAACACTAACCTAAACCTAAAAAGGCAAGATTCTTTGTTATTAGACATGCAAAGGACGTCGGCACGGCACACACGAGTGGCCATTTACCGTGTTTTTTTTTTTTTTTTTTTTTTAATCCAAGGTAAAAGAGCATGTTCATTGTTATGGAAGGCAGACCGACTTACAACCGAATTAAGCCCGCGCTTCATAATCGAGTGTCTGGTGTCACATTTTGTGAAGAGAATACGATAACTCTTACGATATTATTTCAGTGGTACAGGGCGGCGCACGATAAATCGGCCTCGAGTACTAGACTGCTCGTTGTCGCTCACCAGTCGACATCCATTGTTCCGAAGTTCTTGTTTGTATTACCGGTAGCTTATTTGTTATTTCTCCACTGCCTAATTATTACATGTTTATCTATTCTGCTCGTAGCAATCAACAAATCGAGCGCAGCTGGCGAGCATTCTGTACTCGGGGCCGGTTTTCCGTGCCCCACCTCATATTATTTCACTGCGATCAGCCACATAACGCTACAGGTGGCTAAACGAGATGTTTTGCAGAATCACGAAAATTACAAGTGTGTGAGAATTCTGTTATGAATAAAAACTCTGTACTTCAGGGAGGAGACAAGTGCCCCCTCTTGGCGCCTTCCGTCTTCAGTCACCTATGCTACTAATTTTCAGTTTTTCCTAAGAACCATGTGCCAAACACAATGAACGGTGAACGAGTAAAAATGAACGGTTCCCAAAAAAGAGCGATCACCAGTGAACTAGTCCCAAGGATGAACGACTTTGCTCATCTCTAATGACCAAACGAAAAAAAAGAAAAAAAATATGATCCGTGCTCTTAATACGATTTGAGACGATGCTCCTGAATTGCTTTTCTCGCAGTTTCGTTTTTTCAGTCGCATCTTCGTCCCTAGTCATTACGTGAGTGAGTAGTCAGACTGCTATAATTTCGAGATTTGTCCTCTCGTACACTTTTCGATACTGATGTGGCAAAGCTCTTATGGAAACCTGACGATACATCTTCCAGTTTAGTTCACGCTGTTAAAGTAAGAACAGAACATGTAGCCGCGCCGGCTGGACAGAACGAGACTAACCGGTGCCGACGTCGGCCGCTGTCCTCGGTATTTTAGTAACCTGCAGGACGAGTACGGGCAGCAATCGTCGTGCGCCTCCTTTTGGGGCAGACGGCACCGCCTCAGAGGAACGCCGCTGTCAGGCGCGTGTTGTCACAGATACTGTCGTGATCTGACATTTTCAAAAGGCCTTCTGTCCAGCGACTAATGCCAGTCACAGTATTCTCTGTACAGCTGTAGGATGTCCAATGCATTCGTCACTGTGCAACCAATAGGCTACAAGACACGAAGTACCGTTTCGTTGCTGCCTGAAGGGTTTCGTTACTCGCATGTTTTCTATCCAGCACTTCGCTACCCTCTGCGGACTCCGAGAGAAGGAAACATTTCGTTATTCGCATCTCTTCCTTTCCCGCAAGCAGTTCGTGGCGATCCGGTAGTTTCAAAATTCCTCCAATTTCTTTTTCTCCGTGGGTCAATTCGATTATGAGACGGAGTACCGAATACGTTTTATTGCGCGCCATGTGTCCTTTCCAGCATGAAACTTATATCAGGCTCGGGTCGAATCGGGAGTATTCGTAGCCCTTTCATTCCTTGTCATTCCTAGGTACGTTTAGCAGGCGGTGTGCAACGAATTCAAAAGCTCTGCGCGAGCAGTACAGTAATGGAAATCAGTATAAAGGCAGGTTTCGTGCGGAAGTAATAATACAATGTCTGAAGCATACTTGTATCGATTTCTTTTATGAAGTAGTAGATCCATATCGGACGTAAACAATCATGACGGAATTACATAGTTTCTATGATAATACGAGTAACAAAATACGGCGTTTGCATTTCCTAGATGGAAATTGGTGTAGAGGCACTCACTGTCCTATTGTGTGATTGCATTGTCAGTACTTTGTCCAACCTACGTTCTCCCTGAATAACTCAAAAATTTTCTTCAGCATTGATTTTGTTAGGTTTTGTAGTTCTTGCAGTGTCGTCCACTCTTCTCGTATTTTATTATTTTTTATTTTATTTATTGCCAAATTATAGACGTGTTACCTGATGTTTAAAACAGGTCGTACATCTTACAATTTTCGTTTTTCATCTTTTTACAGTTTTCTTTTCTTTTGTTTTATCTGCAACATTTACAAAGAATGATACTCTTCTCGTATGGTTCTTTTCAGCTCACATGCGGAATTTCCTTCTACGTCGATAAACATGCCTTGCAAGTATTCCCTAAAGATCTTCCACGGCCGGCCGCTGCGACCGAGCGGTTCTAGGCGCTTCAGTCCGGAACTGAGCTGGTGCTACGGTCGCGGGTTCGAATGCTGCCTCGGGCATGGGTGTGTGTGATGTCCTTAGGTTAGTTTGGTTTAAGTAGGGAGCTGATGACCTCAGATATTAAGTCCCATAGTGCTTAAAGCCATTTTTTTGATCTTCCACGGGGCTCAAATCCGGGCTACGTGCAAGCAAGGGCAAGACACTGATATCTTTATTTTCAAACCACCGTTTGGTTGTAGCAGAAACATACAAATGTAGTACCTTGTTGAAACATTAGATTTTCGTCTCTTACGTCATCATGCATTCTAATCAGCTCTTCCTCTATCGTTTCAGTGTACATTTTAGAGTTCATTCTAATGTTCAGCCAAGCAGTGTGTGATTTACCTTTAGCATACAAAGCTGCCCAAACCATAACACTTTCGCCAACGAAATTTCTGCTCATTCTTACCTCCTTCTCTGTTCTCAGATCATGCCAATAATGTGAGATCCGTCCGGAACATTTAAATTAAACTTATTTTCATCACTGAAGAACACTTTATCCCATTCTGAAGTCCATGACATACATTTTCAGGAAACGCCAATTTAGCCTGTTTATTTTTGAGTGTCAGGGCAGGGTTTCTGCAGTCGTTTCTTGAATGCAAGATGCTTGTCATGTGACAATTTCTTACTGGCGACAGTAAATCAGCATCAAGTTGAGAAGAATAATGGTTTGTGGCTCTTGCTTTGTGAAAAAAGAACCGTTTCGAAGCCCCAGATAATTTCTACTTTGCCCATATTTTCCGTTCTGTCCACATCGTGCGACGCCGTAGTAAAGGCACGTACGCACACTAACATTGCATATAGCTGACTGCATTTATACCAAGCCCCACCGTTTACCACTTGAAGCGTTGATGTCTTGTTATATACTGTACTACTGACATCGAATGCGATACCATTTGACTGCGTCTGTCGGTATACTGGATCTTATACTATTACATAGACTCTGTGCACAAATATTCCAACCGCTATTGTTACTGGACTCACATTCGGGAGGACGAAGGTTCAGAACTGCCGCCGGCCATCCTGCCATAGGTTCTCTGTGATTTTCCTAAATCGCTTCAGGCTAGTGCCCAAATGGTTCCTTTCAAAGTGCACGACCGACTTTCTTCCCTATCCTCCCCTAATCCGATGGGACCGTTGACCTCGCTGTTTAGTCCCCTCCCTCACATCAAACAACCAACCGAAAATGTTAATTTTTCTACAAATATGCTTCTACACTGATTCTACATCTACATCTACATCTACATCTACATCCATACTCCGCAAGCCACCTGACGGTGTGTGGCGGAGGGTACCTTCAGTACCTCTATCGGTTCTCCCTTCTATTCCAGTCTCGTATTGTTCGTGGAAAGAAGGATTGTCGGTATGCCTCTGTGTGGGCTCTAATCTCTCTGATTTTATCCTCATGGTCTCTTCGCGAGATATACGTAGGAGGGAGCAATATACTGCTTGACTCTTCGGTGAAGGTATGTTCTCGAAACTTTGACAAAAGCCCGTACCGAGCTACTGAGCGTCTCTCCTGCAGAGTCTTCCACTGGAGTTTATCTATCATCTCCGTAACGCTTTCGCGATTACTAAATGATCCTGTAACGAAGCGCGCTGCTCTCCGTTGGATCTTCTCTATGTTCCCTTTGCTTCCGCAGCAATTTTCTAACTCGGTTGTTGAACCACGGTGGCTCTTTTCCATCTCTTACGATCTTGCTTGGCACATACTCATCTAACGCATATTGTACGATGGTTTTGAACTTTGTCCACTGATCCTCAACACTATCAGTACTTGAGACAAAACTTTTGTGTTGAGCCAACAGGTACTCTGAAATCTGCTTTTTGTCACTTTTTCTAAACAGAAAAATCTTCCTACCCTTTTTAATATTCCTATTTACGGCTGAAATCATCGATGCCGTAACCGCTTTATGATTCCCACTACTGCAAGCGTTGTGTAGCAACTCGTGCGGGAACTGTGCTTCCAGCATCACATAGTGAGAGCCACCCGCACTTTCGAGGTGTAAGATTAAATTGGGATCTGGGCTAAACGGAGAAGTCAATTCTATTTTGCAACGACTCTTTGTACTATTCATATGAGTACATTAAATACACTATTGCCCATTAAAATTGCTACACCAAGAAGAAATGCAGATGATAAAAGGGTATTCATTGAACAAATATATTATAATAGAACTGACATGTGATTACATTTTCACGTAATTTGGGGGCATAGATCCTGAGAAATCAGTACCCAGAACAATCACCTCTGGCCGTAATAACGGCCTTGTTACGCCTGGGCATTGAGTCAAACAGAGCTGGGATGGCGTGTACAGGTACAGCTGCCCATGCAGCTTCAACACGGTACCACAGTTTATCAAGAGTATGACTGGCGTGTTGTGACGAGCCAGTTGTTCCGCCACCATTGACCAGACGTTTTCAATTGGTGAGAGATCTGGAGAATGTGCTGGCCAGGGCAGAAGTCCAACATTTTCTGTATCCAGAAAGGCCCGTACAGGACCTGCAACATGCGGTCGTGCACTATCCTACTGAAATGTAGGGTTTCGCAGGGATTGAATGAAGGGTAGAGCCACGGGTTGTAACACATCTGAAATGTAACGTCCACTGTTCAAAGTGCCGTCATTTCGAACAAGAGGTGACCGAGACGTGTAACCAATGGCACCCCATACCTTCACGCAGGGTGATACTCCAGTATGGCGATGACGAATACACGCTTCCAATGTGCGTTCACCGCGATGTCGGCAAACACGGATGCCAACATCATGATGCTGTAAACAGAACCTGCATTCATCCGAAAAAATGACGTTTTGCCATTCGTGCACACAGGTTCGTCGTAGAGTACACCATCGCAGGCGTTCCTGTCTGTGGTGCAGCGTCGAGGGTAACCGCAACCACGGTCTCCGAGCTGATAGTCCATGCTGCTGCAAACGTCGTCGAACTACTCGTATAGCTGGTTGTTGTCTTGTAACCGTCCCCATCTGTAGACTCAGGGCTGCACGATCCGTTAGAGCCACGCGGATAAGATGCCTGTCATCCCGACTGCTAGTGATACGAGGCCGTTGGGATCCAGCACGGCGTTCCGTATTACCGTCCTCAGCCCACCGATTCCATATTCTGCTAACAGTCATTGGATCTCGACCAACGTGAGCAGCAATGTCGCGATACGATAAACCGCAATCGCGATAAGCTACAATCCGACCTTTATCAAAGTCGGAAACATGATGGTACGCATTTCTCCTGCTTACACGAGGCATCACAACAACGTTTCACCAGGCAACCAGGCAACATCGGTCAACTGCTGTTTGTGTATGAGCAATCGGTTGGAAACTTTCCTCAAGTCAGCACTTGTAGGTGTTGCCACCGGCACCAACCTTGTGTGAATGCTCTGAAAAGCTAATCATTTGCATATCACAGCATCTTCTTTCTGTCGGTTAAATTTCGCGTCTGTAGCACGTCATCTTCTTGGTGTAGCAATTTTAATGCCCAGTAGTGTATAACGAGGTACATTTTCTCATTGCGTATTGCAATCACGTTGCAAAACCTATGGTAACTATTTTTTGTCCGAAAATGGTAATGAATTAAAAAATTCTGACATTTGCAAATTGAAGGTTAGTTCATATGTAAACATTGCATGTATGGAAATGAATGAAATGAATGAAATGAATGAACACACACACCGCCATAAAGATACAGGACGAGGAAGAAGACGAAAAAAGTTTGTCTTAGCAAATGTGTTTTACCATCAACTGCAACGTACTCAATAGTGCATCAGGAGTCTCCCCAAGAATATGCAGTAACGTGACATGACGCTAGATGGCGGTCCTTTCCAGGAGAACCAAGGGTGAAGAGAAATTACAGCGTGAGTTGAGCAGCCATTCGGGATGGGCGTTATCCGACTGAAACAGCTCTCTTACGTAAAAATTGCAGTTCACCGTGGAAGGAACAGGGGAAATGCCATGAGAAGCTTTTGAAAGCGATAGGAAATGCTGCTCTACAGTGCCGAACGGTTGATCGTTGGGTACGTGCATTCTGGCGTGGCAGAGCAGCAATGGTCAACATGCATCGAACCAATCGACCTGTCAGTGTGGGTTCGGATGTGTTGGTACCCAGGTCACCCAGTACTTGGAGAACGACAGAAGATGGACGCTGCAGAACTTCCAGCTGCTTACTGATATTGAGAAGACAACAGGGACGAGCTACACATGCGTAAAGTTGCTGCAAAGTGGGTGCTTCCTGCACTTAAGCGGAAGGGTGGACACGTTACGAAAATTGTCGTGTGCGTTTAGCGTGTTAACAGGAAGAAGGAGACAATAAGCCTGCGAGAATCGTCGCCATAGATCAGCGGCTCCCTCTGAGGGGTAAACTGTAATTTTCTGAAGGGTGAAAACAAAAGGGTCCAATTGTGCTTCGGTTGCAAAGCTATTGTCACTATACTACTGTACTACTGATTACCTGCAACAAAAATAATTACTATTTTCAACCAGTAGCCTTAAAGCATGACAATGTGGAAGATGTTGTAAGGTGCGATATTTTTGATTTACTTACTCTACGATTGAAGACAACTGTGTAAGTTGAAATGACATGTTTAATGTCGCAATATTAGCACAAAACTACACGCTTTTACACAGTTTTCAATGTGTCAACAAAAAAACAGTTGTCAGGATAACGCATGTCGTCAACATCAAAAAGTGAAATAATCCTAAAAACATGAATATTAAATATTAACTCTCAGAAGATTAAATTATCCAAAACCGGACAATATTAAAGTTTAACTAGAAGTTTCTTTACAAAATTGTTCCTACACTGACGTTATGATGTTGGTGAGTGTTACGGGTATGGACACAACCTCATGAATCCATCGACCCTGCATGTACGCAGGGGACTGTTCAAGCTGTTGGAGGCTCTGTAATGGTGTGGAGCATGTGCAGTTGGAGTGATATGAGACGCCTGATACTTCTAGATACGACTCTGACAGGTGACACGTACATAAGCATCCTGTCTGATCACCTGCATCCATTCGTGTCCATTATGAATCCCGACGGATTTCGGCAATTCCAGCAGGACAATGCGACCCCCCATACGTCCATAATTGCTACAGAGTGGCTCCAGGAACACTCTTCTGAGTTTTAACACTTCCGCTGGCCACCATACTCCCCAGACTTGAACATTATTTAATGATATCTGGGACTCCTTGCAACGTGCTGTTGAGAAGAGATCTCCACCCCCTCGTATTCTTAAGGATTTTTTTAAAAATATTCAACCAATAATATCATACATGATGACCCACCACCTCATACATTAGTGGGTCTTAAGATCTACAATACACTCAGTGATATTTAGCAGCATTTACTAATTCTAGTTTTAACCTTCTTACATGCTACAGGATGTGAGATGTTAGTTATTCAGTGGGTAAGAACTATAGTCTCTTTAATCTAGCTATTCTAAGAAGCTACCTCCTGTGGACACCCCTTTGTAATATTTTTACCAATTCTCCCGCTAGGGGACGATAGCCAGACCTCCCTTTCCATAGAATAGCTCCTGAGACAGCCGTATAGCGGCCCTGGACACTCCTTCTCCCACAAAGAGGAGAAGAGCGACGGCCACCACATGTTGTCAAAGGCGCCACTGATATCAACCATGATGCCAACTATACTTGTGCGGGGACGACTCACAGACCTCGGCCACCAGGGCAATTGTGTCAGATGCAGATCGCTCTGGCCGAAAACCGAACTGCCTGCCGCTCATCCCACACAGCACTCGGTGTGCTGTCAGTCTGTCAGCTAGCAACCTCTCCAACAATTTGCCCAACAGGTCCAACAAATAAATTAGTCTGTAGGACTTTACTTCCTTTGAGTCTTAACCTGCCCTTTCTTGATGACAACCACATTGGCCTGTTTCCAGATGGAAGGAAACGTTCCAAGGTGCAGAGCCTCATTGTAAATTCTTGCTAGAGGTATTGTACCACTTGCCCAACAATGCCGTCTGGTCCTGGGGCCTTGCCTCTCTTTAATGATCTTATGTGCGCCGCCACTTCCTCTTCAGAGAATGGGTAGACCATCGTGTTATTCCTATATTCTTCCTGCATTGCCTGCCTAATTAGGCGCTGCTCCTCTGTATCTTCTTCGACTCTGTCATCAGGGAGCAGGGACCAGACAAGGACCTCAGCAGTTTCCTGCCAAGACCCCGTCATCCGGTTCCCATCCCTGACCGTGGAAAGCACCATTGGCGACCGAATTTTCTCCCTTACTATCTTATAGGGCATGCCCCAGGGATCCATACCCAATTGGCTTTACACGTATTTCTCCCAACTTTGGAGCCTGACTGTTCATAGTTCTCTTAAGGATTTTTTTTTAAATCTTTATTCAAATCATTATAATTATACAAATTAACCTACTACCTAAGTACATTAGTAGGTCCTATTTATATTATAATTGACAATCTGCAGCTTTTACTTTCTAACACTACAGGTTAATACTATAATGCCTTCACCACTATGGGGACTATTCTACTGTTATTTACTACGCATGTTGTTATGATTACTGGATTGAATTTTCGACTACTGTTAGACTACTACTTTTAACAAGTTACTGTGACTACTCTACCTGCAGCGTCACAGGTGTGCCAGAAGATACAAACCTAATTTTGCTGGCCTTTCCCACTGAGCTAATCCCAGTGGGAGTGCCCCTGGCACTGGGCTGGCCGATGACTTTGTCGCTGCAGTTCTATGCTAATCTAATTATTCTAATTCTGAGCCTATAACTAATCTATCTATCTCTATATCTACTGTCATGATCGGTGCGTTGTCAAGTCCGGTGATGATGTACTACCCCCCCTCCCCCCCCACCAACCTAGTCCTAAAACATGGCGGGTTCCAGCCGTGAGGCGGCTGGCCAAGTCCATGTCCTGGCGGAACAGGGAGGGTGTACGAAGTCTGGTGTTTATTCATTAATTGTTTCTCAGGTATTCTTTGAGGACTTTGCTTGAGATCGGATCTGCTAGTTTATTTAGGACATTAAATGTGTCCTCCTGCCTGAGCAGGTGGTGCGTGTCGTTGTTGGGTAGTTGCTCCCTAAGTTGTTGTGCATCATCTTCGAAGAGGGGGCACTCGTACACCACAGGGTTTGGGGTGCCCTGCACTGCTCCACAGTCACACGCTGGTGTGGCCCTCTTCCCAAACCGACACAGATATGTCGGGTAGGGTCCACGTTCAGTAAGAAAGTGCAGCAAGCCTCTAGTTGGTTTGATATATGTAAGTTTTAAGCGTTCCTCTATGTTTGGAAGCAGCTCCTGTGTTCTTCGCCCTGTCTCATCGGTATTCCAAAGATCCTGCCATAATTCAATCCCCCTTCTTTTAATGCTTGGTTTATCTCCTACGTATACCCCCATAATTTCTTCTATTTTTTCTCTTCTGTCCTTTATTCAGTACCAGTGGCCTGTTCCCTTATTTTTATGTTCAGTGGACATAACCCCATTAGTACTAAAAGTGCCCCTCCCGGAGTTGTTCTATATGCGACTACTGAACGTAGGAGCATATTTCGCTGCACTCTTCTTACGGCCATGGCAGGCATGACCCTCGTGAGCCTGTGTGCCCAGACCGCTGACCCGTATCCTACGATGGATGTAAGAATGATATTGTGATACAATTTGATTAGATCAGGTTAGAGATGGACTGTTGTTTAGTACTGTTAGTGATCTCTGTGTTACCGTGTCAATATGTGATGCATAGGTCCACCTCTCATCGACGATTACACCTAGGTATCGGGCTTCACGGCGTCTGAGAACCGGTAAGCCATTGATTCTGACTGTTGGGTTTCTTAGTAGCTGACCTTTGAGTAATAGGTAGGTGGACTTGTTAGGTGCGATAGTCATTTTTGTTTTGTGACACCATGTGGTCAATATAGCTATCGCTCTCTCTACCTTTGGCTCTCTACGGCCGCCGACCAGCAGGAGGGGGTCGTCCGCTTAGGCTATGACCTCTAGTACATCTTCACTGCTCTTTAGTTCGTCTAAGAGTGGCTCCATATTTATGTCCCAAAAGAGAGGCCCCAGGACGGAGCCCTGAGGGCACCCCTCGGTAATATTCTTGTTGACTTTGGCCCTAGGGGCCGATAGCCAGACCTCCCTTTCTTCACAATAGCTCCTGAGACAGCCATACAGCGGCCCTGGACACTCCTTCTACCGCAAGCAGGAGAAGAGTAAAGGCCACCACAGGTTGTCAAAGGCGCTACTGATGTCCACCATGATGCCGACAATGTACTTGTGCAGGGTGGAGCCACAGACATCCGCAGCCAGGGCGATTGCGTCAGACGCCGATCGCCCCGGCGGAAAACCGAATTGTCTATCACTCATCCCGCACAGGTCTCGGTGTGCTGCCAGACTATCTGCTAGCAACCTCTCAAAAAGCAACAACAGGTCCAATAAACAGATGGGTCTGTACGATTTGGCTTCCTTAGGGTCTTTATCTGGGCCTTTTTTAATTATGACTACATTCGCCTTTTTCCATATTGAGGGGAATGTCCCAAGCCGTAAACACTCATTGTACAGCTTAGTGAGAGTTGCCTCCAGCTGGGGGGCGAGGAATTGTATTACTTCCGCAGTGATACCGTCTGGGCCAGGAGCTTTGCCTTTTTTAAGAGCCTTGATTTGAGAGCCTACCTCTTCTTCGGAGAAGGGGTAAACCGTGCTGTTATTTTCGTAGACCCGTTGGTTCTCTCTCCTGATTCTCTGTTGTTCATCAGAATCATCTTCCTCTCTATAGTCAGGCAACAGGGCCCGGAAGAGGACCCCCGCAGTTTCCTATGGACAGCCCTGCAGGATTCATGGTGTCAATTGCATCTAGCACCACTGCAGACACTAGTCGTGTCGCGACACTTCTGCACGCTCGCGGGAGCTCTACACGATATTAGACAGGTGTACCAGTTTCTTTGGCTCTTCAGTGCAGAACTGAAGCGAGATAGTAACTCCGTGTTCGTGCCACGTACCTGACACCGAAAATAATAATAGGAGCCTCGAACTCGCACAAGGCGTTCGCGGGGTGGTTGTGAGATTAACCCGAGAGGGACGGCTGTTTGCGACGGGAACAGTGTAAGCGGACGTACTCCCCGGCCCGTACTGTGAGCCACGAAAAGAAGCAGGCCCCGTGAGCGCGGGTAACGGCCGGCGGTTCCCACGTGCTACTAATGGGCTATAAAACCGCGAGGCCTCCGTACAAAGCGCGGCGGCGCTGCTTTGGGCCGGGATGCGCCAGCCGCCGATCAATGGGAGCCGCCGCTGCCGCCGCCGCCGCAGCGTTACCGCTCCGCTGCTCCGCGAGACATCTGCGGCCGCAACAAGAAGAAGGAGAAGAGAAGGAGCCGGCAGGGCGGCGGCGAGGCGGGCCCAGATTGGCCGCCGCCATACAGGGAACGCCGTCACGCGTTACCTTTTTTAGGCGCCGACGTCCTCAGCTGTGGGCCCAGCTCGCTAAGCCGGCCACAATGCGCGCGCCATCTCCAGACGGAAACAAAGCCCCGGGCGGCCATCGGCGCCGCACAAAAGATGCTGCGCCGCACGGCGCGATCCCCAAATTGCGAGCAGGCCCGCGTCATAATGGCGTGTCCGGCGGCCGCCGAGCTGGGGGGTCCCGACTCCTCTGCCCGCAGCCTCTCCACCTGGTCACCCGGGCCACGAGGGAACCTCCCGTCCCAAAGGCCAGCGGCCCACTGTACTCATCCTTCCAGTGCGACAGCATCGGAACTGTCAAGTTACACGTCTCCTTTAAAGTCAGTACCGCCATTAGATTTTATTTTATTTTTTTATTTATTTTTTTATTTTTTTCGCCGGCCGGAGTGGCCGTGCGGTTCTAGGCGCAGCAGGCAGTCTGGAACCGCAAGACCGCTACGCTCGCAGGTTCGAATCCTGCCTTGGGCATGGATGTGTTAGGTTTAACTAGTTCTAAGTTCTAGGGGAGTTATGGGAGACAGATGAAACTGGTAGAAGAACTTTTCAGTTCCTACCAAATGTAATGGAAAGAATGAGAATGAGATACGAGGTGCATTCAAGTTCTAAGGCCTCCGATTTTTTTTCTAATTAACTACTCACCCGAAATCGATGAAACTCGCGTTACTTCTCGACGTAATCGCCCTGCAGACGTACACATTTTTCACAACGCTGACGCCATGATTCCATGGCAGCGGCGAAGGCTTCTTTAGGAGTCTGTTTTTGACCACTGGAAAATCGCTGAGGCAATAGCAGCACGGCTGGTGAATGTGCGGCCACGGAGAGTGTCTTTCATTGTTGTAAAAAGCCAAAAGTCACTAGGAGTCAGGTCAGGTGAGTAGGGAGCATGAGGAATCACTTCAAAGTTGTTATCACGAAGAAACTGTTGCATAACGTCAGCTCGATGTGCGGTGCGCTGTCTTGGTGAAACAGCACACGCGCAGCCCTTCCCGGACGTTTTTGTTGCAGTGCAGCAAGGAATTTGTTCTTCAAAACATTTTCGTAGGATGTACCTGTTACCGTAGTGCCCTTTGGAACGCAATGGGTAAGGATTACGCCCTCGCTGTCCCAGAACACGGACCCCATCATTTTTTCAGCACTGGCGGTTACCCGAAATTTTTTTGGTGGCGGTGAATCTGTGTGCTTCCATTGAGCTGACTGCTGCTTTGTTTCTGGATTGAAAAATGGCATCCACGTCTCATCCATTGTCACAACCGACGAAAAGAAAGTCCCATTCATGCTGTCGTTGCGCGTCAACATTGCTTGGCAACATGCCACACGGGCAGCCATGTGGTCGTCCGTCAGCATTCGTGGCACGCACCTGGATGACACTTTCCGCATTTTCAGGTTGTCATGAAGGATTGTGTGCACAGAACCCACAGAAATGCCAACTCTGGAGGCGATCTGTTCAACAGTCATTCGGCGATCCCGCAAAACAATTCTCTCCACTTTCTCGATCATGTCGTCAGACCGGCTTGTGCGAGCCCGAGGTTGTATCGGTTTGTTGTCACACGATGTTCTGCCTTCATTAAACTGTCGCACCCACGAACGCACTTTCGACACATCCATAACTCCATCACCACATGTCTCCTTCAACTGTCGATGAATTTCAATTGGTTTCACACCACGCAAATTCAGAAAACGAATTATTGTACACTGTTGAAGTAAGGAAAACGTCGCCATGTTAAGTATTTAAAACAGTTCTCATTCTCGCCCCTGGCGGTAAAATTCCATCTGCTGTATGGTGCTGCCATCTCTGGGACGTATTGACAATGAACGCGGCCTTATTTTAAAACAATGCGCATGTTTCTATCTCTTTCCAGTCCGGAAAAAAAAATCGGAGGCCTTAGAACTTGAATGCACCTCGTACTTTGAGCCAACTCGGGGACTGTTCCACTTCTATGTCGGTTTGGGAAAAGGGCGACGCCCGTGTGTGACTGTGGCGCATCAGAGGGTACTCCTGACTATGTGGTTTATGAGAGCCCCCTTTTCGATGATGTAGCAGCCGCACTGAGACAACAACTACCAAGTAACAACACCTATGACCTACTCAGACAAGAAGAGACCTTTCAAAGACTGAACACGCTAGTCAACGAGGTATCACAAAAAGTATTAACAACTTTCCTGAGAGACCTTCGTGACTAGTTAGTTAGTAATCACCGATCGCGTCCAGCACTCCAATCCCGTACCGCCTGTTCGTGGATAAGACTAGGGGGACTGGGGTGATCTTCTTCACGAACTAGACAACGCACCGACTACGACTTAGAATAGGTAGTAGAGTTTAGTTAAATATAATAGGACAGTAGATTAGGAACCTGCAACGATAATTAACCCCTTGCCTGCCCTGTGCCAGGGGCATGCTCATAGGGATTAGCTCTATGAGCCAGGCACCCAAGTAGGTTTATATTAACACTGGCACATATGTAACGCTGCAGGCAGTCAACACTAATCACTCGTAGATATTAGAAATTATGCTAACACCAGAAGTAGTCTGTCCATTAAATAAAAATGTAGTACTGTCTGTAGTAAAGTAAATATGTAATAGCTGCTATTATAATAACACTAAGAAAATTAAGACCCACTAATCATTAAGGTGGTGGGTTACTTTGTATAATAATAATAATTATTATTATTATTACGGAAATAAAGAATTTTTAAAAAAAGTTCTAGGGGACTAATGACCTCAGAAGTTGAGTCCCATAGTGCTCAGAGCCATTTAGACTGTTTTTTTTTTTATTTGCAGTGCTACATATACACGATCATGATTTCGGCTTTAAAGTGCAAAATACTAACACGAATTCTTTTCAGACGAATGGAAAAACTGGTAGAAGCCGACCTCGGGGAAGATCAGTTTGGATTCCGTAGAAATGTCGGAACACGTGAGGCAATACTGACCCTACGACTTATCTTAGAAGAAAGATTAAGGAAAGGCAAACCTACATTTCTAGCATTTGTAGACTTAGAGAAAGCTTTTGACAATGTTGACTGCAATACTCTCTTTCAAATTCTGAAGGTGGTAGGGGTAAAATACAAGGAGCAAAAGGCTATTCACAATTTCTACAGAAACCAGGTGGCAACTATAAGAGTCGAGGGGCATGAAAGGGAGGCAGTGGTGGGGAAGGGAGTGAGACAGGGTTGTAGCCTCACCCCTGTGCTATTCAATCTGTGTATTGAGCAAGCAGTAAAGGAAACAAAACAAAAATTCGGAGTAGGTATTAAAATCCATGGGGAAGGAATAAAAACTTTGAGGTTCGCCGACGACATTGTAATTCTGTCAGAGATAGCAAAGGGCTTGGAGGAGCAGTTGAACGGAATGGATAGTGTCTTGGAAGGAGGTTATAAGATGAACATCAACAAAAGCAAAACAAGGATAATGGACTGTAGTCGAATTAAGTCGGGTGATGCTGAGGAAATTAGATTAGGAAATGAGACACTTAGTCAAAGAGTTTTGCTATTTGGGGAGCAAAATAACTGATGATGGACGAAGTAGAGAGTATTTAAAATGTAGACTGGCAATGGCAAGGAAAGCGTTTCTGAAGAAGAGGAATTTGTTAACATCGAGTATAGAGTTAAGTGTCAGGGAGTCGTTTCTGAAAGTATTTGTATGGAGTGTAGCCATGTATGGGAGTGAAACATGGACGATAAGTAGTTTGGACAAGAGGAGAATAGAAGCTTTCGAAATGTGGTGCTACAGAAGAATGCTGAAAATTAGATGGGTAGATCACATAACTAATGAGGAGGTATTGAATAGAATTGGGGAGAAGAGGCGTTTTTGGCACAACTTGACTAGAAGAAGGGATCGGTTGGTAGGACATGTTCTGAGGCATCAAGGGATCACCAATTTAGTACTGGAGGGCAGCGTGAAGGGTAAAAATCGTAGAGGGAGACCCAGAGATGAATAGACTAAGCAGATTCAGAAGGTTGTAGGCTGCAGTAGGTACTCGGAGATGAAGAAGGTTGCACAGGATAGAGTAGCAAGGAGAGCTTCATCAAACCACTCTCAGGACTGAAGACCACAACAACAACAACAACAGTGCCATTACCAAGTGATAAAGTAGTAGGCTTTTACCAGAAATATTGACCCTTAGACAATGTGTCTAATAGAGTATTTTTATTACGACAGTATGCCATCTTAGACACTGTATAACATTAAAACACCTGATAATGGCATTTAAAATCCGATATCATGATCGCGTAAATGTAACACTGCAAATTAAAAAAAAAAACAGTCTAATGGCAGTACTGACTTTAAAGAAATACATTATGACTGTGGCCCCATATTATGAAAAATTATGAAAAAATTATCAAGTTATACAATTTCTTTTGTTGTGATTTTTGTTTTAGTCAGTCTTCTGCGTTGTTACCTCCAGCCTACTTAGTCGACTTTGTACGGCTTATGCAGATCAGTACATGTTAAATGAACTGTCTTTCCCCTTTCCTACCTCTTTTTGTGAGGTGTTTCAGAATGACTACTCCAACTTTACATGAACGTCCCGCTCTAACCCGATTTTTCTCCTCCAGCTCCGTTATTTGAACATCTGTGTTATGCTTCATTACTTTACCGTACAATTGCGCTAGTGTAAAATTTTGGTATCGGTTGTAGATATGTTCAGGCAATAAGAAACTTTTATGTGGGTTGCATCAGTATGGTTAAAGGAGGTATCGAAGTTCTCTTGTTTATGGTTGCGACTAAGTGCTGGAAGAGATAGAGAAGATCCAACGGAGAGCTTCGCGCTTCGTTACATGATCATTTAGTAATCGCGAAAACGTTACGGAGATGATAGATAAACTCCAGTGAAGATTCTGCTGGAGAGACGCTCAGTAGCTCGGTACGGGCTTTTGTTGAACTTTCGAGAACATACCTTCACCGGGGAGTCAAGTTTTATATTGCTTCCTCCTACGTATATCTCGCGAAGAGACCGTGAGGATAAAACCAGAGAGATTAGAGCCCACACAGAGGCATACCGACAATCTTTCTTTCCACGAACAATACGAGACTGGAATAGAAGGGAGAACCGATAGAGGTACTCAAAGTACCCTCCGCCACACACTGTCAGGTAGCTTGCAGAGTATGGATGTAGATGTAGAACTTAGAGGCTGAGAGTTCAAGGTGTAACTTTACCTTATTGAAATCTTGATAAGGGCGTTGGGCTTTTTGTCATTTGGCCCTTATAGCACAAAGGTGAAATTTGAAATGGATAATTACTGTGCGACATCGATAATCACTCAGGAGTTACTGATCCAGCATATTCTAGGTGGCGTGACGTGGGTGTAGGGCTTCTATGCTGTCGTTGAGCTTGCTTGTGTGTTGAATGATCCTTTCACAGATGGTTGTTTGGGTACACTCTTCATGTACAGAGCGACAGTTATTGAACTAGATGAAATGAAATCGTCATAACTTCTGCATTGTTTGCGTTAGGACGTTCAAACTGCACGGTTGGCCGCAGGGCATGATGGAAATTAGTAAGCGCATGTATGGTTTGGTTTAGCGACGAAGCTACTTTCATCTGGATGGGTTCGTCAATAAGCAAAATTGGCGCCTTCGGGTTACTGAGCATCCGCATTTCGCGACAGAGAAGTCTCTTCACCCTCAACGGGTGTCTGTAGTGAGCAATGTCCAGTCATGGAATAATGTTAATTTCATTCTACTCATCATTACTAAATTGTTATCTGAGCGCATATCTGCGCCCGGGTACGCTTTACAATCCATTCTCTGTCTGACCACGGTATACATATACCTCCTCCGCTTGTGATTCTTGAATAGAGTATTCGCTGTTACCGTCTGAAATTTATTGCAGAACTAAGTTAGTCTTTCTCATCTCTCTTTTCTACTGCCAAGAGCGTATTCTCCTGTAATCCTTTCTTCTACTTCTTCCTCTACAGCCGCGTTTCAGACCCCAATGATTATTAGATTTTCGTCCCCCTTTACATGCTGAATTACCCGTTCTGTATCCTAATGTACTTTCTTTTTCTCTTCCTCTTTTGTCTGCGACGTTGGACTGTATTTCTTTTTCAGATTTTCTACCTTTCCTAGTATATTAAAACTTCTGACAATCCATGCCCCGTCTCCCAGAATGTTATTCTTTCGTTGATTATTCCATCATTTTTCTGATGTTCACCTGTCTTCTGGCATTCCCCTTCCGGAAATCCGAATCGGGGACTAACCTAGAATCTTTTGCCAATGGAGAGATCATTAACACGCTCTTCAGTTACAGACCATATATCCTATGGATTTACGTTATGTGTTTTTAATGTAGTGGTTTCCATTGCCTTCTGCATCCTGATGCCGTCGATCATTATACTGTATTACGTGTTCTAGACATTGAATTTTTATAACTTTTCTAATATTTGTGCTTACTGCAGATGGTAATATCTCTTATTATGAGGCTGGTAGTATTTTTTTTAAAACTATTTGTTTACCGTATTTTAATTATTTATTTATTTTGCTGCCATTATATTGCTTGCTAAATCATCTGCAGATTTTAAACAATCAGTTTTTAAATATTACATTTTTAATCTATTTGTACTGCACTTTTAATGATAAATTCTTCAGTTTCTTGATAGGTAGCATTTTATAATCAGTAACACAAGAAATATTCCATCGCCTTGTCTATCTGCTGTCTTGATCTCCAATGAATCTGATAATCCTCCAATGCATTTTGCTATAAAATTTTTATTGATTAACGTTTTGTTAGGTATTTCAAATTCTTCTAGTGTTTTCAATAAAGGCACTATCTACATAAATCATTTAAATATCAACAACTGTACATCAATATTCCTTAGCTGTTTAGTAATTTGTGACCGTATTAGCTGGAGTTAATTTATTTGTTCCTTATAGGATACATCTTGCTTAATATTTCCTTTTTATCTCTATTCAGTCATTCGTGATTCCCTCTAATTTCTTCAGTGTGAAGTATCATGTATGATAGCTTCAGGTTTCATTTTTTTCTCGGGCGCGTACGCAGCTGAAGTTTCTCTGGCCTGTGGTATCATGAACGATACACATCGCACTTACACAACTCACTTGTACATCCTTCTACCAAACACCACAATGTACCATCATTGTTTTCAAATTTCGGATTCTGCAACTGTACAGCATGTCTCGGCGAAATAAAGGTAAAGCTAAACTTTTTCTAATTATGTTTTCACATACTTTAATGACTTATTAAAGGTGTGAAAACATTTCTCAGTCAATAACTAGCTATATATTAATGTTTCAACGGATTTATAAGCATTAAACTTCTGGGTATCGTATGACACCTGAGGAGTCAATGCCAACTTCGTTTATGTCAGAGGAAATGGTTTTGTATTCAGGATGAATCACCTAAAACTTGCACTACAAATATTGAGGAAATGGAAAGTGCTATTGATGTGCGGTTTTCACGGAACGGATTCGTAGTCAGGGGCTCATAATGTTAGCAAATACACAGATTATCATAATACGTAGAAATTATTTTTGTGCAAATATTTGCTTTTTTGAATGGAACAATGCCTGTCGACATTAACAAAAGTAGGGTTGCAGGATCCTGGTGAAGTCGTTTACGAGGTATTTTTTTTGAAAAGTTTCCACGCCGGCAACTGTTTGTGCCACTCATCCTGCGTAGTTGCTAGGTGTTGTGTCGTTGTGTTTGCTCATAGTGTGCTTGTGTGCACTGCCTGCTAGTCAGGTAGTGTGTGATGGTCCAAGGAGTATGTCATGAGTGGACTATGGGCTTTACCAGTCCACTTGCTCTTAGTGGATGGAGAGATTGGATTGGATTGGTTGGGAGGAGGAGACCAGACAGCGAGGTCATCGGTCTCATCTGATTAGGGAAGGACGGGGAAGGAAGCCGGCCGTGCCCTTTCAATGGAACCATCCCAGCATTTGCCTGGAGCGATTTAGGGAAATCACGGAACACCTAAATCAGGATGGCCGGACGCGGGATTGAACAGTCGTCCTTCCGAATGCGAGCCCAGTGTGCTAGCCACTGCGCCACCTCGCTCGGTTGTATGGAGGGTGTAGGAAGAATGCAGTGCGTTCTTGTACGGTGTGTGCGGAAATATGTCCCAATAAACGTCAACTATCTCGACAACTATTGTTCAAGCTCTTCAACCAGTTACGTGAAACTGGTTGCGTAACAGCTATACAACATAACAGAAGAAAACAAATGACGACAGAAGAGGGAGGGGAAATGACTGCTTTTGTTGCAGTTGATCCGCACGCTAGCCCCCGCGCAGTCGACAAGAAGTGGCATGAGTTAGGCAAGTGCCGTATGCGTTTTTAGTCGACACAGATTCCATTCTTATCATATCTCTCTCCAACAAGAGCTACATCGAAGCGATGAGAATCGTGTTAACTTCTGTACATGGACACTGAGAGAGGATACCCCAGACGTATCGTGGATCTTGTTTAATGATGAAGCCACGTTTACCAATGACGGCCAGGTAAACCGCCGAAACATGCACTATTGATCTGCTGACAGACCCCGTTGGCTTCCTCAGGTGGAATGTAAGTGTCCACGGAGGGTACCACCAGTACATAGGCCCATTTTTCACAGACTGAATGCTGAACGCGCACAAGTATTGCAGCCTCCTAACAGACCATCTTCCATGGATGCTAGAAGACGTTCCTCTGCAGGCTAGGAAGAACCTATGAAAACAAGATGATGGCTGTCCAGCCCCTAGTGCACCAAATACTACAGCATGTATTCACAAACTGTTTCCAAATAGTTGGATTGAATGCAGGGGACTTGTACCTTGGCTGGCCCGTTCCCCAGGTTTGACGTCTGCAGACTTTTCTCTGTGGGGAAAGCTGAAAAACGCTGTCTGAAAAGACGTGCCTACTACACCCTACGACATACAACGGCGTCTTACTGCAGCCTACTCGGACATTTCCGCTGAAATTCTAACACGTGTGCAACAATCGTTCCGTATCAGCCCGGGAGCGTGTATTGTCGCTGCCGGTGGCGTTTATGAACACAAATTGTGATGATCAATTTTCTAGTTACTGGTCTAATCCCCGTAACTAATGTCTGCACTTACGTTGTTGTTTGGTGTGTGTGTGTGTGTGTGTGTGTGTGTGTGTGTGTGTGTGTGTGTGTGTTTTATCACAGCGGTATCGTACTTCAGTATAGGAACTTTTCAAAATACCGTTTCGTAAACAACTCTTACTAGAATCTTGCAACAAACGTCATTGACCTTCTAATTTACCCTGTTTTTAGTTTGTTAATGTCAATAGGCATTGTTCTATTTAATAAAGTGCATATTTTCACAAAAATGTACATTCTAAGTATTAATATTAATTGGTTAACAATACGACCTCCTGATCAATCGATTCTGTGGAAACCGCAGATTAATAGCACTTTCCATTATCGCAATATTTGCGGAGCAACATTTAGGTGATTCACCTTGTATATATATGTATTTTTAGCATGATTACCAGGCTTGATTGCCATGTTAGGAAGAACAGATCAAAATGCCGGGCAGAGGGCTGCTGAGGACTTACCTTTGTACAGTGTAAGCAGTGCAAAGTGTATCTTTGCTTCACTTTTGACAGTAGTTGTTTTACACATTCCAGAAAAAGCAAAATTGAATTAGGAGAAGCAACTTAATACCAATCCATGTCGTAATATCAGGAAAACAAAATATTTTGAAAAAAATTGCTATGGTGATTTTGTTTAAGTATTTCGAATGCTTTACTTGCAATTGTTGAAAGTTTAGACTCCAAGTATGTATCTCGAGCTTTCTTGAAATCTACATGAAATGAGGAATATGTGTAATTTTTTTACAATAATCTGCAAAATGGTGTGTATAATTGTCCTGCTTCGGTCTTGAGGTATCATATATGATATGATCTATAAAAAATTCACTATGGCTTCAAAAATTTTTGAACGCAAAGCAATTAACACAATAGTAGCCCATTTGAACTTTTAATATGTGCTTGGCACTGAAAAGGCTAGGGAATGCTTTGTAAAAAATTTTGTGTTGTGTAGGTAGCTAGGATATACCTGTACTACTGATTCAATCTATATTATGTCTTTTTGTTTGCCTGGTCAGTACTGTTTTTCGGTCATTTAGTAACTTCCTTTTTTCACAAATCTTTGTCGTCAGTTTAACAACTGCCAAGAATGTCCCACTTCCGCTGTATTTAAAAATATCTCCTATTTTATCTCCTCTTTTGGCTAATTTAAAATGCTTCATGACATTCTAAATTTCTTTTCTTTCTTAATTTGGACACAACATTTTTTCCGAGTTATTTCAGTCCTATTCAGTTCGGGTTCATTCTCATCGAACAAATGTAATGATTTCTTTGTGCTTCCCCTTAACAACCAGACATTTTCGTTAGCTTCAGTTCCTATGTTACTAAGTTCTAAGTCGTGTGGTTTTTTCTGAGTACCATTTTAATTCGTTTCTGTTATAGTCCCTCATATATATTACATTTCTCTACTGACGTACTGGATGTTTTTTTTAATTGTTTAGACTATCTTCATCTGATGATTTACCCATTGGTCTGATAGTCTTTTCCTATTTAGACAAGTTTTCTGCTTGCTCAGGAAGATTTCCAGAAATTCTTTTGAATTTTTCTTTGCTAAGCTGGTCTTTAATTTTCTGTCACTTGGTTTAACTGCTTTCCCAATTTATGCCCAAACCTGTGTGCTTTTCCTGACTTGTTCTTGTTGTCTTTATTTTGTGTGTAATGTGAGTCAGTTAATGGTTGCTGCTTTTTCGCCTCACTGATCTGTGGTTTTGCAATATTCTCTGTCTCAGTTCCTTTGGAGAAATGGGTGTTGTACACCTAGTACTCGTGACCGTAACGGGCAGTAAAGCTTGGTCCACAATTTCGGTTCGGTGCTGGAGAATTATAATGGTTGTGCAACGAACTGCATCGACGAATCTGAGTTGTCAGCTGTGGGTTGGTTGGGTAGCACGCATGCCATTGTGACGGCTTCCATTGTCCAGAAACTATTAACCTCTGACTTCAGTGGGGCACGTTGACGCCGCCACTTGCACGCCAAGACTCGGACGCCGATTCATGATTCGTATGTGTGTCTAAGAGACTCACTCATGCGTTTCGGCGGATATTTGCAATATCTTTTTCGTAATGTGTGTCTGGAGTCAGTCCAAGCAAATACTGCTCGTCACGTTCATTGCTGAACGGAAACTGTCGGTTTGTTTCTCGTTACAAACAAAATTGTTTTTAAAGAGGAATTTTATGTGTCCATTCCATTGAGCAGTCCAAAGTTAGTCTAGTGAGATATTTGTTTTATCGATGTGTGTTAATAGGGACAGAAAACACGAAGAATGACTGGTGTTCAGCAGCGACTGAAGAGAGCTGCTGCATGGCGGTAGTATTGATGTTATCGCTGCTAGAGTATTGGTTATTGTTCGTGATGTTATCGCTGCTAGAGTATTGGTTATTGTTCGTGTTTACTTTCACTGTTGATATATACCGATAAAACGAATATATTATAGTAGGCTAATTTGAGACCGCTCAATCGAATGCGCACGTAAAATTCCACTTCAAGAATCACTTTGCTCGTAAGCACCGATCGTCGCATGAGAGAGTTGATGAGCAGTACTTGCTTGGGTTAACTCCCAGCTACACTCTGCAAAAACTAAATTGCAAATACCTGCAGAAACACTAAACACTGCGATGACGCATAGGAGATATATCTCGTGTATAAACAAATATATAAAGGAAGTGAATCTGTGAGGACGGGTCGTGAGTCGTGCTTAGGTAGCGTAGTTGCCCACGCAAGGCAAACGTCCCGATTTCGTGTCTCGGTCTGGCATACAGTTTTAATCTGCAAGGAAGTCTCATATCAGCAAACACCCCGCTGCAGAGTGAAAATTCCATTCTGGTAATGCACACAGAGTGCCCCAGAAATGATGCGAGAATCCTCGGGGGATTGTAGACAGAGCTACGATCGCCAATGGAGAAATGAAGCTAGCAGGAGGGCCTTGTCCCTATGAGTGCGATGCTCTGTTGCCTCGGTGGGTGACGATTTCTGACAAGGACTTCCATCTCCGGTTTATATTTTTCCTGGAACCCTCTGAAATCTTCAATGTTTTTCGGCAACAGAGCATCGCATTCATAGGAGATATGCACTTTCTACGTAGCAGCTAGTCCTTCTCCACTAACGATAGTGCCAATCAGTCACGAACAGTGAATGACAAACAACAGTTCGAGTCGTTCTACTTACGGTCCGTCAGGGTACAAAGTCACATCCGCTGTATAAGGGGGCCCTAGTGGCAGGCATCAGCGCCTTTAACTTCGACACTATATAGGGTCATTGGAAGTCGTTTCTGGATGCTGGTTCATATCCTCGATTTGTTCCTCAAGACACCATCTTCAACTTCTTGAAGTTTGTCGGAACATTTCTCAGAGATCCTGTATATAAAAATTTGTTAACATTGGTGTGAACCATGGACCTTGCCGTTGGTGGGGAGGCTTGAGTGCCTCAGCGATACAGATAGCCGTACCGTAGGTGCAACCACAACGGAGGGGTATCTGTTGAGAGGCCAGACAAACGCGTGGTTCCTGAAGAGGGGCAGCAGCCTTTTCAGTAGTTCCAGGGGCAACAGTCTGGATGATTGACTGATCTGGCCTTGTGACACTAACCAAAACGGCCTTGCTGTGCTGGTACTGCGAACGGCTGAAAGCAAGGGGAAACTACGGCCGTAATTTTTCCCGAGGGCATGCAGCTTTATTGTATGGTTAAATGATGATGGCGTCCTCTTGGGTAAAATATTCCGGAGGTAAAATAGTCCCCCATTCGGATCTCCGGGCGGGGACTACTCAAGAGGACGTCGTTATCAGGAGAAAGAAATCTGGCGTTCTACGGATCGGAGCGTGGAATGTCAGATCCCTTAATAGGGCAGGTAGGTTAGAAAATTTAAAAAGGGAAATGGATAGGTTAAAGTTAGATATAGTGCGAATTAGTGAAGTTCGGTGGCAGGAGGAACAAGAGTTTTAGTCAGGTGAATACAGGGTTATAAATACAAAATCAAAAAGGGGTAATGAAGGAGTAGCTTTAATAATGAATAGGAAAAGAGGAGTGCGAGTAAGCTACTACAAACAGCATAGTGAACGCATTATTGTGGCCAAGATAGACACGAAGCCCACGCCTACTACATTAGTACAAGTTTATACGCCAACTAGCTCTGCAGATGACGAAGAAATTGAAGAAATGTATGATGAAATCAAAGAAATTATTCAGATAGTGAAGGGAGACGAAAATTTAATAGTGATGGGTGACTGGAATTCGGTAGTAGGAAAAGGGAGAGAGGGAAACGTAGAAGGTGAATATGGATTGGGGCTAAGAAATGAAAGAGGAAGCCGCTAGGTAGAATTTTGCACAGAGCACAACTTAATCATAGCTAACACTTGGTTCAAGAATCATGAAAGAAGGTTGTAAACATGGAAGAACCCTGGAGATACTGACAGGTTTCAGATAGATTATATAATGGGAAGACAGAGATTTAGGAACCAGGTTTTAAATTGTAAGACATTTCCAGGGTCAGATGTGGACTCTGACCACAATCTATTGATTATGAACTGTAGATTAAAACTATAGAAACTGCAAAAAGCTGGGAATTTAAGGAGATGGGATCTGGATAAAGTGAAAGAACCAGAGGTTGTACAGAGTTTCAGGGAGAGCATAACGGAACAATTGACAGGAATGGGGGAAAGAAATACAGTAGAAGAAGAATGGGTAGCTTTGAGGGATGAAGTAGTGGGTAACAGAAGAAATATTGAATTTAATTGATGAAAGGAGAAAATATAAAAATGCAGTAAATGAAGCAGGCAAAAAGGAATACAAACGTCTCAAAAATAAGATCGACAGGAAGTCCAAAATGGCTAAGCAGGGATGGCCAGAGGACAAATGAAAGGATGTAGAGGCTTATCTCACTAGGGGTAAGATAGATACTGCCTACAGCCAAATTAAAGAGACCTTTGGAGATAAGAGAGCCACTTGTATGAATATCAAGAGCTCAGATGGAAACCCAGATCTAACCAAAGAAGGGAAATATGAAAGGTGGTAGGAGTATATAGAGGGTCTATACAGGGGCGATGTTCTTCAGGACAATATTATGGAAATGGAAGAGGAGGTAGATGATGATGAAATGGGAGATATGATACTGCGTGAAGAGTTTGACAGAGCACTGAAAGACCTAATTCGAAACAAGGCCCCGGGAGTAGACAACATTCCATTAGAACTACTGACAGCCTTGGGAGAGCCAGTCCTGACAAAACTTAACCATCTGGTGAGCAAGATGTATGAGACAGGCGAAATTCCATCAGAATTCAAGAATAATATAACAATTCCAATCCCAAAGAAAGCAGGTGCTAACAGATGTGAAAATTACCGAACTATCAGTTTAATAAGTCTAACGCGAGATCTTTACAGACGAATGGAAAAACTGGTAGAAGCCGACCTCGGGGAAGATCATTTTGGATTCCGTAGAAATGTTGGAACACGTGAGGCAATACTGACCCTACGACTTATCTTAGAAGCTAGATTGAGGAAAGGCAAACCAGCGTTTCTAGCATTTGTAGACTTAGAGAAAGCGTTTGACAATGTTGAGTGGAATACTCTCTTTCAAATTCTGAAGGTGGCAGCGGTAAAATACAGGGAACGAAAGGCTATTTACAATTTGTACAGAAAGCAGGTGGCAGTTATAAGAGTTGAGGGACATGAAAGGGAAGCAATGGTTGGGAATGGAGTGAGACAGGGTTTTAGCCTATCCCCGATGTTATTCAATCTTTATATTGAGCAAGCAGTGAAAGAAACAAAAGAAAAATTCGGTGTAGGTATTAAAATCCATGGAGAAGTAATAAAAACTTTGAGGTTTGCCGATGACAGTGTAATTCTGTCAGAGACAGCAAAGGACTTGGAAGAGCAGTTGAACGGAATGGATAGTGTCTTGAAATGAGGATATAAGATGAACATCAACAGAAGCAAAACGAGGATAATGGAATGTAGTCGAATTAAGTCGGGTGATGCTGAGGGAACTAGATTAGGAAATGAGACACTTAAAGTAGTCAAGGAGTTTTGCTATTTGGGGAGCAAAATAACTGATGATGGTCGAAGTAGAGAGGATATAAAATGTTGACTGGCAATGGCAAGGAAAGCGTTTCTGAAGAAGAGAAATTTGTTAACATCAAATATAGATTTAAGTGTCAGGAAGTCATTTCTGAAAGTATTTGTATGGAGTGTGGCCATGTATGGAAGTGAAACATGGACGATAACTAATTAGGACAAGAAGAGAATAGAAGCTTTCGAAATGTGGTGCTACAGAAGAATGCTGAAAATTAGATGGGTAGATCACATAACTAATGAGGAGGTATTGAATAGAATTGGGGAGAAGAGGCGTTTTTGGCACAACTTGACTAGAAGAAGGGATCGGTTGGTAGGACATGTTCTGAGGCATCAAGGGATCACCAAATTAGTATTGGAGGGCAGCGTGGAGGGTAAAAATCGTAGAGGGAGGCCAAGAGATCAGTACACTAAGCAGATTCAAAAGGATGTAGGTTGCAGTAGGTACTGGGAGATGAAGAAGCTTGCACAGGATAGAGTTGCATGGAGATCTGCATCAAACCAGTCTCAGGACTGAAGTCCACAACAACAACAACTGGTGTTCAAAGAAATACGCCACATGAAAAACATTCGTCCAAAAATTTGTGAAGTACAACAGGCATGCAATTTATTTATGAACTGTAACAGCGATAACGTCTGACAACTGACAGCTTCGTAATTATGCGGAATGAAATCGAAATCTGCACTCTCCACTATCAATATTACACTTTCCTTTGCGAATGTGAACACAGGTCTGCAGACACTTACTATACGATCCTGTAAATGGAACAAATGGTGTTTCTCCTTATGCTCCCGATAGGCAGTCTTTCCATATTTTTTTCTAACTAGAAGTTGATTTTCTGTCTGTCTTGCCTTACCGAACTTTCCATGGTTTTCCAGTTCCACCTGTAGATTTCTGAATCCTATTTGGTTTATTATTGGTAGTGAGTAAGGTCACAGCTTGTGATGGATGCCTTTTTGCAACTGTAATGGTACATGTAGTCGGTCAAGCAATAGAAGAGTGTCCTATGACAAACATAGCTTGTAATGTTCTAGACTTCCTTGTGTTCTTATTACCTTATTCTCAGGAAGATTGCAGAGAAATTTATATACGTAAAAATATATACAGTTTCAGTAAAATACATACAGTTTCAGGGGCTAATGGTATCATGATATCCCCTCCCTCGGATCCGCGATTGTATTGGGTGGCAAAATGCAATGCCTGTCTCTCTCCCCGTCCTGTAGTAGAATGATATCTGCATGCCTGTCAGACGACGCATTGTTTCACATACAGTCTTCATAACTGGACTAAATACTAAATAGAGCCCAAGCGTTTTTGATTGGGATGCTACTGGAAACAGTATGCGATTTCGATTAGAACGAATCGAATGTACACACATCAAAAAAGTTTTGCATCACCTCGGTTCCGAGAGTTCCGGAATCTGTCCAGAAAATTGGAATAGACATCAACTTAAACATCATTTCCGCCCTTTTTGTTGCTCATGAAAACCACACATTGCATATTGTACCACGATACAGCGAGACCTTCAGACGTGGTGGTCCAGACTGCTGTACACGACGGTACTTCTAATATCCAGTAGCACGTCCTCTTGCATTGATGCAAGCCTGTATTCGTCGTGGCATACTATCCACAATTGCACATCTATTGATCCAGATTCTCCCACTCTGCAACGGCGATTCAACAGAGATCCCTCCGAGGCGTGCGCAGCTCGCGTTCAAGCCGTTTCCGGCTTGACAGTTTGGCCTTACGGTACTGTCGCCTCGCTTCTTATTCGATTTACTGGCGTCACTGAGTTGTTTGCACAAACAAGTTGGTCGTTCATTGGGCTACTGAAAGCAACACGAGCTTTAAAAACAGCTGCTACGCTAATGAGAGAGAACTACAGTGTCACCTCGAAGAACAGAACGCTTCGCCGTGTGCGTCGGCAACATGACATCAGAGATTCTACTGTGCGTCTGAGAGACTGTAACGCACTGCGTAGCCAAAGCACGACATCTTCTCTGAGTGACAGCGAGCCAACCGTTGGGGTCTAACGTACGCAGTGCTCCACTACCCAAATATTGCTGATCTCCCCAAAAATGTTCAAATGTGTGTGAAATCTTATGGGATTTAACTGCTAAGGTCATCAGTCCCTAAGCTTACACACTACTTAACCTAAATTATCCTAAGGACAAACACACACACCCATCATAGTATGAAGGCTTTCACGACCGGATGACATATCTTCTGGTAAACCTTCCGGGATGTAAGGTCGTGGTCCATGAAACTCTTCAGCTCCTAACGTTTCGTCCAGAGCTGCGCTGGACATCTTCAGAGGGGTGTTTCTCCTCCGGTGAGTCTTGCCGACTGACTATCTTGCCGACTGTCAGTCGGCAAGACTCACCGGAAGAGAAACACCCCTCTGAAGATGTTCAGCGCAGCTCTGGACGAAACGTTAGGAGCTGAAGAGTTTCATGGACCACGACCTTACATCCCGGAAGGTTTACCAGAAGACACACACCCATGCCCGAGGGAGGACTCGAACCTCCGCCGGGACTAGCCGCACAGTCCATGACTGCAGCGCCTGAGACCGCTCGGCTAATCCCGCACGGCGTGATCTCCCCTTTCGCCGGGCCACAACAAGACCATAAATTCGGATAAACCGGCCCACTTTACCAGGTGCACTGCAGTGTCAACTGGCGTCTGGCTGATGGAGACAGCCAACCATGAGCCGAGTTGCGTATGTGAATAGAGAACCCAGCGACCGATCACGCAGTGATTCTATGCTAGAGATCAAGAGCAACAAATGATTAGCACTATCATCCATTATCAGTTCTTCGAAATGGAGAACAAAAGCGCAGGACTAGAATCATTGGAAAGTGCAACAATGTAGTGTAGATAATACCCCAGTTCGTATTCCCCCAAATCCCATCCAAAAATGGAGATCCCCAAGCCTACATACAGACGGTAGTAAATGATTTAGAAATAGCCACTATGTTGGAATGAGATCACTACTCTCGCCCCGGCCGCGGTGGCCGAGTGGTTCTAGGCGCTACAGTCTAGAACTGCGCGACCGCTACGGTCGCAGGTTCGAATCCTGCCTCGGGCATGGATGTGTGTGCTGTCATTAGGTTAGTTAGGTTTAAGTATTTCTAAGTTCTAGGGGACTGATGACCTCAGAAGTTAAGTCCCATAGTGCTCAGAGCCATTTGAACCATTTTGCGGACAGGCCAGTCGATTTCAGGAACTTTGTTGTCCTCAAACCATCGCCTCAACGATGATGCTTTGGTTGGTTTAAAAGAGGGGAAAGGGACCAAACTACCATGTCATCGGTCCCTTGTTCCTAGTAAAACAATGCCACAAGTGTGAAAATAAAACCGACGAGACATATAACACAAAACGGAAAGAAAGGAAAAACCACAAGAACGAAGGAAAGGCAACGAACCCTAAAAGGTACGAAAGAGGACAAAAAACAACAGAGACGCTAGAAACAGACGCGAGTAAAACAAAGCAGATTACAATGGCTGGCCGACCATGAGAATAAAAAGGAGAAGCCAGCCATTCTGCAACACATTAAAACTTCCACCCTAAAAGCACTAGGGTGGAGGGCATAGAGGGACAAAGGACATGCGCCAAAACCTACATAGAAGTATAAAACCCACTCTCACGCATGAAACTTAAGACTAAAGCTGCTGCTGAGGCATCGTCGCCCAACTCCGAAGGTAGGGAGCTAGGAAAGTTAAAAGTCCGCCTAAGAGCGGCTAAAAGTGGGCAATCCAGCAAGAGGTGGACGACTGTCGTTTGGGAGTCACAGCAACACAGAGGTGGGTCCTCGCGACGGCGTAGGTAGCCATGTAAAGCCAATGCGGAGCCGGCAGAGGACAACTGATTTCCTGCGAGAGGACTGCATGGAAGACTTCAACACATGATGCTTTACGACAGTTTGCAATGTCATGCGGATACAGTCATCATCTTCGAACTGTTCCTATACGCAGCCATGTACTATGTAATCATATGATTCCGCAGTTAGCTCCTTTTAAAGCATAATAAGAGTACCACATTGAGCCGCAGTAAAGTTAGCTTTAAAAAGCGCGCCGCAGCGCGTAGCGTGAAGCAGTCGCCTCCGTTTGCTGGCGGTGGCGTCGTTGTCGCAATTGAAGGTTTCGGTGTCTCCCTCTAGCGGGAAAGGGGAAAAGTGGGCTGTTCGCGTGGGTTTAAGATGTGGCTGCATGGACTCTGGTGGAGAGTTGGCAGTCGGGGCATCAAGAAGCGACTTCTCTGCCGGTGCTAGAGGGACAGCACGCAGACCGCGGCATCAGCGTAAGCGACGCGAGCAGCGGCTCCGTGGTATGGGGCGTTACCTGCTCGTCGCGAAAGGAATCTTCCTGAGCGTGGGTCCGCAAGGAGCCTAATCTGCAGTTCGGCCGTATGCTGTCGTCCGGCGAGGAGGTTCTGAAAATCGGCGCACCTTCCTGCGTCCACTGAAACGGCTGGCAGCGGGTGGCTCGGCAGAGCATTTGGAGGTGCTGCGTTGGTTCAGTCCTGGGAGTCGTAACGCACCAGAAGTTGAGTATTGATTGTTAACAGATTTTACGAAGTTTAACTGAATTCAATTTACTTATTCTTGTTAATTATACCAGCGTATTTTTGGGGGGTTTCTCGCCATTCATTCTCGTTTGCCCACCCGCGGGAAGGTCGTAATATTAGAAAGGGTTGTCCGTTTATCCCCTTTTGAGGACGAAAGAGGGGAAGTCAGAGCAAATCTGTGGTTCGGATTGCTTCTTTCCCCTCCCAGCTTACCTACGGGTTGATTCGACTGTTAGCCTCTGCCGTGTCTGTGAAAGTCTAAGGCACCAATGACTGTACTGTTTAAAATGCAAGGCACTAAGACTTGATCCATTCTCTCGCTTGCCATAACTAGCATTACTAGACTCACGTGTAAAAGGTACTCTAAGAAAGAAGAAAAATTCATTTTGCCTCGTGGTGAGAACTAGTCAATTGCATAACGAATTCCTGCTCATCTGGAAGCTGTAACTTACGTAAATTTGCGTTTATGTATATTTAGTTATAATTAAGCAAGGTTGTTAATGAGCGCCGTAGTGGATTTTTTATATTGTTTCTAGTCAGCAAAACTGTTGTGTGTTTTTTCCAATTCAATACCTTTTAAGGCTCTTACTCAACGTCCTTATGTGTTTTATACAGGTAGTTGGTTATTAGTATGTTTACTTGCCATGCAAAAGTTCGCCATTTCATTACGGTTAAAAACTGTTGCCTTGAAAGGAGAATGTTGTAAAAGTTCGCAACTCCTACCTGGCGAGCGTGTGTGTTTGCCGTAAGTTAACTGGACGAAATTTGTAAAATTTGTTTTTTATATATTTTGGAAATGTTAATGTTATTAACTGTGAGTGTCCCCCCGTGTGCATGGCTCATGCGTTTGGGTTTTTCTATTTTGAGAACTTTTGTAAACAGGTCTTTATATGTTGCAGACAAGTTAGATTCTGCGCCATTTAATGAATGGAGTGAAATTCACCTGTAATTTAGCTGAGCTTGAAATATTATACAGCGTCGTGTTGTATAAGTTAAATTGCTTGCCTGTACTTGCCTTTTACTGGCGTGAAACTTTTTATAATAATTTAATAATTTAAAAGTCCTTTCCTATTGTAAATTGTGACTTATTTGTTAAATGATTGTTTTTCTTTTAAATATCGTCAAGTCTTGCACCAAATTTGAATAAAAGGTGTTAGTGAAAATTGTGTGTAATTTCACCAGTTATTCCTTGGCACCTACTTCCACTTTACATTTTGTGTATTGAATGAACCAGTAGTAATTTTACGGTTCACACATCCTAACCAAGAAAAACACTCACACACCGTACACCACGTCTCCGTACTTCGTACAAGCAGATAACGTTCTCCAGGCATTCACCAGACGCAAACGCTTCCATAGGACCGTCGCAGATTATAGTGCGATCCATTACTCCAAATCACTCTTTTTCCAGTCATCCACTGTCCAGAGGCGTCAGACTTTGCACCACCTAAAGCGCCGCTTAGCTCTGACTGCAGAAATGTGTGGCTTATGACGGGCTGCTCGGCCATTGTCCCCATTCTTTTTAACTCCTTACGCACAGTCATTGTGTCAGTTGGACTGCTAGTAGCACTTTGGAACTCACGAGTGATTCCTCCCGCTAATTTCATGAAATTTTTACTGAGCTGGTGCGCTGTTGGCGCCAGTCTCCATCGATTGTCATCCCGATCGTTGTCGATTTTCGATGCCTGCTTGTCTTCTTCGCATCTTTGGCGGATGGCTATTTAACTGCGGCGCGCGCGCTCTGCAGGGGCTTGCGTTCGGGTATCAGCTCTGTGAGCTACAGTGACGTGTGGCGCTAGCGAGTGATCGAGTCGATAAGACGAAGGAGCGTGGGCAGCTGCTGCGGCGTGTTACGCGTTTGAATGCAGATCCGCTGCCGATGGTGAGTGGGATTTCCTTGAGATTTGATGAACAGGTTTCCTTCGCGTCTGTTACATGTTACTCAGAGTGAACGAACTGGAGTCGCCGAGTTGTTTCTTGGTGGGTTCTGTTCACGTTAATTGAATACCCGAGTGCACTGAAAACTATCTTGGTTGTTTCATTTATTTGTCACTGTACTTCGTCGGGTTGCCAGATATGCTGATGGTATTTAAGGGAGTGCTAACTACGTACAACCAACAGACATGAAGCCGTGCTTAATGCGTAGCTAGAGGCCATGCCAAATAGCACATAAGTCTGTGCATGACGTTCAAGAGCGGGCCGAAATAATTTTCCTATTTCCTGTTTCTATGTTATTATTTTATTTCTTTGTTCTAGAGACTTGGCTTATCAAATTTTAAGAGACGTTACTGAGCAAGTGCTCATTTAGGTTAGTCAGACTTGGGTTGATTGGTGCCGTGTATAGTTAAAAGTTTATTTATAACCAGTTGGGCAGATATATTTGTCTATCTGATGCGCCAGAATGTTGTCTGTCGCTAACGTGTTTATGTTTCAGATAATTGGCAGTGGTCGACGCGAGCTAACTCCGATCGGGGTATCACTGTGGAAGAAGAAAATTTAAGGACCTGGATCGGAGTCTGTGCTTACGTTGTTAGTGTCCTGCAATTCCAATCTGGAAGCTTAATTGTAGCCAAAGTTGATTATAGCTCCATTTTACCTTCTCGTCCGCGAATCTCCTCTATCTGGTAGCACCTTTCGGTCTGCTCGCTTCTATCACTAATTTTCAATGTAAAAAAAAATTGTAATGGCTCCCTGTTAAGACTATTTAATATGCTATATGGCTCCATGTTAAGACTATTTAATATGCTATTATTATCTATGTGAACCTCGTACCTGTGAATAATGCTAAAAAGAAGCTTAGTCGAGTGCATTAATCTTATAATACTTTAATTTTTTACACTTGATTAAAATCAGTCCATGGAAGCAGTTTTAGAATTTGATATGGAAGCCAGTTCCTATGTAAGTCATGAAGCATTCAATTATGTCAGTTAAATTTTATTAATGGGATTTTATGAACATTGTTTTGATTAGTGAAAATCGCTTGAGTAAATTTTGAAAGATCTGTGTCTGTGTTTGTAATAAAGAAGTGTATGGCAACTACAAATTAGTAATGTGTTTAATTCAGATGTGTCGAAAGGAACGATGCATAATTTACGACCGTCCTTCTCAGTGCTCGGCGATTCCCGTCAGCCAGCACATGAGGTCATCCCGTCTTGGTGTGAAGGACTGAAATGTCCTTGATGAATCTGCTGCTCAAGTGACATCCAATGTCCAGTCAACGTTTTAAGTCACTGAGCTTTCCTGACCGTTCCAGTATGTTGCTATTGCTTATCCACTGACAACGCAACATTGCCAGTCTTTATTTATACTGGCGGATGAGCTTCTCGCGACCTCTGGTGGTCAATTCCTCGTTAGATGGGTGTGTCCGGAGAATTTTGAAGAGAGAGTGTAGGTGTAACAGTGTACAGGGGGCAGGGAGAAACGTCAGTGGAAAATTGAAGCTGAAGCGACAGGAACATGTCAAGCCACTCAAAATAGCGGGATCCATAGTACCTAACGAACGTAGACAGAAACACAGGTGACACAAAATACAAGTGGATACAGCCGGTGTAATAGTTCTGAAATACATTAAACAAATCATTTCGCATTAACTGTCGGTATTTATTTATTTATTTTTTCGAATAACCAGTTTCCAGACATTCAGTCTCTTATTATATACGGCTTCCCCATCTGTACTAATTTGTTTTTGGAGCAGCCATATTGGTTTCTCCGTTACCATGATAACGGCGTCCCTTTAACTACGCACTTCTCCGGTTTCAGGACTGCCAGCTAGGCCTCTGTGTTACCTTGACAACGGCATCGTTTTCGACAGGGAAGGTCGTTTAGTGAACTCTCAGAACTTAACAGACAGTTGCTGCAAACTGCATTTGCTGTATACTGTGACGTTTACCTATGATTATTTGCACTTGGCCATTGAAGGCCTTTTTGTGCTATACTACAAGCAGTGCTGCAGACTTCATTATTCAATAAAACACAAGGATAAGTAAACCTTTGTAACTCATTTGTGTGATTTTGTTACTAATTTGTTGGAGTGTTGTAGTACCTTCGTTCTCCTATCCTGTTACCTGACCCTGGGGCATAGCTGTGTAATAGTGGCAGGGACAAATTGTCTTAGCGGTTTAGTGCACCAGAATCCGTTTGACAAACTCGTAAACTCGGCCTACCGTAGCAACAGTGGCAACTCGCCTTGCACTGGGGCCCACGAGGAAGACAGTCCGCGGTGTATCCGTCACGAAGGTAGGCCTGGACTCGCTCCCTCGCTCAGCACTGCAGACAAAAGCGTTTCTAAACCTGTTAACTCGCAGCTGGGTGCTATTATGAAGCCTTACTGATTAACAGTACTACAACAAAATTTAATTTAAGAGCTACACTCGATATAAATTGAATGACGGCTTGTGTATAGTATTTAGTCTCCTCTGCTTAACAGCCCTCATTTCATACAAGAAGTGGCGCCTTATGCAACTGAATCATTTTGGCATGATTTTGATTTCATTGTATCCAGTACTGCCGTAACAAATTATAAGTAGGCCTACGGACTTCAGTCTTTGTAGAACTACGGGGTGTTACAAAAAGGTACGGCCAAACTTTCGGGAAACATTCCTCACACACAAAGAAAGAAAATATGTTATGTGTACATGTGTCCGGAAACGCTTACTTTCCATGTTAGAGCTCATTTTATTACTTCTCTTCAAATCACATTAATCATGGAATGGAAACACACAGCAACAGAACGTACCAGCGTGACTTCAAACACTTTGTTACAGGAAATGTTCAGATGTCCTCCGTTAGCGAGGATACACGCATCCACCCTCCGTCGCATGGAATCCCTGATGCGCTGGAGCAGCCCTGGAGAATGGCGTATTGTATCACAGCCGTCCACAATACGAGCACGAAGAGTCTCTACATTTGGTACCGGGGTTGCGTAGACAAGAGCTTTCAAATGCCCCCATAAATGAAAGACAAGAGGGTTGAGGTCAGGAGAGCATGGAGTCCTGGAATTAGTCCGCCTCTACCAATCCATCGGTCAGCGAATCTGTTGTTGAGAAGCGTACGAACACTTCGACTGAAATGTGCAGGAGCTCCATCGTGCATGAACCACATGTTGTGTCGTACTTGTAAAGGCACATGTTCTAGCAGCACAGGTAGATTACCCCGTATGAAATCATGATAACGTGCTCCATTGAGCGTGGGTGGAAGAACATAGGGCCCAATCAAGACATCACCAACAATGCCTGCCCAAACGTTCCCAGAAAATCTGTGTTGATGACGTGATTGCGGATTCTCGTCAGCCCACACATGTTAATTGTGAAAATTTACAATTTGATCACGTTGGAATGAAGCCTCATCCGTAAAGAGAACATTTGCACTGAAATGAGGATTGACACATTGTTGGATGAACCATTCGCAGAAGTGTACCCGTGGAGGCCAATCAGCTGCTGATAGTGCCTGCACACACTGTACATGGTACGGAAACAACTGGTTCTCCCGTAGCACTCTCCATACAGTGACGTGGTCAGCGTTACCTTGTACAGCAGCAACTTCTCTGACGCTGACATTAGGGTTATTGTCAACTGCACGAAGAATTGCCTCGTCCATTGCAGGTGTCCTCGTCGTTCTAGGTCTTCCCCAGTCGCGAGTCATAGGCTGGAATGTTCCGTGCTCCCTAAGACGCCGATCAACTGCTTCGAACGTCTTCCTGTCGGGACACCTTCGTTCTGGAAATCTGTCTCGATACAAACGTACCGCGCCACGGCTATTGCCCCATGCTAATCCATGCATCAAATGGGCATCTGCCAATTCCGCATATGTAAACATTGCACTGACTGCAAAATCACGTTCGTGATGAACACTAACCTGTTGATGCTACGTACTGATGTGCTTGATGCTAGTACTGTAGAGCAATGAGTCGCATGTCAACACAAGCACCGAAGTCAACATTACCTTCCTTCAATTGGGCCAACTGGCGGTGAATCGAGGGAGTACAGTACGTACTGACGAAACTAAAATGAGCTCTAACATGGAAATTAAGCGTTTCCGGACACATGTCCACATAACATCTTTTCTTTATTTGTGTGTGAGGAATGTTTCCTGAAAGTTTGGCCGTACCTTTTTGTAACACCCTGTATAACAGCAAGACTCCATAAAAGCGGATTCCAATAGAAGGTACAATTCTCGTTTGTACATACACACCTACTTACGTGTTAACAGGTGTAGAAACGTAGTTTGTCTGCCGAGTTGAGCGAGCGAGCTCAGGGGTACCTTCTCGACGTACGCCCCGCCGCCTGTCTTTCTCGTAGGCCTCGCCCTCTACGTCAGTAGCGTCGGGGGCTTTTCAAAACTGGCGACGAGGGTTTACAAAAGATCGTCCTCTTTCATTAAATTTGCATAAATGGCTCTGAGCACTATGACACTTAACTTCTGAGGTCACCAGTCCCCTAGAACTTAGAACTACTTAAACCTAACTAACCTAAGGACATCACACACATCCATGCCCGAGGCAGGATTCGAACCTGCGACCGTAGCGGTGGTGCGGTTCCAGACTGTAGCGTCTAGAACCGCTCGGCCACCCTGGCCGGCAAATTTGCATAAATCTCTTGGTTTTAGCTGTAATACTAGCTCCAGAGGGAGGCATGTGCTTTTTGTTGTGATGTATTTTTTCCATCATCTTCGAGCGAGATTTGGCCACTTTATATCACACTTAAGACAATTCTAGATTGAGGAGTTTTTCGATTTGGCTCCACATTTTCACGAAAATTTCTCATCGAGAATTTGCTAAATCGCAAAGCACGATGAATTCCAACAATACGCTCACTTTTCTCGTGGCGACCCAAAACTTGTTTTTAATTAATACGACTGATATACGCTTCTTTCGCTCAAGTGGTGCACTTTGTTTTTACCAGACATTTTGAAGACGAACTCTATGAAGCGCTACTTCACAGCTTTGCTGATACCAACTGACGATTCACGTATCGGCAAACACGAAAGAAAACAAGCGTTTAGATGCGCCAGCGCATTACTGCTTTCGCGTACTGTTAACAGATGGCAGCAGTGGACTTAAACTAAAATCGTGTACACGTGAAAATGCGGATAACGAATGCGCATATAACGGGGCCTACTTGTACGTTGTTTTTTTGCAGAAGGTGACATTTTGAAATCCAGAAAATGAGGTACATATTTGTTCTCATTATGAGCTGGGGGGGGGGGAGGGGTGTTCTCCTGGAGCGAAAGGAATGCGAGTGCCTGTGTCCACATTTTGTGACTCTATACAGAGAAAGGAGGGAGCAATTCTGGCACGGCCATGTGCTGCGTAGGGTGTGGCGCGGTATTCGAATGGTGAATTCTCTGGCGGCATTTTTTTACTGCCCAGTACTGTAATTAGTATCGAGAGAACCGGTAGGTCCTGTCTAAGAGCGAGCACTTTTCTGGCTCCTCTTGAAGCTAATTAGGAGGCCGGTAGACGTACGTACGTTAAGACGGGCGGCCGGCGCGGCCGCGGCCGGGCGGCGACATCAAAGCGGGCGCGGAGCCTCGTGTCTGGCGGCGGCGACAGCCACTATCTGGCCCACATCGCCGCCGCCGCTCCTCGTCCCTGTATCTCTTTCAGTCGCGCACTCACAGCCCGTCGGATCCGCTTCGTCTCCAAGTCTGTAGCGCTGCTTCTCCCTGTATTTCTGCCGCCCGGTAACTGACTGGAGTACAGGTGGCTACTCTGTGGAGCCGTCCTGTCAAACCGGGAAATTCCACAACAGCCCATAGTACCACTAGGCACTTGTAATCTGTTAACATTCCTGAAATGCCAGTGGACGCACCATCATAATGAAACAACTGAACGGGCATGCGAAAGGTGCAGGACATTTATCACAAGAGTCCAACAATCCTTTATTGTACAGATACCAAAAACACTAATAAAATACAAATGCTAATATCTGCTTGTAATGGACAAGATTAAGAAGCTGCAATTAAAGAATGAATTATTGGCACCAGCAACAGATTTAAAATGTTAACAGTAGCTCAAATTTCAGCAGAAAATTAGATAAAGTAATAAAGGCAGTTACACCCAAATTTCTTCAATAAAACCAAAAAATCATTAATTAGTTCATTTGAACGAATAAAATGCACCAATTTAGGAAGGACTAACAAGCAAGTAGTACAACCAAATATGACTCAAACACGCGCTTAGCGCTGGGCAATAGAATGAAATTTTCACTCTACAGCGGAGTGTGCGCTGGTATGAAACTTTCTGGAAGATTGAAACTGAGTGCCGGACCGAGACTCGAACACAGGACCTTTGCATTTCGCGGGCCAGTGCTCTACCAAGTGAGCTACTCAAGCATAACTCTCGCCCCGTCCTCACAGCTGTACTTCTGCCAGTACCTCGTCTCCTATCTTCCAAATTTTATAGAAGCTCTCCTGCGAACCTTGCAGAACTAGCACTCCTGGAAGAAAGGATATTGCGGAGATATGGATTTAGCCACAGTTTGGAAGGTAGGAGACGAGGTACTGGCGGAATTAAAGCTCTGAGGACGGGGCGTGAGTCGTCCTTGGATAGCTCAGTTGGTAGAGCACTTGCCTGCGAAAGGCAAAGCTCCCGAGCTCGAGTGTCGGTCCGGCACACAGTTTTAATCTGCCAGGAAGTTTCATATCAGCCCACACTCCGCTGTAGAGTGAAAATTTCATTCTAGAAACAACCCCGTGGCTGTGGCTAAGCCATGTCTCCGCAATGTGCTTTCTTCCAGGAGTGCTAGTTCTGCAAGGTTCGCAGGAGAGCTTCTGTGAAGTTTGGAAGGTAGGAGACGAGGTACTGGGCGGAATTAAAGCTGTAAGGGCTGAGCGTGAGTCGTGCTTCGAGAGCTCAGTTTGTAGAGCACTTGTCCGCGAAAGGCAAAGGTCCCGAGTTCGAGTCTCGGTCGGGCACACAGTTTTAATCTGCCAGGAAGTTTCAATGACAGCAATGATGCTAAAGATTACAGTTCCGACATTTGGCTGGTCGTACGGGATGTTTGGCATTAATGAATATAGGAGAACCGCAACTAATAGTGCACAGTTAAGGAATAACCTTAAATGTCTGCTATTATCAATAGGAAAACAAAATCATGTTAGGTTCATATTTATTAACACAAAATCTACCATTTTCAGAAAACTACATCACCAGAAAGGCATTAATTTTAATGAATTTCTCAAAAATACAAAAAAACAAAATGCGCACTCTTTCGTTCACCAGCACTTTAGAGTACGCAAAATACGCCCAAAGAGTTCGCATTTAGCAAACGTCGCAAATGAACTGAATATCACCCTCAAATGAAGAGCACTCTTCGTGCCACCATCACCCACACTTAATGCACTGGACTCAGTCTTCTGGAAACACGAAAAACTATGTTCTCTACTCTTAGCTTTCAGTCTTTTCCTTAAAGTAGACTCCTTCGTACCAAGAGCAGCGGCAACCGAATTTGAAGTCGTTCAGAAACAAAATCTATCCTCCGGTCTCCACAACACACTCAAGAGGTACAAATTTGCAGTTGTGCCCTAAAGAGAACCCACGCACTCTTCGGGTATGTTATATGCGCGCTCTTTCGTACAGAAGCAGTGATTCCAAGCGAAGTCAACGGATGGCAGCACACGTCACATTTGCAAAATATGTGGATGCAGTACAGTAGACCGCAAGCAAGCCTTTCCAAAGGCAGTCAAGGCTACTTCTCGTGTGTTCTGTATATAACTTATGCAACAGAGCACCAGAACTACATCAAGAAAACTGAAAAGTGATTCTTACTTGTTTCACTTCTGATATACAGGATTTCTTCACACAACTTCCACGAGGGGTTTCCGATACCACTCTGAACACAATTACGTCAGTGGCAAGCTGATCAGTTTAGTCCACTCCCAAGAACACAAGCGGAGCTCTCTTTGGCTCTGCGCACTCTGGTACATTTACCCTAACTTGCAAGAAGTACATAGTAACACGAAATTTCGAAAATCTGGTAGCTGGCGAGCTGAGGCACGTCAAGTACTAATATTTTTTGCAACGAGTACAGGAACAGTTCTCAACGCAAGTGTCCAATATCAATCAGAGAAGCCCCTTGGGCATAATCAAGATACTGACGTGGAAAAATAATAAATACCATTTAACAAATGAGCATTACACCAGTATTAAAACTATTACGTTAAAACAAAACTTCAAACAGGGGAACCATGGGAGGAGCAGGGACGGCCGGCCAGGTCTGAGTAAGATGGTTTAGAATAACTGGCACTTCAGGTTAAATTAACACCCGATTCCTACGAAATAAAAACCCAACTTAAGAGGGATGCCATAGCAAGCCAGGAGGCCGCAACGTCTCAGAGGCCACGGTGAAGAGGTGCGCCGCCCGCGCGCTAGTACACACCCGACGAAGACAGGCCACGCCCGCTGAAACGATGGGTAGCAGATAACACCCTGGGGCAGCGCCTCCAAACGCTACGAACAGCAGAGAGCAAACAAGCAGACATAAAATTCACGCATAAATCATAGAATATACGAAAATTCTCAAACCAAGCGTGACCCCAAGCCCCAAGCAATCCTTACGTGTTACAACAAGAATATTACAATAAGAATTACAAAGAGGATTAACTGGTTAATATTACAGTAAAATAAAACAAATTAATGTAGTAACCAAGAAATCTCAGAGTTACTCAAACACATTAACTTAAGTGACTTAAAAGGTAACGGGCAATTCTTGAGCGTTAACAGTGCGTATATTGAGCAAGCAGTAAAGGGAACAAAAGAAAAAATCGGAGTAGTTATTAAAATCCATGGAGAAGAAGTAAAACATTGAGGTTCGTCGATGACATTGTAATTCTGTCAGAGACAGCAAAGGACTCGGAAGAGCAGTTGAACGGAATGGATAGTGTCTTGAAAGGAGGATATAAGATGAACATCAACAGAAGCAAAACGAGGATAATGGAATGTAGTCGAATTAAGTCGGGTGATGCTGAGGGAATTAGATTAGGAAATGAGACACTTAAAGTAGTAAAGGAGTTTTGCTATTTGGGGAGCAAAATAACTGATGATGGTCGAAGTAGAGAGGATATAAAATGTAGACTGGCAATGGCAAGGAAAGCATTTCTGAAGAAGAGAAATTTGTTAACATCGAGTATAGATTTGAGTGTCTGGAAGTCATTTCTGAGAGTATTTTTATTTTTTCTGGAAGTATTTGCATGGAGTGAAACATTCACGATAAATAGTTTGGACAAGAAGAGAATAGAAGCTTTCGAAATGTGGTGCTGAAGATTAGATGGGTAGATGGGTAGATCACATAACTAATGAGGAGGTATTGAAGAGAATTGGGGGAGAAGAGGAGTTTGTGGCACAACTTGACCAGAAGAAGGGATCGGCTGGTAGGACATGTTCTGAGGCATCAAGGTATCACCAATTTAGTATTGGAAGGCAGCGTGAAGGGTAAAAATCGTAGAGGGAGACCAAGAGATGAATACACTAAACAGATTCAGATGCATGTATGTTGCAGTAGGTACTGGGAGATGAAGAAGCTTGCACAGGATAGAGTAGCATGAAGGGCTGCATCAAACCAGTTTCAGGACTGAAGACCACAACAACAACAACAACAACAGTCAACCACAATAGTAATTGTATTTAGAACAATAAATACCATATTTTATTGAAAGGAACAAATTCTCACTAGAGTTATGGAACTTAATTACCCAAATGAGCCAAAATTCACTGGGCCGCTAGCGTTTGTTCACTAAGGCAGTAGGCAATTTTATAACCGTCACATCATTCAGGGAAGCAACAACTTCAAATACAAATAAGACTCAATTTCGACCTCAGTGGTCACTAATACACGTGGAGGCCTAGAACATACGACAATTTCAAGCCCGAATGAGGAGATAAGCAGACAGTGAACAAGTTGCAATTAAAAGAAATTTGAAAACCATCAGATAAGGTGCTCAGATAATTTCAGACAGAGTCACAAGAAAATAACTGTAATACTTGTGAGCGTGACGGGGAACCACAGGCAATCCAGCGTAGCGATAGCAGCTTCAACATGGGGGCACATATGTCGATCAAGTAACGAATACCTTATACCCAAAGGGCAGAACAGACATCACCATAAAATGAACAGCATTCCAATACTCACATCAGCAACTATGCCTCCTTAACCTAGGGCCTAGGGCGATTGCCTGCGTCGACATTAGGCGCAAGTACTGCCGACCAACACAACTCTACCGACCAGTGGCCGTTTAGATAATCGTGCGCCCATGAGCTCCGTTGAAAGCTCACCGTTCGTCATATGTAGTCTACCTCTTGTCGCTCTCTCACTGACAGCTACCAACTGCCTGCTCTTGTGGTCAACAACCCGCTCCAAGAAATTACAACCAAAGCGTCAACTAACAGACGACCAAAGCGCCACCCGGCGACGGATTGCACCAGCAGGCAAAGAAGTAATAACATAGAACGAGCCGACACTGCTCAATTCTGTCGTGACATATGTCGAGACAAGTGATCGATTTGCACAGGTGCATGGCAACCACAAAATCGTGCTTGCTAAACGATGTCTGGACTTGAGGTCACGTTCTTCAGGAAACTCAGATAACAGAAGTTCTAGTTATATGTAAAGTTGTAGATCAAATGGCTCTGAGCACTATGGGACTTAACTTCTAAGGTCATCAGTTCCCTAGAACTTAGAACTACTTAAACCTAACTCACCTAAGGACATCACACACATCCATGCCCGAGGCAGGATTCGAACCTGCGACCGTAGCGGTCGCGCGGTTCCAGACTATAGCACCTAGAAGCGCTCGGCGACACCGGCCGGCAAAGTTGTAGTGTATGACAGTGTGAACTAACTGAAAATTACGAAGAGCGTTCAGTAAGAAATGCAATACATTTTCTCTCGGTCAGTTTCGGTTGAAAAAGTGCGGAATTTGATGTGGGACATCGTGGAATGTTCCCGCTTCAGGCCCTTTAGTTTCATGACGGCGCTGTTAGAGATGGGCAAACTCGTTCATCCTTGGGAACTAGTTCACTGGTGGTCGCTCTTTTATGGGAACCTTTCATTTTTACTCCGTCACCGTTCACTGTGCTTGGTATATGGTTCTTATGAAAAACTGAAAATTCTCCCCCCTGGAGTACAGAGTTCTTATTCATAACAGAATTCTCACACTCTTGTAATTTTCGTGATTCTGCAAAGCATCTCGTTTAGCCAACTGTAGCGTTATGTCGCTGATCGCAGTGGAAGGTGGCGCACGAGAAACCAGCCACGAGTACAGACTGCTCGGCAGTTACGCGCGATTTGTTGACCACTACGAGCGGAACAGATAAACATGTAATAATTAGGCAGTGAAGAAATAACAAATAAGCCAATGCAAACAACTTTGAAACAAGAGATGACGATTGGTAAGCGACAATGAGCATTCTAGTACTTGGGGCCGATTTTTCGTCCCTACTGAAATAATATTGTAGGAGTTATCATATTCTCTTTACAAAATGTCACACCATACACTCGACTGCGCGGGATGCATTCGGTTGTAAGTCGGTCTGCCTTCCATAACAATGAACATGCCCTTTTACCTTGGATCAAAAAAACACGGAAAATGGGCACTCGTGTGTGCCGTGCCGACGTCCTTTGCATGTGTAATAACAAAAAAAATCTTGCCTTTTTACATTTCTTCTGCTGTTTATCGAAATAATGAAGTAAGCTGATATGCCGTTTTGTTACCTGAAAAGATGTATGTATTACATACCACATAATTTTATGTAATTTACGTGATTATAAAATACATTTTAATTACCGGTCGTGGACGCTGAATAGAATACGAAAAGAACCAGAAGTTCAGAGTTCAAAAAAAGTTTGAAACAGATCTAGAATGTGCATGCGAAGCGAAGGAAACGAACAACAACTCGATACTGAACTAACCGTGAGCAGTCGGCAGTGGAACTGCGACGAGTGGCCACGTGAAGGAGGACGAGTGCGACCGAGCTAGACCGAGACAGACGGGAACGGGACCGACGCTGGAACGAGACCGGCCGACGTGCCGTTGCGGGAAAGAGACCGACCGTTTCCCGTTCCCGGGAACTATAAGTAGAAAGCCGCGACCGAAGTGAACTATGAAAGATCGTTCCTTAGAATTCGTTCCTCGCTCGTTCCGTTCATCTTGTTGAACCGTTCCTTTGGACCCGTTAGTCGCGAACGACCCATCTCTAGGCTCTATACGTAACCTTCGAACTAACGTCTGTAATGGAGTTGCGTTCCAAGCAGAGGGCTGTCATTGAGTTTCTGTTGGCAGAAGACTAGAAAATCGTAGATATTCATAGACACTCGCAGAAAGACTACGGAGGCCTGGCAGTGAGCAAAAGCACAGCGAGTCGTTGGGTGATTCGTCTGTCGTCATCACGACAAGATGACGAAAACCTGTCCGATCTCCCGCGTGCCGGCCGGCCGCACACAGCTGTGACTCCAGCAGTGTTGGAACGTGTTGACACTCTCATTTTAGGCGATCGATAGATCACAACCAAACACCTCACTGCTCAATTGGACGTCTTTGTTGGTGATGCTGGTACATTCGCCCACCCGTTGGGGTACTCAAATGTGAGTGTCTGTTGGGTAAAGAGAGACCTATGTCTGCGGAATTGTTTTCGCCTTGGCCTGCCGGAGTGGCCGTGCGGTTCTAGGCGCTGCAGTCTGGAGCCGGGCGACCGCTACGGTCGCAGGTTCGAATCCTGCCTCGGGCATGGATGTGTGTGATGTCCATAGGTTAGTTAGGTTTAATTAGTTCTAAGTTCTAGGCGACTGATGACCTCAGAAGTTAAGTCGCATAGCGCTCAGAGCCATTTTTTGTTTTTGCCTTAAGAGGCTGATCGTGACAATTTTTGTCGAATATCGTCACAGGACGCCGTTGGCTCCGACATCGACTAATAGAGTAGTACCATGTGGGCATACCGACCCTCTCAGTAAGATAACGTACGGCCGTCGCATAGAATAAGCTAAAAATAGGTTTTGTAGCCAAAAGAGTGGGGAATAATATTATGTATTGGAATCCTGAATGAAACCAACCTGTTTTCAGAAAAGAATGTGTTGCATTACTTACTGAACGCCACTCGTAACTTCTTAGGAATCTTAAATAATATTAATACTGTATACGTGTGTGTATATATGGTGTAGAAAAGGAGTACAAAATCTCATACATACAACTGGCCTTCAACAGGTCATGTGATTTAACATAATCATACGTAAAATTACTTAGTGAGTGGAGAAACAATGAATGTGTGGGCCTATAACTGACTTAAATAAATACAGCTATAGCGGAATGTTGGACTTTTTATTCAGTTTCATATTTAATAATTTTAACATATCTATTAAAAAACTGTTTACTGTGTCAACTCTTCATCAATCATGTATAATGACGTAAGCAACTTGCAACCCCTGATGAGTGAACAGAAATGGGATATTGATTCCCACGTGTTCTGATTGGTTCAAATGGTGCTAAGCACTATGGGACTTAACATCTGATGGTTACAGTCCCCTAGAACTTAGAACTACTTAAACCATATCCACGCCCGAGGCAGGATTCGAACCTGCGACCTTAGCGGTCGCGCGGTTCCAGACGGAAGCGCCTAAAACCGCTCGGCCACACCGGCATGCCGTGTTCTGATTAAAACGTGAACTTGAACAACATTGCGCAAGGGAAATACAGCTGCAAAGTATTTCGCGTGAACAAACCTGACGTTCTACGCAACGTACAATTATTACTCAGAAGCAGCGGAACCACGCAACCACCTCACCGTACTCTGGAATGATGCCGCATCGACAAAGCATCCATACTAAAGATGTCGGCATGTAGGTAGCAGGAGGCAACAAAGCAGCGTGTGTCACTTTGTCCACAAGCCAAGGGGGGTCTCGCGAAGTGATTATCAGCACCAAAGCACCAAACAATATGAATGGTTGCCTAATGTCAGAGTTTAAGTGGGTTGCTTGAGACATGCCTTTTCAGTTCTCAAAGCTACTGTCGCGGAAGGGAATGTGACTATAGGTTCTTTGAGACATACAGCTGATTATCAATACATGCGAGAATACATAGCAGCCGACTTTCAAGTTGTAAGATCCATGATCAGAGACGGGACCTTTACTGTTTACCGATATGAAAAATATCTTTCATGATTTATCTAACAAACGATCGAAAAACACAGATACCCTCGAGATGCAGCCGCTTACAGGCTATCTACAAGCCAGCGTGTTCAACAGTCGCGTCTCATTAGTCGTAGTTGGCTCTCTCTCTCTCTCTCTCTCTCTCTCTCTCTCTCTCTCTCTCTCTATCTCTCCTCTCTCTTGCTCGTTGTGCCGTGCGCGTTATCTTTTGTTTCTGAACTCTGTCGATTGGTGCCTCAGATGGCAGCACTGGTGGTTGTAGCAGTGGAACGAGCGGTGTGTCAGCTACCAGAGGCAAAGTTGCATGTCGTGACGGGCGGTTTAATAAAGGACAGTCACAGTGATCAGCGATCAGTTCCGTTCAGCAGTGATCTGAAAGCAAGGGAGCCGGCGGTAGGCTTCAAATGCTAGTCTGTGCTGTTCCGATGTGCAGGATGTCACTGTTTGGCCAGCGAATACCGCCCGACGGGAAACTTGTTCCGACGTGGGGGCTGAACCTTCACTTGTGCTTTGAGTTTGAATATCTGAAGGAGCCCTGTGTCAGCGGAGGTGTCGGCATGCTGCCTCTCAGACAATTCCTATCACTTGTCATAAGGGCGTCCTGTGGGTTACGGTCCGTTGGTTCCTGAATGACAGCTGTATGATGAGAGCACCCATTTGATAGTGTCTCGGTTCTCTCATCGATTCTCAGAAGTGACGGTGAGAATTTTGTTATGGCTGTAATGTTGTTACGTGATCTCGCGGTCTCTGTGATTGCTGTCCTGATCGCTCAGAAACTTGTCAGAAAGACAGTAGCTTTAGGGAACTAGTTTCGTCAGGGCGGCTGCTAAGTGATTCTCTATAAGCAGGTTGTTATTGGTCTTAGAGTATCAATGGAGCCGCTAGAAGTTGGGTCGAGTTAAGTGTGAGCACTGTTCAGATGGTTCAAATGACTCTGAGCCCTATAGGACTTAACATCTGAGGTCATCAGTCCCCTAGAACTTAGAACTACTTAAACCTAACTAACCTAAGGACATCACACACATCCATGCCCGAGGCAGGATTCGAATCTGCGACCGTAGCAGCAGCGCGGTTCCGGACTGAGGCGCCTAGAACCGCTCGGCCACAACGGCCGGCACTGTTCAGACGGAAAAGCCGTATGCAATTTAAGTCATTCCTGTGGCGCTGTAGTTAAACTTTTATTTATTGTGTGTTATTATACCCTGTGTGGACGAGAGGTCTAGTAATCTCTAGGCTGTAATTTTTTTTTTTTTTTTTGGTTGTTCATCTGGGTTTCACTTATTGCAGAAAGGGGACTCTTGTAATCATGTCTGTTCATTTGGTATGATTGTGGACCCAGGAACCGGATCCAACATTCTGTAAGTTGTAAAAGTAAACCTGATATACCGTTGTCGTTTAACTCATTAGATATTTTTTTTGAAACTATGCCAGTAGTTATTGTTCTGAACTGTAATAGTTAAGTCGTATTGGCAGCCGCTGTTTTAACGCTCATGGTATCTAAATTGTTTCAACAGTTTCTTTCCTTAAATTATAATAGTAAAATTTGTTAGAAGTGTTACTTAATGTTGATGAGATGACATTAAATTGATGTGTTGAGATTTTTCAGTAAATTCTGTCGCCATTATTCTTTGGTTATTAATATTAATGCATGTTAGAGGTGTGAGCTGTTCTTATCTGGCATATTTTACACTTGTGAAGTTTTCTGCTCGTTTAAATTAAGTGTTTTGTTTAAACTCGAATAAAATTATTCTTGTACAGCACCTTACCACTCAACACCAGCTCCCTAACGTTTTTACTCATCTTATTTCTAAATACAGCAGTTTATTCATTCGTGACCTCTTCTAAAGACACCGTGACCATCTGGAGCCTGACGATCAATATTAGCAAATCCTTCTCGCATGGCTTCAGAATACAGAATGTTTCCGAAAGATTCGTCCGATTTCAGAAGACAATTGCTTCTTCATGAAAGAAGATAGAAACTTGGGATAAATTTTAAATCAAATATCGAAATTAAAAGTTTCCCTGGGAACCTGTTTGCCTTGGCTCATGTGGTTGCCGATACGGGTCTTCGGGGTTCAGGTAGTTCGCTCTCTCGTTCATTGATCAACGTGCGTCGAGAAGTGTGGCGGATCGCCTAGCCCCACCTTCACAATTCATCTCTGATCTTCAAAATACATCTGATGTATAGTAGATTATTCTACATCATCGTTGCTCTGGGGACAAGCGTGGAGATTTACTTGTACTTGCAGTTGGACTAACAACGTTGCAGAAGTTCTTTGTTTGTACGAGCCACGCAGTTTTCGATGGTGCTGGTTCGATGAATTGCAGCTGGCACCTGGTAGAGCGAGATGTGACATTGAGGCTGCAGTATACCGGTAGTAAACTAGCACCAGCAGCCACGGCCGAAGAAAATGAAACGCAATATACACTGAAGCTCAAAGAAACTGTTTTAGGCTGGCGTAATAAACTGCAGAGATACATAAACAGGCAGAATACAGCGCTGCGGTCGGCAAAGCCTGTATAAGACAACAAGCGTCTGGCGCAGTTGTTAGATCGGTTACTGCTGCTACAATGGCAGGTTATCAAGATTTAAGTGAGTTTGAACGTGGTGTTATAGTCGGCGCACGAGCGATGGGGCACATCATCTCCGAGGTAGCGATGGAGAGGAGATTTTTCCCGTACGACCATTTCACTAGTGTACCGTGAATATCAGGAATCTGGTAAAACATTAAATCTCCGACATCGCAGCGGCCGGAAAAAGATTCTGCAAGAACGCGACTAACGATGACCGAAGAGAATCGTTCAGCGTGACAGAAGTGCAACCCTTCAGCAAATTGCTGCAGATTTCAATGCTGGCCATCAGCAACCGTCAGCGTGCGAACAACCATCATCGATATGGGCTTTCGGAGCCGAAGGCCCACTCGTGTACCCTTGATGACTGCGCGACACAAACTTTTACGCCTCGCCTGGGCCCGTCAACACCGACATTGGACTGTTGATCACTGGAAACATGTTGCCCGGTCAGACGAGTCTCGTTTCAAATTGTATCGAGCGGATGGACGTGTACAACCTCATGAATTCATGGACACTTCATTTCAGCAGATGGAGATTCTGTAATGGTGTAGGGCGTGTGCAGTTGGAGTGATATGGGACCCCTGATACGTCTAGATACGACTCTGACAGGTGACAGGTATCTAATCATCCAGCCTGATCACCTGGGTCCATTCATGTCCATTGTGCATTCCGTCGGACTTGAACAATTCCAGCAAGACAATGTGACACCCTACACGTCCAGAATTGCTACAGAATAACTCCAGGAACATTTTTCTGAGTTTAAACACTTCCGCTGGTCACCAAATTATCCAGACGTGAACATTATTGAGCCTATCTGGGATGCCTTGCAACGTGCTGATCAGAAGAGATCTCCAACCCCTCATAGTCTTACAGATTTATGGACAGTCCTGCAGGTTTCATGGTGTCAGTTCCCTCCATCAGTGCTTCAGACATTTATCGAGTCCATGCCACGTCGTGTTGCGGCACTTATGCGTGCTCGTGAGAGCCCTGCACAATATTACGCAGGTGTACCAGTTTCTCTGGCTCTTCAGCGTATTACACAGGGCTACTATAAATGATCGATTCGTTTTCAAAGTTCCGTTTTTTCCCAAGGTATTATATGTACAAATATGATTGATGCATGAATAGAGCCGTAAACTCACAAAGTTTCCATTTTGAACTCAACAAACGTTCTATGAGTTCCCCTCCGGTCAATTGACACACGTCCAAGCGATAGTCAAGTCCATTCCATACCTTGCGCAGCAATACCGTGTTAATGATCTTCACAGCAGCAGCGATGCGTTGTTCCAGGGTTCTTGGCAGTCAGGGTATGTAAACACGATCCTTAATGTACCCCATAAGAAAAAGTTACAAGACATTAGGTCACTTGACCTGAGGGACATGGGAACAGAGCCATATGTTCATCACTACGCACAATCCAATGATGCTGAAATTCGTTGTTTAGGAGACGAAAAACATCGATGTTCCAATGAGGAGTTGCCTCGTCTTGTTGGAATTATCAGGATCAGCAGTTCTGGAAATTATCTTACATTACTTTTACTTTTAAGGGCTTCTCCACTCTTCAGCAGTTGTCCTGCATTCTCATTGGCCAGTTTTCACGATAATGGGCAGTCTCCCTCTTTCAGATCTCTCTTCGTCATCATTGTAGCTACTCCCGCTCTCTAAGTTAATCTCGACCGCTCACGCTTTCTCCTTCTTTGGGGAGACCATTCGGGCCGCGACCATTCCACGATTGATTCTGGCCATCTTCCTCGTTCCATTCGCCGTAAATGGCCATACCATTGAAAAGATCTGTTCTCACTTCTTCGCACGACTGACTGTTTCATATCCATTATCTCCTTAATTTCCTCATTTCTTCTCCCCTCTGTTCTGTATATCGTGGCTGCCCTCCTTATTCCATCCATCTCTACCGCCTGTACTCCGCTTCTGCCGCTCCTCTAGGCTCAATCCTTCTGCGCCGTATGTTAGTATACTTCCCACTACTATTTGCAGAATCCTCTTCTTTGTTTCTTTTGATATTGTCCAGCTTCACAGAACTCCATCTGGCATTTTAGTTGCTTCTCTTGTCTGTTGGATCCTGCGTTTCACATCTGCTTCACAGCTTCCCGAGGAATGGATAATCGGTCTTAAATATTTAAACAGCATTACTGCTCTAATTGTTCCTTGCGGCAGTACTATAACCATCCCATCTCCTACCACTACTAGATACTCTGTTTTGCTCATATTTATTCTAAGCCCGCCTCGTTCAAATGCTTCCATTAACTTCTTTATAACAACTTTGAGATCTTCCGTAATTTGTGCTATCAGTACTTGATCACCGACAAATAATAATGAGCAGATAGTACCATGCTGGAAAGGAATTCCCATATCTCCGCATTACTGACTACACCGTTCCAACATATACTATATACATATTTTAAATAAGGTGGGCGACATACTGCATTCCTACCTAAGTCCTTTCGATGTTTGGAATGTCTCACTCAACTCACTCACTTTAACTGCTGCGTACGATTCGGGGACGAATTAGGGATATTTGGTGTGCTTGTACACCTGTATACTTCTTCGGTTCCCATAGTGCATTGATGGATACAGAATCATAAGCGTTTTCTTAATCCACATATATTAGGTGTTCTTCCTGACCTTTAGAATAATTACAACTGCAGCATATCAAGGCGGTTCCCGTAGTGCGTTGGTAGGTTCAGGATCATAAGCTTTTCCATAATCCACAAATACTAGGTGTTCTTCCTGACTATTAGAATAACCACAACTGCAACATATGAAGGCGGTGACCGTCACAGAATTCTAAAAAAGAAACAAAAACCCGGTCCATACAGCATCGATTGTGAGATTGCACATACAACATTAACCTTCGGCGAATTTCGTCCATGCGCGACAATTTCGTCAGGATTTTCAGTGTCCCACACTCTCACCGTGGCGAGTTATCTTTCCAGATATGTGGAAGGTTGCTACGTTGCTGAATGTTAGCTTAGACGAAATGTTCACCCTGAAATGCTTCCTTCATTGTGATACAAAACTGAAGGCGCAGGCCGTAGTCTTCCGGTTTTAACTGCTCCCGGAGCTGCAGACTGTTTCAAATGGAACCGCCATTTGCTGCGTTATTCAAAGTTCGTGGCTTGAGCGAAACATTGACCTTTTTTTTTGGGCTACGTACATAGCTTTCCCTCAGCCTCTTCACGGTTGCATCTGGCACCCTCGATCGAACTGTTTTCTGTTTACAGGGACAACCTGTTTCCCTAAATTGTCAGTACCAAGGCACAGTGTTCTGTGTACATGGCCGTTCTTCTCCATCAGTGCTTCTGAATGCACGCTGCATTGTAAACGATAAACATCGCGCATATTCCAAGACGTAAAAACTCGTTTTCGCTTCCTCGCCATTTTGTCAAGGCACTTCTCTCGTAACGCCGACCTGTGGTAATAATGCAAACTCGGTGAGTTTATGGTTCTACTAATGCATCAGTCATGTTTGTACAGATAATATTTTGGAAAATATAGGACTTTGAAAACGAATGAATCATTTATACGTAGTAGCCCTATATATTAACGAGGGGGAGGACTTGTCTGATTACGTGATAGATGAAGAAATTGACATCGATAGGTGTGACATAGAGGATACAGTATTAGAATTCTAAAGACTTCTGGAAGAATAAGATTCAGTGAGGCACAAGGAATTCCATCAGAATCTCTACAATCATTGGGATAAGTGGCAACCAAACGATTATTCAAGTTGACGTGTAGAGTCTATGAGGCTGACTACGAACCATCAGACCTTCATAATAAATCATCCACATAATTCAGAAGACAGCAGGATCAGATAAGAGCAAAAACTAAGGCACTATCAGCTTGAGAGCTCATGCACTCGACTACTGACAAGGGTAATATACAGAAAAATGGAAAAGAAAACTGAAGATCAGTTAGATAACGATCAGTTTGGCTTCAGGGAAGCTAAAGGAACTAGAGAAATAGTTCTGACATTGCGCTTGATAATGGAAACAAGGCTGAAGAAAACTCAAAAAACGCTCATAAGATTCATCCACCTGGAAAAGCGTTCGACGATGTAAAACGTTGTAAGATGTCAGTAGTTCTGAGAAAACGAGGAGTAAGCTATACGGAAAGACGGGTGATAACAATATCTACAGGAACCAAGACGGAACAATAAGATTGGAATATCAAGAATAAAGTGCTAGGATTAAAAGGGATATAAGGCAGGAAAGTACCATTTCGCCTCTGCTGTTCAATCTGTGCATCGAAGAAGCAACGAGGGAAATTTCAGGGTAAAAGGATATCAGTGACAAAATCCGCTGATGGCATTGCCATCCTCAGTGAATGTGATGAAGACATGCGGGAACTCTTGAACGGATTGAACGGCATAATGAGTACAGAATATAGATTGGGAATAACATCTACATCTACATCCATACTCCGCAAGCCACCTGACGGTGTGTGGCGGAAGGTACTTTGAGTACCTCTATCGGTTCTCCCTTCTATTCTTCTTGGAAAGAAAGCGTGTCTGTATGCCTCTGTGTGGGTTCTAATCTCTCTGATTTTATCCTCATGGTCTCTTCGCGATATATACGTAGGAGGGAGCAATATACTACTTGACTCCTCGGTGAAGGTATGTTCTCGAAACTTCAACAAAAGCCCGTAACGAGCTACTGAGCGTCTCTCCTGCAGTCTTCCACTGGAGTTTATCTATTATCTCCGTAACGCTTTCGCGATTACTAACTGATCCTGTAACGAAGCGCGCTGCTCTCCGTTGGATCTTCTCTCTTCTATCAACCCTATCTGGTACGGATCCCACACTGGTGAGCAATATTCAAGCAGTGGGCGAACAAGTGTACTGTAACCTACTTACTTTGTTTTCAGATTGCATTTCCTTAGGATTCTTTCTATGAATCTCAGTCTGGCATCTGCTTTACCGACGATCAACTTTATATGATCATTCCATTTTAAATCACTCCTAATGCATACTCCCAGATATTTTATGGAATTAACTGCTTCCAGTTGCTGACCTGATATACCTGCTAATTGGAACTAAAACAAAGGGAACGAGCTGCAGCACAAATGAGAACAGCGGAAACTTGACATCAAATTTAATGATCACGAAGTAGACAACGATCAGGAGTTCTGCCATCTTGGAAGCAAAATAACCCTTGACGACGAAGTAAGGTGGACATAGAAAGCAGACTAGCACATGCAAAGAGAGCATTCCTGGCCAAGAGAATTCTACTGGGATCAACCGTAGGCTTCAATTTGAGGAAGAAATTTCTGAGAATGTTCGTTTGGAGCATTGTATGGTTATGATTCATGGACAATGGGAAAACCGGAAAAGAAGAGGATTGAAGCGTTTGAGATGGTGTGCTACAGAAAAATGTTGAAAATTAGGTGGACTGACAAGATAGAGAATGAGGATGTTCTCCGCAGAATAGGCGATGAAATGGGCATACGGTAAACGCTGACAAGAAGAAGGGACAGAATGACAGGACATATATTGTGACATCAGGGAATAACCTTAATGGTACTAGAGGGTAAAAACCGTAGGGGAAGATTAAAATACACCCAACAAAAAATTGAGGACATGGGGTTCAAGTGCCACTCGGAGACGAGGAGGTTAGCGCTAAAGAGTAATTCGTGGCGGGTGGCATCAAACCAATTAGAAGACTGATGACGCAAAAGAGGTTCAGTTCTTGTTTGGATTGTATGCTGTACTGACTAACACTCAGTTTAATTAACTTTGTGTTTTTACTAACTGAAAATACTTAAGGTTAATGAGGGACACAAGGGGCGTAATAAGAGTAGTATTGCAGGCAGACACTATTAATCATCGCGCCTTATCAGACGATTTAGTTCAGGCCCTTTATGTGGCACCTCGCCTTGATCAGGCTCGGGAAGGTGGGAGAGTCAGCTGACTTAATAATATTGGATATGATATTCACCTCCCGATAAGAACACCGCCGCAGATGGCGGCAACACAGCAACAAAGGTCGTTTTGCGTCCTCCGTTTCAGCATGTGCGATTCAGTTAAAACTTGGCTTCCTGATTTTCGTTATGAGTGCGGCACTGAATCTTCAGCTGATCGAAGCATTCGACGGTGGGATCAACAGTTTCAAGAAACTCGTTGTTTGTGTAAAGGGAAATCAATAGATCATCCCCGTGTGTTCGTTCAAGACGTAGGGTGCTTTAAACAGAGTTTTATACGTGATCCATGGAATATAGGCACGGGGCGTCCGTTCTATCAGGCATATTTGCGAGAACGGCGCTAGATACTTCCAGTGTAGATCCACCACGCCTTATCCACCATACTTTCTGAACTCCTGTTGTACTTAATAAATGCTAATGGATGGGGGCGCTACATGCGCGTAACATGCTGAGAATTTGGGCTAAACGGGAAGCGTGTCCGGATTGCCCAGGCGCTCAAGACAAACGTTCTAGGGAAGCGGAGCATCTGGGTTCGAGTCCCAGTCCAGCACAAACTTCCAGCCTTCACCGTAGGTTTATTTCAGTGGGTGTAGGCGGCTGGTTTCTCGTAATAAACCATCGAAGTCTATTCGTCGTGCTGGCTAAGACACATTTCTCATGTGCTTGTCTTTCGTGTTTCGCACACGTATCGTTTTGCGGTTGTACTGGCATCAGAACAAGATGAACGATTTCGTGGGGGGTGAAGAACGTAAACAGAGCAATTTACTTCCGTTAATCCCCCCGTTCTAAAAAAGAAACTGAAAGTAAATGAAGTAGAATCTATATCTTACTCACATGTTTTTCTTGACAGGACATTCGAAACTACTGTATGCATTACTCATGAGTGATAACATTTGCTGCAGTTGTGTAACTTATGTTTTCCAATGAAAGGACACCACAACCAGGTTTCAGGACGTGAATCCCATCTGCAGGTGCATTTGCAATATTTTAACTAAAATGTGATGACTATACATACTGACAAACTCCAAAAAGACCAACAGAACTTGTAATATTCTAAAGAAGATACCGCATATACGTACAGGACGTCCACGCGAGTCGACTAACAGGGTTTAATGTAGTGATCCTCTGGTATATGGCATGTACGCAGAAAATCCATCTCATATATTCCTACAACACGCAGAAAACCTCTCGAAGTACAGGACCTGCACAAAACACAATAGATCCACAAATATAAAAGAACACATTTATCCCAAATAAAATCAAAAGATAAACTATTAGCTCCCTCAGTCTCATAAGCCACATTATGAACATATACACATCAAAAAAAGTTTTCATCACCCCGGCTATCAGAACTCCTAGCCACACGCATATTTCAAGCTAAAACTGTGGAACGTGGTCTGAACAAAGCTTGCAGGTGTTTAAAACCTACTCCTCTTGAGAAGACTTTTTTTAAAATTTTATATGCAGGGCAGCCTAGCTGCTGAAGGTCATGATTAATTAAAACACCGCAGACAGCTGGTAAAACATGATTTTAATTGACCTCACTACCAGTTTCACAGATTAAAGCCGCATCTTCATGCGCAACAAAAATTGTTAAATTAATCCATTATAGGTGAACACAATGTTCTCAGTCACGGTTTCGCCATTCTGAGAATGTTGTCAAACATTTAAAAAACTGGAGGAACGCTCTTTGATGGAGACTGGATACGTATCCTAGTGCCACAATTACCGGCGGCTGCGACAGGGACTTACCCCTATCTTTTCCTATTTTCTACCCATTCCTTCCTCTCGTAACCTCTCAGATTTCTTCAAAATTCCGCATATTTCATATCTTTTAGACATAGTTGTAATAAGCTGCATAAAGCAATAGCAGACCTGCTACTTTACACAGTGTTATCGTGCATTAAGACTGCGCTGTATAGACGAATGCTTAATTGTAAATCTTTTTACTGTCCTGACCATGATGGTTAGTTGGTCATTAATGGAATGTGTAGTCCGTCAGAGCAGCTAGAAAGCAGAGCATAACGTTCTTGCACCAAATAAACAAGTGTATGTCAGGCCACAAACTTTTCGCGTTGATGTTTTACAACCAACAAGTGTGCTTTCATTACGAAATTTCGCTAGGAATCAAACACTACATTTATACAGTACTATAGAAGCCGAGTGTCGACCGCTTTCTGAAAATCTGAAAGAGCGAGTAGTTCGAAAAAAAGGTAGACAGTGAGTGGTGAGCGGTAGTGGGCGTGCTGCGGCGTGGTAGGGGCGGTAGGGGAGGCGCCCGCAGCGGCCCCGCCCCCACCCCACCCCCACCAGCCACGCCTCGCTTCGTCTAGCAGCGTCTCAGCGTTAAGCTAGCCGCCCCTGACGGTGAGTTGCCTGCTTCCCGCACAACCCGTCTGTCGTCATGTCTGCCGCTCTGCGGCCTAAGGCGAATCTCGTGTCTCCATAGGCAAAGGAAGAGAAAGTAGTAAACGGGTGCGTATGTCCCTTCCTGGATCTTGGAGGTGTAGTTTTTATTTATCGCAGAATTGTTACGCATTTATAGAGATTTTTGCAGATAATTGCACTAAACTGAAGATTTAGCACAGCCGAGCGCGATGAGAAATACTGTGGCTTTAATTCGTCATACTGTTGACGGGAAATTATGCCATTTTCTCGGAGCGCTGGCGGTTTTGGCACTGCCCTGCATTGCAAGCCGATGCGGATCTTAACAGAACAGAGTCGAAACGGGATCCTCACTATCTGTTTGCCGCTTCTCCGTACAGCCCTTAGAGACTTGCAAAAAGGTACCGGCTCAGCAACCTGAGAGGAATCCATCTTCAATTTCCAGGACGCTCTTCCCTATAAGAAAGGAAAACAAAGTGTAAAGATCGAAAAGATATCCTCACCTTGATGCCTTTCTGATCTATAAGTGAAGCAACGCAGCAAAATATGCATTCTTCTCTCTTCTAGCGCAGGAAATATCGATTTGTCTTTTAGAGTGCTGCATTTAGTTCTAAAGGTCTGCATCTAGGTGAAACCGATTAAATATAGCGCCACCAATACGAAAAACTATTGACAATATTCTTACTAACAACTTAGGACTGACAAATCTACAATATTAAAGACAAAGAGATATATTAGTTGCATTCAACTTCTCCACCATTTTTGTCACAAACTAATCAGACGAAAACTATGAAACTTCTGTCACTTCTGGACGTGTTCTCCATACAACCGTACACACTTTCCACGGCGTTATTGCCAAGCTTCCATGACCACTGCTAATGCTTCTGGTTTGATTTCTGTAAAATCGGATTCATGTCTCATCCATCGTTGCAGTCGATGAAAAGGAAGTCCACTTCAAGCCGTCATCACAAGTCAACAATTCCTGTCAACATGCCACACACGCAGTTTTGTAGTCGACTCTCGGTATTAGCGGTACCCACGACTTTAAATATGAAAAACATTCCTCACTCTCGCCGCTGCCGCTAGAGTTCTGCGTGCTATACAGTGCTGTCAAGTCCGTCACGCACTGACAACAAATGCACGCGCATAATAAAACGAATTGCATGTTCCTGTCTGTTTCCAACTCCTTGAACCTTTCAGATCCAAACAACACAGCCAAACCCTCCAGTTCATAAACGGAATATTTCTTTTCTACCTCAGTTAATGCCCGGTAGGCGTAAGCTGTAGGCGTAAGCTGTAGTCCAGCCGTGTTAGAGCCATTGTTGCTACCAGGTTGCGCAGCTCCTAGTGCTGCATTTCTCATCCAGCACACACCCAAATCATCGACGTATTTAGTAATGAATTCTTCATACTGTAATGTACATGCATAGGAAGAAAAATTTTCTCATTTACCATCCTTCCTGGTGTTGCCAGTTTAATGGTCTCATTATGAAAATTATCTTTTAATTCTTAAAACATATGGAAGTAAATTTATTGTCATTGTTACTTGTTACTAAGCATCCAATTAAAAGATCACTTTTTCGAAACACCGCAATCGCCTCCCATTCCAATGCATAGTGTGAAATTTGGCTCAAAGGCGTTTACAACCTTCTTCTGTAACGGTACAAAATAGTGGCGCCCTGCGACGTCGCCGTTGGGATCGACGATGCTTCAAACAGCAACAAAGGTGTCAACACACGCAAAAAAAAAAAAAAAAAAAAAAAACCAGAAAAAAGCCACAGCTTAGAAGTTCATGTGAGGCGCGTTAATGATTTCACATTACACACTAGATTTCACCACAATACTGCTCAACGCCATTGTGGACGTGACACACGATGGGAAGGTCGTTACATCCACACATACCCACATTTCACCCCTTCTTTTGATGCCTCTGCAATGGAGGTCAGACCCGCGACTCCCAGCGTTCAAATCACGTCGTTTTCTTATGGGTGGCCGAGGAAAATATTTCAGTCACACCGCCGATCGGAATCGACACGGCAAGCTTCCGGGTGTGGCATAAAGGGCGTCAATGAGGCCACCCCTCTTGTTGGAGCGTTTATTCTCACAAATTTCACGGTCGGAAACGACCTTTCGCAGCGCGATGAGTAACAGGACACTGCTACCATTCCCTGGGCGTTTCAGCCCTACTCTAAGGACATCGTGGGGCTGTAGCCCCATTGAATGTGATCTGACCCCTTTGGAGTGTAGGGCGACCGGAGGTTGGGCTCCGTTATAGAGGGTGGAACCACTAGGGACCTTCCAACAACATTTGAAGAAATTTGAGCGTGATCAGAAGCAGCAAACGGTCATTAGACTTTTTAAGCTCTTCTTTTTCGCGGCCTTCTGTGGCAAGACCACATGGGGAGGGGGGGTGGAGGGGGGGAGGGGGGAGAGGGGTGAATAAAGGTGCAACATTAACAGGTGCGTCAATAAAACGGTGAAGGTTCGCTCTAAGATCCCCAGTTCGGCAACACCCCCGGTGATTCTGACGCTACTTTGTTGAGCATGCTACAAATGTACCTGTCAAAAACTTTGTCACCTGGCGGCTGCTATAGCGCCGGAGGGTTAAGCAACCCTATCGATAGCCCTTAGCTGGAGTTTTCCTGCTTTCAGGTGCTAGAAGAGCCACGAGGCTGAATGGTTCAAATGGTTCAAATGGCTCTGAGCACTATGGGACTTAACTGCTTTGGTCATCAGTCCCCTAGAACTTAGAACTACTTAAACCTAACTAATCTAAGGACATCACACACATCCATGCCCGAGGCAGGATTCGAACCTGCGACCGTAGTGGTTTCGCGGTTCCAGACTGTAGCGCCTAGAACCGCTCGGCCACTCCGGCCGACCGAGGATGAATGTCTGTCGAACTTCCTGAGAGGTCCATTCGTGACATGATCGAAGTAGACGAATGAGTGGTACAGAAGATGTAAGCGTAAGCTATAGTCTAGCCGTGTTAGAGCCATTGTCGGTAGTATCGTTGTGAAAATTGGTGCCATGTGAGATCATTAACTTAGTTCCTAGCTAATATTGTGGGGGGGGGGGGGGGACGGGGGGGACGGGATCGCTTAGAGGAGCCCTTTGCCGCTTTATTCACGCACATATTCATGTTGCAGCCCCCGCACCCCATCCCCTGTGATCGCGCCAAAGAAGGCCAGTGTCGAAACAGGAGAGCTGAAAAAACGTAAATACCCTTTACTGCTTCGGATCAAGTTCAAATTTCGCCTTGTGGTTTTCAACAGTCCCTCTTGGTTTCACCCTATATACCGGAGCAAAAATTGCGGTCGCAGTGCACTCCAAGGCAGTTAGGTCACGTTCAATAGGGTTGGAGCATCACGGTGTCCTTGGAGTAGGGCTGAAACGCCTATGGTACGGCAGCAGCCTCGAACGTTGTCAAGAACATCGTCCTGTTGCAGCGAAATGTGTGGAAAACAAGGCTCCAAAGGAAGCAGTGGTTTCATTGATGCCCTTTATGCCACTCCCCCCCCCCCCCCCCCCCGCATGACATGGGAGATCATTAACCTAGTTCATAGCTCATATGAACTTTTGAGCTGATGTCTGAAGAGTCGCTGAGCCTGAGGGTGACGTAGCAGGGCGGTATATTTTGCATCATTATAGGGGAAGGTTGTAGGCGCCTTTGAGTCTTGAGCCATATTTCAAATTTCAAACTTATCCGTCGGAATAGGAGACAATTACGGGGTTTCGAAAGAATGGTACTTTAATTTCGTTGAGCAATGTAATTGTGAAGTGCTGTCTTTAAATATTTATCCGTATTTTACAGTTCATTAATTAGTTACAGCCGCGCGGTTTGAGGCGCCATGTCACGGATTGCGCGGCCACTCTCGCCGGAGGTTCGAGTCCTCCATCGGGCATGGGTGTGCGTGTTGTTCGTAGCATAAATTAGTTTAAGTTAGTTCAAGTAGTGTGTAAGTCTAGGGACCGATGATCTCAGCAGTTTGGTCCCTTAGGAACTCACACACAGTTCAAAATTGTCAAGTAGTTACTCATTGTATTTCATAATATAGCTCGCCAAATGCAACTTGACTACTTATTGTGATCGATATCCACATCCAGGTTAGTTAACTTCAAAAATACGATATCGAAATCATAGCATTATTAATGATTAGTAATGATCAAAACAAAATTTCATAATCAAATTATTCTCCCAAATATTATAACTGTAGATATTACATGAAATATTCAGTGTCGTACATAACAGTCGATCCCATATAGCAATTCTCCAAATTTAATAGTTGTATTCAATTTGTGGTTGAAGCTTACTGTTTGTCAATGTTTGCTTCCTCATATATAATTACGGAAAATTCGGTATTGTCTTGAAAACTCTTCTTTTTTAACACCCAAACATTTTTTGATGAGGTTTCGCCAATATCAGTGGGTACATCTAATTTGTATCCTAGTGCATATGGTTTTGAGATAGTGTTATTTCCATTTATAAAAACATTAATAGAAAAAGAATATACCTCAGTAACACAATCTGATGTTCATGTGGCTGTCTGACACAAGCAGTATAAGTCATATTTTCTTCCCGTTTGCCATCTGGGCTTAATCAGGACTATTAGGGTTCCGAGCCTCAGTTGGTAAAAATGGATCCCTTATAAGCATCGCTTTGCTGTCCGTCTGTCTGTGTGTCCGACTGTTAAAAATCCTTTTTCTCAGGAATGAAGAGATACGTCAAGTTGACATTTATGTCACGTAGTGAGTCCTACGGTCTCTTGGCGGTTAATAAATGTAAGTTTCTAAGTCAATACAATCAAAACGTACGACCATTTACGTAACATACTTTGATACTCGAAAACTCACTCATCAAAACCTATAGCCCACTTCCCACTGACCTAGAATGATGAAATTTGGCAAGAAACGAGGTTCCACAGTGCAAATAAAGGAAAAAAATCAGAAATTGTTACATTTTAGTTACTGATACGAAAAATTTTTCCTTTGTCGTTTCTTATCCGACTTCAAACTTAAAATTAAATCATTCCCGGGACCGCTATAAGTGAAAGCAGGCAACGGTCAATATTCTCAACTCTCGGAATGGATGAACTGTCTGTATACATAATTAAGTTTGTACGGAACGCTCAGAGGGCGCCTCCTACTCACATCTGGACAATTTTTATTTTATTATATTACCCGTAAATAAGAAGATGTTGGTCTAAAATGAAATTATTCATTTTCTTTCGCTTTGCTGATGTTGATTATAGGACTGCTGTTATACAGGTCTGCAAAATTATTTTTTTGTCAACTGCATAACATATTTTTATTGAATTATGTTTTAGAATTCACTGATTTGAGAAGTGATGTCCATTTTTTCTATCACGTAAGGTTTTTTCGCAGATTAAAACACAAAAATAGGTAAAAGCACTCATTTATTCAAAATTATCAAACATAATATTTTTTACAACCCATGAAACATTATTTTGAGACATATAGTAACAATATTATACTTATTCACGTTTTTATGAAATCTTTTTCTCTTTTCCTTGATACTTCGCCGAGTCCTTTTCCGATTTCCATCTTCAGTTTCCCGCTTAAGCACCCAACAGTAGTCGGCAAGCTTAGTGACATCCCATCTTCCTTGGTACCGTCTCTCGATATGAAGGACATCCTGGTAAAACCGCTCCCCCTGTTCTACATTGTAAGCTCTCAGGTTTTCAGGAAAACTGTCTATGTCGGAGTGTAGAAAATGGATATTCAAGCTCATCTTGGAGCCTTGAGCTTCCTATGCTGCTAGCATCCGTTGAACAATGGTTTTGTATTCAGGATCCTTCGCATTTCCCAAAAACTTTCGCACTACATCCTTGAACGATACCCAAGCTTCTTTTTCCTTCTCATTCATACTTTCCACAAAGAGGGTGTCGGTTAAAAGTTTTCTTATGTTGGGGCCAGTGAAAACTCCCTCTTTCAACTTTGCTTCTGACAGCTATGAGAATTTTGGTCATAGATATTTAAAACAGTCCCCATCCTTTTCAGCGATTATACAAATTGTTTCATCAACCCCAATTTGATATGGAGAGGGAGCAACAAAACCTTTTCTGGTGGTACCAAAGTAGTATTGATAACATTCTTCTCTCCAGGTTTTAAAGTTTCTCGGCGAGTCCAATCACTTTTAGTCCAATGCTGTTCTCAGGTTCTACTTTCCCATAGGCATAAGAAGCATGGGTATTTAGTATAGCCTGCCTGCTGACCCAAAAGCATCGTATTTTGAAGTCCGCACAAACCATCCATTGACGGTCCTGACATTCGATTTTTTCCAGGATAATGGCCAAATCGTTATAGTTTTCGTCCATATGCAGAATGTCCCATCGGAAGCAATGCAATTTATTTCCATTGTGCAATAATGCTACTTTAAGACTAGTTTTGGATGAATCAATGAATAGGCGCCATTAAGATGAGTCATAATGCATATCAAAGCAATGCATGAGTCGTTCCACATCATTGCAAAAAACTAAATTTCCTTCTTTTGAGAAAAACTGGGTAAATTCTTTTTCTCGGTGTCTGTACCATGAAAATGTTTCAATCTGGAACCTAACAATTCGGCTGCATCTTTTGAAAGATCTAAATCTCTTACTAGGTCATTGAGCTCACTTTGAGAAAATAGTTAAAGCCTTTCATCTTCATCCGAAGAAAAATTTGAGCTTGATTCACCCTGAGGAGGTAAAGTAAATTCGTCCTCCAACTCACTCGGGTATTCATTCAAACTGGAAGGTGGCTGTGGGGTAGGTACTTCATAGCTATGGGACACTGGACGTATAGCTGAGTCAAGGTTAGGATAACTTATGCGTCTTTTGTTTTTTGAATTGAATCCCTTTACGTCAACTGAACAGAAGTAGCAATCGGTGGTATGGTTTTTCTGCTCACGCCATATCATAGGAATTCCAAATCGAAATGCATTTTTCTTACCCTTAAACCACAAACGAAGATCTTCTTCACATCTTCTACACACCTTATGCGGGGCCCATGGTTTATCTTGATCACTAAGTTTTAATTTAAAGTAAACAAAATAAACTTTCCTCATAAAATCACTCGTGTTTCTCTGTTGACTTTTATTAGTGTATTCACCACAAATATAAGAAAAACTGCTTGGAGAAATAACACAACCTCTTGTAGCCAACACTGTTCCCTTGAATAGAAATATGTCTACTGAGAGTTTCTCTGCATTGAATGCGAGATACAAATCGTCATTTGACTTGTCGCAACACGATAAAACTGAACAATAAGATTGTTTGCATTTGGTTCTGGCGCCCAGGAGTTCACGGTAAAACCTGCAAGTGGTAACAAGAGCGCCCACCACTGGAGTAAAACCCGGTTGCCATTACAACACCCTGAACACCGTGTCTACAGGAGACCGGCACACACAGATCGGTATCTGCACGCTCTCAGCCACCACCGTCCGGCACAAAAACATGGCGTTCTGAATACCCTCGTCCATCGTGCTAAAGTCGTCTCAGACGCTGAAAGTCTGCCACTAGAACTGAACCACCTCCGAAAAGTCTACCGGCAAATCGGGTACAGCCACGTACAGGTGTCACAGGCTATATCTGGTGTGACACGCAAGAAACGCACCAACAGAGAAGAGAACACCATCGAAGAAGAAAGAAAGAAACTTGTTTTTGCCTTTCTGTGGTACAGTGTCGGGAAAGATTAGCCGGCTCCTGAACAGATGAGGTTGACTTGACGTACTCATTCAGGTAAATGCAAAAAAATGGTTCATATGGCTCTGAGCACTATGCGACTTAACTTCTGAGGTCATCAGTCGCCTAGAACTTAGAACTAATTAAACCTAACTAACCTAAGGACATCACACACATCCATGCCCGAGGCAGGATTCGAACCTGCGACCGTAGCGGTCGCCCGGCTCTAGACTGTAGCGCCCAGGTAACTGCACTTTCAGTCTAACATAAATGGGGGAATTCTCTGTGAAATGTCGCCTACACTGCAAATTCGAAAGGCGCTGTTCCAAGCATAAATTTAGCTAAAACTAACTCGAATAACCCTGACTCGAAATCACAGATGCTTTTAAGATGTAGTAGTATTCAATGATTCCTGTTATTATCATTGATGTTAACAAAATTTCTTGAAGTCATGTCAGGAAATGTTACTTTTTATTTATATCAATTTTCCAAACTAGCGTTAGAAACATGAGTAGTAACTTGGATATGATAGCTTCCTTACTAGAGACATCAAAGTGCAACTTGTCAATTTCAGTTGCATTCAAAGTCAAGATCAGCCAAGTATCAGCAGTCCTTTAAAGTGTATTAATGGTGTGGAAATACCACTGCTGACGACTAGCTTACAGCCTATTGCTCTAGTACCTGTTGCGATTATCAGTAGAAGTGGTTTCACAAGTCTGTCAGATCACACTTTGCTATGACGTGCGTAAATATTACGTAAGCTTTTCGTTCCTTTCCAGTTTTGTGTGGGAAGGAATAATTAATGTATGTGAAGGGACGAACTTAGGCTCTAAATTTTGTTCTTCCCTGTTATCAATATGTCACGAAATCTGGATTATGAAAGATTATTAGTATATAAAAAAATAGACGGTAAAGGCATGCTCTTTGAACGCAACAACGAAACAGAGTGTAGAAAGCAGCGACGTATTAAACAAAAGAAGGCGGAATTATTGTATAAAACAAGTATTAAAAGAATTACGTTCACAGAGAAAGTAATTTTTTTCTAAGAAGTTCTAGGAGTACGGTGTATTTTACACCGGAGAGCAACAGAATTTTGTAGTTAATCTACGAATACTACGGAAAAAATAAGTTTTATTTATAGTTATATGAGAGGGGAATAGTTACGGTAAAGATGAGAATTTTCAAATGATGTAACTAGCAAAAGTTAAGTTCCAACAAAATTTGTATCTTAGGTTTAGTTACGAACATAATATTTCATTTCATGTTTCAATGAAAATAAATGGTTATATCAAGTTGTGAGGCGAAGTTAAATCTCTTTTCCATCTGTTGATTACATATTCTTGATCAAAGCACTAGTTAGACAAACAGAAATATCTGTCGGTAGCCACATACAATACGTGGGAGGAACAAAGTAAATACTGTATTAGTGTGGCTGTTACAGAATCTGAAAAGGCAGGCGCAGTGTGGAATGCCTGCAGGATACGTAGCTGCGAGAGGCAAATAAAATAACAGCAGCTCCAGGTCGTAAGAGCATTGTTTATCCCTCTCGATGGCAATAAATGAATGATTAATTTATTAGCTATCAGGTGAGTAACGTGATGAAGTATGGTGTGCACTTCAATACGTCAGGGGAGAAGCAGAGATCATGAGATCATCGGAGAGAGCAGTGTGAGTGGATCCTGGGTCACCCATGGTCAAATTCGTGTTGTTACAGGTAGGAGAGCTGGGGCTTTTTTTTTTTTTTTTTGTTTGAGAGTATAACAGCAGCAGCGAAACATTTGAAGCATACCAACAATCATGAAAACAACGATCAGTAAAAGTAAGAGGGAACAACATACGAGAGAAGAGCCATACTGTCTCAGAACAGATGGAGATCCTTATGTCGCACAGCAGCAAGGAAGTATTATGGCGAGAGGAGAGCAGAGGATGGAATGTAGAGATTCTTCAATATTGCTGCAACAAACTGTACAAGGTGTAACAAGTATGTCAACAGTACGGCTAAGGTCATCAGTCTCAGGCTATACAGCCGATACCGTTTCATAAAGCACACGTGTAGATACCAAGTAAGTGGTTAAGATAATAGTCTTCGGACCTAATAGTCGATTCTGTAATAAATGGAGCATTTGACCAGCACGACTAAAGCCCATTTTACACAACACATCTAAAGTGTACACCTCTGCAGCAGACTGGTTCGCGTCGCCCGATTACACAGTCAGGTGGGATGTTCTTGGCTCGAAACCGCGCATACGTACTATGGGACAGTAACGCGTGAAACTCTAAAAGTTGTGGATGTCTCATTTCTTGGGAAGTCACCCCTTCGAAAAAAATTAAATTAAATTTCAGTTTAAATTATTAAATATTAAGTAATAAATATTATATACGTATTTTAAATATTAAACGAAAATTACAAATTTCAGAGAGTTCAAGGTTTTGTTTACTAAGTAATGGCTGTCTTCTTATGTCGCTATCAAGGAATTATGTCTTTACCGTTTTAAATCATGGGGTCAACTGTTTGTTTCATGTTAGGTCACTTGTTCGCACAAACATATGTTTATCTAAATTTTGTACATAGAGTACGCAGTGTGCTTGGAGTTACTGCCTTGGCCGTGTCTCTGACGCTTAGGATAAGGGCAGAACGACGACGACGACGAAAATACAGACGTTGTTAGTTTCCACTCTGGCTGGGAAGAACTGACGATGGCGGGTGCATATATAGCCTATTAATGAAGGAATTGTGGAGTGAATATCCGCAGGTGTTTCGGAACTTCGTGAGAATAGACATTGTTTATTTTATCAAGCTGCTTTTAGTGATTCAGAAAGGAATTCGTTCAAGTGGCAGAAAAATGGAGGAGGCAACTTCACCAAGGCAGAAGTAACAATTAAATCGTTTCTTTATGCAGCTTGTGATCAGACACTCTGTCGACTATTGCCCGTTACTACATACTGTCCTGCTAGAATAAAGCAAACGATGAAATCAAATCAAACATGAACTTTACTCAGTTAACGAGCGAAGTACACAAATCGAAAATCACACATGTAAAGTTACGTGTTTATTTACTCGGAAATAAACGAATGCCAAATTTCCTATTACGACACAACTGGTTGTGAGGATCATACAGACACCTTTCCTCACTATACACGCCGGCCGGTGTGGCCGTGCGGTTCTAGGCGCTTCAGTCCGGAACCGCGGGACCGCTACGGTCGCAGGTTCGAATCCTGCCTCGGGCATGGATGTGTGTGATGTCCTTAGGTTAGTTAGATTTAAGTAGTTCTAAGTTCTAGGGGACTGATGACCACAGATGTTAAGTCCCATAGTGCTCAGAGCCATTTGAACCAATCACTATACACCTGGATTAAGATGTTTAATGTTTGTTTGGTCCATTCCATTTCTAGAATACCAAGCATTTAAGCAGCTTGTATAGAAGGAAGGCTGCCGGCAAAAAGAATTAGATTTGTTTAATTACTGCATTTAAGAGAATTTACTCACTGAAAAATGCGTGGAAGTTCTTATGTACAAACCTGAAGTTAGCTGCTAGACACAGATAACAATAACAGTGCCGGCCGGAGTGGCCGTGCGGTTCTAGGCGCTGCAGTCTGGAACCAAGCAACCGCTACGGTCGCAGGTTCGAATCCTGCCTCGGGCATGGATGTGTGTGATGTCCTTAGGTTAGTTAGGTTTAATTAGTTCTAAGTTCTAGGCGACTGATGACCTCAGAAGGTAAGTCGCATAGTGCTCAGAGCCATTTGAACCATTTTGAACCAACAATAACAGTAAACCGTAAACAATAACGAGTAGAAAGCACTCTCGGAGTACCCCCACACAGGCATGTGCCCTTTATTGCTGTCTAGTACGCATATACGGGAATTTGGAACTGCTACCAGTTTCCGTGTGCAGATAATGTGTCTGCTAATTCTCTGCGTTCCACCTGTCCTACCGCCAGATGGCAGTCGCGCTAGACCTCGAGTAGGAGTAGAATGGGGAGCTTTGAGAGATGAAATAGTGAAGGCAGCAGAGGATCAAATGGGTAAAAGGATGAGGGCTAGTAGAGATCCTTGGGTGACAGAAGAGATACTGAATTTAATTGAGAAAAGGAGAAAATATAAAAGCCCAATAAATGAAGTAGGCGAAAGGGAATACAAACGTCTAAAAAATGATATCGACGGGAAGTGCAAAATGGCTAAGCAGGAATGGCTAGAGGACAAACGTATGGATGTTGAAGCATGTATCGCAAGGGGTAAGACATATACCGCCTACAGGAAAATAAAAGAGACCTTGGGAGAAAACGGAACCACCTGTATGAATATCAAGAGCTCAGATGGAAAACCAGTCCTGAGCAAAGAAGGAAAAGCAGAAAGGGGGAAGGAGTATGTAGAGAGGCTATGCAAGGGAGATGTATTTGCGGGCAATGTTATGGAAATGGAAGAGGACGTAGAAGAAGATGAGAAGGGAAATACGATACTGCGTGAAGAATTTGATAAAGCACTGAAAGACTTACTGGAAACAAGGCCTCAGAAATAGACAACATTCCGTTAGAGCTGCTGATAGCCTTGGGAGAGCCACCCGTGCAAAACTCTTCCATCTGGTGAGCAAGATGTATGAGAAAGGCGAAATACCCTCAGACTTCAAGAAGAACATAATAATCCAAATTCAAAATAAAGCAGTTGCTGAAAGGTGTGAAAATTACCAAACTATCAGTTTAATCATTCACGGCTGCAAAATACTAACACGAATCCCTTACGGAAGAATGGTAAAAGTGGTAGAAGCCGATCTTGGGGAAGATCAGTTTGGATTCCGGAGAAATGTAGAAACATGCGACGCAATACTGACGCTACGACTTCCCATTGAAGATGGGTTAAGGAAAGGCAAACCTACGTTTCTAGCATTTTTAGACTTAGAGAAAGCTTTTGACAATGTTGACTGGAATACTGTCTCTGTAATCATGTAGGTGACAGGGGTAAAATACTGGGAGCGAAAGGCTATTTACAGTGTGTACAAAAACTAGACAGCAGTTATAAGAATAGAGGGGCATAAAAGGGAAGCGATGGTTGAGAAGGGAGTGGAACAGGGTTCTAACCTATCCCTGATGTTATTCGACCTTACATTGAACAAGCAGTAAAAGCAACCAAAGAAAGACTTGCAGTAGGAATTGAAATCCAGGGAGAAGAAATAAAAACTTTGATGTTTGCTGATGACATTTTAATTTTGTCAGAAACAGCAAAGAACTTGGAAGAGTAGTTGAACGGAATGGACACTATCTTGAAAGGAGGATATAAGATGAACATCGACAAAAGCAAATCGAATAAAATCAGATGATGCTGAGGGTATTAGATTAGGAAGTGAGACACGTAAAGTGGTAAATGAGTTTTGTTATTTGGGAAGCAAAATAACTGATGATGGTCAAAGTAGGGAGGATATAAAATGTAGACTGGCGTTTCTGAAGAATAGTATAGATGCAAGTGTCAGGAAGTCCTTTCTGAAAGTATTTGTATGGAGTGTAGTCATGTATGGATGTGAAACATGGACGATAAACTGTACAGAAAAGAAAAGAAGTTTTTGAAATGACGTACTACAGAGAAATGCTTAAATCTAGATGGGTAGATCATGTAACTAATGAGGAGGTACTGAATAGAACTGAGGAGAAAAGAAATTTGTGGCACAACCTGACTAGAAGAAGGGATCGGTTGGTAGGACACATTCTGAGATATCAAGGGATCAATAATTTAGTACTGGAGGGAAGTGTGGGGAGTAAAAATCGTAGAGTGAGACCAAGACATGAATACAGTAAGTCAGAAGGATGTAGGTTGCAGCAGTTACTCAGAGATGAAGAGGCGTGCGCGGGATAGAGTAGCGTGGAGAGCTGTATCAGACCAGCCTTCAGACTGAAGATAACAACATCGAAAAACATCGGCGATTTTAGAGGGTGCCAGGAGAAAAATAAACTGCAGTTGTTTACCGAGGCGGTAGAGCAACGCAGTAATATGAAACAATGCCTTTCTACGCAGAAGCTAGCTTCAACTTCTTCAATAGATCGTGGCAATCAGTCGCGATCACTGTATAACCAACCAACACTGCAGGGCGTTCCACTTGTGATCCGTCAGCGTGTAAAGTCACGTTTGCTGCTGAAGGGATGGCCTACAGCTTCCACGCTCTGTAACGCCGTTGAATGACGTTTCTGGACACGAGTTCCTATCCTCGATTTGTTCAAGACACCCTCTACAATCCCTCTAAATTTGTCCCAACGTTCTTGGGATTCTCCGTGCAGCGTGTGTCTAGATATCAAAATAACTTGAGCGTTTGACCACTTGAACTAATGCCACTAGTCTCTGCCTATGTGACTGGAAGCAGTTGGTAGAGTATGCATGTTTCCCCAGTAATAAGTGGAGCACTGGAGCAGTCTGACTGGCACCACTAGTCTCTGACCATCCAAATGGTTGCAGTTTGCAAAGCGTGATGTAATTCCGCAATAGCCGCAGTATTTGACCGTTGTGATTAAGGCCAATAGTCTCTCGGCATTAACATACTAAATAAAACTTCTACAGTTGGCCAATGAAGTATTCAGCTGGCACTAAGTGCAATAAGAACGCACCACAACACTGTCTTACTTCCTTACTGTGGGCTAGGGGTCGAGTGTTTGGGGCTCATAGAACCAGAAAGGTAAAGACAGCACAGGAACTACGGCGAGCACAGATAGGCCCGTATAGAACAACGACTGAGGAGCGGCTTGTAATATTAGGTTTGCTACCTCTAGACCTAGCAGTAAGAGAGAGAGTTTCACAAAACTGGCTCAAAAAGAGTGAGTATCATAAGGCACGGGAGATACTGGGCACCAGATCCGTGACTCATCAAGAAATAAGGGCATATGTAGATAGAGAATGGCAAGAAATCTGGGACAGTGCATAAAAACGGAGGAGAATCTACCACTTCTTTCCAAACATTAGAGAAAAAAAAAGAATGACATACTTTCGTCTGGCCATGCGGGCTACACACTACCTGTCGGGACAATGGTCTGTATCATAGCTACTTACTAAAAATACAACAGCGCACGCCAGACATATCGTCAGGGAATTTGCAATTAGACAAGATGTTACAGACCAGGACAAGAACGCATTTCGAAATGCAACAGTCTATAATACAATACTGGCCATTAAAATTGCTACACCAAGAAGATGACGTGCTACAGACGCGAAATTTAACCGACAGGAAGAAGACGCTGTGATATGCAAATGATTAGCTTTTCAGAGCATTCACACAAGGCTATCGCCGATGGCGACACCTACAACGTGCTGACATGAGGAAAGTTTCCAACCGATTTCTCATACACAAACAGTAGTTGACCGGCGTTGCCTGGTGAAACGTTGTTGTGATGACTCGTGTAAGGAGGAGAAATGCATACCACCACGTTTCCGACTTTGATAAAGGTCGGATTGTAGCCTATCGCGATTGCGGTTTATCGTATCGAGACACTGCCTCTCGCGTTGGTCGAGATGTAATGCCTGTTAGCAGAATATGTAATCGGTGGGTTCAGGAGAGTAATACGGAACGCCGTGCTGGATCCCAATGGCCTCGTATCACTAGCAGTTGAGATGACAGGCATCTTATCCGCATGGCTGTAACGGATCGTGCAGCCACGTCTCGATCCCTGACTCAACAGATGGGGACTTTTGCAAGACAACAACCACCTGCACGAACAGTTCGACGACGTTTGCAGCAGCATGGACTATCAGCTCGGAGACCATGGCTGCGTTTACCCTTGACGCTGCCTCACTGACAGGAGCGCCGAACATGGTGTACTCAACGCCGCACCTGGGTGCACGAATGGCGAAACGTCATTTTTTCTGATGAATCCATGTTCTGTTTACAGCATCATGAATGTCGCGGAGAACGCACATTGGAAGCGTGTATTCGTCATCGCCATACTGGCGTATCACCCGGCGTGATGGTATGGGGTGCCATTGGTTACCTCTTGTTCGCATTGACGGCACTTTGAACAGTGGACGTTACATTTCAGATGTGTTACGACCTGTGGCTCTACCCTTTATTCGATCCCTGCGAAACACTGCATTTCAGCAGGATAATGCGAGACCGCATGTTGCAGGTCATGTACGGGCCTTTCTGGATACAGAAAATGTTCGACTGCTGCCCTGACCAGCACATTCTCCAGATCGCTCACCAATTGAAAAGTCTAGTCAATGGTGGCCTGGCAACTGCCCCGTCACAATACGCCAAACACTACTCTTGATGAACTGTGGTACCGTGTTGAAGCTGCATGGGTAGCTGTACCTGTACACGCCATCCAAGTTCTGTTTGGCTCAATTCCCAGACGTATCAAGGCCGTTATTACGGCCAGAGGTGGTTGTTCTGGGTACTGATTTCTAAGGATCTATGCACCCAAATTGCGTGAAAATTTAATGACATGTCAGTTCTAGTATAATATATTTGTCCAATTAATACCCGTTTATCATCTGCATTTCTTCTTGGTGTAGCAATTTTAACGGCCAGTAGTGTATAATAAGGCTGGCTCAAATGGATATGAGCACTATGGGACTTAACATCTTAGGTCATCAGTCCCCTAGAACTTAGAACTACTTAAACCTAACTAACCTAATGACATCTCACACATCCATGCCCGAGGCAGGATTCGAACCTGCGACCGTAGCAGTCCCGCGGTTCCGGACTGAAGCGCCTAGAACCGCACGGCCACCACGGCCGGCGTATAATAAGGAAAGAGGAACTGTGGCACGAGATGAACTCGCGAACAGGTAAAATATCAGACTACGAACTGCAAGCCCATATGACTGACAACCAAGAAGAGACCCCACATCATGATAATGAGGCGCGCCACAGCAGAACATCCACTTGCGGCACCCTTCTGGAAGCAGTGAGGATATGAACCTAGGGGATCACGTGGAAGGTTTTCTTGAGATCTTGCGAGCCATCTCACAATAACCACACCTTGGGAGGAATAGCGGCGCAGTCCCTGTGAATCCTGAGTTTCATCTTAGTGCGTCGGGGCCTAATCATCCAGACAACTGGGAAATCCAGCTTGGTTCCGATACCAAGACAGTAGTGTAGCATAGTGTTGTCTACCGTAGCGCTGTTTATATTATTGTTGTCTAGAATAGTGCAACAGACCAGTAGCGTGTGCCCTCTGGATTCCGGATCAACAGATATCTGTGCGCCAAATGGCCAGATCTTAGTATGTAGACTTTTTTAAAGTTATTATTATTTTTTCTTTATGCAGATTTTCTAAATACATTTTTTTCCCTTTTAAACAGAATAACACTTAATTATTACTAACACATTTGAAATTATGTTAAAGAGTTATGTGCTATATTCAGGCCAGTTCGTGTGCAACATTCAGCCTCTTATTTTGTATAGATAAGAGACTATGATAAAATAGCAAATTAAAAAATTAAAAAATAAGTAGTCTCTGGGACCCTATTGGTAAGGCCAGTATTACACTATCAAATATCTTTGTCAAAGAAATTTTTGATCAAATCTAGGACCTCACTGTAGATTTGATAAAAGAAGTCGCTTGTCTTCTGTTCACTGCAATGTGACATGCCACCACGTGGAGCGCTAGCATCGCTGCAGCGTTCTGTCACCAGTAGGGTTTTTATAAATTTTGCCGGTAAATACAGTTGGTGTGTACCGACAACTACAAAATTAATAGAGATGTATGAAGCCGATGACACGCTTTACAACGTGAGGCAGCCTGAATACAAAAATGAATTAAGAAGATTGGAGACCTGACTTGACCTAACCTAACCTAACTCTCCTGAAGTAAGGAATCGGAGTGTTACAGTGAGCATGTCTTCTGCAGGTATAGTAGTTCTTAAGTGAGTACTGTGCTTTGTGATATGAGGATACACTTCACTGAGCACATACAGAAATGTATGCTAATCCATTCTTAAGTAATTGATGTACGACTTGATATCCTGCACTATAAGCTCATGTTTTGTTTAATGCTTTTATCGTGTCGTCGTAAAACCCACGGCTTCACCCAGGTACGTTTCCTTTTCCTCCCCTGCTTCTCTTCCGCGTGTGCACACAGCGCAATTGTGGTACATGCAACTGCTACGGTTAATAACAAGTTGTTGTCAGCCATCTTGAACTTTGACGAAAAATATGGTGCCAGTGTAATACCCATTTTTAGCGCCACGTCAAAGATCTTTGTCAAATATATTTGACGAATATTTGATCACATCTTTGATCAAATTTTGGACAAGGAAGTTTGATAGTGTAATACCAGCCTAACAGTTTGTAGAGTGTACACGTAGGGGAGAGTAGGGCACATTGAACCATAAAAAATATTTCTCCATGTTACTTATCCAATAATTTTATTACAGAGTTGTGATTTACAGATGTTACAGTTTAATCATTCAAGTATCAAATGGCCTTATATGATTGCATTGTTATTATTTGTTTTTAGCTGCAGGCCTTTGAAGAAAATTTAGTAATGTGGGGTACAATGAACCACTTTAAACAGGTTCATTGAAAGAACCTATTTAGCATACAAAGTAAGTGTAAATATACTTTAAACATAATGTGTACATATATTCCATGTGTGAATCATATAATTAAATCTGTAGGCACACAATCATGTTACTTATTTTGGAATTACCGAACATCAATGGACTCGAAGCTGATTTCAAATTTGAAATATGATTTTTGTCTCTTTGTCACACCATCAGTAGCAGGTCGTGGGAGCACATAAAGTATGTTGCTATCTGGAACAAAAGCTTCATCCTTTACCTAATTCTTTTTCCTGCTCCACAGAAAATACCTTACAATTGTCACAGTTGGGTGTCAATCTTTCTCTGGAACCACATTTAATGTCTTGAACATATCAATGAAGAGTTGGGTAAGGTATTAAATGAGATTTAGCTGCTTAGTGAACTGCCATGCCCTTATTAAGAACATTCTGTAGAGCTTCTTGCATAACGTAATGGTCAGTTTTACCTCTGTCCGTCTTCCTGCGGTATGAAAGAACCATCTTCAAACCTGATAATATAAAACAGGACTGCTGAACGCCTGTGATTTAAAAGCCTTAAATTCCTACACATATGTTTTACCCATGCTAAGGAAACAAAGTACAGAGTGCTTGTATTGGACACTTAAAAGATTCCTGGGGCACAATGAACCATGGCTCATTGTGCCCCGGGAGAGCTTGGTTCAATGTGCCCCAACAGTACATATTTCAAACAAAGCCCATGTGAGGTTATGTATGAACGTTGTTAATATTTGGAGATCTATATCATTAAAATACACTACCGATATTGTTACAATGACTTACTTTCTCTAAAATTTGGTGACAAAGGATTGAACAAAATTCAATCTATCTATGTCCCCAAAAATTACTTCACTGTCGCGAAACTAACATATCAACAGTACAACATTAATGGCGGGAACTAGATCCTGCACAAAACAAGTGTCAGTTGGTAGAGCAGTACTGACAACATATGCACAGAGGAAAAAATAATTTACCACCTTATACTGAAATTATGCTACCTGATTCATTGTGCCCCGTGGTTCAGAGTGCCCCACTCTTCCCTATCTTTCGTAATAAGGGGCGCATTTGACGGTGGCCCCTCTTGCCCCGGCGTGAGAACGGCGGCTGGTGGCTAGGCTGGCGGCTGAGGGCAGGGGTTCCCCCGTGTCGGATGGCGGCGCGTGGCGGCCAGATGAAGCCGTCAGCGGCGCGTGCCGCGACGACGACGCCAAGAACTAATTTCCTGCGGATCGGCAGCGGCGCCGGCGCCGCTTAAAAATCACCGAACTCTGAAATTAAACGTTAAACTGCATTAACGCGGGTCGCGCACCCCGCCATATTTCTCTGTGTGTGCTCTCTGTAGTCCTCCTCTGACGTGGGCTGAAAATTTATCTTTCTACACGATGAGAGGGGGAGGGGTGAGGGGGGCGGCGAGAGGGGGGGAGGGAGGGAGGGAGGGGAGTGCTGTGCGCGTTGTGGAATGATCACACTGCCGTAGCCATAAGCGGAAAGCGGTCATTGCGGAGGGCGATTCGGTATTGCAGGAAAAAAAAAAAATGTAATTCTGGAAACCAGCCGATAATTGCGTTTCCCCGGGATGAACAGGAATTGGATTTCTGTCAGCCACTCGGCGAATGATGGCATGCAGCATCAGCAATAAGAGATACATCGAAAATAGGGCGTACATTTGTTTACCTATCTGCGGATAACTACGGGGTCTGCTACTGTTTTTGCTGCAGCAGACCCTTAATACTGTGCGAAGCAAGAGTACAGAGACAATATTACATTTCTGCAAACGTGTAGCTTGTTTTGAGATTATAGGTTATATACAGCTGTTTCACTGTAAACCGTGAGTATGCTGTTGCACTTCTCGAATCACTTCACCAGTAGCATGGAAAACGTACCAGATAGCGAAAACACTACTCATGGGCTCTTTCTCTACTTTTAGTGTCCACGTTAACGTTTATAATTTTGTTCTAACGGTTAGCTATCAGAAACTTTCAATTTTCTTATCAGATTTGTTATGCTCGACTCATCTCCAATTGCAGATCTCGTCTTTAAATGTTACGATTACTACTTGGGTGTACAAGAATGAAATGAAAATACATGTTAGTAAAAATTTTTCTGAGTAACACTGTGGTTTTTGAGTGCCGTCTGCTCACAATATTTTATTTGAAATTTAAGCGGTATAGGGAACGTATTAGAACTTAAACAGCTAGGAGCTGTGTAGGCCTTCTGGAAATTATATCAGCAAATGTAATTACTACGCACTTACTATTAACACTGTCAGGAAACACAGGAGCCTCAGTTACACAGACAGGCATAGGTACTTCCAATAAATCTTACGTAATGCTTTAGGCATTATTTATAGACAACTCATGCAAATGCACCAACATACTACTGTTGAATTCTGCTATACGATGTTGAAGCTCCTGTGGGTAAACGTGAGGTGTGACGCAGTCCTTGAACCACAAGCCTCGCTTTCGGAAGGAGCCCTTCCGGTCATCCTGATACACACTAATGAGATCAAAACATTACGAAAACCTGCTTAATAGCGTGTTTGTTCATCTTCGGAGCGAAATGCATTACTGAATCTGCTTGTCAGGGATCCGACAGTTTGTTGATAAATTTGTGGAGGTAAGTGACATTAGATGTCTACGCACAGGTCACGTAATTCTCGTAAATAACGGGCCGCTTATTTGCGTACGCGGTGATGGCGCCCGATAGCGACCCAGATGTTTTCCATAGGATTTGCATCGCAGTCGGGGAGGACATCAAGCTTGAAGCGATGCAGGTGGTTCGCAGCTACTAGCGTGTCTTCAATTACTACCACAGGTCCCGTGCAAGCGCAAGATGACGTCTATCACAGCGTAACACCGCTCCCACCAGCCTGCGTCCGTGGCGCGCTGCGTTTCGGCCTCCGTTCACTTCTTAAGATAGCGTTTTTGGCAACGACCATCGATCTAGTGTAGAAAAAAATATGATTCACGTTTACACTGATCGACGGTCGATTCCCGATGGACGCGTGTGCACTGCAATAGAACTGACGATGTCGTTGTGTCTGCACATGAACACGTAGACGCTATATACTGTGGAGCTCCATGTTCAACAATGTGCACTGAACGGCGTGTTCAGAAACACATGTGCATGCACGATCGTTGTGTTCTTTCCTGAGAGATAGCACAGATCGCCATCTGTTCTCTTTTACCGAGCAGACAAGTCTCCGAAGCCCAAGTTCTGTGGAGAGTAGTGGGCGTCCAACCATTTAGCGTCTAATGGTAGTTTCACTGTCCTTCTACCTCTTTCCATAGACGCTCACGACAGTAGCACGTGAACATTCGACCAGCTTCGTCGTTTCCGAGATATTCGCTAAAGGCTCTGCGTAATAATAATAATAAGCCCTTTCTCAAAGTCGCTTATCTCAATGGATTTCCTCATTTGCCGCCCATATCTTCGCTAATGTCTGGAATACATTTGTCTAGATCACATATTTAAGTGACCGCAAGACCACTGCTTTATGTACGCGCGTGATAAGCCACTGTAAATGCGAAATGCTGGTATATTAATAACCGATGTCACCCAGACAGCTGAATGCAAGCATACAAACCTATGTGCATAGTGTCGTACAGGTGCCGGAGTCAGTTATTTGGATTCATTTCCAAGGTTGTTCCACTAGGTCGGCCATTACAGGTACCGTTAATTGTGGTTCTGGACGACGCTGGAATATTCGTCCGATGATATCCCGTGTGTACTCTATTGATGACTGATCTCCTGATCGAGAAGGCCAAGTCAACATGTCGATACTTCGTAGCAGCGGTTCGTGTTCGAGCGTTAGCTTGTTGCAAAACACTACCTGGAATGCTGTTCAAGAATGGCAGCACAACAGGTCGAATCACCAGACTGATGTATAAATTTTCAAATGAAATTGCATCTCAGGCCATAGTTCTTGGTGTAGGTCCAGTGTGTCTAGCACAGGGTGGTTGCAGGCCTTCAATCAGCCTCCATCTAACCAACACATGGCCTTCACCGGCACCGATGCAGAACCAAGTTTCACCAGAAAACGCAACAGACCTCCACCCAACTCTCCAATGGTCTCTCCTTGACACCACTGAAGTCGCAAATGGCGGTGGTTCGGGATCAGTGGAATGCAGAATACACGGAGTCTGGCTCGGAGCTGTCCTTGAAATAACCGATCTGTAACAGCTCATTGTGTTACTGTGATGCCAACTGCTGCTCGAATTGCTGCTACATAATCAGTACGATGTGCCAGGGCCATTAAGTTCCTTATGTATTCTGTAGTTACATTGATAATTGTCTCGTCTTTTAATTTGTTTGTGTATCACTCTCCATGTTTCATACCTCCTGATGTAGCCTTGTCTAGTACAAATTTTATTTTATTTTAGTAGTTTTGTTTATTAATAGAAACTGTTATGTAGGCATGCTATTCCTATTTTGTGTTAAAGGTTTTCCTGTCTACTCCACTGTTATTTGTGTACTGTTCAATTTTACTTTTTCGTTGCTTTACCATAACACTGTCAAAGACGTTACTTACTTTATGTTTCTACTTCAGTCTAGACGTGTTGCTTCTCTTCCAATGTTGTTTGCAAACATTGTAACTTCTTTGGTGATAATACTCAGTAAATGCCTGAAGATGGCCTTGTAAGCCGAAAACCGGTTAACACAATAAAAATAATATTGTAGAACAAAAGCAAACTGGTGCTTTTCATTTATTAAAAAGGATTCTGTTGTCCTGCCTCTTCAAAAAGGAGAAAAGTAATACACAGATCTTGACAAAAGAATAATAGACTTCGTAAGAACATATCACGATCCGGGGGATCTAAGACGATGTTTAAAATTTCCCGCTTCCTTACAAAAAATTGGGCGAGAAATTAAAATTCGATGAATAAGACAGGAAGTTTTATCATTCTCTTCAGTAATGGTGCAAATGCAAAGAAAATAAAAAATATAAAGATTAAAAAGTTAAAAAGATTAAGAAAGACGTTAAAGATACCTATGTAGGAAAGAATGTTGTACCTGGAGGATAGTGTACTTAGAAACACATAACGTTTCCTGACCGGTGTTTCAGTCTATAGACTGATTGAGTTTCTTTAATATCTCAAAATTGTTCCTCGTCTCGAAACTGTAAACCTGTGTTATTTGCCAATAGCTTCTGTTTCAAAGTTTTTTAAAATTGTGACTGGTCTTTGATTACACTTCTTTTTCCACTTACTATTATTTGTGTTTAATAGAGATAGACTATGAAATACATACTGGCAAGAGTTTCTCGATTGCAACGTTTTCAGATTTTAATGCAATATTTGTTCCTACTTACAAGACCATGTTGTAGCTTGGAACAATTTTTCACATTTGGAAAAAACCTTACTTTGGGTGATCCGTTTCGTAATTTCAAAAAGACTTCGCCTCGCGTAAGGTTATTGCTATCACTTCAAAATGGAATGCGAAAATTAATGAAACTTGTATTCAAGGGCAGCTAGAGGCGAAATTCTGAAAAGGGTTGGGCGAGTGTGTCAGTACTACCAAAAAGGACGTCTAGCTGGGCAGCGAGGTGTTTGATTGCGATCCGTCAATCACCTCGAATGAGTGCGTCCGCAATTTCCAACACTGCAGGATTGACAACTGTGTGCGGCCGGCTGGCATGTGAGAGAGCGGAAAGGTTTGCGCGACTTGTTGCGATGGTGACAGACGCCTTGCCCAACGACCCATCGTGTATTTGTTCACTGTCAGGTCTCTGTAGAGATTCTGCAAGAGCCAACGAATAAGTGCGATTCTCTGGTTTTCCTCCACAAGAAACTCAATGGCAGCTCTCTATTTGGAACGCACCTCCGTTATGGACGCCATTTTGGGGGTTATGTATAGCGCTGCCACCTATCGGAACTTCAAGAAACTATAGGGGGTAAAGAGGGGCATATTCCACAGAGTCCACAGCGAATTTCGCATTTTTCATACCGCAATTGGGCGAGAAAAAAAAAGTGCTGTTACTTGCGGTCGGCAACAGAATGTTGACATGACGGGTCGGGAAGCTCATGGTCGGAAAGCCCAAGACGCCGATGGGCAGGCTGAGATGTCCCACCGAGTTCGAGGGGGCTGGCGGGCGTGGCAGGCACGGGCAAGCGCCCCAGTGGCTCGGCTTGTGGGGAGGTGCTCTGTTCGACCCTCGGCCCATCAGGCGGCGGCTGCACCCAAAGACACGCTGTCCTTTCAAGATGACAGTGGAGTATAGTGGCCTCGTGACGAAAAGCGACACTGTGGCAAACGCCGACTCGACGACTCGCTAAATCGATCGTTGACCAGGCTCTCTGCCCGACCTCTATTTATTCGCCCCAAAACGGATTTGTCGTGGTGTTGCTGCTGCACACTTCACATACGTCACATGCTGAAGTGTCGCTGGTTCCGGAAACTAGTTGGGCAATACTGTGCAACGTATTTCTGCATCTGGGCTCCTCTCGCCTAGGCCCGTGTCCTTACAGTGCAAAGGAAAACGGCACGCCATGCAGAGTGATGAACAAAATCTTGACGTGCGGTTCGAGGACTCCTCGAAGTAGACATGCGTCCCTTGTGTGGGCATAACGAAACTCTACGGACTCCGCTTAGCTGGAGTGACTCTCGGTTGCCAAAGCCTAAGGAACCCGTACTTCGAAAGCGCAGGCAAGCCCAGTTCGTAGCTGCAGCCATTGAGGAAGGACAATGTTAAGTGTTATCAGAACAAGAGGAAAGTGGCTATGGCAATCGTTTCTATGTCAGAAAGATAAGACGGTAGCTAAAAAGTTGTGGTAATATTCAATATATACATAAGCTAAGTAATCGTTAGATGATCTACAAGGTGATGATGTAGATTAAGAATAGAAAAGTAGATGCTCAAGTTTCGATTCTGTCAACATTTATTGGATCTGGATCTCCATGTTTGCATGTTTTCGGCATTTGGGGACTAAATGCATGTTTTGAAGATTTAATTGATATAACTTTTAGAATTTATATGTTTACAACGAATATTGTTTTTGTACCCCAGTGCTAATATTGCAGTAATCTGCATGATAACAGATTTCATTGATTCTTTTTCGTATGAATTACGCCAAAAATACCGAACATGACTGATTTCGTAAATTTTGTTACAGTCTTTAAAATTCACAACGAACTCATGCGCCCTAGTTCGATTCGGTATACGAGGTCTGTTCAAAAAATTCCGGAACATTCCTAATTCCCGCCGATAGTGTGTTTTGGAGCGAAATGCGGTTGGCATATCCCGCACACGACTGTGTTCAGTGTGTAAATGCCAAAAGTTTCATTGTTCTATGTCTTATCAGTTACTGTTCAGTGCTTTATTGAGTAGAACGTTGTGTCGCACAGTTCGGCAGGCCGTCCACTGTGGCCGAGCGGCTCTAGGCGCTTCAGTCTGGAACAGCGCTGCTACTACGGTCGCAGGTTCGAATCCTGCCTCGGGCATGGATGTGTGTGATGTCTTTAGATTAGTTAGGTTTAAGTAGTTCTAAGTCAGGTGACTGATGGCCTCAGATGTTTCGTCCCATAGTGCTCAGAGCCACTTGAAGAGTTCGCGAATTTCGAGATGGCAGAGTTAGAGGAGCAATGCGTCTGCATTAAATGTTGAGTGAAACGCAATAAAACCATTACAGCGACACACCAAATGATGTTGAGCCCAAGGTTCAATCTTCACAATGGATCGGGACAGATTCGCCAAGATTAAAATCAGCTCGTCAGATCAGGTCAAATATCAAAGCCACGTTAGTAGTTTTCTTTGACTTTAGAGGATTAGTTCATCATGAATTCGTGACACAGGGACAAACTGTTAATCGGCGGTGCTATCGGGACGTGTTGCGACGACTGCGAGAAAATGTGAGTAGGAAATGGCCTGAAATGTGGCGAGACAATTCATGGCTTTTTCATCATTGTAACGCACCTGCATATTCATTCGTGTTGGTGCGTGACTATTGCACAAAAAACGAAATCACTGTGCTGCCTCATCCTCTGTATCTCGAGACGGGTCCCTTCGGATTTATTTTTCAGGTTCAAAGTTGAAAACACCTTTTAAAGGACGATCCACATGAGTTCCAAAAGAAATCCGTTGGAATTCGATTACTCGATAAATAGTACAGTTCTCAAGGCTGTCAATTCAACTAAGTTCCTGGGTGTTTCAGTTGGAAAGACCACATAGATAATATCGTGGGGAAGGCGAGCCAAAGGTTGCGTTTCATTGGCAGAACACTTAGAAGATGCAACAAGTCCACTAAAGAGACAGCTTACACTACACTCGTTCGTCCTCTGTTACAATATTGCTGCGCGGTGTGGGATCCTTACCAGGTGGGATTGACGGAGGACATCGAAAGGGTGCAAAAAAGGGCAGCTCGTTTTGTATTATCACGTAATAGGGGAGAGAGTGTGCAGATGTGATACGCGAGTTGGGATGGAAGTCATTAAAGCAAAGACGTTTATCGTCGCGGCGAGATCTATTTACGAAATTTCAGTCACCAACTTTCTCTTCCGAATGCGAAAATATTTTGTTAAGCCCAACCTACATAGGTAGGAATGATCATCAAAATAAAATAAGAGAAATCAGAGCTCGAACAGAAAGGTTTAGATGTCCGTTTTTCCCGCGCGCTGTTCGGGAGTGCAATGGTAGAGAGATAGTATGATTGTGGTTCGATGAACCCTCTGCCAAGCACTTAAATGTGAATTACAGAGTAATCATGTAGATGTATTTGCAACGATAGACTAGATAAAAGAAAATTCGCAGACGGGGCTTCGCACGATCCAGCAAGAGGGTACCAAGACCGCCTCCAGAAGTGGAAACGGCGTTGGGAGTGGATTATCAAATGCGAAGGAGAGTATTTCGAAGGAGACCATCCACAATAAGTAAAAGATAAGCGTAGAAAAATTTTTTGGCCGAAGTTCCGGAGTTTTCTGAAGTGACCTCGTATTTCGGTGTAACCTCATAAACATCGTACCAATAAATGTAAATAAAGAAAGCGTGTTATTACATTTATGTGATGCTGCTCCGTATACCGTGAAAGCCGGGAAAGCCATTAAAATATTTTATTCTAACCTAGTAAGTTTAGCCCATGCGCTATATCGTGTGGCTGAAACAATATGTCTAAATGAAACAGTACATCGAAAATATGAAAATATGAATACGCTAATAACCTTCAGAAAGAAGATAGACTGACTCGAATTTGGCACAGAACAGAAAGTTTGATAATTCTAACAACATTAATTAAGTCACAAGCTGATTTTTTTTTCCTATTGAAAGCATTTGTCGGTGTTGCTGCATTTCGCGATACACTGCAACTAGCTTAGCGCCCGCTGCTTAACTGACTTGGACTGCATGGTTTGCAGAGATTGTTTTTTTTCTTTCCTCTTTAATCTAATTTTTATGATGTTCACAAACTGCACCACCTCCTCAACTTTTCACGCTAATTAAGGCCAGTGAATCAAGTTTTTTCCAGTTTTCTCCTGATCAAAAAACAATACTGGTAGCTGGAGTCCAAGGTTTTGTTGATAATTCCGTTTGCGTTCTCGTAATATTTCTCTAGAAACTTTCATTCTGTAACACGTATTTCTTCATATCTAACCGAGCAGTGAAACAGAAGTTTTCATAGATTTAGCTTCTGCAAGTTTTTAGTGTACTGGTAACGAAATACTTTCAGAAGAAATTTCATCCCCTATTTCACCCCCTTAGGGGTTGAATTTCCGAACCCATTGAAACACGCATTTTTCATTTGTAATCGAGGAGCCAAAGTTTTATGTTTAAAAATGCTTTCACAGTGAAATAGTTTCGTAAAATATTTAATCCCCTATTTCATCCCTTTAGAGGTTGAATTTCCAAAAATGTTGTTGTTGTTGTTGTGGTCTTCAGTCCTGAGACTGGTTTGATGCAGCTCTCCATGCTACTCTATCCTGTGCAAGCTTCTTCATCTCCCAGTACCTACTGCAGCCTACATCCTTCTGAATCTGCTTAGTGTATTCATCTCTTGGTCTCCCTCTACGATTTTTACCCTCCACGCAGCCCTCCAATACCAAATTGGTGATCCCTCGATGTCTCAGAACATGTCCTACCAACCGATCCCTTCTTCTTGTCAAGTTGTGTCACAAGTTCCTCTTCTCCCCAATCCTATTCAATACCTCCTCATTAGTTATGTGATCTACCCATCTAATCTTCAGCATTCTTCTGTAGCACCACATTTCGAAAGCTTCTATTCTCTTCTTGTCTAAACTATTTATCATCCACGTTTCACTTCCATACATGGCTACACTCCATAGAAATACTTTCAAAACGACTTCCTGACATTTAAATCTATACTCGATGTTAACAAATTATTCTTCTTCAGAAACGCTTTCCTTGCCATTGCCAGTCTACATTTTATATCCTCTCTACTTCGACCATCATCAGTTATTTTGCTCCCCAAGTAGCACAACTCCTTTACTACTTTAAGTGTCTCATTTGCTAATTTAATTCCCTCAGCATCACCTGACATAATTCGACTACATTCCATCGTTTTGCTTTTGTTGATGTTCATCTTATACCCGCCTTTCAAGACACTGTCAATTCCTTTCAACTGCTCCTCCAAGTCCTTTGCTGTGTCTGACAGAATTGCAATGTCATCGGCGAACATCAAAGTTTTTATTTCTTCTCCGTGGGTTTTAATACCTACTCCGAACTTTTCTTTTGTTTCCTTTATTGCTTGCTCAATATACATCGGGGATAGGCTGCAGCCCTGTCTCACTCCCTTCCCAACCGCTGCTTCCCTTTCATACCACTCGACTCTTATAACTGCCATCTGCTTTCTGTACAAATTGTAAATAGCCTTTAGCTCCCTGTATTCCAAAAATAGTGAAATGCATATTTTTTCATTTCTAACAGAGAAGTCAGACATAGATTTTCATAGATTTAGCTTTAAACTGCTTTCACAATGAAATATTTTCACAAAATATTTCACCCCCTATTTCACGCCCTTAGTGGTTCAGTTTCCAAAAACACTGAAACAGTTTTTTTATTTGTAGTTGTGAAGCCAAATACCAGTTTTCATAGAGGTAGCTTTAAAAGTACTTTAGTGGTCCTTTAATAATGATTTATTTTCAAACAAAACTTTCACCCACTAATTCACCCCCTTAGGGGTTAAATTTACCGAAATGCACAAACACGTAATGTTTATTTCAGACTGGGAAACCAGATACTAATTTTCGTAGGTCTAGCTTCAAAATTGCCTTAACAGCGACGTATTTTCATATGATATTCATCCACTGTTTAATCCCCTTAGGGGTGAAATTTCGAAAAATCGCACCTTAAACGGCGCCTAGAGTACAAGAACAACACCCTCATCAAATTTCAGGTTTCTTTCCCTAGCGGTTTGCGCTGCGCGATGATGAGTGAGTGAGTCGTGACATTGTCTTTTTTATATATATCGAACAGAGATACCTAACTTTACCACCACAACCTACTGCAAACAGATGGCGTACCTAAATAAATGCTATCATCGTTTACTGTGATAATTTTAATGACGTTAGGTCGACAACAGAGCGTAAATTCCCGCAAATTAATTGAAGTGAACATCTATTTGCTTCATTCTGTTAATAAGCCTTACGACAATGATTCCTGTTTTACTTCTGGTTTTGGGTCGTACATCCTTTCGAAGCCACTAGAACAGCTTGCATTAAAGACTCGAAGAGGTATTCAAGAAAATGGGCTTTAAGCGAGACCTAATTTACATTGAGTCTAATTTTGCTCATTTTCCTGTGGCAATAACGAAGTTGGAAATAAGCGGATCTTTAGCAATTATTGAAGAGGTTGAAACATTTTAAGCAATCATCCTTCGGAGACGTGGCTGTTGCAGCAAAAGATAAGATGAACAAAATCCAGAAACTGAGTTTATGAAGTTGACAAATAAATATTTTGTAGCGAAAAAGTAAAAGCCTTTCAACATAATCAGACTTTGTCCGAAATGTCTTCGGTTACTTATGCATCTGTCACTGCTTGTAACATGAAAAGATCGTTTTCTAGGAATAAAAAAGGTCAGTCTGAAGAAAATTTGGAGAGATTTGTTGCTGTGTGCTGTTTTAGCAGAAAATGACAACGGACGTTCCGTAAAGTAAAGCCTCCGAATTTTTATAAGAAAATTCTTAAAGCTTTTTAAATAAAACAGATATGATTAACATTCTAGATCTTTATTCTTCATGTCTACATATTTATTTCGCAACATAGTCACCCTGTCGACGAACACATTACTCCCAGCGAGAGACCAGTTCTTAGATATCGTCACTGCAGAATGTCTTTGCTGACGGAGCTACACCTTTACTTCTGCTTGCAACGCGTCACTATCAAAGTGAAGTCCTCGAAAGTGTTCTTTATGTGTTGGGAAAGGATGAAAGCGGATGGCGCCAAGTCGACACTCTATGGAGCGTGGTAGAGGACAGTGAAACCAAGGCGCTGAATTGTTGTCGCAACGCTCGTGTGTGGTTTGGCATTGTCATGCTGAAGGAAAGGATGCTCCATGTATGGACGAACTCTTCGTATTCGAAACTCGGTTGCAGCATTCTGTTTTCCTCGCACCGACATAGTTACGTTACACACCACCTAATGTGAGCCCTGGAGCGGCAGGGGACTGCGAATATGTAGACATGAAGAATAAAGATTTAGGATGTTAATTAATTAACTGATTTATTGAAAAATATTTCAGGCCTTTAAAAAAAAATAGGAAGCACGCCCTTGTATAAATATGGAACTAAATTATTATGATGTATATTTTTATCGTTTTGCTGCCTCACTGTACTTGTTTAATGATGTAATACAGCATGAATGTATGCATGTTTGAAGTTTAGATAGTGCATGAAAATCCGAGCACTACTGATCACATTAAATATTCAGAAATATAAAATTATGCAATTAACAGTAAATATTGCATCCTATGACTACAATATATATATATATATATATATATATATATATATATGTGTGTGTGTGTGTGTGTGTGTGTGTGTGTGTCATAGGATGCAATATTTTCTGTTAATTGCATATATATATATATATATATATATATATATATATATATATATATACACTCCTGGAAATTGAAATAAGAACACCATGAATTCATTGTCCCAGGAAGGGGAAACTTTATTGACACATTCCTGGGGTCAGATACATCACATGATCACACTGACAGAACCACAGGCACATAGACACAGGCAACAGAGCATGCACAATGTCGGCACTAGTACAGTGTATATCCACCTTTCACAGCAATGCAGGCTGCTATTCTCCCATGAAGACGATCGTAGAGATGCTGGATGTAGTCCTGTGGAACGGCTTGCCATGCCATTTCCACCTGGCGCCTCAGTTGGACCAGCGTTCGTGCTGGACGTGCAGACCGCGGGAGACGACGCTTCATCCAGTCCCAAACATGCTCAATGGGGGACAGATCCGGAGATCTTGCTGGCCAGGGTAGTTGACTTACACCTTCTAGAGCACGTTGGGTGGCACGGGATACATGCGGACGTGCATTGTCCTGTTGGAACAGCAAGTTCCCTTGCCGGTCTAGGAATGGTAGAACGATGGGTTCGATGACGGTTTGGATGTACCATGCACTATTCAGTGTCCCCTCGACGATCACCAGTGGTGTACGGCCAGTGTAGGAGATCGCTCCCCACACCATGATGCCGGGTGTTGGCCCTGTGTGCCTCGGTCGTATGCAGTCCTGATTGTGGCGCTCACCTGCACGGCGCCAAACACGCACACGACCATCATTGGCACCAAGGCAGAAGCGACTCTCATCGCTGAAGACGACACGTCTCCATTCGTCCCTCCATTCACGCCTGTCGCGACACCACTGGAGGCGGGCTGCACGATGTTGGGGCGTGAGCGGAAGACGGCTTAACGGTGTGCGGGACCGTAGCCCAGCTTCATGGAGACGGTTGCGAATGGTCCACGCCGATACCCCAGGAGCAACAGTGTCCCTAATTTGCTGGGAAGTGGCGGTGTGGTCCCCTACGGCACTGCGTAGGATCCTACGGTCTTGGCGTGCATCCGTGCGTCGCTGCGGTCCGGTGCCAGGTCGACGGGCACGTGCACCTTCCGCCGACCACTGGCGACAACATCGATGTACTGTGGAGACCTCACGGCCCACGTGTTGAGCAATTCGGCGGTACGTCCACCCGGCCTCCCGCATGCCCACTATACGCCCCCGCTCAAAGTCCGTCAACTGCACATACGGTTCACGTCCACGCTGTCGCGGCATGCTACCAGTGTTAAAGACTGCGATGGAGCTCCGTATGCCACGGCAAACTGGCTGACACTGACGGCGGCGGTGCACAAATGCTGCGCAGCTAGCGCCATTCGACGGCCAACACCGCGGTTCCTGGTGTGTCCGCTGTGCCGTGCGTGTGATCATTGCTTGTACAGCCCTCTCGCAGTGTCCGGAGCAAGTATGGTGGGTCTGACACACCGGTGTCAATGTGTTCTGTTTTCCATTTCCAGGAGTGTATATTACAGGGTGAGTCACCTAACATTACCGCTGGATATATTTCGTAAACCACATCAAATACTGACGAATCGATTCCACAGACCGAACGTGAGGAGAGGGGCTACTGTAATTGGTTAATACAAACTATAAAAAAATGCACGGATGTTTTTTAACACAAACCTACGTTTTTTTAAATTGAACCCCGTTAGTTTTGTTAGCACATCTGAACATATAAACAAATACGTAATCAGTGCCGTTTGTTGCATTGTAAAATGTTAATTACATCCGCAGATATTGTAACCTAAAGTTGACGCTTCAGTACCACTCCTCGGCTGTTCGATCGTGTGTATCGGAGAGTAGCGAATTACGTAGGGATCCAAAGGGAACGGTGATGGACCTTAGGTACAGAAGAGACTGGAACAGCACATTACGTCCACATGCTAACACCTTTTTATTGGTATTTTTCACTGACGCACATGTACATTACCACGAGGGGTGAGGTACACGTACACACGTGGCTTCCGTTTTCAATTACGGAGTGGAATAGAGTGTGTCCCGACATGTCAGACCAATAGATGTTCAATGTGGTGGCCATCATTTGCTGCACACAATTGCAATCTCTGGCGTAATGAATGTCGTACACGCCGCAGTACATCTGGTGTAATGTCGCCGCAGGCTGCCACAACACGTTGTTTCATTTCCTCTGGGGTTGTAGGCACATCACTGTACACATTCTCCTTTAACGTACCCCACAGAAAGAAGTCCAGAGGTGTAAGATCAGGAGAACAGGCTGGCCAATTTATGCGTTCTCCACGTCCTATGAAACGCCCGTCGAACATCCTGTCAAGGTTCAGCCTAGTGTTAATTACGGAATGTGCAGGTGCACCATCATGCCGATACCACATACGTCGACGCGTTTCCAGTGGGACATTTTCGAGCAACGTTGGCAGATCATTCTGTAGAAACGCGATGTATGTTGCAGCTGTTTGGGCCCCTGCAATGAAGTGAGGACCAATGAGGTGGTCGCCAATGATTCCTCACCACACGTTTACAGTCCACGGTCGCTGTCGCTCTACCTGTCTGAGCGAGCGAGGACTGTCCACGGACCAGTAAAGCATATTCCGTAGATTCACTGCCCCGTGGTTTGTGAAACCCACTTCATCGGTAAACAGGTAGAACTGCAACGCATTCTCTGTTAATGCCCATTGACAGAATTGCACTCGATGATTAAAGTCATCACCATGTAATTGCTGATGTAGCGACACATGAAACGGGTGAAAGCGGTGACGATGCAGTTTGTGCATGACACTACTTTAACTCAGTCCACCGGCTCTCGCAATGTCCCGTGTACTCATGTGTGGGTTCATGGCAACAGCAACTAACACACCAACTGCACCCGCTCCTCCTGTAACGGGCCTGTTACGGACCCGTTTGCGTGCTACGACCGTACCTGTTGCATACAGTTGGCGGTAGATGTTATGCAATGTGCGGCACGTTGGATGCTCTCTGTCCGGGTACCGTTCTGCATACACCCTGCAGGCTTCAGCTGCATTTCGTCGACACTCGCCATAGATGAGTATCATCTCCGCCTTTTCAGAGTTCGATTACACCATGGTCACAGTTCCTACAACACTACACTATAACAGACATCTGGTAACACGGTGTACTACAGTTGGTCTGCGTGCGGAGACGAATGTAGAATAACAATAGCAGCAAGCGCTACATGCGGACACTGCGACAGCTAGACCAAACCACAACAGTGCACTACAGCAACACTCGTAAACACGGTCGTCATCGTAAACATGTCCCTGCAGATACTGCTCGCCGACCATAGCCTGTGTTTGTTACAACACGCAACTGAACGTCGGAGGTTTCAAGCGTCAATTTTAGGTTACAATATCTCCGGATGTAATTAACATTTTACAATGCAACAAACGGCACTGATTACGTATTTGTTTATATGTTCAGATGTGCAAACAAAACCAACGTGGTACCATTAAAAAAAACGTAGGTTTGTGTTAAAAAACATACTTCCGTGCATTTTTGTATGGTTTGTATTAAACAATTACACTAGCCCCTCTCCTCACGTTCGGTCTGTGGAATCGGTACGTCAGTATTTGATGTGGTTTACGAAATATATCCAGCGGTAACGGTAGGTGACTCACCCTGTATATATATATATATACTGAAGAAATTGCAAAAAGGTGGGATTTTAAGGAGATGGGGCCTGGATAAACTGAAAGAACCAGAGGTTGTACACAGTTTTAGGAAGAGCATAAGGGAACAATTGACAGGAATGGGGGAAAGAAATACAGTAGAAGAAGAATGGGTAGCTTTGAGGAATGAAATAGTGAAGGCAGCAGAGGATCAAGTAGGTAAAAAGACGAGGGATAGTAGAAATCCTTGGGTAACAGAAGAGATACTGAATTTAATTGATGAAAGGAGGAAATACAAATATGCAGTAAGTGAAGCAGGCAAAAAGGAATACAAATGTCTCAAAAATGAGATCGACAGGAAGTGCAAAATGGCTAAGTAGGGATGGCTAGAGGACAAATGTAAGGATGTAGAGGCTTATCTCACGAGGGATAAGATAGATACTGCCTACAGGAAAATTAAAGAGACCTTTGCAGAAAAGGGAACCACTTGCATGAATACCAAGAGCTCAGATGGAAAACCAGTTCTAAGCAAAGAAGGGAAAGCAGAAAGACGGAAGGAGTATACTGAGGGTCTATACAGGGGCGATGTTCTTGAGGACAATATTATGGAAATGGAAGAGGATGTAGATGAAGATGAAATGGGAGATATGATACTGCGTGAAGAGTTTGACAGAGCACTGAAAGACCTACGTCGAAACAAGGCCCCGGGAGTAGACAACATTCCATTAGAACTAGTGACAGCCTTGGGAGAGCCAGTCCTGACAAAACTCTACCATCTGGTGAGCAAGATGTATACGACAGGCGAAATTCCCTCAGACTTCAAGAAGAATATAATAATTCCAATCCCAAAGGAAGCAGGTGTCGACAGATGTGAAAATTACCGAACTATCAGTTTAATAAGTCACAGCTGCAAAATACTAACTCGAATTCCTTACAGACGAATGGAAAAACTGGTAGAAGCCGACCTCGGGGAAGATCAGTTTGGATTTCGTAGAAATGTTGGAACACGTGAGGCAATACTGACCTTACGACTTATGTTAGAAGAAAGATTAAGGAAAGGCAAACCTACGTTTCTAGCATTTGTAGACTTAGAGAAAGCTTTTGACAATGCTGACTGGAATACTCTCTTTCAAATTCTGAAGGTGGCAGGGTAAAATACAGGGAGAGAAAAGCTATTTACAATTTGTACAGAAAGCAGATGGCAGTTATAAGAGTCGAGGGACATGAAAGGGAAGCAGTGGTTGGAAAGGGAGTGAGACAGGGTTGTTAACCTCTCCCCAATGCTGTTCAATCTGTATATTGAGCAAGCAGTAAAGGAAACCAAAGAAAAGTTCGGAGTAGGTATTAAAAACCATGGAGAAAAAAAAAACCTTGAGGTTCGCCGATGACATTGTATTCTGACACAATCAGCAAAGGACTTGGAAGAGCAGTTGAACGGAATTGACAGTGTCTTGAAAGGAGGGTATAAGATGAACATCAACAAAAGCAAAACGAGGATAATAGAATGTAGTCGAATTAAGTCGGATGATGCTGAGGGAATTAGATTAGGAAATGAGACTCTTAAAGTAGTAAAGGAGTTTTGCTATTTGGGGAGCAAAATAACTGAGGATGGTCGGATTAGAGAGGATATAAAATGTAGACTGGCAATGGCAAGGAAAGCGTTTCTGAAGAAGAGAAATTTGTTAACATCGAGTATAGATTTAAGTGTCAGGAAGTCGTTTCTGAAAGTATTTCCATGGAGTGTAGCCATGTATGGAAGTGAAACATCGACGATAAATAGTTTCGACAAGAAGAGAATAGAAGCTTTCGAAATGTGGTGCTACAGAAGAATGCTGAAGATTAGATGGGTAGATCACATAACTAATGATGAAGTATTGAATAGAATTGAGGAGAAGAGGAGTTTGTGGCACAACTTGACTAGAAGAAGGGATCGGTTGGTAGGACATATTGTGAGGCATCAAGGGTTCACCAATTTAGTACTGGAGGGCAGCGTGGAGGGTAAAAATCGTAGAGGGAGACCAAGAGATGAATACACTAAGCAGATTCAGAAGGATGTAGGCTGCAGAAGGTACTGGGAGATGAAGAAGCTTGCACAGGATAGAGTAGCATGGAGAGCTGCATCAAACCAGTCTCAGGACTGAAGACCACAACAACAACTACATGACTACAATATTAATGATTCCCAAAATAAATGTACCTAAGTGGAACAAATTGTCCGGCTCCGGTAGCTGAGTGGTCAGCGCGACAGAATGTGAATCCTAAGTGCCCAAGTTTGATTCCCGGTTGAGTCGGAGATTTTCTCCGCTCAGGGACAGGGTGTTGTGTTGTCCTCATCATCATCATTTCATCCCCATCGACGCGCAAGTCGCCGAAGTGGCGTAAAATCGAAAGACTTGCACTCGGCGAACGGTCTACCCGATAGGAGGCACTGGTCACACGACATTTACATTTTTAGTGGAACAAATTTAAAGACAGTATGTTCTGCGAAGATGTTTACGCTGGTTGGTTGCTTGATTAGTGGGAGGGGACCAAACAGCGAGGTCATCGGTCCCATCGGATTAGGGAAGGATGAGAAAAGACGTCGACCGTGCCCTTTCAAAGGAACCATCCCGGCATTTCCCCGAGCGATTTCGGGAAATCATGGAAAACCTAAATCAGGATGCCTGGACGCGAATTTGAAACGTCTTCCTACCGCGACTACAGTGTGCTAACACTGCACTACCTCGCATTGTGGTCAACACTGTTTCAGCTTAAACAACTAGGAAGATCTTTACGATAATTTGTCCCAGTTCTGATTATATGGTGTTCTCATGAGACGTGTGTTTTTAGACATTCGTTTGTTTTTCTTTTTAAATGGCTCTGAGCAATATGGGACTTAACATCTGAGGTCATCAGTCCCCTAGAACTTAGAACTACTTAAACCTAACTAACGTAAGGACATCACACACATCCATGCCCGAGGCAGGATTCGAACCTGCGACCGTAGAGGTCGCGCGGTTCCAGACTGAAACGCCTAGAACCGCTCGGCCACACAGGCCGGCTTTTCTTTTTACTTTCAGTTACCAGTAACTACATGTAAATAAGAAGATACCTGGAAACTTGTACTCGGATCAAAGAAACTGTATTTTGAAGTGCCATTGGAAATGTGAAAAGATGAAAGAATGTAGAGACGAATGTGGGCAAAGTTTGATACTACGCCATCGTCACGTGTAACAATAATGAAATTAGGCCACAAATTTGGAAGGAAATGAACTGTGCGTGATCTGAAGAAGGGACCGTGTGGCAGGAAGAAACTCGTAGCGGACAAAAGAGGAGTGGATGCAGAACTCCAAACGGCAATCTGCGCGTGGATCAGCTGAAAGCAAATCGAGTACTCACGGTATTTTAAAGGAAGCAAAGTAGAAACCCTGCATTTCCAGGTTGCTTCACGCTATGAATGAGGACGATCGCCGGCCGCGGTGGCCGTGCGGTTCTAGGCGCTTCAGTCCGGAACCGCGTGACTGCTACGGTCGCAGGTTCGAATCCTGCCTCGGGCATGGATGTGTGTGATGTCCTTAGGTTAGTTAGGTTTAAGTAGGTCTACGTTCTAGGGGACTGATGACCTCAGATATTGTCCCATAGTGCTCAGAGCCATTTGAACCATTTTTTTTTTTTTAGGACGATCAGTATAGGCGCTTCGAATGTTGTGAATGGATTTGCGATAATGAACCGTTAACCGATGTCGTTGTCTGGTCTGATGAGGTGAGGTTTAAATTGAATGGAACCATCAATCTCCACGTGTGTACTGGAGAACAGATAATCTCCATGTCACGGGAGAACGATCTGTTAATCTTCCTGGGATGTCAGTGTGGTGTGGTACGTCTGTCAGAGGTCCTGTAGGGCCATTTCTTCGACAGAAAGGTGCTTTTTCAGTACAGTATTGCACCTCCATATACGGCTGCTGCTCTTCGTAGTGTACAATAACTGACCTGGCCAGCATGATCATCAGACCTCTCGCCAACTGAACTCGAATGTGACTCGACGAAGCGAGAACTTACTCGTTCTCCAGGACCTGGAAGAACCCTTGCGGAACTGTATCAAAAAGGCAAGACGTTTGGGATAGTCTATAGCAGTTTGTCATACAGTACCTTTATGACTGTTTTCATGCTAGAATACATCCTGCGTTGTAGACAGAGTAGTGGGATGGGGTATTGTGTTAATACTACTGTCTCGGCATCCTGTGCTGTGACAAAATTTAGTCAAAATTTATCGTCAGACTCGTATACTCCTACTAATACCTATCACCTCGCTTGTGGGTATTGCATTTTTTCCGGCAGTGTATTAGATCCACGAAAAACTATGGAATACTGGAAATTACGAAGTAACGATGAAATTAATCGACAAAGAAAGTATTTCATAAGTAAGAGAAAAAAAACAAGCCGGTAATTTAACCCTGTAATAGTCGCGTGAATTTCTGTTACATGGGTGACAGCTGTCACCAACAATTGTTTTCTATGTTATTTTAAACGCGATGAAACAAAATAGAATATGTACTTGCATAATGATAAAGGATTCAGTTAATTATTCAACTTCACAGTTGAATGCGCTATGTGTATTATAATATCCACATATAACCTATTTGAACGAAAACCAATAAAAGTGAGCTTATATTGCAGTAAATATGAACAGTAAGTGTGGTTTGTGAACCATACACTGCAATACCTGTATATGGATCTCACTAATACAACAATGAAACCAAAATCCCCAAAAGTGCTTTCTGACACATGTATTGTCTCTGTCCGCACTTTCCAAACAATTGACATAAACTTCCTTCAAATGCTCAGGACAAGTCCACTTATCGCACCTAACACACCACTTCCTGGTTGATTTCAATCTCTTCCATTTCAAACACTGAAATTCCAAGCCTCCTGCTTCCTTAAAGACCTGTGGTGCTTCATATCTCCTATCAATTTCGGACTTCCTAAGTTCCCATGCAAGACACATTAAAACCAATTTCTCTTCAGCGCTTTATCTTCATTTTTAACGAATTTATAAATGCAAAATATATTTATTGCAGCGAAGTTTTGTAGACTGTAGAGCATTACTGTACGCCATCGCCTTGTATCTCGAACCTCATTATTTTTTGAGACATAATTACTCCCCACAATAGCCACATTAAAAAAAAATTATGAAATAATAACGATCTTCAAAGTAGAACTAGAAGCTACACAAATTGACATCTGTGGACAACCCGTACGGACGACAGTATAACAAAAAGAAAATCGGTGGGTGACATTTGTCATTCGTGTGACTACTGAAGCATTGTGTATTTATGGGATACGAAGGCAACAAGTTGGAGCCACGGATTAAAAAAGGGTTTTGAAAATAATAATACAAAACCTGAAGAAACGACTAGCGGAGAAGTATGTAAAGAAAAAGTATTGAACATGTAGTTCGAAGGTGGGAGAATGAAAAAAAAATCTGGTGTAAAGTGATAAGAAGACAGAAGAAAAAATATAATGAACAGATGGAAGAGAAGAAAAGAAGAACGAATAAGGAACTGAAATTGGTGCGCGATCCTCAGTTGACCCATCTGAAAAGACAACAGAATAATAAAGTGTAGGCATCGAACCGCTATTTCGAGAAAAAAGAAATACTATTTCTAGAAAAATGCAGTCCGAAAGTGACATCTGCATGGCCAACATCCAATAAGGGGGGCGGTGCTACAAGAAGACCTGGCGTCAGCGAGTTACAATTAATTTCAATAGGCTACTTGTCCGCCCAGTCCAGCATCAAACTGCTCACTTGTGCAGGAGGGAGGGGAGTTATGATTTCATCATAAGTGAGCAGCAGCAGGGGGGGTCGGATGACCTCTGCGTGTCGCTATCGCGGGAGGGGGGGGGGGGACGACGAGTGAGCCGTCACCTCTCCGGATGTTTGTAGCCGGGATCGAGCCGAGAGCGATACCATTAATAACGAGGGCTGTTACTTAGCAGTTATTGTGTCGCCCTCGGGAGGGCCGGCGTAAAACGCAAGTCAAACAGGCGCCCGCTCGCCGGCAATACTCAACAGATGTGTGACAGTTTTACCATATAAATAAGGCGGCAGCACGCGCGCGAAAAAGGAACAATAAAAAGCGGGGGACGGGGGAGCGCACGGAGCCATTATTGGCACGCGGCCGCACGGCCGCTTTTTCGCGCATGCGCCGGCGTCGGCCGGTCGCGTGGCGGTCGCGCGCGCAATATCGCAGCCGCGGCGCTAACGAGACGCCACAAAGGCGCCGCCGGAAGAGCGCGCGACGCCGGCCCGTGGGCGGGACTGCGGGCCGCCTGTAGCAACAGGGACGTGCGCAATTACTTGCTCCTTCCAACAATAGATACGTTTACAGCCGCGTCCAAGCGAATGGTTCACAATAGAAAAGAGAACGGGCATTTCCAACACTTAACAAGAACCTGTTCTTTGTACGACCTGACGTGGCCAGACAAGGAGACACGCCATCTGTAATACTTCATTACAAATTCAGATGCTGAACGAAACATCTTCGGATTTGAGATGAGTAGACGGAAACGATAAGCAGCAAGGGGAATAACACTGGTGAAAGTGCATGATATATCTACATATATTCCTCATGAAATTGGAATCATGAAGTGCAGTGCAAACACGAAACTCTCAAGGCGCTCAAATCGTGCCCGGTACACTACCAGCATGACACACAGCCGCCACAAGACTGAAAGCTATGTGTAGTGTTGTCAGATCCAATTTACAAAAAATCGAGGCATTGGCACTGGTGGTTTAAGAAAAAGGCTAACAAAGAATTAAAAAACAGAACAAGATAAAAGCGTGAAGTTTCACGCATCTAATACACTACTGGCTATTAAAATTGCTACACCACGAAGATGACGTGCTACAGACGCCATATTTAACCCACAGGAAGAAGATGCTGTGATATGCAAATGATTAGCTTTTCAGAGCATTCACACAAGGTTGGCGCCGGTGGCGACACCTACAACGTGCCGACATGAGGAAAGCTTCCAACCGATTTCTCATACACAAACAGCAGTTGACCGGCGTTGACTGGTGAAACGTTGTTGTGATGCCTCGTGTAAGGAGGAGAAATGCGTACCATCACGTTTCCGACTTTCATAAAGGTCGGATTGTAGCCAATCGCGATTGCGGTTTATCGTATCGCGACATTGCTGCTCGCGTTGGTCGAGATGCAATGACTATTAGCAGAATATGGCATCAACCGATTTCTCATACGCAAACAGCAGCTTACCGTCGTTGCCCGGTGAAACGTTGTTGTGATGCCTCGTGTAAGGAGGGGAAATGCGAACCATCACGTTTCCGACTTTGATAAAGGTCGGATTGTACCCTGTCGTGATTGCGGTTTACCGTATCGCGACATTGCTGCTCGCGTTGGTCGAGATCCAACGACTGTTAGCAGAATATGGAATCGATGGGTTCAGTAGGGTAATAGGGAACGCCGTGCTGGATCCCAACGGCCTCGTATCACTAGCAGTCCATATGACAGGCATCTTATGCGCATGGCTGTAACGGATCGTGCAGCCATGTCTCGATGGGGATGTTTGCAGGACAACAACCATCTGTACGAACAGTCCGGCGACGTTTGCAGCAGCATGGACTAATAGCTCGGAGACCATGGCTGCGATTACCCGTGACGCTGCATCACAGACATGAGCGCCTGCGATGGTGTACTCGACGATGAACCTGGGTGCACGAATAGCAAAACGTCATTTTTCGGATGAATCCAGGTTGTGTTTACAGCATCATGATGGTCGCATCCGTGTTTGGCGACATCGCGGTGAAGCGTGTATTCGTCATCGCCATACTGCCGCATCACCCAGCGTGATGGTATGGGGTGCCATTGGTTACATGTCTCGGTCACCTCTTTTCGCATTGACGGCACTTTGAATAGTGTACGTTACATTTCAGATGTGTTACGACCCGTGTCTCTACCCTTCATTCGATCCCTGCGAAACCCTACATTTCAGTAGGATATTGAACGACCGCATGTTGCAGGTCCTGTACGGGCCTTTCTGGATACTACAGTCTTGAGTGAACAGATGGAGCACGCCTGTACTGCTGTGGTGTTTTGAAGCACGTCGCGGCGGACGAAAACTTGCACGCTTTGGGAGGAGCCATGGCTGTCTTGATCTGGCTGTGTGATGGTGAATTCTCACCTGGATGGTGAACACGCTATGGATTTGGCTTGATTTCTCCGCGTGTTGTGGAGACTTCCTTCGTTTAATGGTGAACTCTGATAAACTTCCTTGCGCAATTATTATTCTTGTTTGGAATACTACCAGCCTTATCGCACTCTCCTTGTCTGCCACCGTGAGGTTTTCTTTAAAAAAAATAAAAATGAAGAGAGGCCGGGTGGTTGTCCCGACTGTGTAAAATTTTTCGTGATTCTTGTAAAGTGAGTGAAGTGTGCTGAGCGCGTGCAAGTTTTGTGACTATAGTGTCACAGTGGTTAAATAATTATCTAATTGTGTAAGGCACTGATCGGAGCTGTTGATGCATTTAAATGGTTACTTTGAGTCGGTTTCTTATTCAGCAAGATAGTTGATAAAGTACAAATGGTTAAATTTTCTTCAAATGGTTCAAATGGCTCTAAGCACTATGGGACTTAACATCTGAGGTCATCAGTCCCCTAGACTGAGAACTACTTAAACCTAACTTAACCTAAGGACATCACACACATCCGTGCCCGAGGCAGGGTTCGAACTTGTGACCGTCGCAGCAGCGCGGTTCCGGACTGAATCTCCTAGAACTGCTCGGTCACAGCGGCCGGCTAAATTTTCTCAATTTATGGAAATCTGAAGGGATTCCTTTTAAACAGTGTGTGTTCATTTGCTCTGAGTCTGTACTTACATTTCTTTCATGTGTTCTAGATAGCTTAGTAATTGTGCTTGCAAATCCTAGAGGTACTGATGGCTGACGGGCGTTATGTATGTCATGACTTAGTGTCCCTTGTTACCGCTACGTGTAACCTGATGCCCGCTGGTTCTGGACGTGTTGTCTAAGTCGGCTATTACTGGAAAACTGTGCAGCCATACTGATGTGAGAAATTTACTTAAGTGGCTCATTAAGTACCTAATGTAATAATACGCTGTGTAAGCTTTTAACTAATTTTTAACTTTGTTACCGTCTTGCATTTTTACTTAGGCCACAAGTAAATTTTGTCATTGTAAAATAACCTCTGGCTTCTAGCTGCAGTAATCTTCTGGAGTTTAATTGAGGCTTTCAAGGTTAAATGAGAAATTGCGATTGAGTTTTCTTCTGTAATGTATGCTTGAGTCCGTTGTGGATTAAAGGTATTAATAAGATCCTGTTTATCTTCTGCTATAAATGTGATTTGAAGCATTATCTGTTTATCAGCTAATTCAGCCCCTCATCACTCCACCGCCTAGCTTCTGGCTACCGTTCCATTACAATACAAACTTCCGACACGTTTCAGCGTGTGTTACGTTTTAGCCTGTCACCTATACCTTAAACGCAGGTTGTATTCCTTCGTATTCAAATAATTACTATCAACAGTCATTTTTACAACACACCGGCATCTAACGATACAAAATGCACTATTGAAAGCTAACACACTCAACCTTCCCATCACGTAACTTTTACTTCAGTTAATGAAGTCTTACAACCATACCTAGTTGTATCTAAAACTATTACTTTCGTCTTCTTTTATTTAACTCTCAGTGTGATGGAGATCGTATAATAGGTGAGCGTTCCTGCATTGCTCATGTTTATGCAGTTTTTATAATCTAAAATAGCTCTGAACCTTATTTAAGAACGGAAACGGTAATCAGTGAACACAGGAACAGATTTTATCTGAGAGTTTGATGAGAGTTGAACTGTAGCGTGTCTAGCTCCGTTGCTGCATTTAACACCAGCATGCGGTACATGTACTTATCCAAAAATGCTGAAAATGTGTAGTATGCACTGTCTAGTCACATTAACGTGATCAGATCGGAGAGGTGTACAACAGAGATTTGGGTAGATCGTATTACCTGTCATCGATGCCCTTGGTTCTCAGGATCAGGAATCATCGTAAAATAAATGAATCTGAATCTGTGTCAGTATGGGTTAAACTGTGCAAAAATTAAACTCGTGGGTAATCTCACTCGTTATTACAGGAGTTAAATAAATTATTTCCTTTCCTTTATCCTTACCGAAAAGAACTACACATTGATCTTGGCAAACGCCGAGGAGCGATTCTTCTTAGTGTTGTAGCTCTCTGGGGCACTCTGTGTGAGTGTTGACCTCAGTGGCAGCCCCACCCTCTGCCGCGCGGACCGTTGCGAGATGTGCGGGAGGAGAGTCAGTGAAGGGTCTGGAAGGTACCTGCGGGGATGTGGAGACCACTCCCGTGTCGACTCCAGTCTCATGGCCAGCTTGAATACATTTCTCAGTTGAGGATCCATGGCGCGAACAGCACGAGCGAGATGGTCCTACAGCTTCTCGATTGGGTTTATATCCGGGGAGCATGGTAGCCAGGGATGTACGGCAAACTTATCTTGGATGTTCTTTTAACCACGCACGTACACTGCGAGTAGCGAAAAAAATCTTCGGAGCAGTAAACGAAACTACTGTTGACCGTTTTGCAAGGTGGCTGTTAAATCTTAAAACACAGGTTACGCTACTAAGTAGCGTATTATGTTCGAATATAATGATTTTTCTAGAGACTAGAAATCTACTCCGTAGGAATCAGCATGGGTTTCGAAAAAGACGATCGTGTGAAACCCAGCTCGCGCTATTCGTCCACGAGACTCAGAGGCCCATAGACACGGGTTCCCAGGTAGAGGCCGTGTTTATTGACTTCCGCAAGGCGTTTTATACAGTTACCCACAGTCGTTTAATGAACAAAGTAAGAGCATATGGACTATCAGACGAATTGTGTGATTGGATTGAGGAGTTCCTAGATAACAGAACGCAGCATGTCATTCTCAGTGGAGAGAAGTTTTCCAAAGTAAGAGTGATTTCAGGTGTGCCGCAGGGGAGTGTCACAGGACCGTTGCTATACACAATATATATAAATGATGTTGTGTATAACATCGGAGGTTCACCGAGGCTTTTTTGCCGGCCGCGGTGGCCGTGCGGTTCTAGGCGCTTCAGTACGGAATACCGCGTCTGCTACGGTCGCAGGTTCGAATCCTGCCTCGGGCATGGATGTGTGTGATGTCCTTAGGTTAGTTAGGTTTAAGTAGTTCTAAGTTCTAGGGGACTGATGACCTCAGTTGTTAAGTCCCATAGTGCTCAGAGCCATTTTTTTTTCACTGAGGCTTTTGCGGATGATGCTGTAGTATATTGAGAGGTTGTAGCAATGGAAAATCGTACTGAAATACAGGAGGATCTGCAACGAATTGACTAATGGTGCAGGGAATGGCAATTGAATCTCATTGTAGACAAGTGTAAATTACTGCGAATACATAGAAAGAAAGATCCTTTATCATTTAACTACAATATAGCAGGTCAGCAACTGGAAGCAGCTAATTCCATAAATTACCTGGGAGTACGCATTAGGAATGATTGAAAATGGAATGACCGTATAAAATTAATCGTCCGTAAACCAGATGCCAGACTGAGATTCATTGGAAGAATCCGAAGGAAATGCAGTCCGAAAACAAAGGAAGTAGGTTACAGTACAGTTGTTCGCCCACTGCTTGAATACTGCTCACCGGTGTGGGATCCGTACCAGATAGGGTTGATAGAAGAGATAGAGAAGATCCAACGGATAGCAGCGCGCTTCGTTACAGGATCATTTAGTAATCGCGAAAGCGTTACGGAGATGATAGATAAACTCCAGTGGAAGACTCTGCAGGAGAGACGCTCAGTAGCTCGGTACGGGCTTTTGTTGAAGTTTCGAGAACATACCTTCACCGAGGAGTCAAGCAGTATATTGCTCCCTCCTACATATATCTCGCGAAGAGACCATGAGGATAAAATCAGAGAGATTAGAGCCCACACAGAGGCATACCGACAATCTTTCTTTCCACGAACAATATGAGACTGGAATAGAAGGGAGAACCGATAGAGGTTCTCAAAGTACCCTCCGCCACACACCGTTAGGTGGCTTGCGGAGTATGGATGTAGATGTAGAACAGCCTTGTGACGGTACGTAGTTAACGTATTTTATGAATGTAATTAGTATAAAAGATACATTAATGTTCTTGAAACAACTGATATGCAGAGATAATTTAAGAGTAGCTTCTTTATTGAAAACGTGTCTATGAAAATGAAAAAGGATCGAAAAGAGACGCGATTTTACGGTCGAGGAGGAAGGACGTATTTTGTGGGACACACACTTTTTTGTTTCGCGATACGGAAGGCAGACATTGAGCGGCTACACATATTTTATGTAAGTTATTCGGTACTCTGCTAAAATAAACTCATTATTGTTATTACAAAATGAATTTCTTTGTAATAACTGTCACCTCAAATGGTTGCAGCGGCTAATTATTTTTGATAAGCATTTTTTCAATAATTTGCTGTGCGAGAAGCTCATCTCCCGATGCAGCCTCTGGGCGGCCATTACGCGCCGAAGTATTAATTTATTTTTCAAAGTGTTAACAGTAACTGTAAATGCGAGAGATTTCGTTGTAAGAACCTTTCTACATTACAACAGATAATTAATTTACCATTAAGTTCATTTTTTAAATTATACAGATTCCATGAGTTCAGTAAGTTTTATCTCGGCCGCTCCACGGCAACAATCGAAATTCTCTCGAGCCTTGCTTTGCAATCAGTAAATAGAAATTAACAAAATTACATTCAATTCAGTTAACGGCAGCCGCACAGGATTTGCCGAGCGGTCTGAGGCGCTGCAGCCATGGACTGCGCGGCTGGTCCCGGCGGAGGTTCGAGTCCTCCCTCGGGCATGGCTGTGTGTGTTTGTCCTTAGGATAATTTAGGTTAAGCAGTGTGTAAGCTTAGGGACTGATGACTTTAGCAGTTAAGTCCCATAAGATTTCACACACATTTGAACATTTTTTTTGAGTTAATGGCAACTATATTTTAGTCGTCACGTTCAAAATCTAAAATTGGTACATGAATAACAGCGGCCCTTCAAGAACCCGTTTCCTATTTACTTACGCACGTAAGTAAAAGTGATAAGAAAAAGATAATATCCCTGAGAGCAAGAGTCTTGCTCTAACAAAAGAAAAATTCACCTGATATATAACAGCCTCCAAATAAAAAAAAAACAAGTCACAGCCATTAAACTTTAACTAAAAAAAGATCGCCCACAGTTTTCTGAAGAGGATCAAATTCTAATAGGTAAATCAGATGCTCTACCGGAGAGGGTGACCAGTTGTTGGCTTAGCAAAAAACCAATCGATCACCGTGCGGGCGTACTAACTTCAGACCACGCGGAGTGGCAGGCACCAAGCTGCTCAACACAAGCTGCCGACGACAGAGGCGGGTTTTTCGAGAATTCTCACAAACGACGCTCACCGTGGAGTAAGTGATGGCAACGCCGGGCTCTTTTCCCGAGCAGGGAACCCAAGGAAGACCCAGGCCTTATGCAGCCGGGGACAGCTGCAGCACCGGCAAGCTCACCGCAACAGCCACACCACTCCTTTCCACAAGGTCGGCTCTCTGCACTCCGCACTCCATTAGAAAAACGCCTGCGCCGGATATACTGGCCGCGCCTCCAGAAGAAACAAGTACGTTGGCAATGGCACGTCTGCTCACATTGGCTTCGATTTCCCATCCACTCCCCTCCCCACCGCCCCCCCCCCACCCCCTCAGCTGGCACTTGTCTCCCCTGTCCGCCATCCAAAGATTCGCTCATGAGCAGAGACAATGTGGGCGCGAGGTATCGACCACGCCGCACGGCTCACTATGTCAGTGCAGTGCAGTGTTCCGGCGAATAGCTTGCAGCAGCTTCACCAACAGATTTGATGCGGCATGAAGTGAAACAGATACCAAGGAACCCATGGTCGAGCAGAAGCAAGGAACGATCGAGAATAAATAGGCCTCATGTCTCATCGAGTTCAGAACAAATTCTTGCTTGAAGCGTGTAACCGGCCGCCACAAGCCAAAGAGCCTCCCGTGAGACATGTCACGCGTCCAGCAGAGCTACGGGACACAGTGCAGCATCGATAGCAGCGTGTCTATGTGCGTGCACCTTTGAATGAGACAGGATAGCGTCATGGCAATGTGTCAATGAAGCTAGCCGCGGAGAAAAGCAGTTGCGTTTCACTGTCACTAAGCACACACAATAACAAACACAAAGAGATTATGACGGTAGTTTTTCGCCTGTCACAGTCCACAAGGCACTCCACTGCTTCCCGCTAAGCAGGCATACCCTCGCTTGACGGCTGTGGAAGGTGTTGTAGAATCTCCTTCTGGCGTTGACCGTCGTCTCCCAGGTTGCAAGGCACGACTTCCTTGTTCCAAGGGAGCATCGTTGTTGTCTGTTGAGGAGCGCAGGTGCACGCGCCTCATGTCACCCCAGTTATACACTGAGGTAACAAAAGTCATGGGATAGCTCATAATATCGTGTCGGACCTCCTTTTGTCCGGCATAGGACAGCAACTAGACGTGGCGTTGAGTCAATAAGTCGTTGGAAGTCTCCCGGCAGAAATATTGAGCCATGTTGCCCCTTTAACCGTCCATAATCTGCAAAAGTGTTGTCGGTGCAGCGTCCAACGGATACGGTCACGAGCCCAGGAAAGGTGCTAAAAATTGGAAATTTGTGGTAACTTCTTTGGGACCAAACTGCTGAGGTCATCGGTCCCTAGACTTACACACTATTTAATCTAACTTAAACTAACTTATGCCTAGGACAACACACACACCCATGCCCGAGGGAGGACTCGAACGTCCGACGAGGGGAGCCGCGCGAACCGTGTCAAGGCGCCTGAGACCACACGGCTACCCCGCGCGGCGGAGAGGTGCTGCAGTCGATGTCATGCTGGTAGCAAAGGCACTCATGTTGGTCATGTGCTGCCGCACTGTCCTGACAAATACGTTCACCGTATTGGAACGTTTTTACTTAACACCTGCTTTGTTTAACCTTCAAATCTAAAGGGAGTGGAAGAGCTGACCCAATAAAGTGAACATTTCAATTCCAATGTGTTTATTAATTACCAAAAACAAACTCACATAAAAATTGACAGACGCCACTCAGGCAAGATTATTTACGAAACACTCATTACATAAAATCATAAGCGAGTTAATAAATCATTAGCCAACGATCTCCCATAGATATTGACAGAAGCCACGAAGGCTGAATTTGACAAGAACTTTAGCAAAACAACTCTAATTAAGACACGTTTTTTAAGCCCCTTTCCTTTCCAATGCTTTAAAATTACATGTAAGTAATAGTGGACACACAGTCTCAATTTTAACACGAATATTTAGAAAATATTTATTAAAACGTACTTTGGGCAATATTGCAAATTACTGGACTAGAGCACCTTGCAGAGAGAACCACGAAATTATTCAAATGCCCATTGGCTTGGAAGATGGGCTTTTAGGGCATAGAAAGTTACAACTTTGTACAATCATAAATGTGTAATAACAGAAGTAAGGCCCAAGCTTGTAAAGCCGAAGTTTAACCACGAACGGTGAAACCGACTGAGGGACGTAATACTTCACTTCGAACCAAGACGTGGCTCAATTTGCAACCCACGTCGAGTAGGTCACCGAAATGTGAACCCAGCAAACGATACCGAAGAGGAACATACCAGCTCAGGCGAAGTCCACCGCACGTAAGCAAAACATGTAATCTAAAGGGAAGCTCTGCACTTCGGTTGCCCGCTGCCAGCTCACTGAAACACAGACCACACCCAACAACAGGAGGCCAAAAAGCTTTTCTTAACTTTAACATTCAAGGTTGACCAGTAAATTAACACTATAAAATCAAGACTCAACAACACTAATTTCACTCGCAAGGCATTTCTTAAGCTGAAACAGTACCTGATAAACAAACGCTAAGAGTGGGAAATGAACTGGCTCACGAGAACCGACACTCACTAGACCTTAATGACACATATATTGGACACCGTAAGTGCACCTGCAAAGCTCAGCACGGTAACCTTTAGAAATAAAAACTCAGATCACCCACAGAGGACGTATTGACATGGATTAACCGATATCGTAAGCAAATCAAATACTTTCTAATAATTGCTAATGAACTAACATTCTGCAAATACATCAATATTATGCGGAAGCAGAGCACACGCTTAGTAAGAGGCATCACATGCAATCGAACACACATAACATCACGCGTCCGGCAACGTCTTACTGTACCAAGCGTGATCACAATCACAGTTAACTAAGCGCTCTTAGTAATTAGAGAACTTAACCGGGTGTCTTGATGCTGGGGCGATTTTGCGAAGATATCACACCATCACTTCGCAAGACCTTAACAGCGTGTCCGTCTAATTAAGCGGGCACATCCACAGCTCACGAGGTTGCCGGAGAATACACAGCGCCGGCCAACTCCCGCCGCCTCCAGCATAACCACGTTATAAGCGCCTCACGGTCTCAGTCACGCCGTCTTCACTTCTGCCCGCCAGTCAATCGCCGACTCGCGCACCGCCGCCTTGCGTTCTCAAGGCGTCGTTTTTTTACTCGCTGTCGGCACTCGCTTATATCCAGACCTGGCCCATGCCGGAACACAAACTTCTGTACTAGGAAATCGATCGTAGTCATGTCAGAGATACTACTGGCGCCGGTCCCGCCATGGCTCACGTATGACCCACATTGATTACTGCAATTATTTCAAGCAGTGTTGCTTGTCTGTTAGCACTGACAACTCTATGCATACGTCGCTGCTCTCGGCCACTGCATTACCCTTGGTGAGAGGTAATGTCTGAAATTTGGTACTCTCGATATACTCTTGACACTTCGGACTGGAATATCGAATACCCTAACGATTTCAGAAATGGAATGCCCGATGTATCCAGCTCCAACTATCATTTCGCGTTCAATGTCTGTTAATGAGGTCATATTCACGTTGAACACCTTTTATTACGAATCACCTAACTACAAATAACAGCTCCGCCGATGCACTGCCCTTTTATGCCTTTTGTACGCGATAGCAGCATATCTCTGTCCCATGACATGTCACCTTAGTGTAGTTCCTTAGGTGGTGAGAAACGATCCACAGATGCACTTCAGCTCCTCGTATGATCACTGTGCTTGCCTTGTTAGCTATCCTCCTGCTATAGTTGTTGACCTCAGCTGTTTTCACTGCACTGCGTCTCGATCTTCCATCGCAGTCACACAGCGTGCAGCGGACGACAGTTCACTGACAAGGTGTGTTACAGAAGCCTTTTTTGGAATAGCGTCTGCGGTATTGTTTAGGGCCATCCATTCCGTCTTGCAATGAATTATGTCCTTCTCATCGACTCTTCCGTGCAGATTGACTTGCTGCCAATCAGCGCCAGCAACATCAGCATACAGCGGACACCCCTAGACAGTAGTATGTTTTGGCGTGCATTTATCGCCACACGCACAGGCAATTCATTGCCAGTAGGTTGCGCAAGGCACATGACCCTGAAGAAGTGCGTCAGCCTCTTCAGAGGTGCTACATTCCCAGTCTCTGCTTTATGTTTTGGCATCCTCCACTTGAATCCCTGAAGAGGCTGACACACTTCTTCAGGGATTCAGGCGCTTCATTACCAGTTGTTTATGTTTGGGCGTCTTCCCGTAGTTTCTGCCGCAGGAAGAGGACCTGATTGTGGATTTACTGCCTGGTTGTAGACCGTATTCTTATTAAATTCTGCACTTCGTGATGTCCTTGTTCCTCTAATCAATACCTCGTTGCTTTTTCCCGTATCTAGGGATCGAGTAGATACATCTCAAGTATCACTTGCAACAGCTCAGCAGACACAATACCAACAGCTTCCGTCAACCGAGGAAGTATTTGTCGTTGCGCCCTGTTAACTATCCGTGTTGGTGTTATGGGCAAAGGATTCGCACAGTATCCCACGATCGCAGAATAGCGTTATGATATGTCCTTACTGCTTAATTTGGTAATTTATAATCAGCACTTGCTAGACTAATAATTTTGCTCATGTTCCTGCTTCTGTCGGCCATTTTGTCAATATGTGCACCATAATTCTGTCGCTAGTCAAAAACGGCGCCAAGGTATTTATTTGATGACGGATTTTCTCGTAACGTAACTGTTTTACTGGTTGCTTAAGTTCACGTTCGGGTCTCTTAAAAGTTTTCCTTGAAATAATATGACGTGGTCTTTTCAGGCGCAACAGGTAGCTAATTTTTTGCGCCACTGACGTAATTCTTGAAGGGCTATGGTACATCCTCCTTCCACGTTATTCTGGAGCTTCCCTTTACAAGGATCTTCACGTCGTTGACGTATGTCACTACTCCTAAAATGGTTTCGTTGTCCTGCACTTCTCCTAATACCCAGTCTTCTCAAATTCCTGTTCTAGGGATCTGTCCTGGGCACAACAGAGCTGCTTCTCTGTTTTTGCAACAGTTCTTAAAATAGCTGTACAACGCTCGTCAGCAGTCGAAGTCCCTAAGCCGCACAAAAAGTGCTGGTCACCATGAGTGATCAAATGCCACGACTATATCTACTATTACGGCTAAAACACATCTATGTGGAACGCTTTCTACAAGTCTTATCGCCTCATTTACAGAGTCCTCTGCTGACTTCCCACATGTGAACCCACACTGTTGGGAGTTCCTTCGATGAGGAAGTCTTTTCTCCTATGTTCTACCGCATAGCAGCTTCTCCAGCACTTTCCCTAAGGTATCGAGCAGGCAAATGGTCTGTAGGACACAGGAACTACAGGATCCTTGTCTTCACACTTTTTAAAATTTACTTTCTTCTAAATATCTGAAAATTTTCCTTGCAGTAAACACGGTTCAAATATAAATTGATGTGCATATGAAGGACACATAGAACTTCAGCATAAATGCCATGAGGACTGAGTGATTTATTTCTTTTCAGTTTGAGGACTCCATTCCTCACCTCCTGAAACTGGAAAAACTATCCCGCCTGTGTTTTATACCTGTCTATTCTTGTTTCTCATGTCTCTCTGTTCATCAGATTCGTTTTTTACAGTGCCTGGGGGAAGGAGAGCATCTATCAGTAACTGTGCAGATTTCCGCCATTTTTTGCCACGCTGCTGCCTGCTCGTATTAAAGTTGATAACATTGTCGACCTGAGTCGAAAGAAGGCCCCGGGAGTAGACAACATTCCATTAGAACTACTGACAGCCTTGGGAGAGCCAGTCCTGACTAAACTCTACCACCTGCTGAGCAAGATGTATGAGACAAGCGAAATACCCTCAGACTTCAAGAAGAATGTAATAATTCCAATCCCAAAGAAATCAGGTGTTCACAGATGAGAAAATTACCGAACTATCAGTTTAATAAGTCACAGCTGCAAAATACTAACGCGAATTCTTTACGGACGAATGTAAAACTGGTTGAAGCCGACCTCGGGGAAGATCAGTTTGGATTCCGTAGAAATATTGTAACACGTGAAGCAATACTGACCTTACGACTTCTCTTAGAAAACAGATTAAGGAAACGGATTTTCTCGTTACGTAACTGTTTTACTGGTTGTTTAAGTTCATGTTCTGGTCTCTTAAAAGTTTTCCTTGAAATAATATGACGTGGTCTTTTGAGGCGCAACAGCTTTTGACAATGTAGACTGGAATACTCTCTTTCAAATTCTAAAGGTGTCAGGGGTAAAATACAGGGAGCGAAAGGCTATTTACAATTTGTACAGAAACCAGATGGCAGTTATAAGAGTCGAGGGGCATGAAAGGGAAGCAGTTGTTGGGAAGGGAGTGAGACAGGATTGTAGCCTCTCCCCGATGTTTTTCATTCTGTATATTGAGCAAGCAGTAAAGGCAACAAAAGAAAAATTCGAAGTAGGTATTAAAAGCCATGGAGAAGAAATAAAAGCTCTGAGGTTCGCTGATGGCAGTGTAATTCCGTCAGAGACAGCAAAGGACCTGGAAGAGCAGCTGAAAGGAATGGACAGTGTCTTGAAAGGAGGATATAAGATGAACATCAACAAAAGCAAAACTAGGGTAGTGGAATGTAGTTGAATTAAATCGGGTGATGCTGAGTATACTAGATTAGGAAATGAGACGCTTAAAGTAGTAAAGGAGTTTTGCTATTTGGGGAGCAAAATAACTGATGATTGTCGAAGTATAGAGGATATAAAATGTAGACTGGCAATGGCAAGGAAAGCGTTTCTAAAGAAGAGGAATTGGTTAACATCGAGTATAGATTTGAGTGTCAGGAAGAAAGAAGAGGAATTGGTTAACATCGAGTATAGATTTGAGTTCAGGAAGTCGTTTCTGAAAGTATTTGTATGGAGTGTAGCCATGTATGGAAGTGAAACATGGATGAAGAGAATAGAAGCTTTCGAAATGTGGTGCTACAGAAGAATGCTGAAGATTAGATGGGTAGATCACATAACTAATGAGCAGGTATTGAATAGAATTGAGGAGAAGAGGAGTTCGTGGCACAACTTGACAAGAAGAAAGGATCGGTTTGTAGGACATGTTCTGAGGCATCAAGGGATCACCAATTTAATATTGGAGGGCAGCATGGAGGGTAAAAATAGTAGAGGGAGACCAATAGATGAATACACTAAGCAGATTCAGAAGGATGTAGATTTCAGTATGTACAGGGAGATGAAGAAGCTTGCACAGGATAGAATAGCATGGTGAGCTGCATCAAACCAGTCTCAGGACTGAAGACCACAACAACAACATTGTCACAGATTTCATCTTTCGACAGATGATTTTATACAACCTATCCCATGGGTCAAGAAGTAGATTTCGTGCAACGAATCGGTTCCAGCTGCCTGTCCTTGTCTGCTGCAGCCGCTTTGTAATTTTTTCTCAAATTTATTTGAATGCACTGTATTAGTCAAGCCAAGTCGCCGTAAATTATAGAAAGTTTACATGACTAGCTTCGGTAAAGCTCAGTCACCATGATCAAATGTAAGAAGTTTGAAATAAGTCCACTATTAATGACAAGAACCTGAAATATAAGTAACATCTAACAACAATACTTTTGTTATAGGATACAATACTCTGAATTTACATGTTAAATTAAACCTCGTTATGCAGTAATGGCAAAGAAGCAACATCATTCCAATTGACCGCTGTGAAGCCTTTATCTACACAGAACATTAAAATCTTAACGTCGTATACGCTGGATTAGGATCGGCGTTGTGCAACTACTTGCATAACGAACTTGACAAGTGAAGATCTTCTCTTAGTAATCTTAGCAATTGTGCTGTTATTCTGAAACATACATCGCTCAAGCGTGAGGTGGAACAGTTAACTGAAGTGTCAGAACACACCTGTAAGAAGTTAACCAAATAATAGCATCCGTGCACGAGTACTGTATATTGTTACCTGCATATATCGTCTCCAAACAAATTGATCAACTCTGAGACAAAAATCTCCACATCTCAACATCTTAAAGTTGAAAATACATAGCTTGTAATCTTGAATGCAGCACTCAATAGTACTGTGTCCACGAAACAACTATTTGCTTGGACGACACATATACAGCCGAGCTTAACACATAACTGGTCAATTATGTCTTAACCTCGGCTGTACATGTGTCGTCCAAGCATACATTACTTGTAATCTTGACAGCAGCTCTCAATAGCACTGTGTCCAAGAAACAACTATTTCCTTGAACAAAGGGGCCAAAGTATCACCACTGAGGAACAACTATTGTAGTATTGCAATATCGTGGTGCTGTTGCCCAAATAATCACGGACCGCCCTCCCCTCCCCCCCCCCCCCCCCCCGCCCTCCCCACTATGTTTCACTCTTGGGACGCAATCTCTGCCAGATATTCGAAACAGTGTGAAACACGACTCAAGACACAAGGAAAAGACTTTCATTGCTCCCTATTCCATGATTTATGGCTGCGGCACCGCTTTTTCCTGTTGAGTGCGTTTGCAGCATTGATGTGTGGTTTTGCAATTCCAGCTAGCCCTGCAATTCCCTGTTTCTGAAGCTTTATTCGTGTTGTTTTAATGCTGGAAGTGTTCGCGGGAGAAATATTCAGTTCTGTAATGACTTTTGCAGTTGTCGTCCTGTTATTTTTCGTCAAAATCCTGTTCAGTGACCGTCCGTCACGATCACTCTACACATAGTTTCATCCGCGTTGTGACACAGCGGATGATGCTTTTTCGCTTGCGCTGTGCGGGGTATAAATCTTTGATACGATACCCCTTGAAACATCGAACATTTCGGCTACCTTGGCTGCAGAAGCAACCACCATAAGGGCACCAAAAATTTGCCCGCTTTCGAAGTCACCTGGCTCTGGCATAATGCACTCAAAACTACACTGCCATTTGTGATCAAATACAACAGCGTAACTTGCAGGCGTGGTGACCTTTTGTGTTCAAACATACGTTTCTCTTGGTGTTTTCGTATTTTTGTCCAACCTCTGTATCAGTGCGGCTTACTTTCTAAATATCTGAAAATTTCCCATGACCATGTAAGGTCCCGTTACTGCCTGGTCTAGGAGAAGTGTACTTCAACAAAAGATAGAAGAAATCCTGAAAACAGAAGGCAACATTTTTAGAAATTCAAATAAAAATAACATATGAGAAAATTGTTTAATAATATAGTCTCATAAAAACATAACGTCACAGTTGCCTCATTATGTGTCATTCCGGGAGACACTGCAAAGAAGAGATCAGACTAATTACAGCATGTAAGGACGCGTCTCACACGAGACTGGAGCGGGAAGAAACTTTATTATGTAGTACAATGTGAAGTATCTCTGCCAAGCATTGCAGCATAGCATTTCGGCGTTATGCAAGAGCCAAGTTTCCTTTGGGAGAGAACAGAAATATTGTCTTTCGCTACGGATCCGGAGAGTTAATCTAACTCCGCAGTTCTGAGATCCAGTGACACGTCGATCTTGTATCCACTCAGATAAAAGAACAACAAGATCCCAACAAGTTTCTTGAAAAATCCCCTAGTATAAAACCCAGCCGTTCCTCCCATATCTTTTCTTCTCTCTTAACAGAATCTGCACGAGGCTGTCGTATTCAGAAAGCGGCCAGAATCGCGATATAATGAACTAACTTCGCAAGCTCCGGAGAAATTTCCTCCAACCCACAAAAAAAGACTTTACGTCTCGCAATCTGCATCTCTTATTGAGGAGTTTGCCATTTTTATTGACGTTGTTGGCCTCAGATGCATAGAAAGGAAGCCTTAGACTCACCTGGCGTTTGGGCGCTTTATAAGGTTCTCAGACATAACACAGATTATGTTAACAATAGGGCGCAATACTCTGACAAAAAGAAAACATTCATTTTCAGACGACATAGAGTTCGCGAATAAATTCCCAGGGCTACTGAAGGAAAGAGCTAAGGTTAACACTCGGATGACACCGAAATCTTTAGAGGTGAAGCTGTAACTTAATATAGGACGGAGATCGGATGGAAAAATGTAGAAAGAAATGTCTCGACACAACCTGACGTGGACGGAGAAACGAGACCTACAGATCCTGAATATGAGTCTTATGATACAATACTCCAAGTAAATCGTGGGTAAAACTGTAATAGTGCATGCAAAAGTTCCTAGGTGATGCACAATTCATATTTCTGAAATAAAACAATTTGTCATATCAGTCTTCTTCTTCTTCTTCACCTTCATCATGTCCGCCCCGGTAGCTGAGTGGTAAAGTTGGCCTTTGGCTGTGCTGCGGTGAGGACGCGCTGTTTGTGTTCCTGCCGCGGAGCGAGCGCTCGTGTTGTTTACATAGTATTCGGCCGTTTCGCGCGTGCCGTACTCAGCATATAGATCACCATGGCGCACCAATACAGAAAATCGACGCTCAAATTTACGTTCCGCAACGAATTTGCACGGCCTAAAGCACTCGAAGTCGAACGATTTCTACGAGAAGAAGTTAAAATCCCGGCGAGCGACATTCTCGGCATTCACTTGTCCATTGTGAGTAGTATCGTATATGTCAAGATCATCAACGACGCAACATGTGAACGGATCCTTCGGGACACGAAACAGGGCCTCCGTTTCTGCCATGCTGATGGCAATGTGGGGACTGTGCACGTCGATTATTCTGGCATGGGACTTCGCACGATCAGAATTTTCGAACTTCCTTTCGAACTACCGGCGGAGGACGTCGTGACAGCGCTGCGCCCCTACGGCACGGTCCATGATCATATTGCGGAAAAATGGACGCAATTCCAGACATATCCTGTGCTGAACGGCGTCCGCCAGGTCCGAATCGAACTTAAACGACATGTACCTTCATATCTGACTATCGGTGGCTGCCGTGCCATCGTCATCTACGATGGGCAACCGAAGACCTGCTCTGGTTGTGGGAAGGAGGGACACCTCAGATCAGAATGTATGCAACGTCGAATCACGCAATTGCCGCCGGCTGAAGCGGACCCGCCATCGCAGCCGACGCTGCTTCCTGTGACTTATGCAGCAGCCCTCACGGCAGCTACCACTTCACCACGACAGCCGACATCCACTGCTGTGTCGCGGCTCCATGCTCCAATACAGGGCGATGATGCCACACCCGTTCCACAAGCTACGGATTCAACTCCGATGCCGCCGCCTCCGTCGACGGATAACAACATACAGGAAGATAGCATGGCCGTCGATTCGCTTATTGTGCCTACGGCTGCCTTTGTGCCGGAACGTCGTGAATCTTTGCCATCGTCTGACGCAGAAGAACACACCAGGAAGCAACGCTCTCCGAAGCGACGGAAGCGGAGGCGTAGAGCAACTTCCGAACGGGATGCGACACCGCCTCCAGAGGATGACGATTCCACCTTCAATGACGACGCTACCACAGAGGCAGCCGCCATTTGCTGCAGTGTGGCACCATCGAACGATAATGAGGACCAACCACATATATCTACAGTGGCACAATCGGATGCCGAGATGCAGGACAGATGCTGCCCACCACCTTCTGGAGTGCAAGCACCAACGCCGTGTCCTAAGGACGGTAGGGAAGCCGATCTTGCTTTCAGTTCCCCGACGTGGGCGGATGACCACGACGACGACGGAACCATGCAAGTTACACCAACAGGGCCCACGGCATTGGCGCCGGCTCTCTAGAACGGCCTGCAGGTGAGGTTTGGGGGGATGCGGAGGTGTCGATACAGTCAGAAGCGTCATAGGTAATTCCAGTCTTAATGAATAACTTAACACCTGCGGTTCGTCAACAAGCTTATCGTATCGCCACGCTTAACATCAACACGATACGAACGGCAGTGAAGATCCAGTTGCTGCGTGAGATGCTTCGTTCTTCGGATGTTGACATTGCCCTGTTGCAAGAAGTATATATAGCGGCCCTCCCCGTTTTCTACGGTTATGTGACATATGTGTCACCGGCGGACCAGAATGGCAGCGGTACGGCAATACTAGTGCGCGACGGAATTGCCATCGAAGAAGTGACTTACCTTCCGTCAGGAAGGGGGCTGGCGATCACAGCACTGGGCACGCGCATCATTAACATTTACGCTCCATCAGGAACTGACCAACGCCGCGAACGATCGCTGTTCTACTCGGAGGATATCGCCCCCCTCTTTATCAGCAGCTTCGAGCAATATATCTTCGGCGGCGATTTTAACTGTGTGCTCCACCCCAAAGACCAAGTCCCACATTTCTCGACGTGTCAAGAACTTCGGCTCCTGGTTCGAGACCTGCTTCTCACCGACACGTGGGAGACAGTGCACGGTGACCGTCCCGGTCCGACATACCTTACTAGTCACTCAGCCAGTCGCCTAGACCGCATTTATGTCTCACGAGCTCTAGCACCGGGAGTATTGGACGCCGAACGTTGGCCGCTTGCCTTCTCCGATCATAGCGCTTTCATATGCACACTCACTCTACAACAGCAGCTGATATGGCGCAGCCGAGGACCCTGGAAGCTGAATGTGGCACATCTTCAAGCCCCGGAATGCCGTCAGATTATCGCCAACACATGGCTGGATTGCGAACGTCGTCTTCCCCGATACCCATCGACTCTAGCATGGTGGGTGGACTGTGCAAAACCAGCTTTTCGGCGTGTGCTAACTCAATTCGGAAAAGATACCGCAGCTTGGCATCGCCACACATTGGACTTTTATTACACGATGCTTCGCGAACTCGACAGCCAACCACCATCTCCACACCGACAAATGGAAAGCCGCCGAATTAAAGGTAAAATTTTGTCTCTTACGAGGAAACGTTTGGAGGGGGTCGTAGTGCGATCGCGACGTCAAGACCGAGTGGAAGGAGAAAACCCGTCTATGCATCACATCGTGCTCGACAGCCGCCGACGCCGACAGCAGCTGATCACGGACCTCGTATTGCCAGGTGGTAGGGTCGTAACGACTCAGGCGACGGTTACAGAAGCCTTCGCAGATCACTATCGCCGGTTTTACGACGAGGTGAATACAGAGGACGAGGAAGCGGACGATCACGACATACTGCAGCATGTGTCGCACACCCTCGACAATGCAGCAGCGGCGACGCTTTTAGGTGGAATTACACGAGACGACATCGAGGACGCGCTTAACAAGGGAGCACTCAACAAATCTCCCGGGCCAGACGGACTGCCGCTCGAGTTTTATCGTACTTTCCGCGATCTCATGATGCCCCGATGGATCATCATGTACCAAGAACTGATGACCCCTGGTTCCCACGTGCCACCTGCATTCGTGGAAGGTCTCCTTATACCGATACACAAGCCTTCCAGAGGTCGGACGGTCGAGGACTACAGGCCCATTACAATGCTTAACTCGGACTATAAAATCTTCGCCCGATTACTCGCCAGCCGCATAAAGAAGGTTCTGCCCCTGCTCCTCTCAATGGAGCAAACGACACAGGGCGGAGTGACCAACATGCAAACGGCAACCAGTGAATGCAGGGATTTAATAGCCATCGCCACATCCTGTCGCCTTCGAGCTGCTCTGATCTCCATTGATTTCGACCACGCCTTCGACAGAGTTCACCACAAGTTCCTTCTGTCCGTAATGGCCCGCATGGGCTTCCCGCCTGACTTTATCGACATCTTTCAGCGCCTTTTCCGTGGAGCTGCATCCCGTGTACTGGTGAATGGACGGATTGCGGGTCCCTTTCCGATCCGACGGTCAGTTCGCCAAGGATGCCCACTCTCCATGATTCTTTACGCGATCGCACTCGAACCACTTGTCGGAGGGTTGAAAAACAGGCTCTCGGGCATTTCATTGAGGGATCATACCTTTCAGTGCAGAATATATGCTGATGACCTTCTATTACTTGTCCGATCTGATGACGAGGTACGCTCGGTGATACAATGGGTCAATCGCTATGGTTTGGCAGCGGGCAGCCGCATGAATGTGGCCAAGTCGGCAGCGATGCCCATTGGGAGAGGTCTACAGGAGGACGCTTTAGCCCCACTCCCACTCGTTAACAAGATCCGGTTCTTGGGCATAACATTTACACAGGATGTGCGCCGCACGGCTGCCATGAACTATGCACGATTACTACAGGCAATACGCACAGAAGTTCGCCGGAACTTACTTCGACGGATGGACCTCCTACAGCGTGTGGAATACCTCAACCTTCACGTGGCGACTAAGATGATCCACATGGCCCAGGTCCTACCGATATCGACAGCGATGGCACACAGACTGCAAGCAGCGTTTGGATATTACCTTACCGCCGGACACCTATTCAAAGTCCGCTACGAAACACTCACCCTCCCTCCGCTTGATGGCGGACTGGGACTTATAAATGTACGAGCGAGGGCTACAGCATTATACTTGTGCACAATGATGAAATTGTGGACCCACCAAGATGCTTCCCTTACGGGTCGTCTGTTAGAGGAATTGCTGCCGGCGTCTCTTATGCCACCTGTCACGGTTGCACACATTACACCCTCACTCTCGCACCTCTCGGCATTTATTCTTGAGTATAGTTACGTGCACCCAGATCTTCCCAACACTCGCACTCCCAAGGCGAGAGACTTTTACAGACTGCTGCTAAGGTCCACCCCTCGCAATGTGATTGAGAGGAAGAGCCCTACGACCCTATGGCCTGCAGTGTGGAGAGCGGTCCAGAAGTCGTTCCTCCCCACGCGGGTACGAGCCGCGTGGTACCAGGTGGTGAACGGGAAGGTTGTAACACGACAAAGGCTGCACGCTATTGGGATGGCGGATTCCCCCCTTTGCCCACGTTGCCACCTCGTGGATACTGACGAACACCGTTTAACATGTGGATCGGCGTTAGAGGTATGGCTGCTAGTGCAGAAGATCCTCGCCTGCTACCTACGTATCGCGCCTCGCACAATTGAGCCACGGCTCCTCCTTTGTCCAGAGGATACTTATTTCCCACCTGCGAAGACTCATGCTCTCACATGGTTTAAAGGCATGTCCATATACTACCTCTTTCAAGATGATGAGAAGATGGTGCTTGATTACTGGCAATTTCTCCAGAACAGTCATAGCACACTTGAGTGTACACCCCGATACCGACAACTATTTGCGAACTATTTGCGCAGTGTCTTCGATAACCCCCCTCACAGTTGGGGAGTACCGGGCAGAGGATGATCGCCTTCATGGGGCTCCACACGCTGAGAAATGTTGTACCAATTTGGAACATGGAATCTGTATGCAGATGGGCCATGCACATGGAATGGCGTGCGGGATTTGGTTACATTTTTCTTTCTTTATTATCTATCATCACACTATTGGTTTCAAATTCTATTTCATAGTTTAGAAGGAACTCTTGTTCTGTTGTTGATATGGATGTCCATTCTAATTTTGTTTGTCGTAACTGAAAGACGCCTTTTCCATCATTTACAATTTAAAAAAAAAACAATAAAAAAAAAAAAAAAATAAAAAAAATAAAAAAACGGTCAAGGTAACTGGCTACGACTTGGAGAACCCGGGTTCGAATCTCCAAGAAACCTAGCGGATGTTGTTCTTTTCGTTTGTACTTTTCCATATATCAATTAATAGGTTAAAAACAAAAAGGATGGGAAAAAAAAAATAAATAAATAAAAAAAACAAAAAAAAAGAAAAAAGAAAAAAAACGGCCAAGGTAACTGGCTGGGAATCGGTGAACCCGGCTTCGAATCTCGAAGAAACGTCCCGGATGCTATTCTTTTCGTAAAAAAAAAAAAAAAAAAAAAAAAAAAAAAAAAAAAAGTGGTCAGCGTGACAGACTATCAATCCTAAGGGCCCGGGTTCGATTCCCGGCTGGGTCGGAAATTTTCTCCGCTCAGGGACTGGGTGTTGTGTTGTCCTAATCATCATCATTTCATCCCCATCGACGCGCAGGTCGCCGAAGTGGCGTCAAATCGAAAGACCTGCACCAGGCGAACGGTCTACCCGACGGGAGGCCCTAGCCACACGACATTTCCATTATACCTTCATCATCATCATCTTGATGGTAAACCATGTCTATCCATTCCAACGCTATCCTGCAAATTTTCTTTATAAAAACACAGTCTTATTCTACATCTACATCAATTTTCCGCAAGCCACCCGACGCTGTGCGGTGGAGGGAACTTCTCTGATTCCTTTTCCCTGTTCCAATTGAGAATGGCGCTTGGGAACAATGATTGTCGGTAAGCCTCTGTATAAACTCTAATTTCTCGAATTTTCTCGTCGTGATCATTTCGCTAGATTTATGTGGGAGGAAGTAGTATGTTGTCTGACCCCTCCCACAAAATATTCCCTCAAAATGTCAATAGTAAACCTCTCCGTTATGTAGAACGCTTCTCTTGTAGCGCCTTGGACTGGAGTTTGTTGAGTATTTCTATAACGCTATCGCGCCGACCAAAGGACACATGACGACCGCGCCGCTCTTCGTTGGATCTTATGTCTTCTGTCAGTCCTACCTGGAGGGTGCCAGATTGATAAACAATACTTAAGAATAGGTCGGACAAGTGCCTTATAAGCCACTTCCTTCGTGGATGAGTTACTTTTCCTTAAGATTCTTCATATCAATCTCAACGTGACGTCTGTTTTTCCTATCATTCGTTTTATGTTGTCATTCCAAATTAACGTCGCTCATAACAGTTACTCCTAGATATTTTACAGTAGATACTGTTTCCAGCAGTTTGTCATCTACAGCGTAGGTGTACAGTAGCGGATTTCTTTTCCTACGTATGCACAATACGTAATATTTATTTACATTCAAGGTGAACTGCCAAAGTCTGCATCATTCATAAATTCAATGTAGGTCATTTTGCAAATCGATACTTTGTTACAGATAACTGCATCATCTGCGAACATTCTTAAAGAGTTTCCTACGCTTTATACTAGCTTTATACTAACATTTGAACACACTGTAAATGGTAACGGTCCTATCACATTCCTTGGAGATTATATCTGTAGAATTTGTTACGTTAAGAGCAAGCTGGTCCCGTACTCGGTAAGCTCGTATTTTTTTCACTAAATGACAATGCGAGACGTTGCCTTCCTGAAGTCAAGGAACACGGCATCAACCTAAGAGCCACTGTCTACAGCACTACGGATCTCTTGGAGGAACAGGGCGAGCTGAGTTTCGCAGGATCTCTTTTTAAAGAATCCACGAGAATCCACGTTCAATTTTATAGAGAAGACTCTCGTTCTTCAGAACGTCATAATTCTTGAGCGCAAAACATGTTCTATAATTCTACAACACATTCACTGGGCTTTTGTCCTCCATTCGTGTGGGGAGTTCTCATTTTCTGTTTCATCTCTAAGGGTATATACAGCCATTTAATGTTGCAATTTCCTGTCCTCTCTGTACAGAGCCCGATTCTCACAACCATAGGTATAGGCGCTCACTTTATTAAATTTAATGATCACCGATCTATTAATTTCAATGCATGTAATTCATTTTAATCTTTCGTTTGGCATTTCTTCTTTTGTATATGAGCACACTGGTGCACAAAACTTAAGGACGAAAGTGCTATTATCGTGTAACACAGCTGGATGAATCTTGGACCATACGCAGAACGAACTGCTGCAGCATGGTATAGAAAGTAACTCAAAGAAACGCGCAATGAAACGAACAGAAATGACGCTTTTGTTCAAAGTCGGTAACTACACTCATGCTCATATATTAAGGATAATTGCAGAATGTGGTGCCACACAACCGGGCACTACACAAAACTGGTGCTAATAGCATAGGCACATACGGAACACACACGACACAGATCTGTAAGTCCACGGTATTGGTGATAAGTTGAGAAAACCGACCCGAAACACATGTGCTACGAAAGGCCACTGTTTCCTGCGCGTGTACCCCGGCATCAATATGGGATATGATCACCATGCACACGTAAACAGGCCGCACAACGGGTTGGCATTCTCTGGATCAGATGGTGGAGCAGTTCCTGGCTTATAGCCTCCAGTTCTTGCATCAGTACCTGTCGGAGCTCCTGAGGTTTCGTTGGGGTTTGAAGACGTGCAGTGATACATCGACGAGAGCATTCCGGACGTGCTCGATGAGGTTTAGGTCTGGAGAACAGGCAGGCCACTCCATTCACCTGATATCTTCTGTTTCAAGGTACTCCTCCATCAGGAGGGTAGGACCCACTGCACCCCTGAAAAGGCGGACATACTGGTGCAAAATGACCTGATCTGTTACAGTTCCTCTGTCAAAGACATGCAGGGGTGTTCATGCACCAATCACAATCCCATCCCACACGCCTCGTGATGACTGGGTGTTGTGTTATGTCCTAAGGTTAGTTAGGTTTAAGTAGTTCTAAGTTCTAGGGCACTGATGACCATAGATGTTAAGTACCATAGTGCTCAGAGCCATTTGAACCATTTGAACCATCCCACACCATCAAACCACGACCTCCATACAGGGCAGTTTCAAGGACTTTAAGGGGGTGGTATCTGGTACTTGGTTCACGCCAGACGAAAACCCGTCGAGAATCACTGTTCAGACTGTACATGGACTCGTCCGTGAACATAACCTGGGAGCACTGTTCCAATGACCATGTACTGTGTTCTTGACACCAGGCTTTACGGACTCTTCTGTGACCAGGGGTTAGTGGAATGCATCTTGCAGGTCTCAGGGCGAATAAACCATGTCTGCCCAGTCGTTTGTAGACCGCGTGTCTGGAGACAACTGTCCCAGTGGCTGCGGTAAGGTCCCGAGCAAGGCTACCTGCAGTACTCCGTGGCCGTCTGCGGGCAGTGATGGTGAGGTATCGGTCTTCATGAGGTGTTGTACACTGTGGCCGTCCAGTACTGTAGCGCCTGGGCTCATTTTCTGTCTGCTGGAATCATTGACACAATCTTGAGATCACACTTTGTGGCACACGGAGGGCCCGTGCTACGACCTGCTGTGTTTGACCAGCCTCCAGTCGCCCTAGTATTCTACCCCTCATTACGTCATTAATATGTGTTCACTGAGCCATTTTCAACACACAGCAAGTTTTGAAACGTCTGCACACTTACTCGCTGCACCGTACTCTGACATGCACCAACACACCTCTGCGTATGTGGACTGCTGCCAGCGCCACCGTGCGTCGACAGCAGGTCAAATGCGCCGCATGGTCATACGCCGAGGTGATTTAAACCCGAAAACCGCCCACCAGAGCGTTGTTTCGCCACGTATCAACATTATCCTTAATTTATGAACATGAGTGTACATTGAAGTCACCGCGATTCATGACGGTTCCTTGGACAGCACAAACGGCGGAACGTGGTACTTGATAGCGTGTGTGTGATCACTACGGACAGCAGTGCATGGTCTGCAACGTGCTAACATTTTGGGCTCAAAGTTGGTAAGGAGTTCTTACAGTAGGGTGTTCCATTCCTCCACCAGCGCGGTTGATAGTTGTTGGATGGTCGTTGGCACATGTGAACGTCTCCACAACACACTAAACACGTACTAGATGGTATTGAAGTCGGGGGAATGAGCAGGCCAGCCCATTCGCCGAATATTGTCTATTTCCATGCGTTCCTCCAACTGCGCTGTTCCACGCACCCCGCACTGTCATCCATGAAAATGAAGACACGGCCGAATGCACGTACGACGTGGGAAAGGGGTACAGTGTCACAGTAACACTGACCGGACAGTGTTCCGTGTATAAAGATTTTGAGGTCAATGAGCCCAAGGAAAATTATACCTCCTCACGCCATAAGACCAGGGCCACCAAAACGATCATCTTCGACAATGCTGGACGTGCCATTATATGGCGAGAGGTGGCAACACTTTAAGGGGTTAGGACGTCAAACGGGCCGACTTGGAGCAGGAGAGGCACCACAGGGCATTTTAATTTCAACTGTCTATACTTTTATTAATAAATTCATAAAACTTTGTCAGCATGACCAGGAATGTTTCAGGATTCACACTCATAGTAGTGGAAGTTCAAAAACATAGGAAAACACGAGAGGCGTTTGAAAAGTCCGTGCAAAAATAAAAACTACTTACGTGTTTGAGGTAAACCTTTTTTAGTTTCGACATAGTCTCCTTTTAGACTTATACACTTCGTCCAACGCTGTTCTAATTTGTTGATCCCTTCCGAATAATAGGAATTGTCCAAGTCTCCAAAACAGCTGTTAGTTGCTGCAATCACCTCCTCGTCTGAATAAAGTCTTGGTCCCGCCAGCCATTTCTTCAATTTGGGAAACAAATAGTAGTCCAAGGGAGCCAAGTCTGGAGAATAGGGGCGATGTGAAACGAATTGGAATCCTGTTTCCATTAATTCTGCGACCACAACTGCTGAGGTGTGTGCTGGTGCATTGTAGTGATGGAAAAGGACTTTTTTGCGGTCCAATCGCCTGCGTTTTTCTTAAAGCTCGGCTTTCAAACAGCCCAATAACGGCGAGTAATATTCGCCTGTATAGTTTTACCCTTTTACAGATAGTCGATGAGGATTATCCCTAGCGAACCCCAAAAGACAGTCGCCATAACCTTTCCGGCCAAAGGAATGGTCTTCGCCTCTTTTGGTGCAGATTCGCCCTCGGTAACCCATTGTTTAGAGCAAACCATCCTTGCAACACTTCACACGATTCCGTTTTGGTCAAACGTGAGCAATCGCGGAACCCATCTTGCCTGTGGCTTTCTCATGTCAAAATGTTTATGCAAAATTATTATGTACCCGTTCATTCGAGATGCCCACAGCACTAGCAATCTCACACACCTTAACTCTTCTGTCATCCATCACCATATCATGGATTTTATCAATGATTTCTGTAGTCGTAACCTCCACAGAACGTTCAGCATCACTTGTACCCATATGGCCACTCCGAAAATTTTGAAACCACTTATAAACTGTTCTTATCGAAGGTGCAGTGTCACCGTAATGTTCATCAAGCTTCTCTTTAGTCTCCTGAGGCGTTTTGCCTTTCATAAAGTAATGTTTAATCACCACACGAAGTTCTTTTTCATCCATTTTTGACAATCTCTCGACTTCCTTGATTCACACGAATGCCAGACACAAAGACATAGACCAATATAGCTGAAACTTGGTGTGCGTTCTTTCCAAAGATGCTACTAACTAAACACGACCTCGATACGCGCCGGTGGTGCCATCTCTCTGACTTTGCACGGACTTTTCAAACGCCCCTAGTAAATTTTGTTTACAAGTGAAATTTCAACATTTTTTCACTTACTATTGGCTGCATTTGTTGGTATAGGTACACTTTTCGTCGTAAGTAAGAGAGATTCTTCGATGAATTTGCACAGCATACAAACCATACTTACATTGTATGAAAATCTAGAATTTATTTAATTTATGAAAAATGAATGAGATGTTAAACATGTTGAACTTCGTGTTCAGAAAAAACTCAAATTTTATACTTAATTATCTCAATTTTTACTACAGCTTTTAATAGATTTGGAAAATTCTAGAGTTTCATACATCTGTAAGCATGGTTTGTAAGCTGTGCAAAATTCATCGAAGGATCTCTCTTACTTATCAAGAAAAGTGTACCTAAAGCAACAAATGAAGCCAATAATAAGTGAGAAAATGATGAAATTTCACATGTAAAAAAACTATTTTGTTATGTTTTTGTACTTCCACTGCTATGAGTGTGAATCCGGAATCCTTCCTCATCATGCTGACAGAGTTTTATGAATTTGTTTGTAAAAGTATAGACAGTGGAAATTAAAATGTCCTGTGGTGCCTCTCCTACTACAGGTCGGCCCGTTTGACGTTCTACCCCCTTTAATGCACTCAGGAACATTGTCTAACATGATCGGACTGTCTTTGTATTCGGGAGGACGGAGGTTCCAGTCTTCATCCGGTCATACTGATTTATTTTTTCCGTCGATTTCCTTAATTATTCCAGGAAAATGCCGCGATATTTCCTGCTATAACTTCACGGTCGACTAATGTCCCAGTATTGTCTAAACTAGACATATCAGTATGTAAATACATTTATATGTGAATTACAGGAGTAATTTTCGTGGTTCTCCTTATAAAAGTGATCCACGGATGAATAAAGCTACTGTAACTAAGAGATATTTTCCAAAGCCAGTGTTTGGGAACCAGGTCAAATATTTTTATGTAGGCGGTCAAAAAACAGACGTTTTTCAAATTAAACTTTCGTCTCTTTGTGTGCCACTACAAGAACATCTTTTCCTGAAACCAAGCTGTTCTTCTTCTAATTAGAGACACACTAATCTTATTTTGGCCCCTTGTAATAATTTTGACATATTAGCAGCAATAGACTTACGCCCTTATAACTGCCATCTTGAAAATCAGTATCACAGCTGCTCTCATCTGTCGTAATTTTGCCAGAACCTGGGGCTTTCTCATTTTTTCGTCCGAAGTAAATGTTTTATATTCGTTGTTGTACCCTTATACGTTCTCTGTTCAATGTTCAAAGAAAAGTAGCTGATTCAATCCAGCTACAAATCGATAGAAAACGTTTTAGAGCTATTTGCATAATAATCAATGCATGTCATGTGTAATACGCTTCAAGATTGACCTATAGATGAGAAGTACACTAGTATCCACGAATCAGAATCAGAGTGAAATCGTTCTCACACGACTGAAAACTGAAAGTGAAATAATAAACGTGAGACTGATTCGACCAACAGAATATCCGGTACAGTTGCTTGTGTGCAACATGCGAACCAATTAAAAACACGCTATGGCATTTCGCTTACCGATGGCAAATTTCGGGTCTGAGTAACTCAATGAAGTAAATGACATTCGGCCATATCGCGCTGAAATGAGGGAAATTATGATTTTCATATTGCAGCGATGTTAATGTGCGTATTTGTCGTTTACTCAATTTTAGGATGTAATTTCCCATCATTGCTATCCTCTGATGCGGAATTTAAGCAATGCACGTTTTGGATTTATCTCTCAAGCACGAGGCCAAACGTAATAATCTTTGCCTCTCATTCTTTTCCAGTGGACTTTTTATTACCACTCTGCTACAGTGCAGATGGGGGCATAACATAGAAAAGTATAGCGTGTGTTCTGAGGCAAAGACAAAAAAATCTAAAAAAAGAAAAAGCTTAAAACGCAGACATAATATTACTGCAAGATCTAGTCATAGGTATCTTGAATCGCATTAATACTGTGAATTGAAATTAATATTAACTAACAGGAGCCAAAAGTCAGGTATTTTAGTCTAATTTTATAAGGAGACTGAGTTAACACAGCAAATGTCTACCAAAAATGTCGAGAAAGGTTTAAATAAAGCAAGACTGCAATGCATGCAAATTCTTTACTCTTCAAACTTTTCAAAATTTACCAGGTATGAGTTTCTGGCGTATATTTCTCAGCCATATTTACCAGAAATCGTTAGATTCAATGTATTAGAGGGGCGAAGAACCGCAAGTATTTTGAGCCGAATATAAAAAGTATATTTTTTACATAATTCGTTGAAGCATATCCAAAAAAAACACAGGAGAAAGCGACATGGAGTTCCGTTTCGGAAACCGGCATGGAATGCGTTTCGTCGCGGAAGAAGACATTTAATTCACAGAAATTGCCTGGAATTTAGCCTGAAAACAAAGAAAAGTAAAATATTCTTTCACGGATAAATGAGACAGGCATAAGGTCGTAAAAATCAGAACAATATTTTTAAAAAAATTGCAGATTCTTCTTTTCAACGAAGACAAAATTTGTGACTGGAAAGGACGCAGTATGTATAGTAATAATCTTAAATAGTGTAAACTATAGAAGTTTCGAGTGTGTTGTAGTGATGATTTGCAGAAAATTTCATTTACTGAGGTTACATGTTGAAACATGACTGAAAAAATTACAACAGAACGAAAGACAGTTTTAAGAACTATTCCTTGAATGTCTGGGTTAAGCAGTTGGAACGAGTCTACGAATGTTGCTGTACTATGTCTTATCGGTAATCCTCAACAGTACTAGGGTATCACTGACGACGGAAGCACCAAAGACAATATAGTCATGAACTGTCGTGGCCTATGCATGTTAGGAGAGTTCAGTACGTTCTGTAGGCGAAAGTAGAACATTTCGCAACGAAAGCTCTACACAGTGAAGAAGAATAGAAGTGGTATAACTTTTCCACATTAAATAGCAGGTCATCGTTGAAGTGTTAAAGCAAAGAAAACAAAAAGTAAGAGAAAAACTCCCGAATACGAACACAGGATTTAGAAATTCACACACTCTCCCCATAACTGATCTGCAAGGAACCCCTTGAATGCGAGGTCGCAAGTTCAGTCTTTAGTAAGGGTTATTTGAAAGTGTTGTTAATAGTTATGACAGGAAAAAAATTAGCTGCTAATGACTCACCTCGTAGATCAGGAGGGCCACAGAAAATGAATGTCCGGAGATTCAGAGATCAATCTTCTATGGGATGTATGTATTACACTACACAAAATGGACATCGTCGACGTTCAAGAAATTTTCAAAACAAACCATTAACATGCATCATCAACTTCGAATGAAACGTTGCGCGTCACAATGACCACAAATGTTCACACCATCACTATCGATGGCAAATTCCTTGCGAATTACAAACCTTGCAGGACTTTCAGTTAAGTATCCACTCTTAAAGAATGCATGTACAATCATATTGTTGTACTGTGGTGATGAGAACTGAGTAAACGTGATATCGTGCAACCGAATGCGAAACAGTATGTCGTGGAGATAATCGTGAAACTGGCTATCATTTAAGGCGCAGCTGCAGATAGTGCGATAACATGCTGTATAGGAACGGAAAAACAAATATCCAGAGACTGCATTTGTCCAGTGGTTCAAGATACTATGAACTGCAACGTCACACTATTTTCAGGAGGGATAGTTTGCTCTAAAGGAGCGTGAATTTCATACGCAGACCATCAGTGAGGCAAAAGCAAGTAATTTTGACCAGTCATTCTCCAAAACCGGTGCTCATAACATAGTTGCAGTTCGCTGACACCTATTTCCCACTTTTGCTGCTCTTGCAAGATCAAGCGCCGACCGATGCAAAGACGCAAGAAAATAACAAACGCAAAAATACTCATTACAATTTAATCGTGTTGGCTAACTAGGCATAACAAAAGGGGTTTCTCCTAATAGTTGAAGACAAAACACAAGTTTCTCTCTACCAGGGGGAGATATGTGCTGTGGAACTGTTGCTGACCACAGTTTGGTCCGGATCTGCTCACGATTCCCTTTCATATGCCTGCGCCAATTTTTCCATTTTAGTGCTCCAAGACTTTCCCTTCTTCTTCTTCTTCTTCATCTTCTTCTTCTTATTATTATTCACATTATTCTATTACGCTCATTGCCCTTGCGTCTTCTCCATTCCTTTTTAATTTTTTCGCCTCGGCTGCCATATCCCAGTTGCACCACTGCTTACACAATGCTTTTTGCGCTGGCGGGAGCTTCCACCCGTTTCCAATAACTGTGCCGTACACATTTCAGTGCGTCACACTGTAACGGAGTGCACTTTTTATTCTGAAGATAAGGCAGCAATAAAATCCTGTGGGAGTCGGCGCTCTATTTTAGCTGGTGACGAGACGTGTGTGGTACATGTAAAATTTTGTCAGTTGTCCCGACTATAGCTTAGCATGTCGTAGACTGGCTGGTTCACTTGACTAAGTGATCAGACAGCCACGATTTCTCCTGTACCATTTTTCATCTTTCGTTGGGCCATTTCTTTTTTACTTGACAGTTTTAGAACTGGCGATTCGATTGATTTTAGAGTTTACCATGTCATGTTGTGGAAAGTCGTAATTGAGTTGGTTGCTTTTTATTTAAAAAAACTAACAACGCAGTGAGTGTAATCACGCCATCTTTTTCTGAACCGTTATTTGGTCTAGTGTGTCTCCGTCTGTTGCCCGGGTGGGAACCCATCGTGAAAGCTACGTCTCAGAGACGTGAAGTTGCTTAAACTCTGTTTTATGTGTCTGGTTTGTTGGTTCTATTTTGTTTTATCTAAGTTGGTCTGTGGTTAGGGTTTTTAAGAAAGTGAATGCACACCTGTGGTTGTTGTTGTCATTTTTTTTTTTTTTTTGGCTGGGGCCTCTTGGTTCATTGCAGTCATTTCGTCCTTCGTGGAGATTTTGCTAATCTGTGAGGGTTGCTTACTATGCAGGCAATGTATGAGTTAGCGCGATATATTCACCGGTTTTATTCTAACTATACCTTAAAAAATAGGCACCGGAGAGCAAATCATTCGTAGTGGCAAATACCGCTACTACTCTGACCACTGTCTAGTTCCAAATTAAGGTCGCGCTTGAAGAAGTAAACTAAGGGACATTTAGTACCGCGCCGGCCGAAGTGACCGCGCGGTCCTGGCGCTGCAGTTTGGAACCGCGAGACCGCTACAGTCGCAGGTTCGAATCCTGCCTCGGGCATGGATGTTTGTGATGTCCTTAGGTTAGTTAGGTTTAACTAGTTCTAAGTTCTAGGGGACTAATGACCTCAGCAGTTGAGTCCCATAGTACTCAGAGCCATTTGAACCATTTAGTACCGCCGGTAGCGTCACTTCAGAATAAATGGCTTAGTACCCAATAGCTTAAGTACAACTTTGTATTAAATGCCAGTGCCGCCTGCTTAGTGATACTAGTACTAACTTAAGAATCATCTAATTTTAGCTATAGAAAATGCGCTAGTTGTGTCATACCGTAGCAAATGGCTGTGTTGGTTGAGTTTGTTAGCAGTAATCAAAATAACTGGAGAGATAGTAGAGTTATTGTATGCGAAGTAGCCAACCTTGTTATTGACTGTTTCTGACCAGTAGTCACTTGCCTTAATTATCCGTTTGTGCGCCCTTGTTCTGGTGCGTTTGTGTGTGTGTGTGTGTGTGTGTGTGTGTGTGTGTGTGTGTGTGTGCGTGTGTCAGTGTGAGCCGATCGACAAGCTTTGAGAAATTGCGAATTCGTTATTACGGCTTTAAGCGTGACGTCCACAGAGATTGAATTAAGTTATCGAAGGCAGTCGTTTCTGATGTTTTAGGCAACAGTGCCTGTTTTAAAGCATATTGATGGTTGGTTGTTTTTGGGAAAGGAGACCAGACAGCGAGGTCATCGGTCTCATCGGATTAGGGAAGGACGGGGAAGGAAGTCGGAAGTGCCCTTTGAAAGCAACCATCCCGGCATTTGCCTGGAGCGATTTAGGGAAATCACGGAAAACCTAAATCAGGATGGCCGGACGCGGGATTGAACCGTCGTCCTCCCGAATGCGAGCCCAGTGTCTAACCACTGCGCCACCTCGCTCGGTAAAGCATATTGAAAACTTTTAATTAATCGTGATAATCGTTGTAATTCATGGAGGCTTTCTTCTTTTTTTGATGTGATTGCACGTTCCTCGCCACCTAACAGAAGACCATAAAGAGCAACGAAGTCCATCTGTGAGGAATTGCTTGCGCCTTACGAGGCTGATCAAGACCATTTTTTGTCGAAGGTCTTCACGAAGGTCAATCACTTCAAACCGGTACATAGCCTTCTCCTCTCGAATACCACCAATGGTATATTTGAAGGTAATATCTGTTCCCGAAAGAACAGATACCATTGATGACAGTGCAGCTTCCCTAGAATGAAATGAGTTGGGACAGAGCGTGTGCGTTCGGGGCACACATTTTCAACATGCCCCCAATGATGTATATCAACGACTGTTTGCAGCTAGCGTGTCGATTTAATTATCATTTCATTCTAGAGAAGCTGCACAGTCATCAATGGTATCTGTTCTTTCGGGAATAGATACTACCTTCAAATATAGTTAAAATACGGCTAGCCGCCCATTGGCCTTCTTGTGCGAACGCACACGCTATGCCCCAACTCGTACGGGACTTGGTAGATTAATCTGCCACGAGTAATGAGTGTGATGGGCAAACGTCTATTAGGCGCAGTACGAATGTAGTGGTGTGGATATGTTGGAAACGTGGGTCTCACGGGAGCGTACAAGGGATAATTTCCTGCAGGCGCACTATCCTCTGTGCCCTCGGTGGCTCCGATGGATAGAGCGTCTGCCATGCAAGCAGGAGAACCCGGGTTCGAGTCCCGGTCGGAGCACACATTTTCAACATGTCCCCAATGATGTATATCAACGCCTATTTGCAGCTAGGGTGTCGATTTAATTATCATTTCAGCACCAATGGTGTCGCAAAGCGTAACGTCCACATCTGCCGGACGGATCAAAATGTTCAAATGTATGTGAAATCTTATGGGACTTAATTGCTAAGGTCATCAGTCCCTAAGCTTACACACTACTTAACCTAAATTATCGTAAGGACAAACACAGCCGGCCGGTGTGACCAAATCAAAAAATGTTCAAATGTGTGTGAAATCTTATGGGACTTAACTGCTAAGGTCATCAGTCCCTATGCTTACACACTACTTAACCTACATTATCCTAAGGACAAACACACACACACCCATGCCCGAGGGAGGACTCGAACCTCCGTCGGTGTGGCCGAGCGGTTCTAGGCGCTTCAGTCTGGAACCGCGCGACCGCTACGGTCGCAGGTTCGAATCCTGCCTCGGGCATGGATGTATGTGTTGTCCTTAGGTTAGTTAGGTTTAAGTAGTTCTAAGTTCTAGGAGACTGATGACCTCAGCAGTTGAGTCCCATAGTGCTCAGAGCCATTTGAACCAGTTGACAAACACACACACCCAAGCCCAAGGGAGGACTCGGACCTCCGCCGGGACCAGCCGCACAGTCCATGACTACAGCGCCCCAGACCTCTCGGCTAATCCCGCGCGGCAGGACGGATCAATAATGTCATATGCCCCAATTTAATGAGGCATTGCGGAGAGGTTTGGAATTCAATGCAGGACGTTGGCTTAGAGACTAAGGAGCAAGAACCTCCCGTCACCACCATTCCTCTCCTTGTCGACCGAACACTGGCAGTGAAAATTTTCCACCATCAAGATTCGAACCAATTACCTCCGAGTCACGTGCCGCTGCACCGGCGTGCGTTAGGGACCACGGCTGAGGATACTGGTTTGACTGCAGCATGGAGGTTCGAAAGGATGTAGGTTTCGGAAGTTACCTGGATACGAAGAGGCTCGCACAGGACAGAGTAGCGAGCAGTATGAAACTAGTCTTTGGCCTGAAGACAGCAAAATCTTTTTTAACCACATTCGCCACATAAAAATAACGTACACACGGTAAAAACGTAGCTATGGTGCACCCAACCGTTCATCACCATCAGCAGTAGCCAAGAACAGGAAGGCAAATTTACATAATAAGGTATTCGTCGCATCAACGATTACTTGTATCGTTCATTCCTATAATGCTCGGCACGATGAATCTATTCGTTGGGGAAAACAGGAAATCAAATCATACTCTCGGTGTGTCAGAAAGTGGCAAAGCGGTCTTGGTCGAACGCATTACGGGCTGTGATGAAGTTGGGCGGTGGGCCGATTGCCTCGCACGGCGCCACGCGCGCGGCACGTGTCCGCTCTAGCTCTCGAGCGTCGCAACCTGCCGCATCTTCACCCAGCCAATAACTCAGCGCGCGGCTGACTCACAAGCGCCGCCGCCAACTGAAGATGTGTATAGCGAAAGTACGGCCAGTTTGCCGGCGGCTGCCATTTTATGAACCTTGGCCTCAATCTTGCCGACAGCATGTCGTGCTGCTTTACACCCCACGAAATTGGAGATGACCCAATTTCTTGATGTGGAGATCTCATCCGCATTGATCTTTCACATTTTCATTCCTCTCTTCTAACACAGGAAACGGTATTTTCTCTAAGTCGCTGCATTTGGGTCCTTAATGAAGTAAAGAGGAACAGAGGTATGGTATAGGCAAGGCTATGTTCTTCAGAGTTCAGAGTCTACTACAACCACTCTGCGATTGGACAACTGAATGTCGTTTCAGGAAGCCGTGGCGGGTCTTCTTTGGCTACAGAAAAATGGTAAACTAGGACAGAAAAAAGGTCAGCATCGGTCGAGGGGTCATTGTCTTTTTTTCTATTGCATTGCAGATCCGGGTTTCATCTGACATTGCAGCCGTCATCAGTGCGTCCTAAGTAATGACGTAGACTGAACGTAATTGTAACGATACATATTCCGATCTAACTAAAGGATAAGTCCATTAGTTGGACTAATGCATGTTCATGCTTGAACAGATTGGGGGTCGTCTTCTGAGGAGCCTCATGTTTGGTACTGTGTAGTAAACATTGTGTCTGTGCCAGCATTGAAATTTTGTAATTACCACAAAAATCTCTCCTCCTCCCGAACAGGATATGGAGGCCCAAAGGTACCGACCGGCCACCGTGTCATCCTCAGCCCACAGCCATCACTGGATGCGGATATGGAGGGGCATGTGGTCAGCACACCGCTTTCCCGGTGGTATGTCAGTTTCCAAGACCGGAGCCGCTACTTCTCAATCAAGTAGCTCCTCGATTTGCCTCACAAGGGCTGAGTGCAGCCCGCTTGGCAACAGCACTCGGCAGACCGGATGGTCACCCATCCAAGAGCTAGCCCAGCCCGACACAGCTTAACTTCTGTGATCTGACGGGGACCGGTGTTACCACTGAGGCAAGGCCGTTGGCACAAAAGTCTCTGATCACAAATATTTGTTTATTCAATGACCGGTTTCAGTCATTATGATCATCTTCAGATTGATTTAAAAAGAGAAAATGTGCATATTTATGACAAAAATGTACGTAATATAGGCCATCAACTATTACAAGCAGTATCGTAATATAGTCTTGAGATAAGCAAACATACCTGTCTTTATGAAGTTAACAGAATAAGAAAATAAGATATGTAGCCACAAACTGCATCGTCGCGTTGAGTAAAATCATTATAGAATGGTAAACGCTCATGCTCTTTAAGGTCGGTTCGTCGTGGGCGTACTGTGTTTAGAGCTACGGTGTAAACAGCTGAGGGGGACTGGCCGCTGGATGTATCTGGCAGAAGGCAGTTTGCAGCGGCGTGATGCGCAGTCATGAATATGATCTTAAACGTCCTGCACAGAACTAAATCGGATGCAACGAAATACAATTAAAGAAAGAGCAAGACTTTCAACAAGGGCCAGAGAGAATTAATAGTTTAAATTATAAAAGGTATCTGCAAATAAGTGTCTGTGAAACATGCAGTACACTAAAGTTAATTGACAGCAGCATGTCTGTGGTGTCACCGCCAGACACCACACTTGCTAAGTGGTAGCTTTAAATCGGCCGCGGTCCATTAGTACATGTCGGACCCGCGTGTCGCCACTGTCAGTACTTGCAGACCTAGCGCCACCACATGGCAGGTCTAGAAAGACGGACTAGCACTCGCCCCAGTTGTACGACGACTTTGCTAGCGACTACACTGACGAAGCCTTTCTCTCATTTGCCGAGAGACAGTTAGAATAGCCTTCAGCTAAGTCCATGACTACGACCTAGCAAGGCGCCATTAACCCTATCTGGAGAGAGTCTAATTTGTATCGTCAATAGCGATGTACCACAATGATGGAATAAAAGTTAAGTATAACCTAAGCTGCATACTTTTCTCCATAGCATTCACAACTTATCCTGTTCCAGACTTCACGCGGGTCGGCGTGAGTTGACGCGTGCCCTTTCGGTAACCTCACCCTGTGTCTAGACTGTCTTGTCTAGACACAACAATGTCAAATGATAGAAAGTCACAGGCACAGCGGGCATATCAAAACCCGATCCAAAAAACCACGGTGGGGGGCGGACGATGACGTAATGCAAATGGGCAATAGCAGAAATACAATGTCATTTAAAATAATAAAAGCTAGTTGCTAGTTCTTCGAATTCGGATGTCGAAGGCTTGCCCGCTCAATACAGCAGGATAGGTGATCTGTGGCAGATCTGATGAAGGAATACAGTGCTGGTGCACAAGTACTAGGACTACCATGAACACAAACACATCCATCACAAGGCAGCACAAACGGATAATCAGTGCAAGCAGCTACTGGTCAAAAACAGTCAATAACAAGACAAAAGTCCCGAGTTCGAGTCTCAAACCAGTACACAGTTTTAATCTGCCAGGAAGTTTCAATAACAAGGTTGGTTAGCTCGCACTCAATAACTCTACCATCTCTCCAGTTATTAAAGCTACAGCTAACATAGCCCCACCACCACAACCATCTGCTACTGTATGACACAACTAATGCATTTTGTACTGCGTCCATTACATGATTCTTAACTCGCTAAGAACACGGCAGTGACCATTAATACTAAGCTGTACTTACGGAGTCGGGCACTAATCCATTTATTCCGAGGCGGTGCTACTAAATGTACCTTTCACGCACAGCCATATTTTGGAACTGGACAATGGTCAGCGTGCTAACGCTATTTTTCACTGCGAACAATTTGTGCTCCGGTACCTACTTCTTAATATCCAGTTAGAATTAAACTGGTAAATACATGGCACAAACTCATATATGCCGTGCGTAACAAAGAAACCTGATAGGTTGGCAAAATTCTACCAAGGACGAAATTACTGCTGTAGCCAAGCGGCCACAGCCAGAAAAATTATAAGAACAAATTTTCCACCAACAGGTGTGCGATCACTTTCTCAGTAATTCTCAACACAGACGAACTCAGATAAAACAAGTTGCTCGATTACGAATAATTTATTTTGCCATTTAGCTATTCCACTGAAGAGCCATGGAAACTGGTACACCCACCTAGTATCGTGTAGGGTCCCCGCGAGCGCGCAGAAGTACCGTAACACGACGTGGCATGGACTCGACTACTGTCTGAAGTAGTGCTGGAGGGAACTGACGAATGAATCATGCAGGTCTGTCCATAGATCGGTAAGATTACGAGGGGGTGGAGATCTCTTCTGAACAGCACGTTGCAAGGCATCCAAGACATACTCAATAATGTTCATGGCTGGGGAGTCTGGTGAATAGCGGAAATGTTTAAACTCAGAAGAGTGTTCCTGGAGCCACTTTGCAGCAACTCTGGACGTAAGAGGTGTCGCATTGTCCTGCTGGAATTGCCCAAGTCAGTCGGAATGCACAATGGAGAATAATGGATGCAGTTGATCAGACAGGATGCTTACGTACGTGTGACATGTCAGAGTCGTATCTAGGCGTATCAGGAGTCCCATATCACTTCAACTGGACACGCCCTGCACCATTACAGAGCCATCATCAGCTTTAACAATCCCCTGCAGACATGCAGCGTCCATGGATTCATGAGTTTGTCTCCATACCTTTACACGTCCATCCGCTCGATACAATTTGAAACGAGACTCGTCCGACCAGAAACATGTTTCCAATCATAAACGGTTCAATGTCGGTGTTGACGGGAACAGCCGAGGCGTAAAGCTTTGTGCCGTGCAGCCATCAAGAATACACGAGCGGGCCTTCTGTCCCGAAAGCCCATATTGATGATATTTCGTTGAATGGTTCGCACGCTGACACTAGTTGATGGACTAGCCTTGAAATCCGCAGCAATTTATAGAAGGGTTGCACTTGTGTAACGTTGAACGATTCTCTTCAGTCGTCGTTGGTTCCGTCCTTGCAGGATCTTTTCTGGCCGCAGCGATGTCGGACGTTTGATGTTTTACCGGATTTTTGATACTCACGATACACTAGTGAAATGGTCGTACGAGAAAATCCCAACTTCATCGCTACCTCGGAGGTACTGAGTCCTATAGCTTGTGCGACGACTATAACACCACGTTCAAACTCACTTAAGTCTTCATAGCCCGCTATTGTAGCAGCATTAGCCGAGCTAACAAACGTGCCAGGCGCTTGTTGTCTTATTTACGCGTTGCAGACCGCAGCGTCGTATACTGCAAGTTTACATATCTCTGTATTTGAATACACGTATCTATGCCAGTTTCTTTGGTACTTCAGTTTACTTAGCTATTTACACTACTGGCCATTAAAATTGCTACACCACGAAGATGACTTGCTACAGACGCGAAATTTAACCGACAAGAAGAAGATGCTGTGATATGCAATTGATTAGCTTTTCAGAGCATTCACACAAGGTTGGCGCCGGTGGCGACACCTACAACGTGCTGACACGAGGAAAGTTTCCAACCGATTTGTTATACAGAAACAGCAGTTGACCAGCTTTGCCTCGTGAAACGTTGTTGTGATGCCTTGTGTAAGGAGGATGAATGTGTACCATCACGTTTCCGACTTTGATAAAGGTCGGATTGTAGCCTATCGCGATTGCGGTTTATCGTATTGCGACATTGCTGCTCGCGTTGGTCGAGATCCAATGACTGTTAGCAGAATATGGAATCGGTGGGTTCAGGAGGGTAATACGGAACGCCGTGCTGGATCCCAACGGCCTCGTATCATTAGCAGTCCTGGTCCCGGCTGGTCCCGGCGGAGGTTCGAGTCCTCCCTTGGGCATGGGTGTGTGTGTTTGTTATTAGGATAATTTAGGTTACGTAGTGTGTAAGCTTAGGGATTTATGGCCTTATCAGTTAAGTCCCATAAGATTTCAGACACATTTGAACATTTTTTCACTAGCAGTCGAGATAACAGGCATCTTATCCGCATGGCTGTAACGGATCGTGCAGCCACGTCTCGATCCCTGAGTCAACAGATGGGGACGTTTGCAAGACAACAACCACCTGCACGAACAGTTCGACGACGTTTGCAGCAGCAGGGACTAGCAGCTCGGAGACCATGGCTGCGGTTACCCTTGACGCTGCATCACAGACTGGAGCGCCTGCGATGGTGTCCTCAACGACGAACCTGGGTGCACGAATGGCAAAACGTCATTTTTCTGGATGAATCAAGGTTCTCTTTACAGCATCGCGATGGTTGCATCCGTGACTGGCGACATCGCAGTGAACGCACACTGGAAGCGTGTATTCGCCATCGCCATACTGGCGTATCACCCGGCGTGATGGTATGGGGTGCCATTGGTTACACGTCTCGGTCACCTCTTGTTCGCACTGACGGCACTTTGAACAGTGAACGTTACATTTCAGATGTGTTACGACCCTTGGCTCTACCCTTCATTGTATCCCTGCGAAACCCTGCATTTCAGTAGGATAATGCACAACCGCGTATTGCAGGTCCTGTACGGGTCTTTCTAGATACAGAAAATGTTCGACTGCTGCCCTGGCCAGCACATTCTCCAGATCTCTCACCAACTGAAAACGTCTGGTCAATGGTGGCCGAGCAACTGACTCGTCACATGTCAGTTTTAGTATAATATATTGGGCTAATGAATACCCGTTTATCGTCTGCATTTCTTCTTGGTGTAGCAATTTTAATGGCCAGTAGTGTAATTAATTCCAAACAAAGGACGGCTGGCTGTATGTGAAGTATTTCAGTACTACTTTAGAGAAACAAAGAAAAAAGGCAGGTCATAGAATGTGTTGTGTCACTTACCGTAATTTTCACTTGTGACAACAGTTTGTTAATGGAAAAATTTGAATGATTCATAGAGAGAGAAAGAGAGGTGCAGTAAGTGATCTTGTTGTTTATTTTTGTATATTACTGTTTAAGGTTTATGTATTTTAAGTGCAATCGCCACACATACATTTAGTATGGGTGCTAATTTCCTAGTTGTTTTGCGCACGAGCTATATATCATCACGTTTATTTCCCCGGACGATCCGCGTTCAATGGACAGCTACATGGCAGGCATGACACGCCTCGCAGTTCATCGTCTGCTCGGTACACAGAGGATAACACTACACACGTTAGTAAGCAGCAAAGTTTGCACAGCTGCCAGCTTACGGGCGCTTTGGAAGCGGGCAGCACCAGGCGGTTGGCTGCAGACTTGCCGCCGAGCCCATTCACCAGCAGAATATTATAATGTCGTTAGGGCAGGCAAGACATGAGCGGGGCCGCAGGTCCCGCGCTCTGACGCGGCAGACAATCGTGGGGGCAGTGGCTGTAGGGCTAGCAGGGGGAGAGGGGTTGGGGGGAGGGGGAGGGGAAGGCAGTGGCACGGCTTGTCGCCGGCACTGAGAGTGCTCACGCTTCAGTTTGCAAACAAATTGTTTTATAACGTGATTAGCGACGGGGCGCGTGCCCATCTGCAAACGTGACCTCATCGAGCGACAGCGGCGCGCCTGCTGCCTGGGCCTGCTGCCGTTTCAGCCCAAAAAGTTACCACTAGTGCTGCTGCAAATCGTGCGCATTCTTTATTCATGAACCAGTTCACTACTCTCTTCTCTCTCATGCTCTGCAGTTTCCGTGTTCCGAGACCCGGAACTTCTACTTAAATTACCGACTGAGGTAGCGCAGTACTTAGCACACTGGAATCGCATTCACGAGGATGACGGTTGATATCCCTATCCGGTTATCCCGGTTTGGATTTTCGGGTTTCCTTAAGTCGCTTAACGCAAATACGGGGTTGGTCATTTGTACTATAAACACAGTGCCACTACAGTAGATTACTAAACACTTTTGCCGAAATTTCTTTACAAAAGAAGACGAAGTAAATTTCCCAGAATTTGTTTAATGTAATCTCCAACCACAAGTATCCTGTGCGTGAAAATTACTTGCATGGTTTAGAAAAGATTAAATCCTGGTCGGTCGTTCTGGAGTTCACTAATTAAATTTCCGTTGGGCAGTTTACTCCTTGGAATAGAGACTAGGACCAGTAACCAGCTTCAGGCGATTTGACACTCAGGGCCAGAAAGATAATGTTAAGCAAGGTATTTGTGCACGAGCTAGATTTCATCTACCCAAACATCTTTTTACAAGGCAAACTTTTAACGTGACGAAATTTCCAAAGATCATTTTGGTGCGTAATATCAGAATTCCTTAGCCTCATCTGCTTCGTGATCACCAATTCTCAAGTTAAGTTTCTCAGTGTGTACGACTGTCTTTGGAATGACAAGTGGCAAGGTGACTAATGTCAAACAGAGTTCTTTGGAGCAGAGGCCAATCACAGCTCGGCCGGCGAAATTTTGCAAGGGCTGGTTTACGCTGTAGCACCTTTGTTCTAATACCAGAACCGGCTGTAAATATGTCTAGGCAGACCTACACATTACTTTAACTGGTGAGATCGTACGATGCTTTCATGCGTGGGGAACTCATTGCTATTATAATTTTCTGCACTAACTTGCAACAAGTGATTCTGCTTCCGATATTTCCTTCAAGATTGGTAAATCCATTCGTTTATTTATTGAGGGTTCACGTGAACCCGAACTCCACAATTTGTGAATGAACCACTACTTTAAGCGTCTCGTTTCTTAATCTAATTCCCTTAGCATCGCCTGATTTAATTCTACTACATTCCATTAGCTTCGTTTTGATTTTATTGATGTTCATCGTATATCCTCCTTTCAAGGCTCTATACATTCTGATGAGTTGCTCTTCCAAGTCCTTTGCTGTCTCTAACAGGATTATAATGTCATCAGCACACCTCAGACTTTTTATTTCTTCTTCCTTGTCTTTAATTCCAACTCCAAATTTTTCTTTTGTTTCCTTTACTGCTTGCTTGAATAACACCGAGGATACGCTACCATCCCGTCTCACTCCCTTCTCAACCACTGCTTCCCTTTCGTGCCCGTCGACTCTTACAACTACCATCTGGTTTCTGTACAAATTGTAAATAACCTTTCGCTCCCTCTATTTTACCCCTGCCATTTTTAGAATTTGAAAGAGAGTATTCCAGTCAACATTGTCAAAAGCGTTCTCTAAATCTACAAATGCTAGAAGCGTAGGTTTGTCTTTCCGTAACTTATCGTCTATTAGAAATCGTAGGGTCAGTATTGCCTGAAGATCAGTTTTTCCGTTTCTCTGTAAATAATTCATGTTAGTATTTTGCAAACATGACTTATTAAATTGACAGTTCGGTAATTTTCACATCTGTCAGCGCCTGCTTTCTTTGAAATTGGAATTATTATATTCTTCTTGAAGTATGAGGGTATTTCACCTGTCTCATACATCTTGCTCACTAGATGGAAGAGTTTTATCATGGCTGGCACTCCCAAGGATATTAGTAGCTCTAACAGATTATTGTCTACTTCCTGGGGCCTTGTTTCGACTTAAAGTCTTTCAGTGCTTTGTCAAATTCATCACGCAGTATAATATCTCCCTGCTCATCTTCCTCTTCTATTTCCGTAATATTGTCCTTAAGTACATCTCCCTTGTATAGACCCGTTATATACTCCTTCCACCTTTCTGCCTTCTCTTCCCAGCCTAGGACTGGTTATTGATATTCATGCAGATGGTTCTCTCTCCTCCAAAGGACTCTTTAATTTTCCAGTAGGCAGCATTTATCTTACCCCTAGTGATATATGCTTCTACATCCTTACATTTGTCCTCTAGCCATTCCTGCTTAGGTATTTTGCACTTCTTGTCGGTGTCATTTTTATTGCATTTTTGTATTTTCTCTTTTCATCGATGAAATTTAAAATCTCTTGAGTAGCCCAAGGATTTCTACTAGCCCTCGTCTTTTTACCTACCTGATCGTCTACTGCCTTCCCGAGTTCATCTCTCAAAGCTACGCATTCATCTTCTATTGTATTACTTTCCCCTGTTTTTTTTCAATCGTTCCCTAATGCTCCCTCTGAAACTCTCTATTAACTCTGGGTCTTTCAGTTTATCCAGGTCCCATCTCCTTAAAAACCTGTCTTTTTGCAGTTTCTTCACTTTCAATCTGCTGTTAATAACCAATAAATTACAGTCAGAGTCCACATCTGTCCCTGGAAATGTCTTACAATTTAAAACCTGGTTCCGAAATCTCTGTCTTACCATTATATAATCAATCTGAAACCCTGCGATGTCTCCAGGTCTCTTCCATGTATACAACCTTCTTTCAGGATTCTTAAACCAAGTGTTAGCTATGATTATCCTTTCCCGCAGCCCATATTCACCTACTACTGTTCCTTCACTTTCTTTTCCTACTGTCGAATTCCAGTCCCCCATGACTATTGAATTTTCGTCTCCCTTGACTATCTGAATAACTTATTTTATCTCTCCATACATTTCCTTATCTCCTCCTCATCTGGGAAGCTAGTTGGCATATAAACTTGTACTACTGTGGTGCATGTGGGCTCCGTGTCTATCTTGGCTACAATAATGCGTCCACTATGCTGTTCATAGTAACTTATCCGCGTACCTATTTTTTTACTCGTTATTAAACCTACTCCTGCTGCATTACCCCTATTTGATTTTGTATTTATAACCTTGTATTCACCTCACCAGAAGCTCTGTTCCTCCTGCCACCGAACGTCGCTAATTCCCACTATCTCTAATTTTAATCTATTCATTTCCGTTTTTAAATTTTCTAACCTACCTGTCTGATTAAAGGATCTGACATTCCACGCTCTGATCCGTAGAACGCCAGTTTTGTTTCTCCTGATAACGACGTCCTCCTGAGTAGCCCTCGTCCGGAAATTCGAGTGGGATACTATTTTACCTCCAGATATATTTTGTCCAAGAGGATACCGTCATCTTTTAACTATACAGTAGCGATGCATGCCCTCGAGAAAAATTACGGCTGTAGTTTCCCATTGCTTTCAGCCGTTCGCAGTACCAGTACAGCAAGGCCGCTTTGGTTGATGTTACAAGGCCACATCAGTAAATCATCCAGACTGTTGCCTCTGCAACTACTGAAAAGGCTGCTGCACCTCTTCAGGAACCATACGTTTGTCTGGCCTCTCAACAGATACCCCTCGGTTGTGGCTGCACCTACGGTACGGCTATCTGTATCGCCGAGGCACGCAAGTCTCCCCACCAACGGCAAGGTTCATGGTTCATGGAGGATTAATCATTATATTCAGTAGTAAACGTCAGTACCTCTAAATAATACATCTATCCAAACATAAATGTTTCAATGTGTTTGTATGTATCTGTGCTGTACGATAGCCTGTAATTGACTACGGAAACTGTGCAAATGAGTCGTAGGGCGGTGACGCGTGGCGTGGCTGGTGTGTTGAGTTTCATGAGTGAAGACACGGATTAATGATTTAAATAGTGTACCGTATCGTTGTGAACTGTAAAAAGACATAGATTAATACTGAATAAACTGGGAACTGCGTGCTCCGATTTTATGTGTAGATGAGTTAAAACAGTTTGAGCGTGTTCTGTGGACGAAAATCGGAGTACCACTGGTGAAGCAATGCGTGTGACCGAGCGAGGTGGCGCAGTGGTTAGACACTGGACTCGCATTCGGGAGGACGACGGTTCAATCCCGCGTCCGGCCATCCTGATTAAGGTTTTCCGTGATTTCCCTAAATCGCTCCAGGCAAATGCTGGGATGGTTCCTTTGAAAGGGCACGGCCGACTTCCCTAATCCGATGAGACCGTTGACCTCGCTGTTTGGTCTCTTCCCCCAAACAAACCAACCAACCAATGCGTGTGGACGATATCAGATATGAACATTTCGAGGACTATGCTTTTATGTAAATAAGCCCTGAATTGTGCCGTATCAAATTAAATGAAACTGTTTCACGAGTGCCAGGGAGTAGAAAATTGTATAGACGTATACACTCTGCATATACTCCAGTGCCGCGTGTTTCAAACTGTGCACGTCCTGGTACTGCAGTCCTACACCTGGCTCACGACGACAGCTGCGGTAGTATATGAGTCTTATCATTACTTCCTACAGAACAATATAACGGATCTGGAGATGTTATTTTCAGAGCAGAATCATCAAATACCACCACAGTGTCCTGAAATCTTGCAATGAGGAGAGGTGTAACCAAAGTGGAAATTTTTTGAAAAGGGTTGCAATAGAAAATCAAGCTCTTAGTTGCAACAGCAGTAACTGATTTCTCTCTTTAAAATGAAATAATGTGCCAGCTGTAATAGTGTACTTTGAGTATAATGTTGCCGCTACAACAGTATCAATGTATAAACTTCCTTCTATACAATGTTTCTGATTATTTGGAAATACACTGTCGGAAAAAAATTCCAACACCAAAAAATAATTGCTTTAGGTTAATGAAATTTCTGGATTACGTTTGTCTGGGTAACGTGTGTAAGTGATTAATATTGCAAGATCATATGATCATGCAAGATCATCAACAAAAGCAAAACGAGGATAGTGGAATGTAGTCGAATTAAGTCGGGTGATGCTGAGGGAATTAGATTACGAAATGAGACACTTAAAGTAGTAAAGAAGTTTTGCTATTTGGGGAGCAAAATAACTGATGATGGTCGAAGTAGAGAGGATATAAAATGTAGACTGGCAATGGCAAGGAAAGCGTTTCTGAAGAAGAGAAATTTGTTAACATCGAGTATAGATTTGTCAGGAAGTCGTTTCTGAAAGTATTTGTATGGAGTGCAGCCATGTATGCAAGTGAAACATGGACAATAAGTAGTTTGGACAAGAAGAGAATAGAATCTTTCGAAATGTGGTGCTACAGAAGAATGTTGAAGATTAGGTGGGTAGATCATGTAACTAATGAGGAGGTATTGAATAGGATTGGGGAGAAGAGAAGTTTGTGGCACAACTTGACTATAAGAAGGGATCGGTTGGTAGGACATGTCCTGAGGCATCAAGGGATCACAAATTTAGCATTGGAGGGCACCGTGGAGGGTAAAAATCGTAGAGGGAGACCAAGAGATGAATACACTAAGCAGATTCAGAAGGATGTAGGTTGCAGTAGGTACTGGGAGATGAAGGAGCCTGCACAGGATAGATTAACATGGAGAGCTGCATCAAACCAGTCTCAGGACTGAAGACCACAACAACAACATATGTTGATGAAAGTGAGAGAAAAGCCATTGCAAATTTAAAATTCTGGTACATTAATAACCAGTATAAACGCCAGAATGTTGAATCCAAGCAATCTGACACGCTTGCATAGTCATACAGGTGCCGGATGCCAGTTTGTGGGATGGAATTCCATGCGTGTTGCCCTGGGTAGGTCAATATACGGAAGTTTAATGCTGGTTGTGTATGAGGCTGGAATTGTCTTCCGATGATGTACTATACGCGATCGATTCGAGACAGATCTGGTGATGGAGCAGGACAAGGCAACATGTCGACACTCTGAAGAGCATGTTGGGTTTCAACAGCGGTATGTGGGCTAGCATTATTGTGTTGGAAAACAGCTCCTGAAATGCCGTTCATGAATGGCAGCACAACAGGTCGAATCACCAGACTGACGTCCAAATTTGCTTCAGAGTGCTTAGAATAAGCAGGAGAGTTCTGCTGTCATACAAAACATACCCCAGACCATAGCTCCAGGTGTAGGTACAGTGGTCTAAGCCGCAGACAGGCTCACCTGGTCTTCTTCGAACCAACACACAGCCTTCAGGGGCACTGAAGCAGAACTGGATTTGGTCAGAAAACACAAAAGACGTCTAGTCCGCCCTCCAGCGAGCTCTCAATTGACACCACTCAAGCCTTAAATGGCGGCGGTTCGGGGACCTGGAATACACGTTACAAGGCATCTGGCTCGGAACTGTCTTGACGTAACCAATTTGTAAAGTTCGTTGTGTCATTGTAGTGCCAACTACTGCTTGAATTCCTGCTCCAGACGCAATATCATGAGCCAGAGCCACACGCCGAACACGATGTTCTTCCCTCTCGGTAATGCCACGTGGTCCTACTGAGCGTGGTCTTCCCGTGACCACAGCTGCGAGCAGTGACGTACAGTGGCTACATTCCTGGCAAGTATTTCTCCATTACCGCAGGAACGATCATCTAGGTTCTTGTACCCCTATTACAGGACCTCGTTCAAACTTAGTGAGTTGCTGATAATGGCATCTTTGAGCTCTCAAAGGCATTCTTGACTTACATCGATTCGCCACATCCAATCGCGACCGTTACAGCACGTAGTTAAAGCAAACCTGGTGTGCATCCTTATAGTGGCGCTACTAACGCCTCTCTTATGCGACGGACCGAAATTTGAAATGACGTTATCTTTCAGATTTAGAAACATGCCTACTAACGTCCATTATCTTGTATGACTCCTCCTTGGCGGCCGGCCGCGGTGGCCGAGCGGTTCCAGGCGCTTCAGTCCAGAACCGTGCGACTGCTACAGTAGCAGGTTCGAATCCTGCCTCGGGCATGGATATGTGTGATGTCCTTAGGTTAGTTAGGTTTAAGTGGTTCTAAGTTCTAGGGGACTGATGCCCACAGATGTTAAGTCCCATAGTGCTCAGAGCCATTTGAACCATTTGAACCTCTTTGGTGTTGGCATTTTCTTCCGTCAGTGTAATGGTCATACACGCTTCCATTCATTCAGAGCGTTTGCCATGTTTTGCAGATTTTGATTTCTCATGTAACAAAATTCGTTAAATCATAAAATTTGCAAACCCTCATATTACGGCGTGCGTGCCAACCTGTGATGAATGCTTGTTTTGATTCGCTAAGAACGTCTGTCTACGCGATGTTCGAATATGATATGATGGTGTACACGCGTCTGGAGCTGGTTCATTTAGAATACAAGCATGTCTGAAGGACACTGCAAGAGGCTACACACAGGCACTGCATTATAGCATATCATGCCAAGACAAGGCCGTGACATAACCATAAGTCTCCTCTTGTGCGAGAATCGCAGCACTCGTGCGAGAACAGAAGGTAGGCTCACGGTGACATATGAAAGTTTGGGTCGGTCCTGGAGGCGTGCTAGGATGGCCGAAGCGGGTAGGGCGAACTCTCGCGTAAAGCGAGACCTGGTCCGGCACAGATTTTCATTGTCACATTGTGCAGCTGGAATCTGACCTTATTCCCAATTGCGAATACATTCTTTGTATTTTATCAACCTTCACTCGTAGCAGTGCCTTTTCCTTCAGACATGCATGCAAGTCTGAAAGACATTGCAAAAGTACGCCGTAAAAACACAGGCACTGCAATATAGTAAGTTACGAATACTTTGTAACCGGTAGGTAGCTGCACCATACGGCTGGAAATTACTTCTTTACTTTTACTGCTCTAGTTGTCGTCGGCTTTTTACGAGTGGGAACTCTTCATTTCGGTATGTCTGATAAACAACACGTCTTCCTCAATGAGATGGCAGCCCGTAAAGAACACAGACATAGCCTTACCGCCATCTGCATCGTTCTGGAAAACTGTGGAAAATGTACATGAGTTTTTTATGGTAATGACTGCAGTCGTATTCGTCTACCGTGACTGTGTAATTAATTAAGAGCTCTTTCTAAATTTCCTACGTGTGCTACCACTTTCAATTACGTTTATTCGTTCATAACTTTAGCATTTGGAACGCCAAGAATTCATCTTCACGCGTTGCATACATTACATTTCAAACGACTGCTGCTGTAATTAACCTAACTTTTGTGGAAATTCAGGTCTGACTATTACGTAAAGAACGAAGCTTTTTATTACCTAAACACATTTCGATACATTCATGCCATCATTTGTTCACTGCTTGTTCTCCGCCGTGTTAGGTTCTGTAGGACACCATTCATGTTAAATTGATGCAGAAGCTTGCAAAGATACAGGACACACGTTTTTAAGAAAACAGTCGCGTGTTGAAACGTCGAACTTTGTGGACGAGGGCTGTACGTGTGACCGGTAGAGACAGTGAAATCACAAAAAGCGGGGCTATACAGGGTGTTCCTGTGCAAACAGTGAATATTTTAGGAGGTGGCAGTATAAACTGCTTCGGAAAAAACACTCCATGTAACATGTGTGCAATTTTTATTCGTTACATACAGCTGGGTACAAGGATAAGTTTCCATTTCGTGTGTTGGTACTCCAGTTTTGTGAGACTTCAGTATCCTCACACGCCAAATGTAAGGGAGTTTTAATATCAAGTCTTATACTGAGTGGCATGCTGAATTTCAAACTCTGACCTTAGGCTATGAACCAATCTTGCACTTGAGATTGTGTCTAGCTCTGTAAAAATGTATACACGATGATTCAGCTGCCCCTACCAATGGGTTTTATGCAACCCACAAGCCTTCAAATACCAGTGTGAGATTTTCAAATTTTTTCACTTGTTGCATGCAGATTAATAGTCCTACAGAAAAAATGAACAGGACATTTTTGTAGGAAATTTAATGTAGTTAAATTTTGTACTGAGATACGTTTCCACTGGAGGCCGCAGTTTTCGAGTTATTCAAGAAATCTTAAGGTGACCTTCACATGCATCCCCACTCCCACACTCAGTATGTCGTTCATGGCACTCACTCGTACCATTACAAAAATTTGTGACTGCATGAATTATTTTCCACATTTGACTTTTTTTGGTCTTCATTCAACAGCTTTATTACTACACTAGCTCAGTTGAGCACTTACAAATTGTAAAACTGACATTTGTGTAAATTTTATCTAACAATTTTCTGAATTTTAGCAGCCTAAAATAAACAATTAAATCATCGTATTCGTCAGACCTTCTGACTACGGAACTATTGTGCTGATAAGGATTAATTTTGTATTGTCAACGTAATTAGTTTTAGCGTAACATTCACAAAAGTGGCAACGGCCTTGCCGGAGTGGATACACCGGTTCCCGTGAGATCACCAAAGTTAAGCGCTGTCGGGCGAGGCCGGCACTTGGATGGGTGACCATTCAGGCCGCCATGCGCTATTGCCCTGTTGCCGTTTTTCGGGGTGCACTCAGCCTCGTGATGCCAATTGAGGAACTACTCGACCGATTAGTAGCGGCTCCGGACAAAGAAAACCATCATAGCGGTGTGCTGACCACACACTCCTCCTATCTGCATCCTCACCTGAGGATAACACAGCGGTGGGATGGTCCCGTGGATGACACAGCGGTCGGATGGTCCCGATGGGCCACTTGTGGCCTGAAGACGGAGTGCTTTTACAAAAGTCGTTTTTCTTTCATTACCATCATCAGCGTGTTTAAATTAATGGCGTTAACAAAACAGCCGATTATGCTGGTGGTGTAATAGACCAATCAATAGAGGGCAAAGAAGGTCCAATATCGGGAGCAGTTCGTGCAGTCGGAAATTTTTGTACAGTGATCAGAAGGAGTGCCACGAACAACATACTATCACTTCTGATTGGTGAGGGTTGAGTGTGGGTGTGGAAGTGCGTTTGAAGCTCGCTTTTGTACGTTTCTCTTGAATAGCTTGCGAAACTACACTGTACTTACGATATGTTTTGAAAGGCGACGGGTGATTATGAATTTACACCCTGACAGCAATAACTTTAACTAGTAAGCCTTCCACTTGACCACCTGGACCATACGTTTGCTAAATTGATTTTGCACTTTGACAGTGTTTGTTGTTGGTAGTATGCATTAGAGGTTATCACATTTATCAGAATCTAAATGAACTTGCATGCTGAAATAATATTAATGAAATGGTGGCCCTCTCATTATTTTAGTCAATTGGGAAATTAATATATCAAGTTATTTGATCTTTTACAAAAGTTGTGGCACAAGTTTATTGATTAAAAAGTAAGACAAAAATACATGTTAAGCATCACGACAAATGAAACATGAATTGATCGCAGCACAAAAATACAACAAAGACTCACCTGGGTGACTGCTGGTTGGCAAAGACCAAGGTCTGTCTGGCTAAACTAATTACTCTGGCTCAAAACATAGATAACGCAATCTGAAATTATCTAAACTGAACAGATTCTGATGGATTTATTCTAAACAGAAGCTATAATACGTTGGTGCAACTGAGAATAACTGGCGAGACTGCGATTTTGTTTGCCTTAACGAGCCAGAGCAGCAATTCAATACTCCTTTCTCGATGTGTAGCGCTGTCTCATGTGACGGTTGGGTTCAAGTGTCTGGAGAGCAGCGATGTGTGGCGCCTGCAATTTGCTATCACAGGCATGAAATATGCAAAGTCGCGGCTGGCAATCAGATAGATGGATCACAGTTACTCTCGAAAGTGGAGCCCTGAAATCTCGGCAGATTCCAGCGTGTGACACTCCCATTCACCGGTCATACCATGATCCAATTTGACTCGCTTATACGGCAGTGCACACAAGGAGACCAAACGTCAAGGCGCAGACCTGTCACGAATAAGACCGTCCTCGGCACAACAAGTTGTCTGAGATGACTGAAATTTGAACTATTGGTACACGTAAGTCCTAACCACAGGCTCCCCAGTCAAGACTATTGCTGGTGCGAGGTCACCTCAAGACGAGTATCCCAAGTGCAACCTACTCATAACAAATGTGAAGACCGGAATCCTGTCCAGAACGGAGTCTGAATCAGAAGACCATTTCAGACTGGAGTCTGAATCAGAAGACCGTGTTTCTCCTCTCCTCACTTCACATCATATCTTGATATTTGATAAACTCCACAAAAGCAGTTCCGCCATCGCCCCCACCAGTGTTTAGTGCCGATCACAAGACTCCACGAGCTCCATGTCTCACCTACAACTCATCTGCTATGCTCATTTTCCAATCTTAACAATATTATTCTCTTTTCAGGAGAAGCAGCCAATCCCTGACTCGCAAATTCCCGTGCAGAGAGGAGGAGACGTTGTACTCCCTACCCGTTTTTCCCAAGAACACTTTAAGCAGCCTGTATTGAGTTTCCATGCAGCAATAAAGTGAACAACACGTTTATCATGGAGATCATTATCTGGAGAGCCTCAACATTACAGCATGTTCGACTGGGCACAACGACTAAACTGAGAAAAGTGCTTTTGTATCCCAATAAGATTGTTTCACAGCCGCCATAAATGTTGTGTTCCTCCTAAAATTGTTTTGTAGGCCTCATGCATCCCAAAAATCTCTGAAAGGAGATGGTCGACACCACCTGACGGCTCCCTTGATAATGTCCGGCCCACGGTGGACGTGGAAACTCGCGAATTTTTATTGCTTCAGTCCCTGTTCACAAAGGGCGTTTACGATGCTGTCGAAATGCATTGGCCGGGCGACCTAGATTTCTCTCGCGCCCCTGCCGCTGCTGTGGTTAGAGGCGCCTATCAGGTATGTCCAGGTAGGAAGTGTTTTCTCCTATTCAGCTGAACAAATTGCCTGCACTCTGGCGCGAGAATTTCTTGGGACCAATATTCTGTCTCCAGTAAGTGCTTCGAGATGTTCCTTTGCCTGTTAGCTTCAAGTGTCTTCCAAATCTCAAACGTCTACTGCAAGATCTACTGTTAAATGACCAAGCGTCCTGGTTGTTCCTAACTACAGAAAATATTATTCAAAGGAGAGCCACCATAAATATCCCATATGCATTAACAATGTGCATGCTCTCTTCAGTGCCTCTTCATCCTGATAACTTTCTGTTACCTTGAGAGGTTCCATGCCCTTTTGCATGTCTCCTCTCGTTTTCACCAATTTTATTAATGTTCTATGTCATTGCACAGTAGTAACAGACTGAATAAAAATATTGTAATGAGAGTATTTGTACTGAGAGCTCAAAAACTACTTTTCACTTGATTCCCATGCATGTTGGTTTAGTTCCATAGGTGACCGGTGCGAGGCGAGCATTGGAGGACGCGGCACACTGCGTTTCCGGTTGGGAGCTGCACTTCCCCGAATTCTGTGGGGTTCTTACACTAGGCTTAAGCGCCTGGCGGAACCACTGACGTCGGTCGAGTTTCGCCTGTTGTATGCAGGGCGAAACGACCTGCGAGACGTCTGAGTGTCGCCGCAGTTTATGTGTTTACCGTTCCGGCGCGTCTGGAACGAAGATTCTTGGCAGCGACTGACTGCATAGTCCTCTTGATTCGGAGAAAACTTGTGGACTGTGCCCTGCTGAGTGCGCCTGTCTGGCACCGGATGGCCGGTGGTCTAGGCAGGTTGTTTTCGTAGCCGGTCAAACAGCAAGTTCAGTGCCCTCAGCTGAATAGCAGAGGCATGATTGGTCAACTTAAACTGAGGCTCGAAATTGGAGGGAACGGTCGCTATTGGTGCGAATGATGTCCTGAGACAGTCTGTGGGAATTTTGGAATCAGAACTGAATGCTGATTCGCAGCTTTTCGAGGAGAGCAGGGAGTAGAGCAATGTTGGCTTTGCTCTTGCGTTGCGCGGGCAGGGGATTCGGGATTTGATCTTCCTCGGAGTTGGACGGTCTTGCGACTTGGTCGCTCGTTTTCGGGAGAACTTAGAATTCTCGGACAGCCTTCGCGGCCAGGGGTTGACACAGAGTTGGTGCACGGCAGAAGTCGGCGCCAACATCAACAGGACGCTGCCTACCGACGACGTGCTGCAGATTTCAGTACTGGTTCAGTCTTTTGCGGCTCCGGCATTGTAGGACGTTATCAATTTTGTACTGAATCCCTCAGCATCACGCGCGTTCGTTTGGCTGCAAGTCCATCTTCCTTGTTTCTCCATGTGATCCTATTTGAGCTCTCACTACTAATTGCGATACTGCTATATAGTTGGGAGATTAATATTTGATTCATTAGGGCCTGCAGTCATTATTGTCAATCGTTTGCATCACAGAGAAGGGAAGCCCTTGTTCTCGAGCCAACTCTTATTCTCATAATATTTCAATATACCCTGTCCTTTAACCCACTGTTTGTGTCAATAATCATGTACATTTATGTTGTGATGTGTAATAAATCTCATTGTAATATTTAATCCGCATATCATTTCGTAGATATATGCAGAATCTCATTTAATGTTGTTTATTATGATAAAGTTCTCTTTTTTCTGAGTAGATTACGATTTTTATTAAATTATTATGAGTGTGCACTCCTTATTTTACCAACTACCAGGGTCCACAATCATTTTCTTCCGTTACCGTTGCTCACACGATCAGTTAGGTGGTATGTTAGGAGGGGGTCGAGTGCATGTCCAGTTCTCATGCAAAATTCGTCTGAATTAAAGAGGTACAAACTCTTCTCCACCCCGGCACCTCACAACCTCACAACAACTATGTCTTGGGTATAAAATCAACATTAAATAATACCCTTGAATACGGAGAATAGTGAGAGAGTGATGACATGAGTGTTGGGGACGACTTTGTCAACAAAGATCACTAATAAAAACATCCTAACTTGACCTCATATACTCGCACAAAGCTGCTTGGCTGCAAGATGTATTGGTGAATACTGCTGGGCTCAAGGGTCGTTGCTACACCTCAGTCTTCAGACAAACCATAACTAAGCGGTTAAAAGGCTTTGCAGTGGTATTTTTACTCACTCACACAATTTGTGAGGTCAGAGACGACTAACGTCCCTAATCATTTTACAATTCCCTGGATTTTGCACAGTTCTCTGCCTCAGTGATATACCCATGCTCAGTCAGAAAGAAGGTTTCAGTCATCCATAATACACATATGGAGAATAATTATAACTTAAGAAACACACTCATTCTCAAAATCCAAACAAGTAAGTAAGATGTTCCAAGATGCTACTCCAGGCGGGTGTAAAAATAAATGTGCGCAACCGAAAATAATAAACGCTAAAATGAAGATTTGGCCCTTTCTGACTACCCCCTGAAGCAGATCTTAGGATCCCTTAATCCGGGCGCTAATGACCGTAGCAGCTTTGTGCCCTACAACCATAACAAAAAAATCTCTTAATAGACTTTAACAAATAAATTACAACCTAAACATAAATGAATGATTAAGGCAACCAATTCTACTAAAAGATAAACGTTGTTCCTGCTTATATATTTCTTGTAGATTAAAAACAAAACCTTTATATTACAAAGTTTACATTTCCTAAGTAAAATTACTAATCAATTGTCCAACTCTGCCCCTTATTATGACTGCGCGATCTAATTTCAATAACGTGAAATGACTGACATCATCTACGTACCAAACACAAGAAGACACTACTTTCAAAGATGATCTACGTTGGTGTGGAACCTCAGTAGAAATAAACTAACGCGATCACAGCTGTTTAACTTTTATATCCCTAATAAGCCGAAGCAATTTGCGATATCACCGTATGTACTGCGTCCGGTGCGTCAAAGTGATGATTCTCGTATTCGTCTGCGACGATGGAAGAACTCCAGCCACAAATAAACTCTTTCAAACACTAGGACGGCAGAAGGCGGTCCTCTGACTGATATACTCTAATACTGTCTTCTCCTCTCTGTGTTCTACAGACGAGAAAAGCGAATTTCCAGCCACAAGGACGGCGTTCAGATCACGTCTCAACGTAAGTATAGGCAGGGGAAGTGCTCTCAATTAATGAACGCTGCGTACTCAACGACGACTTCCAACCTGGAGGTGAAGTCCAGAATCGTATAGGTTTGCAACAGTACAGTGCCTAACTGTTCTAACTACAAACTCTCCTGAGAACAAAGACGGCAAGTCCATCTGTACCAACAAAACTGATACCGAGCGACCGTCACACACGGGCGCTCACAACGGAAGACCGTCTCTCCACCGCTTGCTTCCCAGCAAGGCTCATGTCCCCACCATCGTAATCCAAAAAACGAATCGTATTCCCGAAATCACGGAATATTCTCCCTCTCTACAGATTCTTCTGAACGTCGATCAACCATATTTTAGTCTTTTGTCGTCCAGCGCGGAAAGTTGGCGAGGAAAAACCTATACTCGTACAATGGTACGCTTCTGAGTAAAAATCCTTGGAAATAACCCAGCCTGCGCGGTTTCTGAGGTGCCGCTTCTTCGTTCCTCTAGCCTGCGTCCAAAATTTGCAGAGTTCGGAAGTATTATCCGGTTATTCTTCCGGCCCTACCACAATACCCTATTGTGCTCCAGAGCTGAGGTACCACGACTTCCGTCTTGCTACTTCCTGTGTTTAAGCAGGACCAACACACCTGTGTGGGCCTTCCACCCAGGGCTTGAGTTCCGCCAGTCGTTTTATTTTCACTGTCGTTCCAGCATCTACTAGTATAGGCAATTATTCATTACATCATTCCTTTCATGCAATAAACGTTAACAGTTATTTACAAGGCGTACGTGACAATGTCAGTCTCCTTTAAATATTCATATATACGATGTACAACCTACCAAATGATACCTTATTGTGGTTGTAGTTCACGGCAAAGTATGTGGATGAGTGATTGTAAGGTGCGAAATTATAGCCACCAAACAATGTGTCCATTATAATTATCCGGGCTGTTATGCCGTGGTCGGTTGATGAATTCTGTGTCGATTCCCAATGTTTCGTCTCCGACTGCGGGAGACATTTTCAAGTGGGTCCGTAACTCGATGGAAGGTCCAACACACACACTGGCTCGCTACTGACTGCCGCTAAATTCCGTGTCCGCGCGCTCCCACGCCGCGGCGTGACGTCACGTGTTTTGAAACGTCAGTGCAATTGGCCGCTGTCCGTCGCCGTCGCTCGCCGTTGCCATCACCCAGTAGTGAACGGGTGGTACACATCTTCTTTAACACCGGCATCCATATACCGTTTAATTTCACGCCCTCCTCCTTTCGGTTGAAATTATTTGGGTGTTTAGCGATTTCGATTGCCTCCCTGTAGAGCCTTTCGTAATATCCGCTTGTGGCCGCTAGTACTTGCGTCTCCTCGAAACGAATATTGTGGTTCCCTGGCTGGAAAGCATGCTCCGCAACAGCTGATCGTTCCGTTTCTCCTCTTCTACAATTTCCCTTGTACTCTTCCAAACGTTTAGAAACAGTTCTTTTAGTGGTACCCACATAAACATCGCCACAGCTGTGTGGGATCCTATACACTCCAGCTTTTTTCCAATGGTTTGCGAGCGTCCTTGGCAGACTTAAGGTACTCCTGTATCTTCCTGGTGGGCTTGTAAATTACGGTAATATTCCGCTTCGTCAAGATCCTCCCTATTCTTTCCGTTACATTTTTAACAAACAGCAGGAAAACCTTAGATTTTGCAGTAGCCTGTACGTCAGTATGATTTCTGCGTGGCTGACTCAGCGCACGTTTTATTTCGGCGGACGAATATCCGTTCTTCATTAGTGCATTGTGGAGATGTTCCATCTCAGCGTCGAGCAACTCAGGTTCACAAATATTTCTAGCTCTGTCCGCTAACGTCTTGATAACACCCCGCTTCTGTTGTGGGTGGTGGTTCGAATCCCGGTGTAAATAACGGTCCGTGTGCGTGGGTTTGCGGTATACTGAGTGGCCCAAACTACCATTTCGTTTCTAAAAACAAACACATCGTGGAAACGTAATTTGCCGTCTACCTCCTCCTCCATTGTAAACTGAATTCTCGTGTTTATGCTGTTCAGATGTTCGTGGAACCGGCTTAGTTCCTCCCTACCATGTTTCCACAGCACAAACGTTCATCCACTATCGGAACCGTACATTTGGTTTTTTGCTGGCAGTATCTAAGGCCTGTTCTTCGAATTTCTCCATAAAGAAGTTTGCAATTACGGGACTTAGGGGGCTTCCCATAGCCACGCCATCTGTTTGCTCATAAAACTGTTCATTCCACTTGAAATATGTGGTCGTCAAACAACACTTAAACAGTTCTGAAATGTCGGCAGGAAAAATTCGATCCAGCTGTTCCAATACATCATTAAGTGGAACCATGGTAAACAGCGATACCACATCGAAGCTGACCAATATGTCCTCCGGCTGGACCACTATGCCATTCAATCTGCTGATGAAATGTGTCGAATTCTTTATATAAGAGTCCGAACGGCCCACATGTGGTTTTAACAGCGTAGTCAAAAACTTGGCTAACGAGTAGGTGGGCGAACCAATGGCACTTAACTAACGTTGCAGAGCCGTCGGCGTTACACCGAAGTTTCTGAAGATAAAGCGACTGTTCTATTCGGGAAAGGCACAACGCATTTTCAATCGGACTGAGGCCGCCTTACTACGAGAGCGCATTCAGCAGACCCGACGGGACTTGGCAAGCACAAACTGTAAGTTAATGTCTCTCCATATTGCGATCAGTAATAAACTGTGCAGCGGTGACTGGGATAAAATTGATAAACTACTGCATGATACCATGGGGAAGCGTATGTTGACAACGTCTAGTAGACAGAAGAAGAAGTTTCATAATTTGCTACCTAATCAGACTGTTCGGCGTTTAGACGTTTCCCGGACCGTTATCAATTTGTCCAAACGTTCGTTATCTGACGATGAGACATCTGTGCATGCCAAGGGAGGAAATTTTGCTGTTAGTCCGCGTTTTGTGCCCACGGAAGAAATTATAGCCAGTGTAGAAGCAGGAATTCGCAGTGTGGATTCTGTAATAGCTGAAGAAATCCGTATAGAAACAGTGGGAATATTAGCCAATGCAAAACCGCCAAAAAGTAATATAACTGTGGATGAGAGAAGAGCTTTAAAACTCCTGAATGACGACGATAGTATTTTGCTTCTCCCGGCTGACAAAGGAAGCGCAACGGTGGTTATGGATGTGGCCGACTATCAAAGTAAAATTACTGATCTACTGGATCCGCAAGCATATAGGAAGCTGGATAAGGACCCCACTAACAACGTTCTCAGAACTGTGTCGCGGTTAATAAAAAAGTCCTCCATTGAAGAGAGTGTACAGAAAGGTCCCTGCAATTCGGTTGCGCTACCACCGAGGCTTTATGGATTGCACAAAATTCATAAAGAAAATGTGCCGTTAAGACCGATACTAAGTGCCATTGGTTCGCCCACCTACTCGTTAGCCAAGTTTTTGACTACGCTGTTAAAACCACATGTGGGCCGTTCGGACTCTTATATAAAAAATTCGACACATTTCATCAGCAGATTGAATGGCATAGTGGTCCAGCCGGAGGACATATTGGTCAGCTTCGATGTGGTATCGCTGTTTACCATGGTTCCACTTAATGATGTATTGGAACAGCTGGATCGAATTTTTCCTGCCGACATTTCAGAACTGTTTAAGTGTTGTTTGACGACCACATATTTCAAGTGGAATGAACAGTTTTATGAGCAAACAGATGGCGTGGCTATGGGAAGCCCCCTAAGTCCCGTAATTGCAAACTTCTTTATGGAGAAATTCGAAGAACAGGCCTTAGATACTGCCAGCAAAAAACCAAATGTACGGTTCCGATAGTGGATGACACGTTTGTGCTGTGGAAACATGGTAGGGAGGAACTAAGCCGGTTCCACGAACATCTGAACAGCATAAACACGAGAATTCAGTTTACAATGGAGGAGGAGGTAGACGGCAAATTACGTTTCCACGATGTGTTTGTTTTTAGAAACGAAATGGTAGTTTGGGCCACTCAGTATACCGCAAACCCACGCACACGGACCGTTATTTACACCGGGATTCGAACCACCACCCACAACAGAAGCGGGGTGTTATCAAGACGTTAGCGGACAGAGCTAGAAATATTTGTGAACCTGAGTTGCTCGACGCTGAGATGGAACATCTCCACAATGCACTAATGAAGAACGGATATTCGTCCGCCGAAATAAAACGTGCGCTGAGTCAGCCACGCAGAAATCATACTGACGTACAGGCTACTGCAAAATCTAAGGTTTTCCTGCTGTTTGTTAAAAATGTAACGGAAAGAATAGGGAGGATCTTGACGAAGCGGAATATTACCGTAATTTACAAGCCCACCAGGAAGATACAGGAGTACCTTAAGTCTTCCAAGGACGCTCGCAAACCATTGGAAAAAGCTGGAGTGTATAGGATCCCATACAGCTGTGGCGATGTTTATGTGGGTACCACTAAAAGAACTGTTTCTAAACGTTTGGAAGAGCACAAGGGAAATTGTAGAAGAGGAGAAACGGAACGATCAGCTGTTGCGGAGCATGATTTCCAGCCAGGGAACCACAATATTCGTTTCGTGGAGACGCAAGTACTAGCGGCCACAAGCGAATATTACGAAAGGCTCTACAGGGAGGCAATCGAAATCGCTAAGCACCCAAATAATTTCAACCGAAAGGAGGAGGGCGTGAAATTAAACGGTATATGGATGCCGGCGCTAAAGAAGATGTGTACCACCCGTTCACTACTGGGTGATGGCAACGGCGATCGACGGCGACGGACAGCGGCCAATTGCACTGACGTTTTCAAAACATGTGACGTCACGCCGCAGCGTGAGAGCGCGCGGACACGGAATTTAGCGGCAGTCAGTAGCGAGCCAGTGGGTGTGTTGGACCTTCCATCGAGCTACGGACCCCTTTGAAGATGTCTCCCGCAGGCGGAGACGAAACGTTGGGAATCGACACAGAATTCATCAACCGACCACGGCATAACAGCCCGGATAATTATAATGGACATGATATTTCCGACCGTGAAAGTCTACATTTTAGTATCACCTAACAATGTGTCATCTGTTGTGATTATTTTGTAGGGCAGTGTACTACTATTTCTCCTACTCACAAGATCTTGAAAATCATTTTCTTCAGGTTAACTTATCATAAACGCTTGACAAATCCTGTATATTTTCACAAGAAAATATACAGGATTACACGAAAATCTGATTAATAAATTATCCTATCACTCCCTCCACAAGGGTCCCTGAGGAGACGCTTTACGAAGTCAGACAGATAGAGCATGGCTGTAAACACACACATAAATGGTCTCTGGATTATCTGAAGCATCAACGTGCAATAAGGCTGCGCAAGAGTGAGGGTCGCCCTTCTCTCAGCACTTGACATAGGAGCAGCAGCGAATGGCTCTGGTCCCCCTTCTAGCCCATGGTAGTATCAGTGAGGCAGCTGGGATGTTGGCATCATCTCGACCTGGCAGCAGTTGGGAGTCTGTCACACTGTCAGATGTGACGATCTGTTGGAAGGGAATGAGACACCACTGTGCTTACAAAGAGCCCTACATCACCAACTCAGGTAGTGACGTCCCTGCCCCTGTCTCATCCCTCGATCCAGTAGCTAATCCCCTGGATTAGGTGGTGAGACAAGGTTGCATTTGGTGTGAAACCCATCTTCCAGTGAGGATTTCCTCTGTCTCACTGTGCCACTGAGTAACTTGTGAGTTCTCCACCGTCGACAGTGCCTGTCTACATCGCAGTGCACGACTGGAGGAGCAACTTATCCAGATCATGGCTGCCTGATTCTTTACACCATCTGTAGAGGGGGTGTGTCCACCTGGAGAAACACTTTGGGCCTTGATGTGGCACCAGCTTATCTGCGGGTTCTTCTGAGGCATGTCGTGACATCAGGGACGAGCCTCCAGTCCGGCGGTCGCATTTGGAATTGCTTAGTGGGGGACTAATGTCGGCTGTCATTTACCCAGTGCCAGGCTCATCTGCCAAGCTGTCGAAGAAGTGATGTGGCATCGGTGGCGAGCCACCCTTGTCTGGAGGGCCACCTCCATTCACAGTCACGTGGGGTAGACTGGTTTACGGCACCGTCACTGTTAACATTTATACTTGTCATAAATATATAGTGTGAAATGTCTCTGGTCTGTGTGTGAGAGTTGTGTTGGAACCATTCCCTATCATGCATTACCCCTATGATAGGCAAGCACTGCATCCACTCTTCACCCAACATGCTCTTTCCACACAACACTTAGTGTTGAGTTATTTTCCGTGCCCAACACCTGTCAACGTTACATCTAAGCCCTCTCTACTATTAGATTATGACTACACTACTTATACTCCTCCTGTTTTTGGTTCTTCTAGCGGCGCTGTCATCCAATACCGAATGGTCTGAAACCATGTTTCCATTTTTCTGCATAGATCCTGTGACTGGTGACACCTGCTCTTGCATTCGCACACCTGAAACTTACACATGTTATCAGTATCCGCTTTCTTATTGTTTTACTTGTTACACAAATGCCTCTAATTTCCTCTTGTTGGATCACCGCTGTAATAACGTGCTTTGCCTAAAGCGCTCTCTAGGCGCCAGCAAAACACAAAGACCTAGAGAAAGGCTCCATCGCATGACTTGCGATCGCACAGGATCCCAGCAGACTTAGCGTCTTTACGCATCTAATGTGTGGGCAGCTAATACCACTCGTAACACACCCGAACTCGAGACAAACATGCGCAGTGGCATGGCCGCAATATCGTCATCGCTAACTAGCGGAAAGCAATGTACAGTGATGACCTCAGATGTTAAGTCCCATAGTGCTCAGAGCCATTTGAATCATATTAAGGAAGGCACTACTACGAGAACTATACAGCTGAATTTGGTGTTCATAATGCGGTCGTATCCTGGCTAACATTCTTATACTCCTTGGAGCGTGGTAATGGGCAGCAACAGTGCGGTCCGAAGACCATTCTCACAAAAGCAAATGCAGGTTGGGCCTTGCGCTCAGTTTAATCAACGTGCAGAAGTTAGTATGCCACAGAAAGACGTCAGTTAATACGATGAGATGTCACTTACGACGAATTTCTATTTATTACTGACTTTGATTTTCATGCAGGCAGAGAACGCGTTGATACAATGATGTAACAACCACGCTTCTCATTTGACCACGTTCCTCAAGGAGTCGTACGTAAGCTAATATATGACGATTACAAGCACATCAATTACAGAAATTCAGCAAACGGAAAATGTAGACCGTGCCACACGGTACCACCTCGAATTTGTTAATGCATTCAAGTTCTATGTACAAATTGATTCTAACCTAACTGAACTACTATGAACCTGCTCTACAAATCTTGGATCTTCTTATTCCAGCATGTTGCTCGTTCCGATTGTTTCTGCGGTCTTGTTTTGAGCTGTGCTCACAGCAGTCTAGCGTCAGTTTCTATTCAGACTTGAGCTACTTATCCTCTGTGATGGGTTGGGAGGTTATGGTGATCTTTTTGGTTTTTTTTTGACATTGACTGTCGTTCTCCAAGTAGTTTCCTTGCTGCCTTGGTTCTCTGTTATCTTGCTGGAAATTATTTGGATTTCGTTTGTTCACCTGCGAGGTGCCGGGGCAAGCAGTGTATTTAACACTAAATTCTTCTAGAATCTCCATATGTAAATGATGCTCTAAGCCCCCCCCCCCCCTATTCTAACTCCGACTTTTGCTGTTGCACATGGATTAAAAAATATACACGAACTGACTGTAATCAACCCTGCAAGTGTAGTAGAAAAGAGTTTGGCACCTTCAATAATTTAATTTGATAAATAAGTTAAATAAAGGCAGGTTTCATTAACGTAGTGAGAAATGATGGGTTGCTGTACCGATTAACAGAATGAAAGTTCTGTCCAAAATAACAATATGATTTATTAAGACTAAACACAAAATAATAAACAAAAACACATGAAACATTTACAATACATCAAATTGGCTCAAATTGGATACTCAAACAAACGCTATGAAGGTGAAGTTGTCCCTAAACTAGATTGTGAGGTTTAAGACGAAGTGGTATGTGGAGCCAATTCCTTGCCACTCAAATCTTAAGAGAGACACACAGCTAACCCAACATTAATTGCTGCTACTCAAGACAGAACAAAGTTAGAAAAAGACGAGCAGGCGCGCTCTGCTGAGCTCTGATTATCACCTAGGAAAATCCCTATCTGCCGGTGCTGCAGACATACATTACCAAACTGTCTTCTTAACTGCCAGAACATGATCTGGCGTACCGGAGGCGATGGCTGGTTGCTTCGACGTCCTCGACCGAAAGGCGAGAGCCGACTCCCTAGAGCACCCGTACAGGCCGAACACACAACATTCCCGCCCCCACGACAGTGGCCGTGGTTAAACGTTCCAATCAGCAACTCGAAAATCGGCGGAAAATTCCACTCTATTGCTGGAGCACTACCATTCCACCAATGGAGATTCTTGGCGCCAATTTCTGCGCTGATTTTGCTACGTCACGGAGCTATGCCCTCAGCAAGCCAATCACAGTTACTATTTTGCAGAAAGCGCGGGAATTTTCCCGCCACAACTGCCTGGGTACACAAGTCATTCCCACGCCTCGCTGGTAGCCCGCCAGAAAGTGTTTTCGCTAAGTTTCTGCGAAGTAACGGAACCTCTAGCCCAGCCGCTACTTCAGACGCCTCCAGGTGTGTCTTTTGACAATGTCGGCGTCTGCAAAGCATTCACTCGACTTCCTCACACCCGTTGGCTTAACGCTTTCCAGATCAGCAGAGCCCGCCTGTCATCGGACCACCCGGGTGACGAGAGACGCTGCGTGGGAAGTCCGCGTGTGAAGGAATAGCGACTTTTCACTGCATGCAATTAGAGAGGAAAATCGTAAGATAGAAATATGAGAGGGGGCTCATGCCACCTCTCATAGCCCCTACGTCATTTTAGATTGTAATTGGTGAGCGGTTGGCTCACTTAGGAGCAAGGTAGTGAGTCAATTGCCCAAGTACAATCTCGCAAACTGGCTGCACATGCCGCACTCTATAAAGAAAATCACTGCAACTGAAAAATGCAGCTCATAGAGGGAGGATTATTTGTGATGTAGCGAACTTCACCTTCTTAATATGGAACACTAACACTCACATCACACATCCATACCCAGGGAGCCCCTTCCAAACACCGATTCACACAGACATTCACTCTCTAAATATGGCCCGGGCATGTGAGCCAAATATGGAGCAATTTATTCTTTACAATCAGAGTTGGAGTGCTCCACAGTTAAATGCCCAAGATGTTACAACAATTTTAATCATTAAACTAACCTGAACTCACTCACACATGTTACTATTTAAGTTAACAATCTCTTTGTGAGCTTTCAGAATCTAATTACAACCTCCGATTCATTCTGTCTCCCTGCAGCAAGAATAACCTTTACAAAATGTTCCCTGAACTGATGGTCCATTCACAATGACAGTGGTGGTATCTGCTTCGGTTTATGGGGACTTCAGGCACACTGTTTGCATACACACTACAATAAATACAAAATACATAAAAAAACATGGTGTGGAGAACAATACAGTAATTTGTAATAAGAAATACAGTGTAAAACACAAACACATACAAGGTATAACATACATTACAAAAACAACACCAGAGAAAGAAATTTAAGAAAAAAAACAAGGTTCATGGGGCATCAAGTTGTGCGTGCACATTGCACAAAGTTCACGACTGTGCTGAGAATGACGCACTAAATCACATTGTTAGAAATATTCGAAGCACTTCACAAATTCCACAGTACTGACATCACATAGGGCTAAACGTCGGGTGTTGTTACTATGTTGTTGCAACGGCAATAGGGTGTGCTGGAGCATCTGCAGTACTCTGTTGAGATTGCACCAAGACCTACGCATATGATCACGGCAGTATGGTAGGAAGACACAGTGATAGGCTCTCCTCATGTCGATTAATTGTCTCTGAGATCTACTTGTTGGGATACATCACTAGTCAGGTCTCTTCTCTCGCTGAACAGTACTTTATGTTTCCCAATATTGCAGTTCGACGAGGGATGATGGCACGTGGAGTGACTCCACAAGTGTGTGAGGTCATCCATACAGGATCGAACTAGGAGCGACTATTGCTAAAACTGCTCTCTAATAGAGAGGAGAAGTTAGAAATGAGACCATACATTTGTTAGTGTGGCACAATACTGCTTTGTGTATGCAGATCGGCCAATGCTAGTGAGTTGTAAAAACCCAAACAGGTGAGTATATAGCGTCCCTTTCTGTCCTGAGGCACATGAGGCGCAGGTTCTGACATGATATGTGATCTTCTTCGTGTACTCACGACAACGTGGTCTGCCGCAGGGAATCCCTCCAAACGGCTGCCGCGTCCGGAGAGCTAGCAGGCTGTTGCATGTGGGTCGCATGTCAGTGTCAACGGCCAGCCTCACTTGCGCTTGTGGCCCGGCGAGGATTCCGCCTAATCCCTCAGGTATACGGCCTGGTGACTGTCAGCTTGCAGGACCGGACGCTCGCCTTCTTGCAGGTAGCCGAAGACCTCTTGTTTTTTGCGCTGGCTGGCCTCTGCATTGCCACGATACCCATCATCTGCACAGTTCTGACAAAAATCTTATGCCTAACTTTTTCCCATGACCTTCTATGTTATAATAAATTTACATAATGACACATTGATGGTCTGTCACTTCAGAACTCTTATTTTACTTTTATAGTTATTAATCTATGGCTATCATTATAACAAAATAGAGACCGGTCTCACTACTGTACATGGTGTGTGACGCTACACTGGATGAACAGCTAAATGTGCGGGCCCGCACTAATATTACTATTAATTATATAGATCGACAGTAGACATGCTCAAGAATTAACTACCATTTGCCAACGATCTACATTCTACATCTTTTGAATAAATTATGTTATTATGCAGGCCGAAGTTTTACTGAGCTTATAAAGAACAAGCAACTATTCTATGTTCGCTCGCCGGTCGTCCCTCCATCTTGGGTCTGTGATTTGATGACCTGAAAAATAACATCCCAACAGGCGCGCGCCAAACACTTGTGGTAGAAAACCCCCACAATATTAATCTAGTTATTGTTAAATCCTACAGTTTAACTTATCGTAGTATATCGTACCTTTTTTTTTTGTTTACCTTATACAATACTCTTACATAATTCCTGTTACGTTGAGATGTCTCGCTGCTCGCCGCTATTGACGACAGTGATGTGCGCGCCATACGACATGACCTCCGAGTTTTCATTACGCCTCACTGAAACTCCAGAGACTGGGTTAGCCATCGCTATACACGACAATAAATTTATAGCTGCAACTTCTTTTTCTATGTGATGCGGTTTTCGCAATCAAAGCACACCTTTCCAGAGGCAATGTAATATGACCACGCCAGGACTGGTTCCTGTTGCGGATTCAGTCGCCCAACATACGCCAGCTACACAGTATGTCACGAATATCCAAGTATAAGTCCCTGGTTATTCATCTGTGACAGTCACGAGCAGCACGCTAAATCCCCAACCAGCACATTGGCATGGTAGGCTTTATGCCCGCATTTCTATCGTCTAGGGCACCATTGGAGTCAAACGCTCACAGGTTCACCCCGACTTGCAAGACAACGATGCTGGCGCAGCTCTGCAAAAACTATACTGCCCATATTCATCCTCGAAATCACGCAATATACCACAATCTTGCAGTGCACTGACGCGTGCCTGCAAGCATTGGTATGAACGTCTGACGAACTGGTTGTGGCCGCTATGGAGCGTATCACGACTTCTCAGAACGCTTCTAAGAGCACGTTCTTGTATGCACTCGTTTGTGCGACATCTCGTCACTCATCTTTATCCCTTAACATGGACACCAGATAGGAAAGGACAAAAACATTGCTCATGGAAAGGTAGTGCCTCTTATCGCAACGACAGAGGAGATCGCGAACATAGACAAAAAAAGTTAACAGCAGTAAATTCTTGTGCGAGAAAACGCAGCGTGCTAATACTTTAACAATCTTAATCTATTAATGCAACGATTATTGTTCCCCGAAGAAAGGTTCATATATTTGCCTATTCTACTATGTACACCACTTAAACTACTATTATTCCACGAACTTCTTTGTGTGAGAGAAGTGGTGGAGTCCTATGGACTAGCGTCAATCCCTTCTTAGACTCCCCCTCCTCTGACGTGCATTAGGATTTGGAGGTCTAATTTCAATCTCCTGGTTCTCCTGTTGTCCTTGATTTCGCTCTGCCAATTACGGTCGCTTTGCCGTTCGTCATTCCTCCTGTCCCAGATTGCTTGTCTAGATTGACCCTGTTCCCTGACGTTCTGGTTTCCGTGTCTCTGGTTTCCATAACCTTGAATAGCGTAACCTTGATTTCCGTAACCCTGGTTTCCTAACTGACCAGTGCGATTATGCGATCTGTTGTCGTCTTCCCTTGCTGGCCCGTGGTATTTGTTATTTTGCGCCTTCTTCCTGTCCTTTGCGTCTTGTTTATTGAAGACTACTTCGAGTTCGCGCAATAGACTCTTGAATGCATCTATGTCAGATCCACACTTCCCGACAAGTGTCTGTTGATACCTAACTGGAAATTTTGAAAAGCAAAATTTAATGATTTCTCCGTTGCTATATGGACTATCTAAAAACTGATTCTTCTTGAGTAAATCATCAAAAAATTTGGTTGCGCTCCTATGCCCGGACACTTCCAGTTCAGGACAAAATATTATTTCCTCTTTAATCCTGTCTTGCGTTTCCTTTGACCAGTAGGTCCGCAGGAATCCACCAACAAATTCCTGATAAGTCCGACACGTCGCTGCCACGCCCCGCATCTTTTCCGCGGCTTGGCCTTCGATGTGTCCACACATGAATTCTAATTTGGCCTGGGTTGGCCATGACGACGGTAATGAATTTGTAAATTGCATCACCCAGCTCTTCGGATGCATCGACCCCCCATTATCTTTGAATTTCTGGAGTTTTAGTATTGACAGGAAGTGATTGTGATCAGAATTCTGTCCGATCCTCGCGCTGGTGTTGTCACTCGTTTCCGATACTTGCACGTCTGCTGAGTGTCCTGATCTATCTTGCTGATAACTGTGATGTGCTACGTCTGTATCACAGTGGAAGTGGCATTCAGCATTCACTCTTCTAAGTGGGCTGCAATTATTGGAGCTATTACTCGTTGTTTCTGCGTGTGCATTGTTCGTTCCGCACGCTGTCCCTGGGCTAGAGCACGGCGGGCTTTTCCTCGGAGACACAATCCTGTGTACTCCATCATTGGTATCCGAACGCGCAGTGATCGTGTGCCCGTTTCGCTCTAGTTTTGCTATCCGACTCTCTACTTCTTTCATTCGTTTCGTGATGTTCGTAACCGCAATATTACCTTGAGTCTTTAAGGCCGCTAGGGATTTGGAGTGGACTTGTGTCGCACGTCGCAAGCGCCCTGCGAGTTGAGAAGTTACTCTTGCGATTTTCATTGCCCCTGTTGCTGCAGTTTTGGCTAGGCCTGCTACTTTTTGTGCTACCATTGACATTTGTTTTGCTTCTCCACATTCTTTCTTTATTGTTAATAATTCCCCACGAATTTCCCCTATATGCGAAATTATTGCCTCTGTGTCCTTCTTACTCTGTTCGTCAGCTTCTTCTTTCTCCTTCTTACGTTGTTTCTCAGCTTCTTCCTTCTCTTTCTTACGTTGTTCATCAGCTTCTTCTTTCATTGATCGTAGGAAGCTCAATATTGGGTTTACGTCATCTTTTTGATCCTCTTCAAATATGGGCGATGTAACTCTGGACACCTGGGCGCTATAGCTCTGACGTGACCGAGCTGGCCTCTGTCTGCACTCGTTCGTTTGACTATAAACTTCTGCTACCGTCTCGACCTGTGTGCCTGTCTCTGTTCCATCCTCCAATTCACTATCATAATCACGGTCGCGACGTTGCTCTAGGATCGCATCCAAATCACCTTCCTCATCAATGACCCTGTCGTCCTGTGCTGCTAAAAATGTGCCCATCTCATCTCCGAACCTATCCTCGTCAGTAACCTGCCTCTTATCCATTATGATATCCTCTTTTGTTTTCGTTTCGCTCGATAATAGTCGTGCGTTACTTCTCGTGATCATTCATGAAAAAACAAATTTATCTAAAATTCACAATAAAAATCATTTACTCCCAATATTTTCCCACATAGACATAAAATTTCAACAACACCGTTCCAACGCTATAGCTACAAGCACGATTTGTTGTGGTGCAGAAACTGCACACAAACCTGACAAAGTGTGATGAGGTACGGACACCACATCAAAGAAACACAAAAAAACAATGAACACACAAAAAATATATACACTGAAAACAAAAACTGTAATCATGCGCTGCTAATAAAAACTAATTGCGGAACTACAAGAAAAAGAACTTGGGTACTAATCATAAAAATAGTAGAGAAAAAAATTTGAATGTTCCTACTAAGAATACTGTTTGTTAATCAGTGATTCACAGGAAAGATCCGAGGCTAAGGGTCGCCATTTTATGCGAGGTGCCGGGGCAAGCAGTGTATTCAACACTAAATTCTTCTAGAATCTCCATATGTAAATGATGCTCTAAGCCCCCCCCCTATTCTAACTCCGACTTTGGCAGTTGCACATGGATTAAAAAATATACGCGAACTGACTGTAATCAACCCTGCAAGTGTAGTAGAAAAGAGTTTGGCACCTGCAATAATTTAATTTGATAAATAAGTTAAATAAAGGAAGGTTTCATTAACGTAGTGAGAAATGATGGGTTGCTGTACCGATTAACAGAATGAAAGTTCTGTCCAAAATAACAATATGATTTATTAAGACTAAACACAAAATAATAAACAAAAACACATGAAACATTTACAATACATCAAATTGGCTCAAATTGGATACTCAAACAAACGCTATGAAGGTGAAGTTGTCCCTAAACTAGATTGTGAGGTTTAAGACGAAGTGGTATGTGGAGCCAATTCCTTGCCACTCAAGTCTTAAGAGAGACACACAGCTAACCCAACATTAATTGCTGCTACTCAAGACAGAACAAAGTTAGAAAAAGACGAACAGGCGCGCTCTGCTGAGCTCTGATTATCACCTAGGAAAATCCCTATCTGCCGGTGCTGCAGACATACATTACCAAACTGTCTTCTTAACTGCCAGAACATGATCTGGCGTACCGGAGGCGATGGCTGGTTGCTTCGACGTCCTCGACCGAAAGGCGAGAGCCGACTCCCTAGAGCACCCGTACAGGCCGAACACACAACATTCCCGCCCCCACGACAGTGGCCGTGGTTAAACGTTCCAATCAGCAACTCGAAAATCGGCGGAAAATTCCACTCTATTGCCGGAGCACTACCATTCCACCAATGGAGATTCTTGGCGCCAATTTCTGCGCTGATTTTGCTACGTCACGGAGCTATGCCCTCAGCAAGCCAATCACAGTTACTATTTTGCAGAAAGCGCGGGAATTTTCCCGCCACAACTGCCTGGGTACACAAGTCATTCCCATGCCTCGCTGGTAGCCTGCCAGAAAGTGTTTTCGCTAAGTTTCTGCGAAGTAACGGAACCTCTAGTCCAGCCGCTACTTCAGACCCCTCCGGGCGTGTCTTTTGACAATGTCGGCGTCTGCAAAGCATTCACTCGACTTCCTCACATCCGTCGGCTTAACGCTTTCCAGATCAGCAGAGCCCGCCTGTCACCGGACCACCCGGGTGACGAGAGACGCTGCGTGGGAAGTCCGCGTGTGAAGGAATAGCGACTTTTCACTGCATGCAATTAGAGAGGAAAATCGTAAGATAGAAATATGAGAGGGGGCTCATGCCACCTCTCACACTGGGGCCGTGCGGTTTTGGGCGCTTCATTCCGGAACTGTGCTGGTGCTACGGTCACAGTTTCGAATCCTGCCTCGGGCATGGATATATGTGATGTCCTTAGGTTAGTTAGGTTTAAGTAGTTCTAAGTCTAGCAGACTACCCGCCAGGTTAGCCGAGAGCGCTAATGTGCTGCTTCCTGGATTCGGCTAGGCGCGCCGACCCCGGATCGAATCCGCCTGGTGGATTAACGACATGGACCGGTGTGTTGGCCAGCCTGGATGTGGTATTTAGGCGGTTTTCCCCATCCCGCTAGGTGAATACCGGGCTGGTCCCCACATACCGCTTCAGTTACACGACACGCAGACATTTGTACCAATTCCGCACTATTTCATGGTTTCCACTAGACGCAGACAGCTGGGGTACACTGATTACATCCTGGGGGGTATGGGGTGGCGGTAGGAAGGGCATCCGGCCACCACTTTCAATTAACCTTGCCAAATCCGTTGTAACCACGCCGATCCTGCGAACATTGCAGGACAAAGGCGCAAGTGAAAGAAAGCTGTAAGTCTAGGGGACTGACGACCTCAGATGTTAAGTCCCATAGTGCTTAGAGCCATTCGAACCATTTTTTTCGTTTGTTCCCTCGAGTTTCCGGTTTGCTGTTAGTTGTACGAGGGGAAATCGGAAAGTATTTGCCTTTTTAAAGCCAAATTTCAGCTGTAAGTGGGAAGTCAACATATCTATTTCCAGCATTGGAGCTTTCTTGGTTCGTGTCGGCGTTATCTGCCGGTAGCTCCGCCGCACGAAGCTGCTGTCAGTTGTTAAAGATGGCGACTGTGCTTCACGCGTCCACCGCGTTAGAACAACAAAGTGACGTTCGTTCTCTGCGGAACAGGGAACGAAGACCCATCGAGATCTACAGGGAAATGCAGCCCACATATGGGGAAAACTGTCTCGCTTTGAGAACTGTGAGGTGGTGGTGGTGTTAGTTCGACGAAGGCCGTGAAGTACTGCACGGCAATGAGAGGTCGGGGAGGCCGCACTCGTCGCTGTCTGACGGCAACATTTCCCGCGTGGATGCAATGTTGAAAGCAGATCGTCGTGTACACATCACGGCCGCTTCCCGGGAGCTTGGCGTATCGTGTGCGAATGCAGCGATTCACAACTAAGGATGAAGCCAAGACAGCAGTCCAACAATGGTTCCATAGTTGGCCAGACGAATTCTACCATAGGGGCATCTCACATTTAGTGCTGCGAAGGGGCAATGTGTAAACTGGTGTGGGAACTAAGTGGAAGGAAAGTGTGAGATATGTAGAACGGGACGTAATTTGCCAAGACCTGTATGTACCTTACTTTGGCTGCTAAAAAAATTGGGGCAAAGACTTTCTGAATTGCCCTCTTATTTATTGTTGTAATTGCCTCGTCTGCCTCTCTCCTTCCACGGTGGCTGCTTACTCCCTCTATACTTCGAGCTGTTGTTTTCCTGTGATCGACAATTTCCCCCACTTCGTCTGTTGTCGTTCCTTTCTGACGAGCCTTGACAACTGCGGTCATTGTTTCTGTTGCTGCCTCCTGCGTTTTGTATCTCTTTTACACAGTTTTGAGTGGATAAGAAATGTCGGTGGTAGAACGGTTCGACATTTTCTGCGAACTAATTTCCCCTCGTTCCTGCAGCACGCGTTCTGCCGGCCGGGATGGCCGAGCGGTTCTAGGCGCTACAGTCTGGAACCGCGCGACCGCTACGGTCGCAGGTTCGAATCCTGCCTCGGGCACGGCTGTGTGTGATGTCCTTAGGTTATTTAGGTTTAAGTAGTTCTAAGTTCTAGGGGACTGACGACCTCACAAGTTAAGCTCCATAGTGCCCCGAGCCATTTGAGCCATTGCAGCACGCGTCTCCGTAAATCGATGTCCAAACGATCCTTGTGCGCTGTTAAGGCCTCCTCTTGTATCGTCAGATTCACGGAGTAATGTTTCCGTTCGCCGAAGACGTACACAGTTGTGGTTTAGTCCTGTTTCTACTATACTTTGCGTCACTGACGGCGCTCTCTCTGTCGTGCGCCCTATGGCGACTGGTCTGTTCTCCTGTTGCATTCGCCTTTGTGCTGGTGATGTAAACTCACATTGCGCGTCGAAGTGCCGTACTACATGCTCTTCTCTCCTTCCCTGATCGAGCGGGAGTGCGTCCGAGCCAGACCGTGGTTTTAATTGCGCAGCCCGCTGACATGCTTCCTGGATGTCTTTTGCTAGCTCGTTTTGCTGTGAGGTGATCCTAGTCTGCTCTTCTTTAAGCTCTGATATTCCTGCCTGTTTGTTCTCGATCTGTTCGATGCACTTCACGTTCTCGCAAATCTTTTCTTGCGTTTCCTGGACGATCCTCCTATCCCGTTTATGGAGCGTGGCAAGAAACTTGTTGGTTTCAGACATTTCGGTTTTGACTTGTACTTGTTGTTTAGATAACAAAGCGTCCTTTAGTGCATCTTGGTCTACTAATCTTGCCGCTCTGGCTTCGCGCTTTGCCTTGTCCGCTACCTCTCGCGTCTCTGTTAATGTTTTGTTGACGCTTTATAGTTGTTGTTTAACACTGGCGATTTCCTTCTTAAGTTGCTCTATACTTTCAACAAGCTACGATAATGACGGAAGCTGAAGAAATGGAGATTCAAATATCTCGAGGAAAATTTAATAATAAGATTTCAACAAGCTGTTCAGTTACCACCCGTATCTTCTTCATCTCCTTAGTGACTAATTCTTTCGTCTCCTTTGAGGTTAATTCCTGCATCTCCTTCCTCTTTTTCCCCGCTTCCTGCATGAGGGCCTCAAATTGAGAACCTCCGCTGATACCTCCAGGACTAGACGAACGCAATTCTGTCACTCTGTAACGTTTTGTCTGCTAAACCACTCTCCCTAACAGTCCGTCTTGCCATTCCTGCAGATTCTACACGGTGTTCTGCTGCGGTTTCACCTCCATGCTCGTTGTTTGACTGAGTTACCTCGTCATAACTAGAAAATTCTGCGTTCGACATATACGCATGGCCAGCTACTACATTTGACTGAGAATTCTCCGCAAGTTTCTCTTGATCAATGCTACCGATCTGACATTGACCCTTCGTGGCAAGATTCGAATAATCTCACCGCTTTGGCAAGCATGATGCTACCGACATCTATAAACACTGAAGAGCCAAAGAAACTGGTACACCTGCCTAATATTGTGTAGGGCTCACGGGAGCACGCAAGACCGCCGTAACACGACGTGGTATGGACTCGACTAATGTCTGAAGTAGTGCTGGAGGGAACTGACACCACGAATCCTGCAGGGGTGCCCATAAATCCGTAAGAGTCCGAGGGACTGGAGATTTTTTTTGAACAGCACGTTGCAAGGCAACCCAGATATGCTCAACAGTGGTCATGTCTGCGGGGTTTGGTTGTCAGTGGAAGTGTTTAAATTCAGAAGAGTGGTCCTGGAGCAACTCTCTAGCGATTCTGGACGTGTGGAGTGTGTGGCATTGTCCAGCTACAGTTCCCCTTGTCCGTCGGAATGCACAAATGGATGGAGATGATCAGGCAAGATGGTTACGTACGTGTAACCTGTCACAGTCGTATCTAGACGTATCAGGTGTCCCGTATCACTCCAATCACACGCCCCACACCATTACAGAACATTACAGCACCTCTACGAACTTGAACAGTCCCCTGCTGATACGCAGGGTCCATGGATTCGGTCCATGGATTCATGAGGTTGTCTCCATACGCATACACGGCTGTCGACTAAAAAAAAAAAAAAAAAAAAAAAAAAAAAAAAAAAAAAAAAAAAAAATTAAAAAATAAACTCTGAGCATTATGGGAATTAGCGCGGTTCCAGAATGTAGCGCCTACAACCGTTCGGCCACTCCGGCCGGCCACTCGATACAATTTGAAACGAGATTCGTCCGACCAGGAAACGTGTTTCCAGTCGTCAACAGTCCAATGCCGGTAAAACTTTGTGTTGTGCAGTCATCAAGCGTACACGAATGGACCTTCGGCTCCGAAAGCCGATATCGATTATCTTTCGTTGAATGATCCGCACCTGATACTTGTTGGTGACCGAGCATTAAATTTTGCAGCATTTTGCGAAAGGGCTGCACCTCTGTCAAGTTGAACGGTTCTTTTCAGTCGTCGTTGGTCCCGTTCTTGCATGTCTTATGCTTTACCGCATTCCTGATATTCACGGTACGCTTGTGAAATGGTAGTACGGGAAAATCTCCGCTTCTTCGCTACCCCGGAGATGCTGTGTCCCATCGCTCGTGCGCCGACTGTAACACCACGTTCAAACTCCCACTGTAGCCGCAGTAACCGATCTAACAACTGCGCCGGATATTTGTTGTCTTATTACAGGCGCTGCCGCCTGCAGAGCCGTATTCTATCTGTTTACGCATCTCTGTATTTGAATAAGTATGCCTGTACCAGTTTCTTTGGCTCTTTAGTGTATGTGCATATCGATATCGTATGATTTTCGTCACCTCAGTGTAAGTCAGCACTGCGAGGAAAACACATTTGACCGCAGTAACACAACTGGTGGAATCCCTGGTAGGCTGGGAAATATTGGATATTTGCGAGCAGCGGCGGTAATCTGCTAGCGCTGCGGAGACAAGAGACGCGGCCGGCGGTAACGAGTGGGCGCCACGGCGGGGCGCGCGGGGTGGGGGTAACCGGCTTACGGGCCGGGAGGCGCGGGCGCAGCCGCGAGGCGAGTTGTTCTTGCGGCGCGGGCAGAAGCCCCAATCACATTAGCCGCCGCTGGCGCCGCACAGCGCCGGCCAGCCCGCGCGGAAATCTCGCTCGCTAACTTCGTTTCTGCGCCACTCGCTCGGCGGCTCCCATTTTTCGGCGCCACCCCAGTCCCCCCCATCAGCCGGCGGGAGTGCGCGCTCTCTTCTCCTCTTCTCCGCCCACGCTGACCCGCACCTCGCGACCGCAGAGCAAGAACGAAGAAGGAAGGGGCGGCCGCTGATGGGAAATTGACAGAAAATGAGGTAGATTGAGTTTGGTCGTTAGAGGAATTATGTCGCGGCGCGGTCCGGGCAGGGCCTTGCGGTGGGGCTGCGCCAGCTGCTTCCGCTGCAGCCCGCTGGGACGGCTGCTGTCTGCAGGCACACCTGCCGCCCGCCCTCAGTCTGAGGACACCCGCGTCTGCGATACCGCCACACGCCAATCCTCGTATCCGTAGAGATTGCTCTGGAGTTCGACGGGGACCGCTGAAAATAAGATAGCGCGTTTCAAAAATCCGGCAAGAGTTAAAAAATTTATTGTAGCCGAATGAGTAGCATTACAAAGTAACAATACACATTATTTCAAAGAGTAGAATTGTAGGTTTTTTTTTTCTTCGTGGCAGGTGTGGCACATAGTTCCACGTATGTTCGCTAGGTGGTACCATAATCAAGATGGCGCTTTCTGGAGCTGAGAAGGTTTTCTAGATGTGAGAATTCGATAAAAAAGCCTTGAAACGGTTGTCCAACGAAAATTTAGGGTGAAGTTGCGAGATTTCAGCTAAAAAAATGAGGTGATAGTATGGTGGACCTCAACTACGTATCCACAGACAGCGTTTCTAACGATACCAACACTTACAAAGCAGGTTAGAAATCAGATTAATAATGTTGCTCACGCAGCATATGTTCGCTTGATCGTGAAACAACAAAGTTATTGACTGTGGATGGTATCGTCAGAATGGAAATAATGAAGTCACTGTAAAAAAGTCATTAATTTTGGCACTTATCTTGAATGGATTCCCACGTACATTTCGTCGGAGTTGTTATGGTTCATCTTGTTGATTCTAGGGTGTTTCCACTTTGACTGGTAGAAGGTCCAGATCTGTATTTCAGCAGTATTTGATGACCTAACAAATGCGTTTTTCAGGAAATTCTTAATGATCAAGCAATCTCAGATCAGAACAATGGTATGGCAGAAGTAATTTTTGACTTGTGTTCACGATCCACATTTTTATTAAACTTCTTGTAAATTCACATATACTTCTTCTTAATTGTCACAGCATCAAGAAAACAGCTTTGTATCAATCACATATTTAATTTCCATTTTCACCAAACACAAGACTTGACTGTTCTTTTACAAAGCGAAATAACAACTTAACTTTTGCCAATGTGAAAAAGACTGCTCAGTGCACACTCGCGCCAAAACGGTTACAAGTAAGTCAAAGATTATGACAGTCTCACATGAATGAACACACACAAGAACCATATCACTGTAATATACCGATACATCGGAGTACCTATACATTAATAAAACCAAATGTAAATACTGTCACAAAAATATGTCTGTTACTTCGCAGAAAAGTAGTACGATATTACTGATATCGAGAACTGGGGTTGGAGTGCCGTAATGCTCACGTAAATAAAGAACCATTACAAGTTCAAATGTTAAAAGGTTTTTGCTGATTTCGTTGTCTAGGTGTTGGGATACGTATTTGCTGCATTACAAATCAAATACTGCTGAGTCTACAGTATACAATATGAATATACACATCAATCGAATGGTCGAAGGTTCCTATCACTCGGCAATTGCGAATTTTGAATATAACACAGACATTTATACATGAAAAATTGCAATTAAATAAATTCTGGAGGTACTATTTCAACGACTATAAATGATGAGTACGATAGCAGAAGTACCTTTAAGAATGCCCTTTATTACTGTACAACACTTATTTGTGTCGATGGTCTCATAGTGCTTAGAGCCATAGATGAATAAATATATTTATAAGCATGCTGCTACCGTTTTTTCGTGTAACTGTGGAGTACTTATGGCCTGACGCGATCGTTAGTAATCGGCCTTTTTGACCTCCAATAACTCATGTACTATGCCTGTAATGTACATGCCTGCAATTTATGCCAATTTAGGTTTACACTAATAGCTTTCTAAAGACACATCGATCGACGAAATCGGATGAACCGTTTAGATTTTGCAAATTCGTTGCTGGGTGTTATAACTGGGGACCTAGAAACGATGAAGGGGCTCAGTCCCCACCACAGCCGCAGTGGTCCGCAACCCCACGACTACTATCGCACTCCACTTCACCCTTCCGCTGCCCCACACCGAACCCTGGGTTATCGTGCACTTCGGCCCCCGGTGGATCCCCCCCCATCCCCCCCCCACCCCCCACCCCCCAGGGAACGATTCACACCAGACGAGTGTAACCCCAATGTTTGTGTCGTAGTGTAATGGTGGTGTACACGTATGTGGAGAACTTGTTTGCGCAGCAAGCGCTGACATAGTGGAGCTGAGGCAGAATAAGGGGAACCAGCCTGCATTCGCTGAGGTAGATGGAAAACCGCCTAAAAACCATCCACAGGCGGGCCGGCTCACCGGACCTCGGCACAAATCCGCCGGGCGGATTCATGCCGGGGACCGGCACTCCTTCCCGCCTGGAAAGCAGTGTGTTAAACCGCACGGCCAACCGGGCAGGCTTGCTGGGTGTTACTTGTATAATTTATCATTAGATACTAAACTTTAAACTAATAAAGATATTGAAAATTTGATTACACCATCAGAAACGTCGTGCAAATAATGGGATTGTACATGTTTCTTTTTCATCGTCATCAGACTACTATTAATTTCTATACGAACTGTGAAATGTCTGCCATTAAGATTTCACAAAGTCCGCCATCTTTGGCACTCCTGGCATGTCTCCTTCATCGACACAGCGTCACCACGGAATTCCCAACCACGCTGTTGGCCTGGACCGCGGCTAACATTCGGCACCACGCGGCCACCGACCAGCCGCGGCCCGCCGAGAAGCCCAAGCGTGGCCACACCAACTTCGAACTTAGAATATTTTCAGGGCGCCTCAACTCGCCCATTACCTCACAAAGTACAGGAAAGCAACACTAACCACAAAGGCAATCTACAGTTGATATGTAAAGTTCGTTGAAACTCTGTGTTTGTGTGACGAGAAGACAAGTGGTCAGCCAGTTGTGAATGCAAATGACATTCAACGAGTGATAGAATCTTTCACAAGAAGTCCGTCAAAATATTTATGCAGAGCATGACGCTGTGCTGGAAATGTCAACAAAGATTGTGTGACCTAATCTGCGTAAAAAGTTAAACATCAGAGTACACAGACTACAGTTACTGCAAAAGTTACTGTATATCCTAAAGACAAAGACCAGCGATTGGAGTTCTGTTGTTCATCGCAGGCCGAAGAGGAGGGTTTTATGAATTCGATATTTTTTTCAAAAAAATGGTTCAAATGGCTCTAACCACTATAGGACTTAACATTTGAGGCCATCAGTCCCCTAAACTTATAACTACTTAAACCTAACTAACCTAAGGACATCACACACATCCGTGCCCGAGGCAGGATTCGAACCTGCTCTTCCGGGCAGAAGCGCCTAGAACCGCTCGGCCACAGCGGCCGCCAGACAACATTCATACTAATGGGAAAGTAAACAGGCACAATCGTAGGATTTGTGCAACAGAAAACCCGTATAACATTGTTGAATACGAGTGAGATTCTCCGAAGGTCAAAGTTTTTTGTGCCATGTCACTCAAGAACGTTTATGCACTCTTCTTCTATGAAGAACGAACTGTTGCTGGAGAGGCCTTACAGATGTCGCAGAATTGTTTAATGCTACTGTTGCAAAAAGAGTCAGAGAGCTTTGTCCTGCAGTTAGATGATGCACTCGCACATATTCACCGTGATAGTAGAGCACAACACAGAGCCAGCCAGTCATCGCATACGTCTTGGTGGAGCAACAGATCAATGTAAAGGTTGATCATCTAGTCAAATTATTTGCTAAGTGGCAACACCATCTCGAAAGTTTGCTGCACTGCATTTTATAGGAAAGTTGAATGCAGCTGTTTGTTCGTGCGTCAGTGTTGTGCGAAGCTCGTATTCTTGAGCTGTTATACAAATGGGGCGGTTTGTATTAGAAGAGCGAATTGGTATTGTGAAGTGTTACATAAAGACAGGCTCCAACAAGGAATGTAAGGAAATATAATATAATACAATACAGGGTAATCATAGCGTGTAGGCTTTCACGGCCGGCGTCTTCAGTAATCAAAACTTCCGGGCTAAGAGGCCGTGCTCCAATAGTAGAAATACTTCTCCCTGACGTTTCGTTGCCAGCTGCGGGCAACATCATCTGAGGTGAGTCTGCGACTGGTGGAGGTCCTGTTTATATAGAGAGCCTAGAGGGCGCCACCACTCGTCACGTGTTGTCAACAGTAAAACTATCTCTGGCTGGCGTCATTACTCTCGATCGAAGGTAAACGATTGTCACATCTTTGGTACAAAGTCGATCGCCATATCTTATCTAACTTCAAGCCTTCTTCTTTCCTGTTAAAATTATTGTGGTGTTTAAAAATCGCATAATAATGCGATGTCTTAGCTAGCACGCTCGTCTCACTAAATTTTATTTCATGGTCACCCGTTTCAAAAACATGTTCCGCTACAGCCGATTTGTCCGTGTGTCCCAGTCGACAGTTCCTTTTGTGTTCAGTTAGGCGATTATTGATACTTCTTTTTGTGGTTCCAATGTAAACCTTCCCACAACTACACGGAATTTTATACACACCAGGAGTAGCTAAAGGGTGTCGTGCATCTTTCGCCGATCTTAAGCATTCACTAATCTTCTTGGTGGGTCTGAAGATTGTTTCAACTCTGAACTTGGCCAGCACTTTCCCGATACGGTCCGTAATATTGTGGATGAATGGAAGAAAAACTTTCCCCACCGATGGTTGTTGCTGTTGCACGTTTTCGGACATTTTTCTTCTGGGATGGAGTGCTCGATCTATCTCCTTGCCAGCGTACCCATTTTTCTGGAAAGCGGTTCGCAAGTGGTTTAGTTCCTCTTGCAAATAAGCTGCCTCACAGATTTTAGTAGCCATGTCCACCAATGTCTTGATAATACCTCTCTTCTGCCTGGGATGATGGTTCGAATCCTTATGAAGATAAGGATCGGTATGCGTATCTTTTCTGTAGACTTTGTGACCCAGAGTCCCATCTGTTCAGCAAGCACTGCAGCAAACACTGCAGTCAGCCAGAAAAAGGCCTTTGAAGTGGTATCGGTATGTGGACGACACTTTTGTCATATGGAATCACGGTGAAGAAGAACTGAACCGTTTTTTGAAGCATTTGAATAGCATCAATTCAAAAATACAATTCACTATGGAGACAGAGAGTAATGGACAGATTAATTTTTTGGGCGTCTCAGTAATTAAACGAGCAGAAGTATTCTGGTAGGAAACTCCCCATGGCCAACACTATTCAAAATCTGTGCAAGAAATGGAAAGTTATAGGATCCTTTCAGAACGTGCAGAGGAATAGGCGACCGACATCGAGGACCCCCGGAACTATGGACAGAATTTGCATGGACATTACGACAATGAGGATGATGATGATGTTTGGTTTGTGGGGCGCTCAACTGCGTGGTTATCAGCGCCCGTACAATTACCCAATCTTTGCTCAGTCCAATTTCGCCACTTTCCTGGATGATGATGAAATGATGAGGACAACACAAACACCCAGTCATCTCGAGGCAGGTGAAAATCCCTGACCCCGCCGGGAATCGAACCCGGGACCCCATTACGACAAGTCCCGGCAAGTGGTCAAGGAGCTAATCGCAGCAGGTTGGTATACCTCGTACATCGTGTTATCGAGTACTGAAAGACATGAAATTAAAAGACCATCGTGTGACTGTGGTGCAAGAATTGAAATTGTAGAATCAAGAAAAAAAGAGTTCATCACTGTATCTGCCTGTTAACATCAATTGCTAACGGTTACTTTGACCCCTTGCTTTATTTCATGTCAGGTGAGGCCTAGTTTCATTTGTCAGGTTACATGATCTCCCAAAATTGTAGATACTGGTCATAGGAAAACCCACGTATTCTGCATGAAGAACCCCTCTACTCAGAGAAGATAGATGTTTGGTGTGTGTTGTCTGACATGTGGATTACTTTATCATTATATTTTTCAATTACACCTTAATCAGTGCCAGATATCTAGATTTTAAACCCTTTCTGTGCACAATTAACAGATGCAGAGAAGTTGTATGCCATATTCCAACAAGATGGAGCAACCGCTCACAGATCCAATCAAAATATGGCACCCATCACCAACGTGTTTCCTGAAGACAGATTCGTCATTAGAGATCCCTAGCATCCACGGTCCCCAGACTTAACCTTTTTACTAATGGAGCACACTAAAACGCAAGGTGTACGCTGAAATCCTCACACAACAGACAATCTTAAACGGAACATTAATACAGATGTTAACAGCATCATGAATGCAGAATTACAGTGTGTTACTGGTGATGTCATCACAAGTCAGCGATGCCTGGATGCCCACGGCCACCACTTCCGCCGGCCGGTGTGGCCGTGCGGTTCTAGGCGCTTCAGTCTTCAGTAAGACATCCTTAGGTTAGTTAGGTTCAAGTAGTTCTAAGTTCTAGGGGACTGATGACCTCAGATGTTAAGTCCCGTAGTGCTCAGAGCCATTTGAATTTGAACCACCACTTCCGGCGTCTCTTACAAGCAGGTAACTATATGTTTTTAGCATTATTATTATTTATTAGTGTGGTATTTAAATGCGGAAACGGGAACTATGGCGACGTTATTACCAAACGCGTCCAAACAGAACCAACGAGCTGTTATTTTTTGGCTGCCGAAGGACAAACACCGTAAGACATCCATGGGGCAGTGAAGAACACCTTTGGATCGGGAGTCTATAGAAAATCACGGTTGTGGAATGGTACATCAAGTTCCGTGCTGGTCGCGATTCGACACAAGACGCCAGTCGATCTGGGTAGCGAGCGTCATCCATTATGGACAACAAGTGGGAGACAATCGAGCGCCAGTCCTACAGTCCTGATCTCTCTCCATGTGTCAGTCAAATCTTCACGGTTTACAAGCCGCGTTATTTCGAATAATACACTCGGGCTTGTAGGGACGCAGCAGTTTCAAACATGTCGACGACCGCTCTCGCCATGTGATGTTACTCCGTTTCGCGGCGGGGCAGAGCCGCTAGCAGCTGCCCAACTTGCCTTCCGTTCGTGTACCACTCCGGCGTTCTCTGGATGATTGCAGACGCTCACTTTACATCTATATAAGCAGAACACTGTTAAATGCAGAGGAGAGAGCAGATAGGTGGAAAGAATACATTGAAAGCCCTGCCTAGTGCATGGATGTGTGTGATGTCCTTAGGTTAGTTAGGTTTAAGTAGTTCTAAGTTCTAGGGGACTGATGACCGTAGAAGTTAAGTCACATAGTGCTCAGAGCCATTTGAACCATTACATTGAAACCCTCTATGAGGGTGAAGATTTGTCTGATGTGATAGAAGAAGAAACAGGAGTCGATTTAGAAGAGATAGGGGATCCAGTATTAGAATCGGAATTTAAAAGAGCTTTGGAGGACTTACGGTCAAATAAGGCAGAAGGGATAGATAACATTCCATCAGATTTTCTAAAATCATTGGGGGAAGTAGCAACAAAACGACTATTCACGTTGGTGAGTAGAATATATGAGTCTGGCGATATACCATCTGACTTTCGGAAAAGCATCATCCACACAATTCCGAAGACGGCAAGAGCTGACAAGTGCGAGAATTATCGCACAATCAGCTTAACAGCTCATGCATCGAAGCTGCTTACAAGAATAACATACAGAAGAATGGAAAAGAAAATTGAGAATGCGCTAGGTGACGATCAGTTTGGCTTTAGGAAAAGTAAAGGGACAAGAGAGGAAATTCTGACGTTACGGCTAATAATGGAAGCAAGGCTAAAGAAAAATCAAGACACTTTCATAGGATTTGTCGACCTGGAAAAAGCGTTCGACAATATAAAATGGTGCAAGCTGTTCGAGATTCTGAAAAAAGTAGGGGTAAGCTATAGGGAGAGACGGGTCATATATAATATGTACAACAACCAAGAGGGAATAATAAGAGTGGACAATCAAGAACGAAGTGCTCGTGTTAAGAAGGGTGTAAGACAAGGCTGTAGCCTTTCGCCCCTACTCTTCAATTTGTACATCGAGGAAGCAATGATGGAAATAAAAGAAAGGTTCAGGAGTGGAATTAAAATACAAGGTGAAAGGATATCAATGATACGATTCGCTGATGACATTGCTATCCTGAGTGAAAGTGAAGAAGAATTAAATGATCTGCTGAACGGAATGAACAGTCTAATGAGTACACAGTATGGTTTGAGAGTAAATCGGAGAAAGACGAAGGTAATGAGAAGTAGTAGAAATGAGAACAGCAAGAAACTTAACACCAGGATTGATGGTCACGAAGTCAGTGAAGTTAAGGAATTCTGCTACCTAGGCAGTAAAATAACCAATGACGGACGGAGCAAGGAGGTCATCAAAAGCAGACTCGCTATGGCAAAAAAGGCATTTCTGGCCAAGAGAAGTCTACTAATATCAAATACCGGCCTTAATTTGAGGAAGAAATTTCTGAGGATGTACGTCTGGAGTACAGCATTGTATGGTAGTGAAACATGGACTGTGGGAAAACCGGAGCAGAAGAGAATCGAAGCATTTCAGATGTGGTGCTATAGACGAATGTTGAAAATTAGGTGGACTGATAAGGTAAGGAATGAGGATGTTCTACGCAGAATCGGAGAGGAAAGGAATATGTGGAAAACATTCTGAGGATGTACGTCTGGAGTACAGCATTGTATGGTAGTGAAACATGGACTGTGGGAAAACCGGAACAGAAGAGAATCGAAGCATTTCAGATGTGGTGCTACAGACGAATGTTGAAAATTAGGTGGACTGATAAGGTAAGGAATGAGGATGTTCTACGCAGAATCGGAGAGGAAAGGAATATGTGGAAAACACTGATAAGGAGAAGGGACAGGATGATAGGACATCTGCTAAGACATGAGGGAATGACTTCCATGGTACTAGAGGGAGCTGTAGAGGGCAAAAACTCTAGAGGATGACAGAGATTGGAATACGTCAAGCAAATAATTGAGGACGTAGGTTGCAAGTGCTACTCTGAGATGAAGAGGTTAGCACAGGAAAGGAATTCGTGGTGGGCCGCATCAAACCAGTCAGTAGACTGATGACCAAAAAAAAAAAAAAAAAGCAGAACACCGTGCCAACCCCAGCAGTCAGCGATTTCGACTCCTGATGACGATGGTGGAGACAGCTATCGAAAGCTCGAGTGTTTTATTCGAAATGTCGCAGCTTGTAAACTGAGATGTTATTGAAGTATGCCGACTCTTAGACTCCGAGGACTCTCCCCATGTGATATCACGCCTTCGGTCCCTAACAAAAGGCCTTCAAGGGTCGACGATTCCTGTCGTACGAGGATGTGCAGTAGGCAGTTACGGACTTCGTCTCGCAGCAGGACCAAATAGGTATCTTCAAACTGATGCATCGGTGGGATGGTTGCCTCAATGCTCTTGGAGAGTATGCCTGACTGATATACCGCTTCATATTGCACGGCCTTCGAATGAAAACTTTTTGATCTCTCCTTTTACTTACTTCCTGTTACAAACAACTGACATTTCTCGTCTGCTGAAGGGGTTGCAACACTTGTGCGGAGGGACTATTCCGCCGAGAGACATTTCTAGGGAGGGTGAGGATGTTGTTGGGATAAGCGGTTGATCACAGTAGCATACAGGCACACAAAGAATTTGCCTTCTGTCTAGCAGCGCAGCACAGAGTGCTGCAGTTTACGGCACGTGTTACTAGGAATTAGTTTTAATACGTGATAATAGTTTAAAAACACTGCAATGCGTTATTTTTTCTGATAATTTACTTTGACTTTACTACTTCCAGGACGGTTTGCCCATTTTCAGACGAGGTACAGGCTAGCCGGGAATGTGACACTTTGGTTGTGTGCAAGCAAACCCAATAAATATGAAAAAAAAGAAAAAAAGCGACGACAGATTGATCTGTAGCATAGCCTGTCGTCTAAGTGCGGTTTGAATGTGATGTCTGGTTTCGAGCTAGGCAAGGAATATTAAAGGAGAAAAACCAGGGTTTGGTGAGAGTCTCGTGTGTAGCATAGCTCGAGGTCTAGGTTAGACTGAACTGAAACTGTTTACCTGTGAGTGCCGAAGCTAATGGATATGAAAGTAAGAAACAGGTTTGACGTGACAGGCTGATACGTAACTTGGCCTGAGATCTATGTTAGCCTGGAACGTGGCAGTTTGGTTGATAGTTGGCGAAGCCATCGAAGCCATGAAAACAAGAAATCAGGTTGTGGTCACAGACCGATCTGTAGTACAGGCATAAGCCTAGCTTAGAGCGAAATGTGATTGTTTGGTAAAGAGCTGGGGAAGCTAATGAATATGGAATCAAACACATGGATGTAGTGACAGATTGATGAGGAGCTTAGTCTGAGATCTATGTTAGGTTGGAAAGTGACAGTCTGGTTTTGAGCTGACGCAGCCAACGAGTGTGAAAGCAAAAAACTATTTGTAATGTCCAGGGCCCCGCAGAGATATCGACACATTGCATCTCCACACATGTGTAACTAACACAGTTGTCACATACTCTGTCGTGAGTACCTAGATGACCCAACGGAGAGTGGGACTCACGGGTATTATGAATTCCCTTTCCCCAAGAAAGACACAATTCGGTAGAAAAGTTTACATTTTTCATATAAGTTTCCAAATTTTACAGATAACTCTGGGAAATAATGTAGCATGAACATTAGGTACCACAAAAACCGCAAGGAATTCTATAAAGTAAAATCTAAATGTAACAAATGATACTTATCAGTTGTTTGCATGAGGGCCTGTCCACTTGTATGGGCTTACGACCAGACCTGTAAACCGCAGTCAGGTAAAGGCACAAATTGCCAGGTTGGCTGTAGTTGCCATCAACCACAAATACTATACGATTTGTAAATCCATGGGTACAAATGCAAGCTAAAGGAAGCTGAATAAGGAAAGACTGAGAGAAAAAGGCCCTCCACTAGGGAAAAAACGTAACAGAAAACTGACTTCCTAGCTATTGTGTAAATTTACATACACAAGCCATAGTCTGCAGATCTGTGTTTGCAGTCATAGTGTTAAGTGACGGCACAACTCGAATTTACTGTATACTGCGTGAATTATGGCACTGTAAAAGCTGTAAGAGTTTGTTAATATTATAGTTCTTAAATTAACTGCTTGGCACACGTTCATCTCTGATTCTTGGGCGGATGTTTTGAAATGCGATGCTTCACAGTATTTTAATTTCTTGGATGATATGCTAAAGTGATGTACGAAGTTGTCCAGAAAGTAAGTTCCGATCGGTCGCTAAATGGAAACCACAGTGAAAATCAGAAACATTTTATTTGCAAGAGTTAGCTACACTTTCCAGATACTTCTATACATAGTCGCCGCTCCGACTTAGACATTATCTGGAGCGTTATACCAAATTTGCAATACCATCGTCATAGAAGGCAGCCGCCTGCGCTTTCCGATAATTCTCTACGCTGGTCTATAGCGCGTAGCCTGCGCCCAAGTGTTGTCTTTGTATCCAGAGTTTCAGGTGAACAGAGATGATACTCAGGACGATTCAATTAGGGCTGTGTTGTGGGTGATCGAACACTTCCCATCGAAAAGGCTGCAGAAGCGTCTTCACTGCCCCTGCAGAGTGCGGCTGAGAATTTCCATGAAGAGGGAAGTGCGTGGCAGTTGTGTTAGCTGCATTCATTAAGGCGAAGCCTCTCAGCAGGCCCTCCTACTTGGCGGCAGACATCGTTGTTCTAGGCACCTTTACTCGCTCCCAGTGCACTTACAATTGAAAACAGCGTCTTGATGCGATCGACGGTCATACTAGAGACACTACCCAACACATCTGTGCAAAGCTTCATCGGGTTTTCGCTGTGGTATCCATTTCGCGACTGATCAGAACTTACTTTCTGTACAACCGTCTTATTAAGTAGTGATGTAAACAAATTTTGTACATTTTATTATATGCGGCATATTAAAACTGTGACCGATTACTATCACGAGAAGACATGAGGAGTGGTAGTGTCGGTGGGCTGTGTCCTTAGCTAGTGTGCATGCTAGAACTGGTTTCTGGTTCCCATGGCGACAAAGCTTTTGTCCACCTGGAGATGATCTGGTCTTCCCATAATGCCTCTAAATGGTTCATGATAGGATCCTTCCGCTGCGCCAACCGCTATCTACAAGCTACCATAACATAAATGGTTCATACCTCACCCGAACCTCACCAAAAACGCTACTTTTTTCAGCGGTTGGCCATCTAGGGCTTCCACTTCTGTCATTTTCATTATTGGACAAACCTCGCGTATATCGCAAGTCTTAACGAAATCGAGACGACGAGTAGGTGCAGTCCCCTTGTAGACCGCCCGAGGGGTATGGGACAGTGCGGGGGAACCATACCCACCTCCCTCTCTCAGGGCTGACAATCTACTCCAATATTCTGTGCTTTCGCGAAAGCAGAACTGGCACATCGTCATTGGGACCGGCGGTCCTTCGTGGTGTTGTGAGATTCGTATTCAAACCTTTGATGAATCAGAGTTAATCTAGTCACTCATTTCATAATAAGAAAACAACGAGCAACGCCCGACACAAAACAAAATGGAGTACACGAGGCATTTGGTAACGGCTAACGCGCAATTATTTGCTGAGGTTGGCAATGTAGTAAACGACACAGTTCGGGCCTGACATCTCCCGGTATCTTACGCGACCATAGTTCAAAACATCCTCCACTTAAGACTACAACGATAAAGTGTCTGCATTGATGGTTTCACCACTGAGCAAACCAATGTTGATAGTTCGTGATTGATTGATTGCTGAAATGGAGTGTTATTCGTTCATGAACTTCAATATAGGCATTTGCTTTATGGTGCAGCAGAACGTAATTTTTAGAAAGCTGATCTAATGTACAGAGAAGTTGCACAATAGCGGTCATTTTTACTGGTGAATATTTATCACCATGGATAGAAACAGCCGAGAAACTGGGCCATTCAGACGACAGAAAACTGATCGAGGTCCAAATGCTATTCCAGGCGGGTGTAAAATGAGTGTGCGAAACGAAAAATAATAAACGCTAAAATGATGATTTGGTCCTGTCTGACTACTCCCTGAAGCAGATCTTAGGATCTATTAATTCCATAAATTACAATCTAAACATAAAGCAATGATGAAGGCGACTAATACTACTAATGATAAACGTTGTTTCTTATTATACGTTTATTTCAGATTAAAAAAAACTATTAATCAATTGCCCAACTCTGCCCCCTTTTATGGCCACGCTATCTGACATACACTATTGGCCATTAAAATTGCTACACGAAGAAGAAATGCACATGATAAACGGGTATTCATTGGACAAATATATTATACTAGAACTGAAATGTGATTACATTTTCAAGCAATTTGTGTGCATAGATCCTGAGAAATCAGTACCCAGAACAACAGTTCCAACACGATACCACAGTTCATCAAGAGTAGTGACTGGCGTATTGTGACGAGCCAGTTGCTCGGCCACCATTGATCAGATGTTTTCAATTGGTGAGAGATCTGGAGAATGTACTGGTCAGGGCAGCTGTCGAACACTTTCTGTACCCAGAAAGGCCCGTACAGGACCTGCAACAATAGGTCGTGCATTATCTTGCTGAAATGTAGGGTTTCGCAGGGATCGAATGAAGGGTAGAGCCACGGGTCGTAACACATATGAAATGTAGCGACCACTGTTCAAAGTGCCGTCAATGCGAACAGGAGGTGACCGAGACGTGTAACCACTGGCACCCCATACCATCACGCCGGGTGATACGCCAGTATGGCGGTGACGAATACACGCTTCCAATGTGCGTTCACCGCGATGTCGCCAAACACGGGTGCGACCATCATGATGCTGTAAACAGAACCTGGATTCATCCGAAAAAATGACGTTTTGCAATTCGTACACCCATGTTCGTCGTTGAGTATGCCATCGCAGGCGCTACTGTCTGTGATGCAGTGTCAAGGGTAACCGCAGCCATGGTCTCCGAGCTGACAGTCCATGCTGCTGCAAACGTCGTCGAACTGTTCGTGCAGATGGTTGTTGTCTTGCAAACGTCCCCATGTGTTGACTCAGGGATCGAGACGTGGCTGCGCGATCCGTTACAGTCATGCGGATAAGATGCCTGTCATCTCGACTGCTAGTGATACGAGGCCTTTGGGATCCAGCACGGCGTTCCGTATTACACTCTTGAACCCACCGATTCCATATTCTGCTTACAGTTATTGCATCTTGACCAACGCGATCAGCAATGTCGCGATACGATAATCCGCAATCGCGATAGGCTACAATCCGACCTTTATCAAAGTCGGAAACTTCATGGAACGCATTTCTCCTCCTTACACGAGGCATCACAACAACGTTTCACCAGTCAACGCCGGTCAACTGCTGTTTGTGTATGAGAAATCGGTTGGAAACTTTCCTCATGTCAACACGTTGTAGGTGTCAGCACCGGCGCCAACCTTGTGTGAATGCTCTGAAAAGCTAATTATTTGCATATCAAAGCATCTTCTTCCTGTCGCTTAAATTTCGCGTCTGTAGTATGTCATCATCATGGTGTAATAAATTTAATGGCCAGTAGTGTAAATAACGCGAAATGACTGACATTACCTACGTACCAAACGCTAGAAGACACTACTTTCAATAGTTGATCTACGGTGGTGTGGAACCTCAGTGGAAATAAACTAACTTGGTCACAGCTGTTTAGCTTTATAGCCCTAATAAGCGGAAGCAATTTGCGATATCACCGTGTGTACTGCACCCGGTGCTTCGGCGTGCTGGTTCTCGTACTCGTCTGCGTCGATGGAAGGACTCCAGCCACAAAATAAAACTCTTTCAAACAGTAGGACGGCAGAAGGAGGTCCTCTGACTAATATACTCTAATACTGTCTTCTCCTCTCTGTGTTCTACAGACGAGAAACGCGAACTTCTCAACGTAAGTATGGTCAGAAGTGTTCTCAATTACTGAACGCTGCGTACTCAACGACGACTTGTAACCTGGAGGTGAAGTCCAGAATCGTATAGGTTCGCAACAGTACAGTGCCTACTGTTCTAACTATAAACTCTCCTGAGAGCAAAGACAGCAAGTCCGTCTGTACCAACAAAGCTGATATCGAGAGACCGTCACAACGGAAGATCTCGTCTCTCCACCGCTGGCTTCCCAGAAGGGCTCGGATCTCCACCCTCGTAATCCCGAAAACGAATCATATTCCCGAAACCACGGAATATTCTCCCTCTCTACAGATTCTTCCCAACGCCGACCAACCGTATTTTAGCCTTTTGTCGTCCAGCGCAGAAAGTTTGCGAGGAAAAACAATAGTATGCTTCTGAGTAAAAATCCGCGGAAATAATCCAGCCTGCGTGATTTCCAAGGTGACGCTTCCTCGTTCCTCTCAACTGCGTCCAAGATTTTCTTACTTTCCTAAGTATAATCCTTCCCGTCCGGCTACAATACCGCCCAGTCGCGACTCTATTCTGCTGCAGCGCTCAGGTTTCCCAACGTCCGTCTTGCTACTTCCTGTGTTTAAGCAGGACCAACGTACCTGTGTTTGCCGTCACCCACGGCTTGAGTTCCGCCTGCCGTTTCATTTCCACTGTCGTTCCAGCCTCTAGTATAGGCAATCATTCATTCTGCGGTTCTGATAATAAAGACACTCTGTCACCTTTCATGCAATCATCGTCAACAATTATTTACAAGGCTTACGTGACGTCAGTCTCCTTTACATATTCATATATACGATGTACACCCTATCACATGATACCTAACTGTGTCTGCAGATCGCGGCAAAGTATGTGAATGAGTGCTTGTAAGGTACGAAATGATAGCCACCTTACAAAGGTTATCGACAAAGAATTGTTCACGCAGTAGAATTGTAGTATAATGTGTTGGGCAGTGTGGGAGACGATTCATCAGTAAGCATATCTTGGCCGTGAAATGCCCGTTTCGAAGTATACCACTACAGCGTTACAGCGTGGAAGGTACCGACGCGTAGCAATTACGCGCCGGCCGGTGTGGCCGAGCGGTTCTAGGCGCTTCAGTCTGGAACCGCGCGACCGCTACGGTCGCAGGTTCGAATCCTGCCTCGGGCATGGATGTGTGTGATGTCCTTAGGTTAGTTGGGTTTAAGTAGTTCTAAGTTCTAGGGGACTGATGACCTCCGATGTTAAGTCCCATAGTGCTCAGAGCCATTTGAAACATTTTCGTAGCAATTACAAGCACAAAATAAACAACGCTTGCAAACTGTGTGGCCAGATAATTCTGAAACAGAATTCGCCATTGCCAATCGTTTATTTGACCGACAGCTTTATGTTACAATTCACGGATAGAGGATAGTGGACGCTACTCTAAGTAGCTGCTGTGTGACTAAGTTGCTCCTATCAGGTGTAAGTCGTTTATTAATAATTATAACTTCATTTGCGCCCATTACTTCCAAGTCTCAAAGTGCACGGCATCCTCTGGCATCCTTATACGCACATCAAAAAAAGTTTTGCGTCACCTTGGTTCTGAGAGTTCCGGAATCTGTACACAAAACTGGAATAGAGATCGACATAAACATCATTTTCACCCTTTTTATTGCTCATGAAAACCACACATTGCTAGTTGTACCACCATATAGCGAGACCTTCAGAGGTGGTGGTCCAGATAGCTGCACACACTGGTGCCTCTAATACCCAGCAGCACGTCCTCTTGCATTGATGCATGCCTGTATTCGTAGTGTCATACCATACACAAGTTCATCAAGGCACTGTTGGTCCAGATTGTCCCACTCCTCAACGGAGATTCGGCTTAGGTCCCTCAGAATGATTGGTGGGTCACGACGTCCATAAACAGTCCTTTTCAGTCTATAGGCATATTCGATAGGGTTCATGTCTGGAGAACATGCTGGCCACTCTAGTCAAGCGATGTCGTTATACTGAAGGAAGTCATTCACAAGATGTGCACGATGGAGGCGCGAATTGCCGTCCATGAAGACAAATGCTTTGCCAAGATGCTGCCGATATGGTTGCACTATCGGTAGGAGGATGGCATTTATCTATCGTACAGCCGTTACGGCGCCTTCCATGGCCACCAGCGGCGTACGTCGGCCCCACATAATGCCACCCCAAAACAACAGGGAACCTCCACCTTGCTGCACTCGCTGGACGGTGCGTCTAAGGCGTTCAGCCTGAAGGCATATGCGACACTCATCGGTGAAGAGAACGTGGGGCTAATCCTGAATAGTCCATTCGGCATGTTATTGAGCCCATCTGTACCGCGCTGCATGGCGTCGTGGTTAGGAAAGATGTACCTGGCCATGGGCGTCGGGAGTGAATTTGCGCATCATGTAACGTATTGCTCACAGTTTGAATCGTAACACGACGTCCTGTGGCTGCACGAAAAACATTATTCAACATGGTGGCGTTGCTGTCAGGATTCCTCCGAGCTGTAAACCGTTTGGTAGCGGTAATCCACTGCAGTAGCAGACCTTCGGCGGTCTGAGCGAGGCATGTCATCGACAGTTCCTGTCTCTCTGTATCTCATCCATGTTCGAGCAACATCGTTTTGGTCCACTCCGAGACGCCCGGACACTTCCCTTGTTGAGGGCCCTTCCTGGCACAAAGTAACAATGCGAACGGCGGTATTGACCGTCTAGGCATGGTTGAATTACAGACAACACGAGCTGTGTGCGTCCTTCCTGGTGGAATGACTGGAACTGATCGGCTGTCGGACCCCTCCGTCCAATAGGCGGTGCTCATGCATGGTTGTTTACATCTTTGGGCGGGTTTAGTGACATCTCTGATTAGTCAAAGGGACTATGTCTGTGCTACAATATCCAAGGTCAACGTCTATCTTCAGGAGTTGTGGGACCTGGGGGTGATGCAAAACTTTTTTTGACGTGTGTAATTTTGACGGTAAAGTTGTAGGACACCTGCATACGGGTTGAACCTGAACTCCAAAGTGTTCGTTTTGAACATTTCGCCGTATGGGTCCCTCGTCTCCGAGGGCTCATTACACAGCACACTGAGGTGACAAAAGTCATGGGATGGCAATATACACATGTACAGATGGCGGTAGTATCGCGCAAAAAGATATAAGACGGCAATGTATTTGCAGAGCTGCTGTTTGTTCTCAAATGATGAATGTGAAAATGGTTTTCGACGTGTGTATGGCCGCGTGATGGGACTTAACAGACTGAACGCGGAATGGTAAATGGAGGTAGATGTAAGGAACATTCCATTTCGCAAATAGTTAAGGGTTCAGTATGCCGAGATCCACAACGTCAAGAGTTTGCCAGGAATACCAGAATTCAGGCATTATTCCTCACCTCGGACAACACAATGGCAGATGGCCTTCTTCAATTAACGGCCGAGAGCAGCGGCGTTTGCGTAGAGTTGTCAGTGCTAACAGGCGAGAAACACTGCGTGAAATAACCGCAGAAATCAGTGTGGGCGTATGACGAAGTAATCTGTTACGACAGTGCGGCGAAGTCTGGCGTTGATACGCTGTGTGCTGCAGACGACGGACAAGAGTGCCTTTACTACCAACACGACATCGTCTGCAGCGCCCGTCCTGGGCTCGTGACCGTATCGGTTGGACGATACACGACTGGAAAACCGTGGCCTGGTCAGAAGAGTCCCTACTTCAGTTGAAGGTAGGGTTCGAGAGTGGCGCAGACCCCACGAAGCCATGAACCCAAGTTGTTAAGGAAGCACTGTGTGAGCTGGTGGTGCCTCCATAGTGGTGTGGACTGTGCTTACATGGAACTGAACCGATCATTGACCGGAAATGGTTATGTTCGGCTACTTGGAGACCATTTCCAGTCATTCATGGACTTCATGTTCCCAAACATCGTGCGCTATGTCGCCGTGCCACAACAATTCGCGATAGAACAGCATTCTGGTCAGTTCGAGTGAACGATTTGGCATCCCAGATCACCCGATATGAATCCCATCGAACATTTATGGGACATTTTGGAGAGATCATTTCGGACACAAATTCCTGCACAGGAAACACTTTCGCGATTATGGACGGCTGTAGAGGCAGAACGGCTCAATATTTCTGCAGGAAACTTGCAAAGACTTGTTGAGTCCATGCCACGTCTAGTTGCTGCATTACGCGGTGCAAAAGAAGGTCCAACACAGTATTACGAGGTATCCCATGACTTTTGTCACCTCAATGTATTTCAGGCTGTAATGTATTTAACGTCCGTACAGTTAGCTAATTTCGATTGTTAGTCATTTTAAGTGACTCATACAAACTCCAAACTTCACATCACATTTGATTAAATATCGAACACATGTAAAGGCACACATCGATTTCATGTGCGTGTGTAGCATGTTCGAAGTAACATTGAATCGAACTACACCGACAACGTAAAATACAGACACTGCCCTACTGTATTTCAACAATGTCTCTTCCTGTGCGGGAATCAGACGAAATTTTTGCGGGCACTATGGGGCGTGGACAGTGGGACATATGGAAGTCACGGTCGTTTCTGGTTGCGTGGTCGGATGGCCGAGGCGATTAAGGCGACAGTTAACATGAAGCGGGAAATGGAACTTCGAGTTCCGGCCCGCACACATTTTCCTACGTTACCAGTAAATCGTATAGCCATGGCACAAACGTATCTGCAATTTGGAACTGTGTTTTACAAGTATCATCAGTGTCTGTCACCCGTCCCCAAGATCCCAAAGAACGTCACCCAACCCCTATCTACTGTATAACGTAATGTCAACAGCAGTGGATGAAGAAGACCCGCAATGACTTGCAGATTCTAGTTTCAGTTTTACACGGTAAAGCTTTTCCATTAGACTTTGAACACCGTCCTTCGCACTTAATCTATGAGTCCAAATGCATGAGTCGAAACAGCTAATCCCACGTTACACGTTAGAAAGGAAGAAAAACTATGTGAAATTTCAAGGCTGAAAAGATATCCTCTGCAAGAATAGGGCTCTTCGCAACCCTATGGTGTGTAACACAGCGCTACATGCAATCACCTATCTACAGATACAGGAGCCCAGTAATTATTGGTGCACAAGGCTGTGACTAAGCTTGTAAGTAGGCTGATTAGGTTTTTATGTTGGTAACGCCACATAACGCTCTATATGAAAATCACTGACTGTGCTGTGTGAAGTCTGTGGCTGGTTTGTATTGTTGGAATATTCGCTATTGTAGTGTTGTGCAGTTGGATGTGAACAGCGCGTAGCGTTGCTCAGTTGGAGGGGACCCGCCAGCAGTGGTGAATGTGGGGGGAGAGATGGCAGAATTTTGAGAGCGGACGATCTGGACGTGTGTCCAGCAGAAAGAGTAAATTTGTAATACTGGATATCATATATATATATATATATATATATATATATATATATATATATATATATATATAATGACTTTTGAACACTATTAAGGTAAATACATTGTTTTTCTCTATCAAAATCTTTCATTTGCTAAGTATGCGCATCAGTAGTTAGTGCCTTCAGTAGTTAGAACCTTTTATTTAGCTGACAGTATTGGCGCTCGCTGAATTGCAGTAGTTCGAGTAACGAAGATTTTTGTGAGGTAAGTGATTCATGAAAGGTATAGGTTATTTGTCATTAGTCAGTCAGGGCCATTCTTTTGTAGGGATTATTGAAAGTCAGATTCCGTTGCGCTAAAAAAAAAAAAAAAAAAAAAAATTGTGTGTCAGTTTATAGATGATCAGAATAAGTAAAGAGAGAAATGTCTCAGTACGTTCTGTTTTGCTCAGCTGTTTGTTAATGAAGTAACGTAAGAGGTTTATGAGCACAGTAATTTATTAATTTTTCTAAGGGGACGTTTCAAGCTGGAGAGACGAGGATTGATTTGGTTCATTCGCAGGCTGATAAAAGTTGGTTCTGCTGACCAATATGACAGTGGTAAGGTTCGGTATTGTGAGCATTGCTGTGTGTTCCATTTCATAACAGGCATGTAGTAACATCTACTTTAATTAATTCTGTTTCTCGTGTGGAAAATACACTCCTGGAAATTGAAATAAGAACACCGTGAATTCATTGTCCCAGGAAGGGGAAACTTTATTGACACATTCCTGGGGTCAGATACATCACATGATCACACTGACAGAACCACAGGCACATAGACACAGGCAACAGAGCATGCACAATGTCGGCACTAGTACAGTGTATATCCACCTTTCGCAGCAATGCAGGCTGCTATTCTCCCATGGAGACGATCGTAGAGATGCTGGATGTAGTCCTGTGGAACGGCTTGCCATGCCATTTCCACCTGGCGCCTCAGTTGGACCAGCGTTCGTGCTGGACGTGCAGACCGCGTGAGACGACGCTTCATCCAGTCCCAAACATGCTCAATGGGGGACAGATCCGGAGATCTTGCTGGCCAGGGTAGTTGACTTACACCTTCTAGAGCACGTTGGGTGGCACGGGATACATGCGGACGTGCATTGTCCTGTTGGAACAGCAAGTTCCCTTGCCGGTCTAGGAATGGTAGAACGATGGGTTCGATGACGGTTTGGATGTACCGTGCACTATTCAGTGTCCCCTCGACGATCACCAGTGGTGTACGGCCAGTGTAGGAGATCGCTCCCCACACCATGATGCCGGGTGTTGGCCCTGTGTGCCTCGGTCGTATGCAGTCCTGATTGTGGCGCTCACCTGCACGGCGCCAAACACGCATACGACCATCATTGGCACCAAGGCAGAAGCGACTCTCATCGCTGAAGACGACACGTCTCCATTCGTCCCTCCATTCACGCCTGTCGCGACAACACTGGAGGCGGGCTGCACGATGTTGGGACGTGAGCGGAAGACGGCCTAACGGTGTGCGGGACCGTAGCCCAGCTTCATGGAGACGGTTGCGAATGGTCCTCGCCGATACCCCAGGAGCAACAGTGTCCCTAATTTGCTGGGAAGTGGCGGTGCGGTCCCCTACGGCACTGCGTAGGATCCTACGGTCTTGGTGTGCATCCGTGCGTCGCTGCGGTCCGGTCCCAGGTCGACGGGCACGTGCACCTTCCGCCGACCACTGGCGACAACATCGATGTACTGTGGAGACCTCACGCCCCACGTGTTGAGCAATTCGGCGGTACGTCCACCCGGCCTCCCGCATGCCCACTATACGCCCTCGCTCAAAGTCCGTCAACTGCACATACGGTTCACGTCCACGCTGTCGCGGCATGCTACCAGTGTTAAAGACTGCGATGGAGCTCCATACGCCACGGCAAACTGTCTGACACTGACGGCGGCGGTGCACAAATGCTGCGCAGCTAGCGCCATTCGACGGCCAACACCGCGGTTCCTGGTGTGTCCGCTGTGCCGTGCGTGTGATCATTGCTTGTACAGCCCTCTCGCAGTGTTCGGAGCAAGTATGGTGGGTCTGACACACCGGTGTCAATGTGTTCTTTTTTCCATTTCCAGGAGTGTAATAACATCCAATCCATACATATTATAAAGATGAATGTAGGTATTTTCCACATTTTCTCCTAAACTACTAGACTGATTGCAACCAAACTTGGTGTACATACCACTTATAGTCGGAAAGAATCGCCAAGGGTGTAGGAACCGCCTACCTATGAAAGGGGTGGCGGTGACCAAGAAATGTAGCCCACGACGCGCGAATACTCAGACTTTGTGCATCCATTATTTGAGAAACTTTACACATAATTTCAAACCTTTACTCGCTGGCAACCCGCACAAAATGATGAAAGGAAAAAAGTTTATTTCTTACTATATTTTCGTTCTATACAGTAAAACGCCCACATCACGTATGACGTTTTAATGTATTACTTCTTTGTTACTGACTGTGTTCGCAACACACTTAGCGGACAGTACTGATATATACTACTGAATATACTGGAAAAATTATATCATTGTATCATGAGGAGATATGACGTCATAAACAGAGATGCGTAATAAACTGCCTCTTCGAGCTTGACGTTTCAGTTTATTACTTGTTTGCTACTACCTATATTCGGAAGACAATTCGTAGATACTATCTACATATGCCACTAAATGCAGCAACGAAATTGTATCATTTTATGACACATAGTTCAAGATGTATGACGTCATAAACTATGAGATGCGTGAAAACGAAACTGCAGGGCAAATTCCGCTATAGATACAGGTAAAATATGTGTGACATATGTTAAATATATATGAAATGTATTGGCAAAGTTGCGGACCTCTAGATCGATTTCAGTCAAACTTCGTTCACATACACTACTGGCCATTCAAATTACTACACCACGAAGATGACGTGCTACAGACGGGAAATTTAACCGACGGGAATAAGAAGCTGTGATATGCAAATGATTAGCTTTTCAGAGCATTCACACAAGGTTGGCGCCGGTGGCGACACCGACAACGTGCTGACATGAGGAAAGTTTCCAACCGATTTCTCATACACAAGCAGCAGTTGACCGGCGTTGCCGGATGAAACGTTCTTCTCATGCCTCGTCTAAGGAGGAGTAATGCGTACCGTTTCCGACTTTGATAAAGGTCGGATTGTAGCTTATCGCGATTGAGTTTTATCGTATCGCGACATTGCTGCTTGCGTTGGTCGAGATCCAAAAACTGTTAGCAGAATATGGAATCGGTGGGTTCAACGGAACGCCGTGCTGGATTCCAACGGCCTCGTATCACTAGCAGTCGAGATGAAAGGCATCTTATCTGCATGACTGTAACGGATCGTGCAGCCACGTCTCGATCCCTGAGTCAACAGATGGGGACGTTTGCAAGACAACTACCATCTGCACGAACAGTTCGACGACGTTTGCAGCAGCATGGACTATCAGCTCGGAGACCATGGCAGCGGTTACGCTTGACGCTGCATCACAGACAGTAGCGCCTGCAATGGCATACTCAACGTCGAACATGGGTGTACGAATTGCAAAACGTCATTTTTTCGGATGAATCCAGGTTCTGTTTACAGCATCATGATGGTGGCAGCCGTGTTTGGCGACATCGCGACGAAGGCACATTGGAAGCGTGTATCCGTCATCGCCATACTGGAGTATCACCCGGAGTGATGGTATGGTGTGCCATTGGTTACGCCTCGGTCACCTCTTGTTCGCATTGACGGCACTTTGAACAGTGGACGTTACATTTCAGATGTGTTACGACCCGTGGCTCTACCCTTCATTCGATCCCTGCGAAACCTTACATTTCAGCAGGATAATCCACGACCGCATGTTGCAGGTCCTGTACGGGCCTTTCTGGATACAGAAAATGTTCGACAGCTGCCCTGGCCAGCACATTCTCCAGATCTCTCACCAATTGAAAACGTCTGGTGAATGGTGGCCGGGCAACTGGCTGGTCACAATACGCCAGTCACTACTCTTGACGAACTGTGGTATCGTGTTGAAGCTGCCCGGGCCGCTGTACCTATACACACCATCCAAGCTCTGTCTGGCTCAATGCCCAGGCGTATCAAGGTCGTTATTACGGTCAGAGGTGGTTGTTCTGGGTACTGATTTCTCAGGGTCTATGCACCCAAATTGCGTGAAAATGTAATCACATGTCAGTTCTAGTATAATATATTTGTCCAATGAATACTCGTTTATAATCTGCATTTCTTCTTGGTGTAGCAATTTTAATGGCCAGTAGTGTAGATAGATGGACATAGAGAGGGGGAAGGGGGAAATGGACAGAGAGAGTGAGAAGAAGAAGATGGATTGATAGAGTTGGAATGAATACACACCTGGGTAACAACGAGTACTCAGTAATTTATAACAATCAAGACAAATACGTAAATACGAATCCAAATGAAGGATGACAACTTTGTGCTTTATTTCGTCACGTCCAGTGTCGCCTCGTGTCTTGGGTCCATTCACTAGCACATTTTTTTCGTGTGCAGCGGAGCACGCTCGTGCGGACGATTCAGAACCACGTTACGACACACCTTGCGGCTACCGCCGTTAGCGGCTTAATCGAATTATTCATTGACTCACCTCGCAAAAAGTCGCCCACCGATGTTTGATCAAAGTGAGAATAGACTGAATTCACCAAGTATTCAACACTATTACGGTATGAGTTGATAACTGCAATTCAGACCCGCTAGGTTTGGCTGCCGCTTCCCGCAGGACGGGTGCAGCGATCACAAGAAATTTCCGGACAATGCCCCCGAGTAATAGGACGCGTGTGCGGCCGTTGTCTTTGCGGATAACGCGGCCGGCCGCCACCGTTTCATGTCGGCGCGCAAAGAACGGCCCGGCAGATACCATCAGCGCTACAATAGCGGTGGACCGCGGCTGCGCGCGCGCCACGCATTGTTTACCCTGTAATCCTTGTTAGCTTTGATAGATGGGATCCCGCTAACGCAATGACGCTAACAATGTATAAATAAATAGCTCAGACATGGAGACTTACCGGCGTAACGCAGTTGCCCGGCAGACTTCAAAGGCGGGCGTTGAAAATCTCATTTATGTGGTAAATGGCGGTCAATGGACGGCGGGCATTGTGGCGCGCCGCTGCCCGTACAGCGGCCGCCATGGAAACTGCAGCCGCCGGCTCCTGGCCGTGTCCCGCTGCCCCAAACACTGCCGGGGGATCGCCTGCGGCGGCCTACCGGTGACGCATTTCCTGCCCTAGGTAGCTCCGCAGTCAACTGTTCTCGGGCTACGGAGCGCGTCTTTATATATTTTCTGCAAGTGGTGCCCCACAGCTGTAAATTATTTCAAAAATTATACACTATTGGTCATTAAAAGTGCTACACCAAGATGAATTGCAGATGATAAACGGGACGAATATTTTACACTAGAACTGACATGTGATTACATTTTCACGCAATTTGGGTGCATAGATCCTGAGAAATCAGTACCCAGAACAACCGCCTCTGGCCGTAATAACGGCCTTGATACGCCTGGGCATTCAGTCAAACAGCTTGGATGGCGTGTACAGCTACAGCTGCCCATGCAGCTTCAACACGATACCACAGTTCATCAAGAGTAGTGACTGGCGTATTGTGACGAGCCAGTTGTTCGCCCACCATTGACCAGACTTTTTCAATTGGTGAGAGATCGGGAGAATGTGCTGGCCAGCGCAGCAGTCGAACATTTCCTGTATTCAGAAAGGCCCGTGCAGGACCTGCAACATGCGGTCGTGAATTATTCTGCTAAAATGTAGGGTTTCGAAGGGATCGAATGAAGGGTAGAGCCACGGGTCGTAACACATCTGAAATGTAACGTCCACTGTTCAAAGTGCCGTCAATGCGAACAAGAGGTGACCGAGACGTGTAACCAATCTCACCCCATAACATCACGCCGGGTGATACGCCAGTATGGCGATGACGAATACACGTTTCCAATGTGCGTTCACCGCGATGTCGCCAAACACGTATGCGACCATCATGAAGCTGTAAACAGATCCTGGATTCATCCGAAAAAATGACCTTTGCCATTCGTGCACCCAGGTTCGTCGTTGAGTACACCATCGAAGGCGCTCCTGTCTGTGATGCAGTGTCAAGGGTAACCGCAGCCACGGTCTCCGAGCTGACAGTCCATACTGGTGCAAACGTCGTCGAACCGTTCGTGCAGATGGTTGTTGTCTTGCAAAGGTCCCCATCTGTTGACTCAGGGATCGAGACGTGGCTGCACGATCCGTTACAGCCATGTGGATAAGATGCCTGTCATCTCGACTACTAGTGATACGAGGCCGTTGGGATCCAGCACGGCGTTCCGTATTACCCTCCTGAACCCACCGATTCCACATTCTGCTAACAGTCAGTGGATATCGACCAACGCGAGCAGCAATGTCGCGATACGATAAACCGCAATCGCGATAGGCTCAAATCCGACCTTTATAAAAGTCGGAAACGTGATGAAACACATTTCTCCTCCTTACACGAGGCATCACAAGAACGTTTCACCAGGCAACGCCGGTCAACTGCCGCTTGTGTGTGAGATAACGGCTGGAAACTTTCCTCATGTCACCACGTTGTCGGTGTCGCCACCGGCGCCAACCTTGTGTGAATGCTCCGAAAAGCTAATCATTTGCATATCAGAGCATCTTCTTCCAGTTGGTTAAATTTCGCGTCTGTAGCACGTCATCTTCGTGGTGTAGAAATTTTAATGGGCAGTAGTGTAAATTAAAAGGAGAAAACTGTGGTCGTTCATAGTATTAATTTATTTCTGTAACCGGTTTTCGGTACACAAGTTCTTCGTCAGACTACCAACGTAAAAGAAACAGGTGTTTCTCATATGACTGACTTCAGCCGTATTTATCCTGGCAAATATTCCAGACTAGTGGTCGTCAAACTACAGCCAGCGGACCACACGTGGCCCGAATAAAGTATTCGTGTGGCCTCTGGTTCTCTGTCGCATTTTATAACACGCATCTGGCAAGTAACGTAGAATCCATAAACGTCAACTAACTATGAGCTTCGTAACAGATAATTTTCCTGTTCAATAACAAACAATAATATTTAAAGACATGGTTAATTTAAACTGGTGTTGGTGAGTTGGGCCGTGAGTTAAGTAAAATTCGCCGCCTGCCTCAGAGGCCGAAGAGTAAGCAAGCAGTGCTTGTCTTCCAGTACTGACAATTCAACGGTGTGCTGCTCTGGTACATATTCTGACACGGAAGTAACATGGACTCGTGAACGTGCATTACGTATTTGTAGCAAATAAAATGAAATTAAATTAGGGCTGTTGTAATGGAATGCTATACGGAGAAGAAACATGACATCCATACGTACAACTCAGTAAACTTTTGCGATCGTGTCTCATATTGCAAAAAGCATTTAAATACAACTCTAGTTACTGTTATTAATCAATTAATTAGCTATTCACGCAGACGACACTTCAACACCCCGTCATGCGGTCACAGTGCGACAGAAAACATTCGATACGAAGTGTTTCGAATGGCGCCGAGTTTTCACGATCAGTTCTTCGGGGCCGGCGGCTGACTTATCGCTCTTTAGTATAGCTGATCTACATGGGACTCATAAAATATTAATTTATGTGGGCTACTAGTTAATAATAAGATTGGTAAATTTGCGATCCGCCGCACAATGGCAGTATTAGCTCTCGAACAAAAAAGTGTTACGACTACTGGCCTAGAACACGCTACGTTTACTACCATTTAGCATCTGTTTCTTTCCTACATTTATGTATTACTTGATCTTGTTTTCTGTATGCCGACATTACTTTCATCTATATCTGACACTTTTAGGCCCTCTTCTGAACTTTTTTTTATGGGTATTGTTTTATTGTGACTTGATACTCACTTCATCTTTTTACGGATTTTTAACCTACATTCTCAGTATCATTTGTGGATTCTGTTTTTATTTAATTCGTGTTTCTGAAAATTTTCTCCTTTCTGCGCACAAATTTCACAAACTACCAGATATGTACATCACCATAGCTCGTACTATGATATGTATACCTCCATAGTTCATACTCTTTGTATGTTTACATCTTTGAGACTTTTGTGATCCATATACCACGCCTGCTATACAAGATTCAAACTTGAGTGTTTTTTTTTTTCATTATTTCACCAGCTTCGTAATTTACTTGGTATATGGAATCGCACCACCTCATGCAACTGCTCTTTCACAGCAAGTCACTGCTTTACATTATTGATGGGTTCCAACATCCCACGAAAGAAGCTTTGAAATTTTCACTCTCAACGTTTGTCAATTTCATAATTACGTGTATTATATTTGTGGACTAGTTGCTTTTAGACTGCTTTAAATGACCACATGCCTAAATTGCAATCGCAGTAAATAATGTTTTAACAGTCTACCGCAGAATAATTTCGTTTAAAAATTGATGAAATGCACTTCAAACGGATTATACATGGACAGGTGCAAAACGAGTGACTAAAATTCGAAAACTGCAACCGGCATTCGACATCTGGCGTGCGATCTTCGTCTTGACCGCCGCATTTAGGTAAGCGTTGTTAATGATTCGATCGCAGCTAATTATTTGAGACACACAAGAATATAAATGTCATTGCTGCTCATTTCACTCGCAGCAATTTAAGCTGTATTGTTAGGTTCATGCCCAACCACACTCTAGTAAATCGCGACGCACTCGAATTAAACAGCAAATGACAAGCAAGACTAGAAATGTGATGTTGCTTGTTTCACTTGCATCAATGCAGCTATCCTCTTAGGTTCCTGCGTAATCACACCTCAGAAATCGCGAGAAAACGGGCAAATATTTGAGACAATGAGGGATACAAATATTGCTGCCGGTTGTTTCATTTGCAGGAGTTTCATCTTTCGTTTTTTAGTCACAAAATCGAAGAAACTCGTTGCTGAGAGAGACTCTGTTATATCTAAACAACAACGAATGTTGCTGTACATACATTACCTGAATAAGAGAAAACGAGAAACTGTTACAAACACGAAAATGAAAAAAAAAAAGAAAAATCAGCATATAGCAGGACACGAACGTACATCCTTCAATTGCATAACAACATCACTAACCATAAGGCGATGGCGACCACCTTCAGTTGAGTTTGTACGTTTTTCTCTGGATCCCGTTAAACTGAACTACGCGTAAAGTCTGCGATAAATCTTCATTGCGCCATTGAAGGGACATACTGTCACAAAATCACAGTTTATAATACAGAAATGATATAATGCGATGGAATCCAATATGGCGTCTGCAAAACAGCGAGAGAGGGAAGTCACGTGACCCGATCCGAAGGCCTGTTGTAGCTTCCAAATTCTAGGCACTCACATGTCGTCTTTGACAATGTTATGGTAACACATAGAAAGGTTAAAGCTGAACAGTGAATATGATAAAAGGAGCAAACAACAAAAAGAACGAAGAACGTTAACACTAGTGCAAAGATGAGGTGGGAGAGGGGGAGGACAAAGAATTACATAAGAGTGAATGGATATGTGGTAAATAACTTGTTAGCCTATACAACGATTTAAATTAAATTAACTGTCATAATAAAATGAAGTTTATATAAAGCAAGATTACTGAAGAATCTATTACATAAGCAAAAACAAGAGTAAAGGGCAGAACTGACAAGTGTAACACGAAAGACGCAAACTGAATTATGTATCTGTGATATGAAGATTTTCTCTTGCCGTAAGGAAGACGTACACATAATAAAAAGAAGAGTGTACGGAGCACATGGATAATGACAATAAAATAAGTGAGTATAAGGAAAATGGTGGAATAGAATGAAGAGAAAGTGTGCGGGGAAATGAAGAAATGTGAAGCTTAAGATCATTTTAGGAAAGGAGATGTAGTATTGAGCTATATTTGGTCATTTAATCTTAAATCAAGACTTTGTGCCAGATGCTTATTGGCTTACAGAGCTTCCAAAATATTAAGTTTTCTGCCTTTGTTTCGTTAGTGTAGAGCATGTACTGTTGCTTGTAACTGTGGCCCTCACTCAGTATGTTCTTAGCAACTGTGGAAACAGAATTCTGGAATCTCCAGTTGCATTCGTATTCAGCCAAATTAGATTCTGTGTCTCTGCCTGACTGACCAATATAAAACTATTTTGGCGTCACAGTAAGAAGGTTGCCATACAGGCTTCTTCAAATAATTTTATGATACCTGTTGATGATCAGATGATCGAAACTGATAGTTCTTCAAGATTTATTTCACCAGCAGCTCTTAGTTGTTCAGAAAAATCATATTGTTCAAAGGGTGAATCTTTCTTACAAGTGCAATTTAAATATAACAAAACATACCATTTTAAAAGTCGTCACACTATTCATTAACTACGAAAGGAAAAAAATAGTCTTAATCAAGATCAACAAGTGTTTCGAAACGGATGTTTCAGTTGAGTGAAGACATACCAATATCAACGATCAATCCGTTTTGAAAATATTTATTCAGCTTTAAGAGTCCTCAGACTAAACAACACGAGCCTCCAAGAGATCTGTATTCTCCCCATATCTCAAAAATGACATTGTCGGAGGAACTCTGCTATAACTACACGACAGTCCCTACGACTTACACAATATTCGTTATCGTGAATAATTTCATTTTTAATGTACCACACACTGTAAGCTGAACTTTCAACAGTTACGTACTAGATTGAAATTGTAACTATACTAAAACATGGGCAACAGATGTATTATATTATTGTATTCTTATATAAGCTGATACAAAAGTTTGGATCGATTGTAGTGAAACTACAAATCCATGATAGCTGAATGCCCCAATTATACTACGATTTTTTTCCACATCCCTTTTGCCTCTTCACCGCTGTTTGTATTCCAAATTGAGTTATGTACTCCAGCCAACTCCAAACTGACTGTGTAAATCGACTGAAAAAATAAACAAAGACAACTGCCTTGGCGGAATATGATTGTTAAGGAACAAACCAGTCCTACTATCAGTAAGAGGATGATGGTCATTCCAGATCAATGTTTAGTTTATATCATGGTTAAATTGCACAAAAGTTTTATGACAGTATAATTATTCTCTTCAGTTGCTTTCATTTGTACTAAGACATGTGGCTGTTTGTGAGAGGTGAGGGGGGGGGGGGGACTTGAGGTGAATCTTTACGATGCGTATCATCAGGTGCAGAATTAATTTTTTACTTGTTTACGGATACATATTTGCTGGCCTGATAGTGTCCGAGGCATCGCACCGTAGCAAGCCGCATAGGAGATAAATAAAATGACGGGGCACTGTGCATTCTCGTGTGGTGATTCGTTTTATACGTTTGAATGGTGTCAGCACTGCAGCACTTCATGATGAGCTGATGGAAGTGTCCGGCATATTACAAAGTGGTTAGGTTGCGTAAACGTTTCCAGTGTAGTGAAACTAGCCTTAAATAGCAAATAAGCAAGCTGAAGACCGTTTCTTTGTGAAGAATTGGACATCACAGGAGAGGTGCAGGCCCTGGTGATCGCACAACGACCCGTCATGATCGAGGAACTAGAGGAAAAAGAGATAGTAAGTCATGGATCAGTTTTCAGCATCTTGCACGACATTTTGAACATGTCGAAGGCGCCGCCAGCTGGATTCTGGATTCTGCGCCTGACCATATCTACAGTATCTAAAAATCCCGCCGAATAGAGGCAGCGGTGGACATCATGCAGCTGCATCAGGCCAATCCAGATGGATTCTTTTGTTGCCGAGGAGAATCCATCAGGATCACTCCGGGATGAAAGAGAAGAGTAGGCAGTGGAAATATTTGGATTCACAGCCACCGCAAAAACGCGGACACGAGAATCATCGAGCAAGGTGATGCTGAGTGCTTTTGGCACTGTAATGGTGTGTTGCTAACAGAGTATGCTCGTAAAGCATGAACTGTCACAGAAGCATGCTCACGAAGTCTTCTAACGAGGTTACGGCGGATGCTCAAGATAGTGCGTCGCGGAACGCTGTCAAAAGATGAGCTCTTTTTGTTCTTTTGCTGCACCATAAGGCGGTAGCTGATTCTGCGCAGGGTGCAGCCGCAAAAGTTACGAAAATTTGCCTCATCGTATTCGGCATCAAGTGACTTTCTTCCGTCGAATAATGAAACTATTACGTGGGAGGTATTTTCCAGAATGACGACGAGATCATTTTCGAGGTGTAAACGTTCCCTGAAGGGTTAAAATGATTACTCTTATAAAATAAAGGGCTCGAAAATCCATCCACCTTTAGGGGAAAATGTCGCATTGACCAAGTTTCGTGGCCATAGCCCGATTTCAACGAGAGATAAATAAAAAGTATGATGTCTTGTGTACACTGTCTGGTCAAAAGTATCCGGACATAAAGGTGAAGTTTGGGCACACCCTTATTAATGTGACTAATAAGTGGCCGGATATTTTTAATCAGGTAGTACATAATCGATCAACGTGTGAGTGTGTGTGTGTGTGTGTGCGCGTGTGTGTGTGTGTTTGGGTGAGTCTCAGTTTATTTTGTTTATTTAGAAAGTACAGAGTCGAAGTCTGCTTCCGTAGCAGAGTGGTCAGTGTGGATAGCTGCCATGCGGTATACCGTGTTAAAAAAAAATGGGTCTGAGCACTATGGGACTTAACATCTGAGGTCATCAGTCCCCTAGAACTTAGAACTACATAAACCAAACTAATCTAAGGACATCACACACATCCATGCCCGAGGCAGGATTCGAACCTGCGACCGTAGCGGTCGCGCGGTTCCAGACTGAAGCGCCTAGAACCGCTCGGCCACAGCAGCCGGCTATACCGTGTTCGATTCCCGGTGTTCCCAAGGATTTTTCGTTAGTGGAAGGATTGGTTTTGGGTTCATTCAGCTTTTTGATGCCAAATGAAGAAATGGTTCATAGAGAAGTAGCGGCTATAAGCTGTCGTACCACACCTGCACAACGCCGCAAGGTAGAGGATGACACGGTGGCCGGTCTACGTCCCTTGGGTCTTCAGGGCCTGGACGAGGAGCGCGTTTTTGTTGGTGTCAGTGAAAGCTGTGATCGAAATTAGTTGTCACTTTACAGAAAGGCAACCCTCAAAAACTGAAATGGCTGCCTTGGTGTTCCAAGAGGCCAATAAAATAAAATAGGTTATTTACCTTACATTACAGACATCACAACCTAGAATTAGTGCTCTTTGTCCGCCATTGCGTACAGAGGGTGACTCCTTGGTGATGTCCTAAGCTTTCAGGGATGATAGGGAAGGGTAAACGTTTCAACTTGGCGTATGAGACCCTGGTCCGGAAACGACGAGTCGAAAGTTACGAGCGAAAATGTTTCTAATACCTCTGATAATAGAATACATTACTGGCCATTAAAATTGCTAGACCAAGAAGAAATGCAGATGATAAACGGGTATTCATTGGACAAATATATTATACTAGAACTGACATGTGATTACATTTTCACGCAGTTTGGGTGCACAGATCCAGAGAAATCAGTACCCAGAACAACCACCTCTGGCCGTAATAACGGCCTTGATACGCCTGGGCATTGAGTCAAAAAGAGCTTGGATGGCGTGTACAGGTACAGCTGCCCATGCAGCTTCAACACGATACCACCGTTCATCAAGAGTAGTGACTGGCGTATTGTGACGAGCCAATTGCTCAGCCACCATTGACCAGACGTTTTCATTTGATGAGATACCTGGAGAATGTGCTGGCCAGGGCAGCAGTCGAACATTTTCTGTATCCAGAAAGGCCCGTACAGGACCTGCAACATGCGGTCGTGCATTATCCTGCTGAAATGTAGGGTTTCGCAGGGATCGAATGAATGGTAGAGCCACGGGTCGTAACACATCTGAAATGTAACGTCCACTGTTCAAAGTGCCGTCAAACAAGAACAAGAGGTGACCGAGACGTGTAACCAATGGCACCCCATACCATGAGGCCGGGTGATGCGGCAGTGGCGATGACGAAAACACGCTTCCAATGTGCATTCACCGCGATGTCGCAAAACACGGATGCGACCATCATGATGCTGTAAACAGAACCTGGATTCATCCGAAAAAATGACGTTTTGCCATTCGTGCACCTAGGTTCGTCGTTGAGTACACCATCGCAAGCTGTCCTGTCTGTAATGCAGCGCCAAGGGTAACCGCAGCGATAGTCTCCGAGCTGATAGTCCATGCTGGTGCAAACGTCGTCGAACGGTTCGTTCAATTGGTTGTTGTCTTGCAAACGTCCCCGTCTGTTAACTCAGGGATCGAGACGTGGCTGCACGATCCGTTACAGCCATGCGGATAAGATGCCTGTCATCTCGACTGCAAGTGATACGAGGCGTTGGGATCCAGCACGGCGTTCCGTATTACCCTCCTGAACCCTCCGATTCCATATTCTGCTGACAGTCATTGGACCTCGACCAACGCGAGCAGCAATGTCGCGATACTACAAACCGCAATCGCGATAGGCTATAATCCGAACTTTACCGAAGTCGGAAACGTGATGGTACGCATTTCTCCTCCTTACTCGAGGCATCACAACAACGTTTCACCAGGCAACGCCGGTCAAGTGCTGTTTGTGTATGAGAAATCGGTTAGAAGCTTTCCTCATGTCAGCACGTTGTAGATGTCGCCACCGGCGCCAACCTTGTGTGAATGCTCCGAAAAGCTAATCATTTGCATATCACAGCATCTTCTTCCTGTCGGTTAAATTTCGCGTCTGTAGCACGTCATCTTCGTGGTGTAGCAATTTTAATGGCCAGTAGTGTATATGTACCGGCACTGTTGCTGGTAAAATCGTTTGGAAAGTAACTTTTAGAGGGGTCAGTGTGGACCAAAACATGAAAATAAGACTGACAAACATGGTCTCTAAAATGCGTACAATAAGAGCTAAGAGCACTTGTTCGTTTTCGGTACTGTGAAACACTTCTGTTTTGCTGAGAGCTCTTTGTTTTCCATGTTTTTGGAAGAGATAGTTTGGGCCAGAAATGAAAGAAAAGTCTGGTAAACACAGGGACTAAAGCGCAGACCATAAAAGCTATAGATACTCGTACAGTAGAAGAGATGTGTTTTAGAGTAGACAAGATGCACAAGTGCTCATAGCTCTTAATGTACGCACTTTAGAGCCCATGTTTACGAGACATTTTTTTCTTGTTGTGGTACGTTGTACCTACAGTCTTAGCAACAACAGTCCTCGTACACGGATTCCATTGTCAGAGGTATCGGAACGATTTTTTTCTTAGAACTTTCGATCCGATCGTTTCCGGAGCGAGGTTCCTTACCTGAAATTGATACATTTAGCCTTCTTCATCATCCTTGAAAGTTTGTAAGAACATCGCGAGATCACCCTGTATGAAAACGGAGACAGCGGATGGCTGGGAACAAGATAAGTGGGTAGAAATGAAGCATTTGGCGAAGCGATGAGGTCGATTACAAGACTTTGGCTAATTCGCCACAGACAGGATTATCGGGACAGCTGGCGACTCGGCGCGCAGTAGGCGGCGGCCGGAGGGAAGCGGATCTGGGGGGCGGGGAGCCGGCGCCCCGCCGCGCCCCATAAATACGGCCGCAATTACCCCTAAACTGCGGCCGGCTGGCGGCGGACACGCGTCATTTGCGGACGCTGCGGTCCCGCGCTCTTCCGGCCGCCGCGCTTCCGATGCCCTTTCACGTGCCTTCTGGCTTCTGCTGCTGGGGCGGCCGCTCGCCGACTCGCGACTGCCGCTCGGAAGTGCGAGTCTCACAATGACTTCCGCCTGAAGTCGTAAAAGCAGCACCACATGTGCTACGTATGGATACGTATCAGGACGCGTTGACTTCGAACCGTCTCACGATAGGAAAAAAAAAAAAATTATTATTTTGCTGGGCTAAGGAGGTGTAACGTCGCGAGTCAATATGCAATAGCGTCTCTTGCACTACTTTGCAGTACGGGTTTGGAGCCGTTGGCGGTGATAGAAACAGCCTCTGGTATCTTAGCGTGACTCGTTCGCACCTGTCGCTAGCCTAGGCGTGGGAAGCGGTACCTGTGTCAATTCGAGCGACAGAACATTCAAGCCCCTAAGAATCTAAATAATTTATATTAAATATTATTCAATTTAGTTAAAAGTCAATATACTGCCCTTTGTTATTAAAAAGAAGATTGTGTAAAAATCTCAGCTTTCTAGCTGGCATACTTTCAGAGTTAGAGAAAATTACCTAAAACACCCCAAACCGACACTTGTAAGATTAAAGTCAGTCAAGATTCATAACAGTCTGCCTTTTAGTATCATTTGGAATCATTACTGAAGTTCACAAAATGTTAGCCTAGGTTAATTTGTTTGAATTTTCATAATTAATAACGTTAACTTTTTTCATTTTCGTAATATAAAATTCAGAAAAGATCAGTATTAATTTAAAGTGTAGTTTTGTGAGTAAATGAGAATGAGCGAGAGTGTGTATGTGGGATATACGAAAAAAATTGAATATTATCTCATGTCAAACACTATGTAACTATTTCATGGGAAAGTGTTAAGCAAGCAAGTTGCAATGAAAAATGTAATTTCTCCACCGTGCTGATGACGTATGTCAGAGGGTACTTGCTCTTGTAAGAAGGCAACCAGACTGACCGTTTACAGAGTAATAGTTTTCTAAAGTTATTTCAAGATTAGGCTTCTTTTCGTTTGGTTTTGTAAAACATTTTATTCATATTTGCATGATGAAGTGACATAAATGCATCTGTGAATAATGATTGGCGTATGACAGTTTTAGCGTGAAAATGATCTCGAAGCATTGTTTTGATTGGCTGGTCATTTTGAACGACCAATCAGAGTTAAGCAGTTCCCGCGCACTGCCATGTGGTTGTAGGCTGTGGAAGGAGTAGCAGTGAGGAGTCGCTGGCTAGCTATCGGACGTTCAGGTCATGCTGGACGTGTCCGTCTACATTATGAGTAAAATGAAGAAGTTATTGGTTTCTCGCGTCCGGATTATACTGCCGTGAAAACAGTTGTATTTAAGGACAGATTGTGAAAATTTAAGCTTGGTGAAGTGATTTGTTAGAGAGATAAACACGTGTGAAATTTCGGCCTTTGTAAAATTCCCCGTGGCATGTTTCATATTCGTCTACGGAATATTTGCCGAGAAAATTCTTTATTAGAAATCCACTGAAAAAGGACCGAATGTGAAACTCGTATATTGTAGCAGAGTAATGACTGTAAATCGCGTAACAATTTGAGTCGGACTTGAGTACATTCCTGGCTGTTTTGTATGAACTGTGAGCTGAGAATAGTGATATTATTCGTTAATTAAATATGGGCTGGAGGCAAGCGTTTAATTTTGAACCTAAAGAAATAAAAGAAATCTCTGCAGAATTTTGCCATTTTTCTAAAGAGATGAAGCAATCGCCCTCCACCCGAAATTTGTTATAAAATGTTACAGGATAGTTTGCTACCAGAGTTTACGCGGACTTTGCAAACGTGAGTATTGACAGTGTTTTTCTTCAACGCTGCTTTTAACATCGTCTGGACAGTGTCTACGTATGCAGAGAAACGGGCTGGTGATCAAACGCCTTACTGAGGTAGGTGGTACGTTTGTAGTGCACAGTACGACGAAAGACAGCGGACAAACAAGTGTGCCACATTTCTAACCCGCTACGCTTTTAAAAGCCCTAACAGCGACATATGTCATGGGACAGCGATATACCGGTACCCAATACAGAAGGTGGTAGTATCGCATACACAAGGTATAAAAGGGCTGAGCAGTAGCGGAGCTGTCATTTGTTCTCAGGTGAGTCATGCGACGAGGTTGCAGTGGGAATTAGCAGACTTTGAACGCGGAAAGATTGTTGGCGCTGGACGCATGGGACATGCCATTTCGGAAATCGTGAGACAATCAATATTCCGATATCCACAGTGTCAATAGCGTGCCGAGAATACCAAATTTCAGGCATTACCTCTCACCAAGGACAACGCAGTGGCCGACGGCCTTCCCTCAGCGACCGACAGCAACTCTTTGCATAGAGTTGTCTGCGCTAATAGACAAGCAGCACTGCGTGACGTAACAGCAGATATAGATGTGGAACTTACGACGAACGTAACCGTTAGGACAGTGCAGTGAAATTTGCCGCTAATGGGCTATGGCAGCAAACGATCAACGCTAGTGCCGTTGCTGACAACACGGCATCGCCTGCAGTGTCTCTCCTGGGCCCTTGAACATATCGTTTGGACCCGACTGGAAAACTTGAAATGTCCCCTTAGAACAATTTTACAAGACTGTGCTTAACCTGACACACAATATTATTTAGCGCAACGCAATCTGACTTTCAAAAATCCCTACAAAAGAATGGCCCTGACTAACATTAAACTATACCTTTCACAAATACCTTACCTCACAAAAATCTTCATTACTCGAACTACTGCAATACAGCGAGCGCCACTATTGCCAGCTAAATAAAAGATTCAAACTACAGAAGGCACTAACTACTGATAGGGATAGTTAGCAAATGAAAGATATTAATAGAGAACAAACAATGTATTTACCTTAATAGTCATAATATATATAGCAGTTCATGACAAATTACAAAACTCCGCCATCTCTCTCCCCACATACACCACTGCTGGCGGCTCACCTCCAACTGCGCAACGCTACGCGCTGTTCACATCCAGCTGCAGCTGCCCAACACTACAATGGCAGACAACAATGCAAACTAGCCACAGACTGCACACAGCACAGCCAGTGATTTTCATATAGAGCGCTACGTAACGTTACCCATAAGAAAACATAAACAGCCTACTTACATAAAGAAAACATAAACAGCCTACTTACATAAAGAAAACATAAACAGCCTACTTACATAAAGAAAACATAAACAGCCTACTTACATAAAGAAAACATAAACAGCCTACTTACAAACTTTGTCCTGGTCAGATGAGTCCCGATTTCAGTTGCTAAGAGCTGATGGTAGAGTTCGAATTTGGCGCAGACCCCGCGACGCCATGGACACACGTTGTCAACAAGGCGCTGTGCATGCTGGTGGTGACTCCATTATGGTGTGGGCTGTGTTCACGTGGAATGGACTGGGTCTCCCGGTCCTATTGAACCGATCATTGATCGTAAATTGTTATCGGCTTCTTGCAGAACATCTGCAGCCTTTCATGGACTTCTTGTTCCCAAACAACGATGCAATTTTTATGAATGATGATGCTGGATGACACTGGGCCATAATGGTTCGCAATTGGTTTGAAGAACATTCTCTACAATTCGAGCTAATGATTTAGCCACTCATCGAACATTTATGGGACATCATTCGGAGGTCAGTTCGTGCACAAAATCCTACACCGGCAACATTTTCGCGATTAGGGACTGCTATAGATGCAGCATGGCACAATATTTTTGTGGGGGTCTTCCAACGACTTTTTGAGTCCATGCCACGTCGTTTTCCTGCACTACGCTGGGTAAAAGGAGGCCCGACACAATATTAGGAGGTATCCCATGACTTTTGTCACGTCAGTGTACAGTCGTGGACAAAACGAGCGAGACCCCACGCCTTTTCGTTATGCTGATCTGCACAGCTTTAGAGTCTGCTACACAGCATAAAAGGCAAGGCGACGAAGTGCTACCAACATATTATGCACAGGCGTGAAATTGACAAACTATCCGAAGTTTGTCAGACTGTTTTCAGTCATGTAGGACTATATTAATGCTGATTAGTCTGTGAAACACAACATGTTAATATAAGATGTAAATGAAAGAAGAAACACTAATTAATATGAACTGTACTAATAAAAATGAATTTCAGTTTATCGAGATAACACAACTGTTCTAGTAAGACGAAGCAAAATATTATGCGCATTCGGCCGCGAAACTGTTCGTGTCAACTCCTGAGAGTTGTCATAGTGGATTACCGTTGCTCACCTACCACGAAAGTGTGCAAATTTAGCAATGCGTGAAGATTCTTAACGAAATTCAGTTAAAAATCATTCAGTGCCACACGTAAGTCAATTCAGTTATTGACAGAATCGGAAAAAAGGAAGGCAGTAACAAGTATGAAATTCTACAAGAGTTTCATATTGACATCCACAGGGCGCCAGTACAGAATAAATGTAGCAATGAAACTAGACTATGCTAGCAGAAACCCAGGCAAACAATTCTCTATTATTACCCCTGACATGAATAAGCCGGCAATTTCGCAATGAAAATGGCAAAATGAACTGCAGTTTCTGTTGCATAGAGCTTTCTGGACACTAAAACATGAATTTTCGACCTTTATGTCACCGTTTATGTGACAATCATTCGGGATGTTTATCGAAATAACAAAATACTGTTATTAGCGAGTAACGGCAACGGGTTCTACACAACGCTGGTGACTACCTTGAAGGACAGTAACAGGTGCAAACATGTAACTCTTCTGTATCGGTTGTGAATAAATAGTTGCCATTATTTAAGTTCCAACCCTCGTATAGTCCTACATATGATTGAAAACAGTCTGACAAAGTTTGGATAGTTCGTCAATTTCACGCCTGTGCATAGTATGTTGGTAGCACTTCGTCGCCTTGCCTGTTACACTGTGTAACAGACTTTAGAGCTGTGCGGATCAGCATAACGAAAAGGCGAGGGGTCTCGCTCGTTTTGTCCGCGACTGTACACTGATGGCTATCAAAATTGCAACATGTTTCATGAATCAAATGATGGGATCCTAGTTATTTTCCCAATGAAGAATAGTAGGAAGAAATAATAATAAAACTGTTGAAATCACTACCAATAACAGACTGAAACAAGATTGTAGCCTGTTATCAATCATATTTAATGCCTATACTGGGTGATTCAGCTGCCGCTGCCTATGGGTTTATGCAACCCACAACGTGTTCAAAAGCCATGCGCGAGATTTTGATATTCCGTCGCTTGCTAAGGACGAACTATCAGGTCTTACAGAAAAGAATGTACGGACATTTTTGTAGAAAATAATGTAGTTAAATTCCGTTTCGGGATGAGTTTTCGTTAGAGAACGTAGTTTTCGAATTATTCACGAAAAACCCACATAAGTGACCTTCAAATGCGTTTTTCTTGAATAACTGGAACACTGTGGCCTCCAGCGGTAAGGTATCCCAACACAAAAATCAACTACATTAAATTAACTATAAAAAAATTCTGTTCACTTTTTGGTAGGACTAATGATCTGCATATAGTGAACGAAAGAGTGTGAAAATCTCACATATAAGTTTTGAATGCATTGCGGGCCGCACAAAAACCTACAAGTAGGTGCAGATTAATCACACTGTATAAATAATTTAATTCAGAGCAGGGGTTAGGAAACAAATCTGGTTATACAGAGTAATGCAAATGAGTACGGTAATGCCCTTATGTACGCAGGTGATGCAACAATTTTGGAAAAAGGCAGTGTATAAACTACATCAGTTGGGGAAACGAGGATATAACCTTCAGATATCAGCTCAGAAAAATAAACTTGTGTAGGTCTTCAATTTCATTTTTTTAGAACGTGATATAACCCGTGATACAAACAAGGATATAGAAAATAAGATAAACAAGTATTAATCGGAATGTGCTACAAGGCTTAACATATCAGAAATGTGGCGGCCGCTGTTCGCATTACCGGCTACGACATCTTGTCGCGTACCTAATGGTACCTCACAACATCGCACCATGTGCTGGCTCAATATGACGATCATGACAGAGACGGCAATGGTAATGGTGTGTGTAAAACTAAGACTCATCTAAAATGAAGATGCGGTGCCACTCCTGTTTTCAATTGGGAGTATCGGTGCCTGCGCCTGCTCTTCTGCCACATCAAGGGAAGCTGTAACAACGGTGCAGTGCTCGTAGCGATCTTACAGACGTTGTCGCACTACCCTTACGGATATTTATCTTACTGCTAGAAAGTTCGTTTTGTGACCCAAGGTACGTGACTTGGTTGAACGATCCTTCAACCAAGTGAACAGTGCGTCTGTCCTCTCGGGCGCTATTCTCCTGAGACCTCTGAGATCCGGCGTGGCTCTCAGTATAGTCCTCTCCTGAATCCATCGATTTCATATTTTCATATCAGTCGTGGAATTCCGAGCAATGCGAGCAGCAATATCGCGGAATGGTAAATCGCAGTATCGAAAGGCCAGAATTCTGCAGCTGTTGAATTCCGACACGTGATGGTACACGTTTCTCATTCGTACACCAGGCTTAACACGATCTCTTCACACAAAATAAAAACTACATTCAAATGTATATTCTGAATGAATTACCTCTGTGTAATGTTTCTTTATGTTCACAATGTACATGGATTCATCAAGTAGGCTGTTTAGGTTTTTATGTTGGTAACGCCACGTACCGCTCTGTATGAAAATCACTGACTGTGTTGTGTGCAGTCTGTGGCTGGTTTTCATTGTTGGAATATTTGCTATTGTAGTGTTGGGCAGTGGGATGTGAACAGCGCGTAGCGTTGTGCAGCAGTGGTGGATGTGGGGAGAGAGATGGCAGAGTTTTGAGAGCGGACGATCTGGACGTGTGTCTGTCAGAAAAAGGAAATTTCTAAGACTGGATGTCATGAACTGTTCTCCATCCAAATCTTTCATTTGCTAACTATGCCTATCAGTAGCTAGTGCCTTCAGTAGTTATAATCTTTTATTTAGCTGGCAGTATTGGCGCTCGCTGTATTGCAGTAGTTTGAGTAACGAAGATTTTTGTGAGGTAAGTGATTCATGAAAGGTATAGGTCACTGTTAGTCAGGGCGATTCTCTTGTAGGGATTATTGAAAGTCAGATTGCACTGCATTAAAAAAAAAAAAAAGAAAAAAAATTGTGTGTCACACGCTGTACTGTAGAGGTGGGGCGAAGAGCGCGTCTGACCTGCCGTTCTCAGTACCCGCTTTTCCGGAATACAGTTTAGATGTGTGCCAGCTCATGGGGCAGACTCTCTGCGTCAGAGATGGTGCGCGCCTTGTGCACCAGTGTTTTTAGCACCCCATTCCTCTGCACAGGATGGTGGCAGCTATCTGCTTGCAAATGCAGGTCCGTGTGCGTTTTCGTCCTGTATACCCCGCGGCCCGGGGTGGCATCCATTCTTCTTCTGACCATGCCGTCCAGGAATGGCAATCTTCCTTCTGCTTCGGTCTGGCGCACTGGCGGGGAAAATAGGACGAATATTGACGAAACACCGAGTAGGAACCGTCATTTGCCCACCAAATAAAACGCGAGCGTTATTGGGAAGTGTCAAACACGATCTAGATTTGCGGAAGGCCGGTATATACCAGATTCCGTGTCAATGTGGGAAGACTTATATTGGACAGACAGTGCGCACCATCGAAGATCGTTGCCGAGAGCAGCAGAGGCACACTCGACTTCCCCCAACAAGTCGGCGGTCGCAGAGCACTGTTTGTCCGAAAATCACGAAATGAACTACCAACATACCACGATCCTGGCACAGACATCTAAATACAGGGACAGCGTCGTTGGAGAGGCTATCGAAATTCGTACCAGGGACGGACCCATCAACCGAGATTGTGGCTAAAACCTCAGCAGGGCATGGGAACCGGCATTGAGTATAATTAAAAAGACGCTCAGCAAAGGAAACGAAAGGGCGACTAGGGCGGAAGAGGCAATTACACCGACGCCGCCACAGATGGCGACGCCAGCGTCTCACCGACAGCTGACGCGCGGTCTCGGGCCGTGGAGAGAACGCCTCGCGAGGGGAGGGGATTTAAGAAGGCCGCACACCCTCAGGAGCTCAGTTCGAAAAAGGAGAGGGGCAAACTAGAGGAAACAAACCAAGACGCGAAGAACCGAAAATCAAACTAGAGGTAGAAGAAGAAAAAGCAGCTAGGCCTGTTAACCTTTCAACCCAACGAAGCCGCAAGAGATGACACAAAGCAAGGAGCTCAGTCCGTCAGCGCACCTGACTATGGCGCCATGTCCGATCGCCAAAATATTGTGCCCGTTGGACACTATGGACCGGCAGTACACCCGTGGACTGTTCGAGCGAGAAATACTAAGCTGGGAGAAGCTGAAGAATCACGTTTTCGGATGTTTTCTGTGAATAATTTAAGAGTTAAGGAGCACTGCCTACTGAAAATGTAGTTATAACTGGCTTCCTTACTAGGAAACAAATGTCGACGCGTGCCTTTCACGCAATATGTTCGTATCAACGCAGCTATAGTAAATAGTAGCGATTATAGTACTCGTAGCTACAGCACAACTTACGGCCGGACCCAAAGCTTTGCAATAGAATCAAAGAAAAACGTGTGCTAATTACATGGGCAGTATTATCCGTGCGATAGCGTTAAAAGATGCAAACACATAATCACACGTTGATTTCACAGAGAAAGATTGAGACCGAAGAAAGGACGTGGGCCAACATATGCGCAGTCTAGGAACTGGAGGTCAGGCTACGTGCTCTACAAGCGTGAAGAAATAAAGTGCTCACAAAACTGGATGAATTTGACTGAAGTGGCATGAAACAGCTACATCCACATTAATCAAACGTCTTCAACTGAAGCTATCTTATATTGTCGAAGGTCCGCCTCCGTAGCTCAGAGACCACTGCAGTAGACTGCCATGTGCGAGTCCCGGGATTGATTCCCGGTACTGCTAGGAATTTTTTCTTGGAAGGACTGGAACGGAGTGCATTCAGCCTCGTGATGCTAACTGACGAACTGTTTGAATGAGAAGTAGCTGCTCCAGGTCACGAAAACTGACAGTGGCTGGGGGCAACGGTGTGCTGGCTACTTGGCCCTCCATTCCACATCCAGTGACATCATTGGCAGAAGATGACGCGGCTGTCGGTCGGGGATGATACTCTGGAAATGCTGATGCACATGGATTTTTCACTCTCTTACACAATGTGGCCCATAGATCTCTACCGAGCGAGGTGGCGCAGTGGTTGGCACGCTGGAGCTGTATTCGGGAGGAGGACATTTCAGATCCCCGTCGGAACATTAACATTCAGGTTCTCTGTTCAAATGGTTCAAATGGCTCTGAGCACTATGCGACTTAACTTCTGAGGTCATCAGTCGCCTAGAACTTAGAACTAATTAAACCTACCTAACCTAAGGACATCACACACATCCATGCCCGAGGCAGGATTCGAACCTGCGACCGTAGCGGTCGCTCGGTTCCAGACTGTAGCGCCTAGAACCGCACGGCCACTCCGGCCGGCCAGGTTCTCTGTGATTTCGCTAAATCGCTCCAGGCAAATGCTGCGATGATTGCTTTGATAGGGCACGACCAACTTCCTTCTCCATTTTTCATAAAAATCCAAGCTTTTTCCCTGTCTCTAACAACCTCCTTCTCGCTTGGGACATTAAACTATAATCTTCCTTCCTTCCACAGGGCCGTTCAAATTATCACTTATGTAACGCCTCGTTGTTTCATTTAACAAGTTTTTGGAGAATACGAACCAATAAACAATAAGATGAACAATGTGAATTTGCCCAGACGCGATGTTTGCGCCTCAGTAGCTCTCTGTGGCTGTACAAAGTAGGTCATGCAGACAGAATCAAGACCTGGATGCAAATAACACCACTCATAGCCAGTTTGTATCTGCGATATATCAGTTCTAAACATTCTGCGTGGTGTCTGTTTGTTCTATAGCGTGTCTCCCTACCACTTTCGCGCAACGACGCTCTGAGGGTGTTTTTTTAGGGAATTGAATAGTTTGAACCTGGGACCTGTTGCTGGTAAGGAGACGCCAGACCACACATGACATGTAGAACTCAGATGAGTTCAGTGAGACTAGCGATGATATAACCAAATACCTAATAATTTCAGCGTCAGCTCCACTGCTCTCCCTGTAAAAGGATCTTAATACTAACTAAATTTAGTGGAAGGGGTTCAAGGCTTTCCTATTTTTAGTTAGCTGGTAAAATAACGTCGAAAAAGCAGTTAAGGTTACCATTGGAAATTTTATTCTTTTACTGTGTTCGGAAATAACTTCAACTTCTTGCAATTTTTCGTCGATTTCTTTATGGACTTCTAACATGAGTTGAGGCGATTCCCCCTTTTGTGCATACCATTGTAATTCTTCATCCACTTGCTCTCGCGTCATTCTTAATTGTTTGTTTATAACCGGTATTTCTTCTAATTTTAGCTTTTGCTCAAAGAGAAGTGTGACATTCCCGAATGTTACGCTACCTTTCCCAATATCTATTATCGCTCGTCCCTCATTTAAAAAATCTGCACCTATAATCAAATCTACAGTTAGTTTAGGTATAATCACGAAGTTGGCTTCGATCTTTTGACCTTGGCACGAAAGAGTTAACCTTGTTTGTCTCGTAACTTCCGCAGCATTGTTTCTAACAGGACCTCTTACTTTAATCTTACGTGTTTTCAGAACTGGCAATTACTCATTGGCATTACACTGCATGAATAACTTTTCTGAGATCGCAGTCAGTTCACTTCCGCTATCAATTACAATATTGACTGGGATATGCTTTACCATGGCCTTCACAATTGGTTGAATTTTAAAGGGTTGGTTCTGTTCTTCTTCTTCTTGCATCAACGAATCCTCCACCGAATCATACATGAGTCTTTTTAGGAATTTCCCTTGTGAATTCGAACTTTCTGTAAGATAAGCTTCGACTGCTACTTCTCTCTCTTTTATTTCCTCTTCTCTATTTCTTCCTTCATTTACGCTTTCTTCAACATCCTCTACTTTTTCCTCATCCTCGTCTATCTTCCCCTTCTTCGTCGCTACTTCCACATAATCTCATCTAAATGCTCTAATTATCGCTTCATAACTTCCTTCATTATATACGTTGGGTTGTGTGCCCACTCGTAACTCATTTTCAACTTCTGTCGACTGCGCATTATCCTCATTGAATTCGCTTTCCCTGGTTTCCATCTCAAATAGCTCTGCAATACTCATTACTTCGTCCTTTCCTCCTACATTCGTTGTGCATGCCTCTGGTAATTCATCTTCCTCGTCAGTACTCTCCCAATTAATTTCGTCCCAACACGATATTGTTATTATCTTGTCTTCGTTTTCATCTGGTCGCTGCGGATTTGTTTCTTCCTTCTTCTCTTCTCGTGATAAGATTTTTACTTCTCTGTTCAAGGTGCTGCAATTGTCCTGGGTCGGTGCGTCATTCTCTTTGGCATGGGCGCTTAGCTGTCAAATCGAACTTTATCGGGGTTTGGTGGTCTTACCTCCACCTCTTCTATCTTTATTCTCTTTTCTTGTTCAGCTTGTTGATAGTAGTTTCTTTGTTGATAATTTGTCGGTCTATTGGTTCTCCAGTACCCGTGCTGGTTGTCGTTATTCCCTCTTTAATAGTTGTTACCGTTCCTGGGTGAATTATAGTTATTGCCATATTCTCTTCTAAATCCATAACCGGTTCTTTGTTGAAATCTATTGTGTTTCTTGGTCCGAAGTTATCACATGGTTCGTAATTATTATTTCTTCGTACTGTGTCTTGTGGATTCCACTGCTTTTTGCTTTCGTTTTCACGTGCGCTTCGCCTTTTTCTTGCATCATCTTCCGAAAATATGAACTCTAGTTCCCTTAGAATACCTTTAAATGCTTCGACGTCATTGTCTCCGCGACCTACTAATGATTGCTGGTATTTCAATGGTAGCTTCATCGCGCATAATTTAATCAACTCTCCGCCACTGTATGGTACATCTAAGCATTGATTTTTCTTTGCCATTAATTCGAAAAATTTCACGGGACTTTTCTCTCCTGAATTTTCAAAATATGGGTTCTGTAATAATTCGTTCTTCACTCTGTTCTGTGCTTCGCTGGACCAATATCGTGAGAGAAACTTCTCTCTGAAATCTTCGTACGATCGGCATGTCGCTGCAACATTTTGCATGATTTCTGCGGCTGTTCCTGATATGTGTGCACATATAAAATCTAATTTGTGTGCTAGCGTCCAGTGTTCTGGTAATCCTACTCGGAATTGATCAATAAAAGTTCGTGGATGTAATGAGTTTCCTTCTCGAAAGTGCTGAAATTTTCTGACTGTAAGGAAATGATCGTTGTCGTAATTCGTCATAGTTCCATATGAAATTCGCGATTCTTCGCCACTTTTGTTTCTGATCATTTCTCCCGTCGCTCTTTCCGGTTGTGGTAGATCCATTGGATATTGTCCACTGTAACTTTCGCCTACCCTTGCGTAATATCGTTGGAGTGGTACGCAATAATTTTCTTCCATCGGTTGTGAACGTGTAGCTGAATGCATTGCACTGTACTCTTCGCGACCTGGCTTTCCATTGTCACGTATGTTACTTTCCGCCTGTGACTGGAATCGCAAATGCATGATATCTTTGTTAATTGCTTGTTTTTCCGGTGCTGTTACAGATACGGATGTGGTTCCAGACTCTATGCTTGCTCGATCCTGTTCACTACACTCTTCAATGGTTTGCAACAACTCTGTTCGCAATTTCTGAAATTGTCGCTTCGTTTGCGCTTCTATTTTGACTATGCGGTTATCATATCTTTCCAGAGCTGCGTTTGTGATACTTTTGTGTAACACACTGTTTTCAACAACTTCACGCGCTGTACCTGCTGCTTGTCTAGTAACTTCGTTTATTTGTTTCTCTAGTTTCTTGACTTTTCCCTGGGTGTTGTTACGTAATGTTTTGATCTCGTCCTGAGTGTCATTCCGCAATGTTTGTACGTCCACTTGTACCTTGTCAATGTCTGTTCTCAATTGATTGTAACCTGTTATTAAGTTTCCTATCACTTCTCGAGATTCTTTTGCCTCGTCTTCAATATGACTTAGGTGTAACTGAATTTTTTTGTTTTGTTCTTTAATCTCACGCATTTGTCTCGTGGTTTCTGCAATTTGAATTTGAATTTGGTTCGCTATGTCTTTATTTTGCCTTGTCATGGTTTCCGTAATTTGTTGTAATAATTCTGCCAGATTGGTGGGTCCTATTGCGTTTTCTTCCGACGTCCTACGCTCTGTGTTTTCGCCTAAGTGTTGGTTCGCAACCGATTGCATTGAACTGTGCTGTGACATGTTTCTGCTCGCATTCCTTGTACTCTGTGGTGAAAGAGCTCTGAGTACTTGTATTATGGGTTCTACGTATTCAAGACGCAAGTTAGAATCCTCATCGACTGTCTCTCTACTTTCCTGCTCCTCTGTCGTATGCTGACTTACGTTTTCTATGCCTTGGCGTACATTATCCTCGTTATGGTGCGTTATATGTCCTATTTCTCGCGATACTGCATCGTCTGTTGTACTGTCCTCTATTCTCTGTCCATTTTCATGCTGGGTCTCTACCTCAATTCGGTCAAGGTCACGATCTGCCATTGCTGATCTTTCCGAATCCCTTATTTTCTGTTTTAAAAGCAATTCACGCGCCCTTCTTCGAGTCAACATGCGCTCATACGATCTCACGCGTTTCATAAACTTTTTGTTCACACGACTTGACACTACCAAGACTAACAATCCATTCACTTACTTGTTGGGTCAGAACCAACTTGTCAACGATGTATCCGCCACCTGTGCGCTTGCATCGAGGAGAAAACTTAATTCAAACAATATTAAAATTCACAACTTAATTATGCTATTGTCTCTGACACTTTCTTACTATCTATCACAGCAGCTACTGTTTTCGAGTATTTAAAACTTTAGGAAAAATAAATTTTTTACTACGAAAATTTTTCAACAGGACATTTTTCTGACCTAGTTAGGCATGTGGTAGACCTTCAATCACGGTATTTTACCATCCTGACAGGGTCGCCATTTTCTAAACATTCTGCGTGGTGTCTGTTTGTTCTATATCGTGTCTCCCTACCACTTTCGCGCAACGACGCTCTGAGGGTGTTTTTTAGGGAATTGAATAGTTTGAACCTGGTACCTGTTGCTGATAAGGAGTCGCCAGACCACACATGACATGTAGAATTCAGAAGAGTTCAGTGAGACTAGCGATGATATAACCAAATACTTAATGATTTCAGCGTCAGCTTCACTGCACTCCCTGTAAAAGGATCTTAATACTAACTAAATTTAGTGGAAGGAGTTCAAGGCTTTCCTATTTTTAGTTAGCTGGTAAAATAACGTCGAAAAAGCAGTTAAGGTTACCATTGGAAATTTTATTCTACTCACAAAACACCGTTTATAAATTGCACTATTGATAAAAGGAAATGTTTTAATACAGGATGGTAAAAACCAACTGCGTTCAACAAAAATGTGAACGAATATTCCCTGAATGGGTTTCCAAGTTCTACAATGGATCGGAGAATGACCTATGCCATATCACATCTCTAATCTAGGTTTAAATTAAGTTTCACAAAAGAGAAAACTATCAAAATGGTCTACAGTGACCCTCAATTATCTTTAATTACTTATCTAACTTGTCGTAAATTACAGTGGCTGATGTGGCTTCTCAATAACTATATAACAGAAAAATCATCGTGTTTCAGATTTTTACTTCAAGTGGCAAATGTGAACACCATGAGCTTTAATTGACGATCGGCACTAGTATTACGCAAAAAGGGGTTGTAACAGATGAGACTTCTGCAGTTCTGAGTGAAGCCTTATGCGCTCAAAAATGCGGCATCGCGTGCGTTCATTACCTTGTCAGTGTTCGTCAGGGGGCGGCGGGTAGCACAGCTCCGCTCATCTTGCTGTCTCGGAAACAACTCCTCCCTAACTTCTACTTACTACTATTTACCGAAGTTGGTTTAAAAAAACTATCTGGCTGTATTTTCATCTGACCAATCAGGGTCTCAATGTTAACCTTAAGCTCTGCCTATACAAATTCTGTCTATCCAATGAGAAACGTTATACTTTTCATGGTGGGGCAATGTTTTTAAAGTTTGCAACGTAACAGAGACGCGAAAAAGTCTCACGCTAAAACTTGCAGCTGGTGTGGTCCTTTTAGCGTTATCGTAAGATCTATACTGTTCTTCTGGAGGGCTCTAGCTTTTAACATGGGCTGGGGGTGGTCCTAACGTAACAGAGACGCGAAAAAGTCTCACGCTAAAAACTTGCAGGTGGTGTGGTCCTAGCAGTTAGCTGGCGACGTGGGTGTCCGTCCGTCCCTTATCGTAGGGCCTTCCAGCTTAACACGGTTCTGCTCTCGGCTTCTCGTTTCTCCCCTCGGAACTGCGTCTGTCTCACAGTGGGAAGGTATGACATGCATTTAGGCATTCTTGTGTTAGTCTGTGGTATTCCATTTGCTCACTCGTTGCTCGTATTACTTTGGTTAATTTAATGTCACGATTTATTCGGAGCTATGTGACATACTACTGCATTTGCTTATCATGTCAGGGTTTTCATGGAAGGTGTTGGATTTGCCTGACATCTTACACAGTGAGTATGTATTTTTCTGCGCAGCATTCGAATCTACCTTTAAAAATGTTCTAGCATGTAAGATTTTTGAGCTTGTAAGTAATTTTTATTGTTTATTTTCCGTATTTCGCTCTTTCTTTGTACTTCTATTGTTTCAATTTTTTTGTTTTGGTGCAGAGATATATACATATCGTCATTAAATGGCGTTACGGTAAAGATTCTAAACTTTACTCACTTGATGGCAATATAATCCATAGTGCGAAAATATCTTTATGATCCACTGCATGTATCAAATGTATGACACACGCGTGGCGCAGCTCTCCTCTACTTACCTCAACCTAACAATGTTTTGCCAGTTTTTGTTACCTCAACGAGTGTTTCTTGTGAGACATAGTGAAAAGTTGTGATGTTTAAAAGTTACCCTTTGCAAATATGCCAACTGATAGATGTCGTTGTTGTCTAAACCACACCGACAACTTTCGCTATTAAACCACACCGAGAACTTTCGCAATGTATGTAGGAAATTCACACGAAAATCTGAAACAAAAACAAAGCACTGATTGAGTTAAGATGGCATGGTCAACTGTGTTTCGATTGTACTGTTGGTGATCAAGAAAAAAAAAATTTCACCTCATATTGCCTGCAGTTCCCGTACTATCATTTTTACCACTGCTTGAAAGGAAAACGCGGAGCTATGTAATTCGCTTTTCAAACAGTATGGTGTGAACCTAAAGATCATTTTCCAGGCTTTTCCTTCTGCTTCACAAATATTGCAGGGTAGTCAAGCTAAGCTTTAGGTGAGGTTTTCAAATATATCTTCAGTGCATTTCCAATCTTTCATATTAAACTTACAAATATCGAATTAGCTGCTTGGTTCTCTTTCAGAGTAATTGTAAAGAGCTTTTTGGGCAACAGAAGAGATAATTATGTCCCCGTTGTGAATTATCTGTTAGACAGTTACAAGAACATGGCATGAAGAGTACGGCTTAAAATTCAATTTTTACGTTCCTACGCTGGTTTCTTCCCAGTAAATCTGGGAGCCACAAACGGCTACTAGGCTGAACGCTTTCACGAAGACATTCGTACGTTGGTACGCCGTTACCAAGCTCACTTGAAACCATCGATGATGGGCGACTATTGCTGGGGTCTTGTTAGGAAGAATAATGAAATGGCAAACAGAAGTAGAGTATCGTTGTGACTATTTTCGAATGGCGAAGGAGGTTGATGTTGAAAATATGTTGTGAACTAATTTAGACCTATTGGTGGCATGTCCATATATACATGTTATACAGCAATGGGTTCTAAAGTTCTGAACATGTATTTCTTTTTTGTTTTAAATGTGTCAATGTTCGGCAGTACTGTTTTTAATTCTGCTGAGCATCTAGAAATTGTGACTGGAAGAGAAAAACTCATTTTACGAGCGATTTCAGCACCTCTAAGTGATGTACATACAGGTAAATACACCCACTTACAAACCAGATGCAGAAAAAAAGTTCAAATTTTTTGACTAGTGTAACTGATCCGCCGCAGGATGTGAGCTGCCGCTCACCTGGTCGACATCGCATTTGCAGATGACCACCACTGACAGCAAGACAGAAGCTGCTCTCACTACTAAACAAAAATTAAGCGATTATTTCTTCTCTGACTACCCCGATGGGGTGGGTTGGGGCCGTGATGAGGTGTGAGAGGCGACGTGGAGAGTTGCATCGGTGATGTAGCCGGGCTTCCAGCCAATGCTTCCCGAGAATTCTAGCTTACAGGAGCAGAAAGGTTGCATCGAAATGAGTGTTTACGTGATCGTGTCCACAGGACATTATTTTCTCAAGCATTAGAATCATCTACAAGGAATTAAACTACTAATCTACAACATTGAAATGTCTCTGTTGGATTCCTTTCATGCTAATTTCTTAAATCTGTTGTCATTTACGGCATAAATTCCTCTTCTAAATTTACTGTGGCGTTTCTGACTATCTGGGAGGAGACTGAGTAGTGGAACGTGTTACTTTTACACATAAACAAGAACGATCTGTCACACTACTACACTTCAAAACACAGTTTATATGTAATTCATGTCACACAGTCCATACGGAACCTACATCCGCTTTCTTTTATATACCGTATATGATAAGATACTGTCATCCCCCTTCCCTTCTGTGTGAGAGGATGAATGAGCAAATGTATTTCTAGTTGCATGCTTGAGGGTAGCAGACAAGCCTGTCTGCTAGAGAACAGTAGGACCAACGTCGGAACAGGTAGCTACGCTTTCTAAAAGCAGAGAGGTTTCTATTCTTAGTATGGTCCTGTCCGTCCCTTGTCATGTTGATATAGGAAGCTGCCCCTCTGGCCACTTCCGTTTGTATTTGTGAGCCACCCTCAGGAAGGGACCAGGTCAGTCTGTCCGTGGCGAGCGTCTGAAGTGGTAAGATCTCCGGCTAAGTGCGTGTCTGCTAAGTCCGTAGGACCATGGATTTCTTAAGTTCAGCCTAACTGAAAATTTAATCACCTTTATTTCAGGTTTAGCTCTAAAATATCTAATGTTATCTTAAATTGCAACGCAGTGTAATTCGAGTGTGAAGTTCAGAATATATTCCGGTAGTTGCTTTGTCACTACTTTATGAGTAAAGTGGAACCACGTGTTGATCAGTAACTCTAACTAGCATCATCAGCCTTCAATGCGAATGTGCGTGAGATTATAACGTCTCGTCTTGACAATATTTTTCAATATAGCAACTTTTCTTTATGTTCAACCCACGTGGGGTGTACTTTGTGGACCAGTACCACGTGCTTATACAATTGTTTGACCCATCAGGTTAATAGTAAGACGATAGTAACAAGTTCGAGGTTTTTCTTTTGTAAATTGCATTTCGATCTAATTTAATTTAATTATCAAAATTATTGTGGAGTTACACTCTTTGTGTAAACCAAGTTGACCACGTGAAGCATGTGGAATAATCATCAAAGTTTCCCTCAGCTATTCTTTTCGGGAAGATTTCGCAAAGAGTTAATATGAATTTAGTATACCACTGTGTGGTAATTACATGACGGACAGGATTGTGCTACGAACGTAACTTCTTTGGGTGAAAATTGAATCTGTTGGTTGTGGTTAATTTCCTCTTGCATATGTTTCAACGTTCTTCGTGTGTTATTTCTATGAATGCAGTGTTGTATGCAGTCTCCCAATATTTGATGTGTTCTGTAAGATTACAAACTCACATCTTCACAATCCTAAATAAGGCACCAGTTTAGTTATGAAGCAAGTTTAATATGCTGAAATTTCAATGATCAATGTTAAAATAAATTTCCAAATATAAACTGATTTATTTCTTTATATATATATATATATATATATATATATATATATATATATATATATATATATATATGTGTGTGTGTGTGTGTGTGTGTGTCGCGACACCACTGGAGGCGGGCTGCACGATGTTGGGGCGTGAGCGGAAGACGGCCCAACGATGTGCGGGACCGTGGCCCAGCTTCATGGAGACGGTTGCGAATGGTCCTCGCCGGTACCCCAGGAGCAACAGTGTCCCTAATTTGCTGGGAAGTGGCGGTGCGGTCCCCTACGGCACTGCGTAGGATCCTACGGTCTTGGCGTGCATCCGTGCGTCGCTGCGGTCTGGTCCCAGGTCGACGGGCACGTGCACCTTCCGCCGACCACTGGCGACAACATCGATGTACTGTGGAGACCTCACGCCCCACGTGTTGAGCAATTCGGCGGTACGTCCACCCGGCCTCCCGCATGCCCACTATACGCCCTCGCTCAAAGTCCGTCAACTGCACATACGGTTCACGTCCACGCTGTCGCGGCATGCTACCAGTGTTAAAGACTGCGATGGAGCTCCATATGCCACGGCAAACTGGCTGACACTGACGGCGGCGGTGCACAAATGCTGCGCAGCTAGCGCCATTCGACGGCCAACACCGCGGTTCCTCGTGTGTCCGCTGTGCCGTGCGTGTGATCATTGCTTGTACAGCCCTCACGCAGTGTCCGGAGCAAGTATGGTGGGTCTGACACACCGGTGTCAATGTGTTCTTTTTTCCATTTCCAGGAGTGTATATATATATCACCGGTTGTCGTATGACTATTAAAAGATTATAATTAATGTTAGTCTGGTTGGGAATTTGGTAAGCTAGACTGGATACCTGGTGAAACAGTTGCGCAGTAATGCAAGGTTAACTTCCCCAGACAGCTCACAGCTTTTAAACCGCTTTTATTGTCTATCAGTACCGCTTCCATAACAAATTAATGCAACAACGTTACAACATTTATAGAAGAAGCAAGAACAGCAAGAATGTTTCGCTGAAAAAGCTCTGATTTGGATGAACGAACAACTATCGAAAAGTGCCACATAAGTTGCTTGTGAAACAGACGCACATGAAACGCTACCGTTCTTAGAGAGTCCAGCCGACTTCATATATGCGTTACGTTTAGAACGATGCGAGGGGCCGGAATATCTCTATGCCTATGAACGTTTCGTTGATGAAACGTGTTTCACTATATGAGTTGGTAAGAGTTAAATACCATGTCAACGTAGTGGTCTCCAGACACGGAGTTTTCAGGAATAGGATAAAAAGTTGTGTCGAGTTATTAGCGAACATTCTTGGTAAACATGTGAGCGGATATAGTGGACTTTGCCTAACAGAGTGGTAGTGCTTTTCACCGCTGTTAGCGTTATCTCGCATCTCTACAGTGTTCATCGATGATGAGTATTCGCGGTTAGCCGACTGGGCGCTTGTTTTAGACACAGAAACTGGCCATCTTTCTAAACTTAAACGGGATCAATTTCCTTCACTGTGGTCAGCAGGAGCAAGAATATCGAATGTCTCATGCACATTTGATGCATCAAACGCAACAGTAGACAGCACGATAATGGTCAACATAATTTATGGTGGTAGTTCATCCGCTAATGTTAACAGTGATAAAAATTTGTCCTCCGTGGTCAGAAAACTGAAAAGGAAAGAAGGTGTCACAAAGAACAGTAGAATTATCCCAGTATAAGTGGCTTTATATAATGCAGATGAACGAAGAAGCTAACTGCTTACTTCCTTTCATTAATCATGGAAATAATCAGTAGTGGAGTAGACTGCGTGGAAATATACTGTGTTTTGGTAGACCAAAACTGCATGGAAATACACGGTGCTTTGTTGTCTTTCACAAGGACTTACAATGGAAACTTACGTAGAGATGGTGGTTGATGAAGTACATCACTGGATAAATTTTTTTTTTCACTGGTGAAGACGTTGTCATCGAAGACAGTAGTATGGATATAACGACTCTCGTGCACTTTTTTTTTTTTACGTTTGTGACATCAGTTGATCTAGGTGATTTACCTTGAGATGAGGTCATTAACCTTTTGATGACATCGTAAGCTATGCCCTTTTGTCGATGATATTACAATGATGACGCCACAACCTACACTACTTCTTTGACGATGTCACCAAGAGATGAATATGAGAAATTTGATAAATTTCTGGAATTAAAAAAAATTAAAAACAGCGGAGGTCAACGATGTTTTCATTACCGAATAGAAAAAATAATTTATGGACTGACTCACCAGTCAAATTTTTAAATTTCACTGGAAGCTATACATCATTCACTAAGGAAGATTAGAATGAGTGTATAGCACACCCCCATAAATAGTTATAAGCCAATGTTTGCTTATTAGTGTAATTAATGTAGATGTCGAACAACAGTTTCACTTTAAATAATATTATGCAAAACCTAAGAAACGGGAAATAAAAATACTTGCTGCTTTATGTTCCTGTTTCTTGTCTTCGCCAACAGATGGATGAACTGGTAAAACGTTCAAGGTTCAGTTACTATACCATAGCGTAGTACACTACAGAGGCTAAAAAAAATGGTTCAAGTGGCTGTGAGCACTATGGTACTAGAACGTAGAACTACTTAAACCTAACTAAGGACATCACACACATCCAGGCCCGAGGCAGGATTCGAAACTGCGACCGCAGCAGTCGCGCGGTTCCGGACTGAGCGCCTAGAACCGCACGGCCACCGCGGCCGGCTACAAGGCTCACATTAACTATTTACCACATGTATGATACGTTCCAAATGTCGCAGCGACTCAAGAAAAGTGAAACGATTACGCCAAGTTTGACAACATTTACGTCAAGTTCAAATGGTTCAAATTGCTCTAAGCACTATGGGACTTAACATTTGAGGTCATCCGTCCCCGAGACTTAGAACTACTTAAACCTAACTAACCTAAGGATATCATACACAGCCATGCCCGAGGCACGAATCGCACCTGCGGACTCACCTAGAACCGCTCGGCCACAGCGTCCGGCTTACGTCAAGTACTACTATGTTATTTTATACACAGGTTCGTCAAATTGCTGTTTAAAACATGATTGTGAACTTTAAAGTAAGTGCCCGAATGGTATATTCATACCTAAAATTAGTGTTTCAAACATTATTGTGGAGTCTAAATTAAGGACCCTAACGAATTTTCCATGCCTGACAACATACTGAACTGATAGTTGAGATAACGAGCTAGTCCTAAAAGATCGATGTTGTAAAACTGTCTTGATTAGGCTTATAAAGCATGTAAGTAAAAATATTGCCGTTAGCTTAGTAACTATTTGTGCCTTGTCCCATTGATGATGCGGCCTTACCAACGAAAATGTGATGCGGAAAAAAGGACAAACTTCCTTCTGCTTTCAGTCCTCGCAGAGCAGTCGCTTATGGCTCAGGTATTCCGTCTTTGTAAATAACAATGCAGACTTCCACATTTCCTCTCTTCCACTCACTGCACGCCTCTCGACTCCCCTATGCCCCATTCGGGGCAAAAGCCGAGTACAGTACTTTGGCGACCGCGGATTCGACGGGACCTGAGGGCGTCATAACTTCCATTAGAAGAGTCACCTTTGGAAGAATGTGGTAAGGGAGGGCCATCAATGCAGTTTAGCCCGAGTTTTCAACAGGTACCACGAGTCAGCGGCGAGAAACAGTGGCGGCCGGCAGCGACTCGTCAGCGGTACGGAATAAATGACTGCGGAGCGAATGACTGCGGCCTAACGAAGGCCGCGGACAATGGGCCGGGGCGATCGGCGCGCGCCGTCGCTAATTGGACATTCAGCCGCAGCTCATTAAGGCAGCGCCCGCAATTATTCTACTTAAAAATAATGGCCTTCTTTTTTCCCTCCCTCCCGCGCCTTTTCTTCTCTTCTGCTGCCCTCCAGAACGAGCTTTTCTCGGCAGTTTGGAGGACTCTAATTTCTTTTCTCTTCGTTTTCGCGTCGAGATTTCCCGTATCGGGAAGCGGAGGGGAGGATTTTGCGGTGGCTGGCAGCTCTTCCAGTACACGGGCTCTCGTGGCCGCAGAGCGCGCGGAGGAGTGCTGGGCCCGGCGAGCAGCGCACGCTGAATGCCAAGTACTGTTTCTTCCATCGCTGGGCGAGAGACTTCTCGGCGCGCCCTCGCGGCTCAGAGCTGCGGCCAAATTAGAAAACGTAGTGTGGGCTCGTAGCACGGTGCAAAACCTCTCGACTACGCGCCACTTCGCTGACTTCCGTGTCAATGCCGCTGACTGTTTATTCAGCCAGCTTCTCATTTGGCCTCATGGCAGTAAGAGGGCGCCATTTTGGGCAGTTTCCCTACAGAAAAGTAGGATGCTACCCCTGGAAGGGAAAGCAGAAGGGTGGATGGAGTATATAGAGGATCTATACAAGGGCGATGTACTTGAGCACAATATTATGGAAATGGAAGAGGATGTAGATGAAGGTGAAATGGGAGATATGATACTGCGTGAAGAGTTTGACAGAGCACTGAAAGACCTGAGTCGAAACAAGGCCCCGGGAGTAGACAACATTCCATTAGCACTACTGACGGCCTAAAGAGAGAAATTCCTGACAAAACTCTACTAGCCGGCCGCGGTGGCCGAGCGGTTCTAGGCACTGCAGTCCGGAACCGCGGGACTGTTACGGTCGCAGGTTCGAATCCTGCCTCGGGCATGGATGTGTGTGATGTCCTTAGATTAGTTAGGTTAAAGTAGTTCTAAGTTCTAGGGGATTGATGACCTAAGATGTTAAGTCCCATAGTGCTCAGAGCCATTTTTTGAAAACTCTTGTGAGCAAGATGTATGAGACAGGCGAAATACCCTCAGACTTCAAGAAGAATGTAATACTTCCAATCCCAAAGAAAGCAGGTGTTGACAGATGTGAAAATTACCGAACTATCAGTTTAATAAGTCACGGCTGCAAAAACTACTAACGCGAATTCTTTACAGACGAATGGAAAAACTGATAGAAGCCGAACTCGGGGAAGATCAATTCGGATTCCGCAGAAATACTCGAACACGTGAGGTAATACTGACCCTACGACTTATCTTAGAAGCTAGATTAAGAACAGGCAAACCTACGTTTCTAGCATCTGTAGACTTAGAGAAAGCTTTTGACAATGTTGACTGGAGTACTCTCTTTCAAATTCTAAAGGTGGCAGGGGTAAAATACAGGGTGCGAAAGGCTATTTACAATTTGTATAGAAACCAGACAGCAGATATAAGAATCGAGGGGCATGAAACGGAAGCAGCGATTGGGAAAGGAGTGAGACAGGGCTGTAGCCACTCCCCGATGTTATTTAATCTGTGTATTGAGCAAGCAGTAAAGGAAACAAAAGAAAATTTCGGAGTAGGTATTGAAATCCATGGAGAAGAAATAAAAACTTTGAGGTTCGCCGATGACATTGTAATTCTGTCAGAGACAGTAAAGGACTTCGAAGAGCAGTTGAACGGAATGTACACTCTTTGACATAAAACTCAACCGGCGGCCGGCCGCTTCAGAGGCTAAGTCCGCGCCGATCGCGACATGGGACAAAAAAACTGGCCAACTCGCTAATTCTCTAAGTCCAGTTATCTGCACAATCTGGCAACACTGTAGACTGCGGCACTTCCTGGAGGAAAACTTGTCCCAAGATAGAGAGACTCTAGGCTGATTACGCCTGTGGTCTAGCGGTAGCGTGCGTTTTTTCTGTTCATAATGTCAGTGGGTCGAGAGCAGCTGGCATAAAATATTTTTATAGCCTCTTCTGTCTGAATGCTGAAGACGTGAATGTAATGGTAGCGCAGATTCAATCTATTTCGCTTTGTGACACACCGATATCAAAATTTTATCTAGTAACGATTTTGCGGCAGATTTCCTGCCGACTGTCCTCCTCTGGACGCCGTATGCGGCTAAGCTCCGGGATCCATTTGCTGGCTACTGGCAGCGGCCGTGGCGACAGCAGCGGCGCTGCACTCCCCCGTTCTTTATCGAAAGCGCCTGTTACCGCTCATCGCTTTTGATGATTTAAAACGCTTTATTATTAAATGTTGCTCCACAGAAAATTTCTACAATTTCCATTCACGCTCAAAAGCAACGGAGACAGACGCCCTGATTAGTAGGCGGGTAATCGGCAAGAGCTGAGTATGGCCCGAAATTAATTTTATAGACTGGGACGAAATTAAACCACCTCACTACATTCGATGAATTTATAAATGCTTCATACCTCGTTTCTTTTCCTTTCAAACTTAATTATTTGTGCAACTTTTGGTCAATGTTTGGATGTTTTCGTCAAGCCAGAGTGAGCGTCTGTGGTGTAAAGTGTATTACAGTTCTTGTTTCATTCCTTATGGTAAGTCTATGCGATAAACTGTGTGAATACCTTGCAATGCATGCTCTGTAGCAGTGCAGGCACACTGCACATTTGGAGTTCCATGTATGGGTTCATGAAGTATTTATTGTTGATCGGAAGTGATAGTTAAGGTCATCAGATTTAAACCAGAAAAATTTGTCGTTTTGAAGGTTTCAGAGAACGGAAAGGAATTGCTAACGCCGGTGTTAGAAAACGTCTACAGTTAAATGCTATTGCAAAAATTTAGAAGATGGGAACTATATTAATGAACATGTGCACTTCATAAACAACCTTCCGACATGTTAGACCTATATGACGAACAAAGCTCAAATTTATATCGTTGACAGTCGGTTTGAATCTTTTCAGGACCTATTTTACAGTGAAGCACCTTGGAATTTGCAAAGCAGAAATCCATGATATTAACTTAATTTACTAAGTCGAAATCGGACGAAGATTGATGTTTAAAGGCATTCTTCAGATTTCGCATAAGAAATTTTTACTAGCAGTTTGCAACTCCATTAATTAAAATGGAAAATAAAAGGTTGTAGTCAGCGGCTTCTACCGTGATTCGAACTTATAGTACAAGCACTGCAACGCACAAGGGAACCTCTGAGCTAACGACACACTGGCGGCCAGAGGCGGACTATAGTCACTGCGATGTTGCCTGAGCCTCAAAACGCAACCTTAAACACACAAACAAAGGAGGTGGAGATTACTGTTTTAACGTCCCGTCGACAACGATGTCATTAGAGACGGAGCACAAGCTCGGATTAGGGAAGGATGGGGAAGGAAATCGGCCGTGCCCTTCCTAAGGAACCATCCCGGCATTTGCCTGAAGCGATTTAGGGAAATCATTGAAAACCTAAATCAGGATGGCCGGGCGCGGGATTGCACCGTCGTCCTCCCGAATGCACACACAAACAGGTGTTACTTATGTGAAGAACGCCGTTCTTGGAGTCTAGAAATTAAATATACTTTCTAATTGTGTCATCTTGCAGTGGATTATATCGTACGAGTCTTCGATGTGGAAAACGAATGTCAAGTGAATTTAGCGAGGTAACGCCGACGTACACCCGGAAGTAAATGCACTATCAGAGTGTTGACAAATACTTGCTACGACGCTGCCATTTCTCTGTTCTCTGACGAGGCAGCTCTTTTTTACTAATTCGTGTCGATAGCGGCATGATTGTGTACAGATACTTTCGTCGTAAGGTTATCATGGTTAATTTTATTTCATTTCTTATAATACAGTGCATAATTTTCGTAAGGTTTCCTTTAGTGTTGTTAAAACAATAGTAAACATGAGAGAGAAATTAATCATCAACGATATATGCGAATTCTCTGCTGTTACCTATGACAGTCTGACAATGCACATGCAGTTTATTGATTACATGCATGTAGAAAATTTGTTCTGAGTTAAAGCTGTCAATCAAAGTTTGAAGAAGAATAAAATATCACTACCACACGACGGCTAATGTAGAAAATACTTTTCTGACATATTATGGCACGATGCGCTCTCCCTGCTGCACATCTTCGAGATGCATCTGCTGCCTGCTGTCTATTAAACCTGAATAGAACAAAATGTCACAGTAGTTAGTCCTTTTTCCACATGCGACTACTTTGGGTTGAGAAGTGAAGGGAATTATGTTCAAAGTTCCATTAGATTGATAACTTCAGCAGAGAGCAGAACTGCGTTTTAAAAAATGTAGCACTGAATGTATTCGAACTCGCGACATCTTATCTATGCTACAAGCTGACACGTAGCTACAACAGCTCCAGAACTCGGCAACTATTCCTCCAGAACTTTTGGATTCCACAGCACTGTGAGATTATGCATATGGGCAGGTCTTGACTTCTGAGAGACAAACAGTTACAGCTTTTCTTTTGGACTGAACGACGTTTTCTAGTAACAGATAGCGCAATAGAATAGCTCAAGTGGAAAGGAACACTTCCTATTTAAACTTCTGCATCCTACAATGTTGGCAGTTGTGTGTAGGTGGCAGTAACGTGATTTTATTTCTGTGATTACAAAATAGTCGAATGTATGTACTGGGTAGCCGAGGCAGCTAGTTCATGGTGATTCGGTCAACCAAGTAAATGAATTTACTGAACATGCTGCAAATTACTACAGGGAGCCTGTGTGTCAGAATTCTCATCCAGTGTGGCGCAACTGCGTTACGATAGAAAAATGACTCGCAGAGAAGAGGATTTCGTGGTCTGTTGGACGGATGGTAGGTTGTTATACCTATGGTCTGGGTTCGATTCCCACTTCTGTCAATGATTTTAGATAGGGAGAGACAGATTCCATTCTCTCCTGGCTACACCAAGTGAAGGAGATATAATGGCTGCGTGGTCTGAAAATTCACATTAAAGATGATATTCCTTCTTTACCAAGTAGACGGTAGGTTGAACCACAATAAAGTCTGGAGTGGCGACATGTAGAAACTCTATCACCAGTAACCTTTCTTATACTAGTTATTTATTTCAAGTGACGACACAAACGCTATGTATGGTCACAGGACACTTATTCCATCTTTTATTTGAGCTTCTGTATGTCGATAAAATTGGTTCTGAACTGGGAATGCAACTCAGACCGCCCTTAACGCGGAATTTGATCCCTTCGTGGCAATACAGCTCGGCTACAATTTGTTGTTTGTTCAAAACTGCAGATTCCTCAACACCTTCACATATTATGCGTGAATGGGATCGAATCCTGGCCCGGCACTAAAGGTTTAATTATGTATTATCAAGCTCTAGCATGAGAACACCTATCTGCTGGTGGATAATAATTTTGATTTTTAATGTATTTTCATTCGCTGTCAACACTAACGATATCCGACGTTTTTAACTCCCAGTGAGACACAGAACTATTTGCGAGATGACTGTAAGTTCAAGATGCTATTCTGAGCAGTTGGTGGAGAAAAATTCGGTAGCTGAGGTCTCTTTGTGTGTAGTCAACAACGATATGTGTGGGTCTCTATTCCCAGTGAGCGCTGAACTCTTCGTCATATTATTTCAGTTCAAACATGCTCACATGTCACTGCTGGTGCAACAAACCCATATTTAACGTTAGTTTTCTCTAGAATATAACAGCGATAGGTGCCGGGTTGGAGTCCTGGGAAGGAAAAATTAATGTTTCGTCTCGTCATTCCAGTTAAAACATCTAGTTACTGCCGCGAAATTCCGAAATGTCACATTTGACTGTGCTTCGATAGCAATCCGATTAGGTTCCGGGTTCGAATCCGTGTCCAACACACAGCTTTACCTCACGGCATTTCAAGTAAGTTACTTGTGAAGAAGCAATATTTAACATCTCTCGTAGTTCGTTAACAGGGACAATAGATGCTGGGTAGGAATTCGCGTCTGTTAAAAATGTTTGCGTTATGCAATTTAAAGTTGATATTTGCTAACTGATACTGTCTAAAATCGAGGTATATCACTCTCTGTATGCCTAATCAGGACTGACTGTTAGTTTCCGTCAGTCACGAAATCTTTGCTTAGTCTGCATGAGCTGGGTTTGAATCCATATGTAGAACACTACGGTTCGTCGTGTCATTTAATGTTCATACATATTCTCAACTAGCTGCTCGTGAATAACTTAAAATTTTAATGTCATTTTGTGTTAAATAGTTCAAATGGTTCAAATGGCTCTGAGCACTATGGGACTTAACTTCTAAGGTCATCAGTCCCCTAGAACTTAGAACTACTTAAACCTAACTAACCTAAGGACATCACACACATCCATGCCCGAGGCAGGATTCGAACCTGCGACCGTAGCGGTCACGCGGTTCCAGACTGAAGCGCCTAGAACCGCACGGCCACACCGGCCGGCCCCCACCATCTGGTATCAATGCATTACCTTATAATCCATTATATATAATCATTTTCATAGTAAACTTGATATTATAGATGAGTAGGACACAAGACAGGACATAGATAATGTCCGTTTGACGTCAACAGTGTGTAACATTTTGCTTTTTTTGAATAGGACAATGTTCCTCTCCAATAATTTTTAGATTAGTTACAATAAGCTTACGCTGCAAGAGAAATCGCTTGTATTTTTCAATATGTGGTCTGTTGTCGGTTTGAAGGCCTTCCATAACATCGTCAACGTAGTGCAACTCCACCGAGAGCTGTCTGGAGTAGGGTGGAGATAGCAATGTGAAAGTTGCGAGCTGTCGAAGACGATCTTCATATTCCTAATGCGATTAGGACATCGTATACTCTTGACGACGTTTAGCACCTGTGCGGTCAGTCACCCAATTTCAGACTGGCTCTGAGCACTATGGGACTCAACTGCTGTGGTCATAAGTCCCCTAGAACTTAGAACTACTTAAACCTAACTAACCTAAGGACAGCACACAACACCCAGCCATCACGAGGCAGAGAAAATCCCTGACCCCGCCGGGAATCGAACCCAATTTCAGAATTCATTTTGAGTAATCCTGCTAAATTCCCAAAATATTGTCTTTTTATATTGATGAGTAATATGGATAGTCGTCACGTTCATGTGCCGTCTACAACGCAAATTTAATGTTACTATCCTAGGAACTAACCTGCAATACGTTTTGTATTTAATAATCGGAACTATCTGCATTAACCGTCATCAGGCCAATGTCAGGGAACAGAATGCAGCAGTGCCTACTTGAGGACCTGCTTGAGTCGTGTTCTAAGGAAAGGGTAGTTGCTGGTTCACATTATATTACACTAGCGAGAAGTACCGACTTTTCCTTTTCTCTGCAAACATCCAGAACTAAATTCAGTAACTAAATGCTAAGAATATATTTGCATTGTGCCAACTCAAAGTTCAATAGATATGGATATAGATATAGATTTTTATATTTAAAGCCATTCTCGTTCTGCGTTGGAATAAACATCATTCATTATTTGCTTGTTCTTGTTACGATTGTTATTGTCATTCTCTCACTCGCAAGAGTCTTATGCTGATGCTGTATGAATAAATTATGCCATTGGATACAAAGCGGTTTAGTTTTGAGACCTAACCCACGAGGGGGGAAAGCACAGTGGTCTGCTTCAGGAATTCCAAGCAATAAAACACAAAAAACAACCCAGGAAGGGTTCGAACAGCTACTTTCACGCAGAGACATGCATTTGGAATCTGTTCATCGTTACGGGGCCAAACAAGAGGGTAACATTACTGGAACAATGATCGGGCTACTTAGTATATAATAGAGCATACAGATTTCAAGGAGGAAACGTATGAAGACGCAGACGTCCTCGTTATCAATATGTGCGGCATATCTTTCGTGTTAACGAAAGTAAATTCCCGCTTTACCTCTTCTTACGTGTCAAATGAAATGAATGCCATGAGGAATAGAATGTTTGTTGACTGCGTCTCTTCTTGCTTCCATCCTTACCAACATATTTCTTCATTCTCGTGGTAATCATGACATTCTATGTGCATGCTGCAAACGATTGCAAGTGGACAAATTCGACATCGAGGTGCAAAGCGTTTGGTATCTTACATTATATTCAATTAGAATAAGTTTCCGGTGTATTTTTACTTCGTTTGTATTTTTATATGATTATGAACGTTACGGAAATTTATCTCACATGCTTTATGTTGAATGAGAAACATTGAATGATCCGTTTTGCTTTCCCTACGTTGAAATGATATAATGTCGGCATCAACAGCCTTCTTCCACGCCGGAAGCTGAAACTTGTATCATTCTGGATTAATGATAATTGAATGTCTCATATGTATACATAGCCCACAAGGCGACGTCAGAAACCATCAGGGGAGAACGCCGCATAAAAACCAAACGTGCGCGCGCGTCTCCACTCTGAAGAACCGTATCGGAGAAACACAGCAAGCATTTCGCTGAAGAGCTGCCTCGTCAGAGAACCGAGAAATGGCAGCGTCGTAGCAAGTATTTGTCAACACTCTGATAGTGCATTTACTTCCGGGTGTACGTCGGCGTTACCTCGCTAAATTCACTTGACATTCGTTTTCCACATCGAAGACTCGTACGATATAATCCACTGCAAGATGACACAATTAGAAAGTATATTTAATTTCTAGACTCCAAGAACGGCGTTCTTCACATAAGTAACACCTGTTTGTGTGTGCATTCGGGAGGACGACGGTGCAATCCCGCGCCCGGCCATCCTGATTTAGGTTTTCAATGATTTCCCTAAATCGCTTCAGGCAAATGCCGGGATGGTTCCTTAGGAAGGGCACGGCCGATTTCCTTCCCCATCCTTCCCTAATCCGAGCTTGTGCTCCGTCTCTAATGACATCGTTGTCGACGGGACGTTAAAACAGTAATCTCCACCTCCTCTGTTTGTGTGTTTAAGGTTGCGTTTTGAGGCTCAGGCAACATCGCAGTGACTATAGTCCGCCTCTGGCCGCCAGTGTGTCGTTAGCTCAGAGGTTCCCTTGTACGTTGCAGTGCTTGTACTATAAGTTCGAATCACGGTAGAAGCCGCTGACTACAACCTTTTATTTTCCATTTTAATTAATGGAGTTGCAAACTGCTAGTAAAAATTTCTTATGCGAAATCTGAAGAATGCCTTTAAACATCAATCTTCGTCCGATTTCGACTTAGTAAATTAAGTTAATATCATGGATTTCTGCTTTGCAAATTCCAAGGTGCTTCACTGTAAAATAGGTCCTGAAAAGATTCAAACCGACTGTCAACGATATAAATTTGAGCTTTGTTCGTCATATAGGTCTAACATGTCGGAAGGTTGTTTATGAAGTGCACATGTTCATTAATATAGTTCCCATCTTCTAAATTTTTGCAATAGCATTTAACTGTAGACGTTTTCTAACACCGGCGTTAGCAATTCCTTTCCGTTCTCTGAAACCTTCAAAACGACAAATTTTTCTGGTTTAAATCTGATGACCTTAACTATCACTTCCGATCAACAATAAATACTTCATGAACCCATACATGGAACTCCAAATGTGCAGTGTGCCTGCACTGCTACAGAGCATGCATTGCAAGGTATTCACACAGTTTATCGCATAGACTTACCATAAGGAATGAAACAAGAACTGTAATACACTTTACACCACAGACGCTCACTCTGGCTTGACGAAAACATCCAAACATTGACCAAAAGTTGCACAAATAATTAAGTTTGAAAGGAAAAGAAACGAGGTATGAAGCATTTATAAATTCATCGAATGTAGTGAGGTGGTTTAATTTCGTCCCAGTCTATAAAATTAATTTCGGGCCATACTCAGCTCTTGCCGATTACCCGCCTACTAATCAGGGCGTCTGTCTCCGTTGCTTTTGAGCGTGAATGGAAATTGTAGAAATTTTCTGTGGAGCAACATTTAATAATAAAGCGTTTTAAATCATCAAAAGCGATGAGCGGTAGCAGGCGCTTTCGATAAAGAACGGGGGAGTGCAGCGCCGCTGCTGTCGCCACGGCCGCTGCCAGTAGCCAGCAAATGGATCCCGGAGCTTAGCCGCAATCGGCGTCCAGAGGAGGACAGTCGGCAGGAAATCTGCCGCAAAATCGTTACTAGATAAAATTTTGATATCAGTGTGTCACAAAGCGAAATAGATTGAATCTGCGCTACCATTACATTCACGTCTTCAGCATTCAGACAGAAGAGGCTATAAAAATATTTTATGCCAGCTGCTCTCGATCCACTGACATTATGAACACAAACAACGCACGCTACCGCTTTTTTTTTTTTCGAAAGAAAACAAAGACTCCGATTATACTGGTTTCCCCTTCCAGTAAACAAAAATGAGTCTCCTTCGTCTTGTTGGCGAAGAAGCAATCCTTTGGAACAAAAAAAAGTTTCTCAAAGTCAAAATCAAAGTTCTTTTTCCTTTAAGAACGAACTATGAGGAAGAAATAAGGAAAAACTTTTTAAGTCGTCATGCGACTTGTAGTTAAAGTCCAGTTCTTACAGGAGCTCCTGAAGTGTATCCGCCTACAGCATGCCAGCTCGTCCAAACGTGTCTTCTCATGGCGTAGGCGTGAGTTCTGGGTGGCAGATCTATTCAGTTCGGTTCGTTTTATACAGTTTTCAGCTTCTCAGGGCTTGGACGTTCCAGCTACTAGGTGGGTCATCGAAAGTGCTCCGTAAGAAATTAGAAAAATAGTGTTTATAGCGTGGGTTGCGTATCAGGACGCAGTGTCGTTCGTTGAGATAAGTCCAATATCCTAGCGTAGACTTGTCGCCTGAAGTAAAAAGATAGCGGATCGTGTGGCCACAGATCCAATTCACAGAGTTAGTTTTGGCGGAGGGGTAAAAAGTCTTATCGGGGTACAAAAGCATGTGGACGTTGATCTGAGCCGGTGTCTGGCGAGTAAGAAACGCCAAAATTCGCCGCGCAAGTGTCCAGACGTCTAGCGCTGTGCCACAGTGGAACCGGTGGACATCCGTGTCATCCACGCCACAGTGGGTGCAGAGGGATAAATCGGCGAGATGGATGCGGTGCAGACGATCTCGGTTAACTTGTTTGCCATTCACGGTGATGTACCACGCTGATTGAACGTCTGATTCGAGAAAACGCGCATGGATCGCCTTCCATATGTGTCGCCACTCGTACTGTGGATACTTACGTTCGATGGGGTTGGACGGGCGGCACTGTTGTAACAATTCGGAGACTGTTTTCGTGAGGTACAAACGTGTAAGTGGTAAGGACCGGTAGATGTAACTGAACTCCAGGAAAAATCGTTGGATGTAATAAAAGGGGTTGGAATGGTCGATATCAGTACTGGGGCGGACAAGGAGGCCGGTGCAAAGTTGTGAAGCAGGAGGCTAGTAAGGCTCTGCGGGCAACGATGCCAAAGTTTGAGTTGGGAGTTGACGTATAGTGCCTTGACACGAGTCGGCACGTGGATGAGTCCCACCCCGCCACGGTCTCGTGGCAGTGCAAGGGATTCATACTGCAGTTTGAATAACATCCCCGAACTGACGAAGGAGCCGAAAGCCATCAACAGTCGTCGCGCCAGGAGATTTGGGACTGGTAGTACTTGAGCCACGTGTGGTATACGGGAAGCATGATACATGTTCACGTATTGCGCGCGTTGGATAACGTCGAGAGCTCGTAGCCGGTGATCGGCGAGATTTGCCCTGATTGTCTGTAGCAAGCGTCTACCATTGATAGCCGCTGAGCGGCGCAGGTCTGCTGTGAAATCAAGTCCAAGACACCGTATGGTGGCGGCGACACTAAGGGGGGCAGCGCATCTCTCCGGCAAGCCCTCACCAATGAGCAGGACCTTGGATTTTGACACGTTGAGGCAGCTCCCCGACGCTTCGCCGTAAGTCGCCACCCATGTCAGTGCTGCTCGTACTTCATCTTCACTGCGCAGATATAGTACTATGTCGTCTGCGTAGGCTGTACAACAAAAACGGTGGCCTTGCACAGCCATGCCTTCCAAACGTTGGCGCATGCCCTGGAGCAGGGGTTCCAAGGCGAAAGCATACAAAATCGTGGAAAGAGGGCATCCTTGCCGTACAGATCGTGCGATGACCAGGGACGGTGTAAGACGACCATTGTACATGATTTTAGAGGTTGCACTACTCAACAGGCGCATAACCACTGTTACAAAACCGCCAGGAAAACCCATATGCTGAAGAACTGTCCGTAAATAGAAGTGGTCAACACGGTCGAAAGCCTGGCTAAAGTCCAGTGAAGCCAAGGCGCCAGGGAGACGCTGATGATGCGCTAATGCTATCATGTCTCTGTAACGGCAAAGGGCCGTACGGATGTTGTTGTCGCCTCCTAGGGAAGTCTAGTCGCAGGATGTGACGTAACGTGCGACCGTCTTGAGTCGCGATGCCAGTAGCCGTGTGAATATTTTCATGTCGCTGTTGAGCAAAGTAATTGGTCGATAGTCCTGGACCCTTGATAACCCGCGCGGTTTATGTACGGGGATAATAATTCCTTCTAGAAAGGCGCTCGGGACCACTGTCCTCGGTGACATCAGCTCTTGTGCGATTGCCGTCCACGTGGAAGCCAACAAATACTGAAAACTTTTATAAAATTCGATGGGTATACCGTCAGGTCCAGGAGACCTGTTATCGGAACCCGCCTTGATAGCATCTACCACTTCATCTGTGGTTACGTCGTCTTGGAGGTCATGCACTGCATCCTCCGGAAGAGTGTTCGTAGTGAGCTGAGCGACTTCTGTGATCAGTGCTGCAGAATGTGGTACGGCTGCGTATAGCCCGGCAAAATGAGCATGGAGAGCACGACCGATGCTTTGTTGGGTGTCGTGCCGGCGCCCTTCCACATCAGTGAGGACTTGGATCAGAGCTCGTCGTCGTCGTTGTCTTTCCTGAAGGAGGTGGTACATCGACGGACGTTCTTGAGGGATTCGATTAGAAGCTCGAGAACGGACTACAGTGCCTTCCAAGTTACGCCGCATGATCAAGGAGATCTGCGCCTTCGTGCGATGGACCATCGACTGCCGGGCTGGCGAGAAAGGCATCGTCGCACAGTCACGTAGAATGGTGTAGTATAAGTGCAGGGTATTAGTTTGCCACGCCTTTAATTCCTTCCCAAAACTCATCAGAGTCTTCCTGAGGGTCGGCTTTGCACAGGAGAGCCACCATGATAAGGTGGAGTCATAGGCTTCTCGACGATGGTGGCAGCGTGCCCACGCTTCTTCGACCATACGGCGACAGTCTGAGGAGGTCAGGTGAGCGACATTGAGCTTCCACAGACCACGACTATGTCACACTTGCTGTCGGGCGAGAGTGACGTCACAGAGGTATGCATCATGGTCTGAAAAGGCCAAGGGCCAGACCTCCGCATGACGTGTGCCATCAGCAAGGGAGCGGGTAACGTAGATGCGATCTATGCGGCTGGACGAGTGAGAGGTGTAGAATGTATAGCCCGGTTGAATTCCGAGGAGCTTCTTCCATGTGTCAACAAGTCGGAGACGGTCGATGACCACTGAGAGAGATGCACAAGGGGAATGTCGCGGGAGCTGGTCCGCGGGCTCTTGTGTCGAGTTAAAATCCCCACCGAGTACCAAATCGTCCTGCGGACCGGTGAAGAGGGGTGTGACGCTTTCGGCAAAAAAAGTTTGTCGGTCATGACGGCGGCCAGTGCCGGACGGAGCGTAGATATTAATAATACGCACGCCGAACAGTGTGAGGGCCATACCTCGCGCGGTGGGGAGGTAGATGACGTCCTCTGCAGGGAGTCCGTCGCGTATCAGGATGGCGACGCCGCTACCGGTATCGGATGCGGGGGAAACATGGGCGTTGTATCCGGTGGGAACTAGGAAGTCAGACACAAACACCTCTTGTAAGAGGGCTATATCCACATCCGCAGAGTAAATAGTGTCTCTGAACATGGCCAGTTTATGGGGGGCACGAATGGTGGCAAGATTCATCGTGGCGATACGATAGTGCTGTGTGCGGCCATCCTCAGTATTTGCAGAACGTGCGGTTGAAGTAGCCGGCAGGTGGAGACCCGCCGGTGGTCCCGCAGTGGTGATAATTACTGGCGGGGCGCCAGCCCCAGTATCGCCGAGGTGGACTCCTGTGCAGACACGCTGGCAGTCTGTTCCGCTTCTTCTTCAACGTCATCGGCCCAGGAAGCTGACGACGTGGACATGTGACGGGCACGTACTTCCGGAACGGGTGTTGTGGATTCCGCAACATGAGTGGCAGGGGGACCGCCGTCATCATTCGTTGACAACGGCGAGGACACGTCCCTGGCTGGGAGAGTAGGCGTCACAGGAGGGGCTCCTGTTGCTGCCACATCGCGTGACTGGACGCAATGTGGGAGATCACCGTCAGACATCAGGTCGACATCTCGTGGGGCCGTCTGAGAGAGGGCGTCATCGGAAGGCGTTCGTCGTCGTTTCCTGTGTATGCGAGGCGACCGCTGTTTTCTGATGTGGCCTTCTGAAACAGAATGTGGTCGCCCGTCGTCCGACGCCGAACCCGTCTGGACAAAGGCAGACGTCGGCACGACACCGAGGTCGACGTCCATGGTTCCAACAGGAACATCGGTTTCGGTCTGCAAACCGGACGGTCCTGAAGCGAGCACTGGAGGTGACGCCGTGCTTGTGTCCTCGGCGCGTTGTGCTGCGGCGGGTGGCGTTGACGATGCTGCTGGCGCAATCGAGATTGGTACGACGGGGTCCTGTGCAACCTTGGCGTAGGTGATGTGTATGGACGTGACCGTCGAAGCCTGGGTCTCTTCACGTAACGGCGTCTGTATTAAACGGCGGTGTAAGCATTCGGAACGTACATGCCCCTCCTGGCCACATCCTGCGCACGTTCGTGGCTGTCCATCATACATGACGATGGCCCTCACACCGCCAATCAGCAGTTACGATGGGACATGTTTCGTCAGCTCAATTTTTATTTGCCTGACGCCATTTAATACGGGGTAGGTCGTAAATGTTTGCCACTTCTCCGCGACGTGACCCAAGACGGTGCCATATGGTTGGAAAGCGGCAATGACCACATCCTGAGGCACCTCGAACGGGAGTTCAAACACCCGCAATGTCCGGAGACCGAAACCAGCATGGGCGACTGTCACAGCACCCATATGTCCATCAGAGTGTTTAAATTTCAGTCCGGTGGCATGACGGTGAATTATGTCATTGCAAATTTCCTCCGTCGACATCTTGATGTAGACAACACTTCCAGTGATGGAAAAATGTATGCCGATTACGTCCTGGGGGTTCCAACGTAGATCCTCACGTATGAACTGTTCGACTTCGAAAGCTCTGGGTCGTGGATGTTCGGCCTGAAACGTTACTTTGATCGTTGCACGGCGGTACGAGTGCGCCATGGTGTACGTTAGTACTGGACTCGATAGACACAAACACCGCGACGCGGAAGTAAACACCGCCAAGAGCGGAGCGTCACACGGCGCGCGGAGCAGCTCCGCACGCTAGCACGGCTACGAGCCGACATTCGCTAGACCACAGGCGTAATCAGCCTAGAGTCTCTCTATCTTGGGACAAGTTTTCCTCCAGGAAGTGCCGCAGTCTACAGTGTTGCCAGATTGTGCAGATAACCGGACTTAGAGAATTAGCGAGTTGGCCAGTTTTTTTGTCCCATGTCGCGATCGTCGCGGACTTAGCCTCTGAAGCGGCTGGCCGCCGGTCGAGTTTTATGTCAAAGAGTGTACAGTGTCTTGAAGGAGGATATAAGATGAACATCAACAAAAGCAAAACGAGGATAATGGAATGTAGTCGAATTAAGTCGGGTGATGCTGAGGGAATTAGATTACGAAATGAGACACATTTACAGTAGTAAAGGAGTTTTGCAATTTGGGGAGCAAAATAACTGATGATGGTCGAAGTAGAGAGGATATAAAATGTAGACTCGCAATGGAAAGGAAAGCGTTTCTGAAGAAATTTGTTAACATCAAGTATAGATTTAAATGTCAGGGAGTCGTTTCTGAAGGTATTTGCATGGAGTCTAGCCATGCATGGAACTGATACATGGACGATAGTTTGGACAAGAAGAGAATAGAAGCTTTCGAAATGTGGTGCTACAGAAGGATGCTGAAGATTAGATGGGTAGATCACATAACTAATGAGGAGGTATTTAATAGCACTGGGGAGAAGAGGAGTTTGTGGCACAACTTGACTAGAAGAAGGGATCGGTTGGTAGGACATGTTCTGAGGCATCAAGGGATCACTAATTTAGTATTGGAGGGCAGCATGGAGGGTAAAAATCATAGAGGGAGACCAAGAGATGAATACACTAAGCAGATTCAGAAGGATGTAGGCTGCAGTACGTACTGGCCGGTGAAGAAGCTTGCTCAGGATAGAGTAGCATGGAGAGCTGCATCAAACCAGTCTCAGGACTGAAGACAACAACAACCCCTGTAAACTGATCCCGGAATCTCCAAACCACTGATCAAAACACAAATCGGCGAGAATCAGAGCTACACTACTGTCTGTGAAATTTTAACATCAGGACTGGTTTGAATCGCTCCAAAAATGGGAGGATGTGTAAAACAATGAAACGGTAATGATTAAGATTTCAGAGAGATCTGTGCACGCAGTTCTAGTAACGACCTCTTATGTGTACCTGGAGATGTCAGTACTTCTCCACACTCTGTCTGTACTGAGCCATCAGACCAACCGGAAACGTCCAAGCAAGTGCCGGTGAGCCTTCCAACGTCAAACAGAGCAGTATCAGCGTCAGAGTGAGTTTGGACGAGGTAGAATAATAGGCCTCTGGGAAACGAGTTAAGTGGTACCGTGATACTGCAGCTGGTGCACGACACAGTGCTACGGCAGTGATTCATGGGATACAAGAAGGTCGTACACGAGGCGTGGGCACTGGACCACACATTGTGACCACAGTTTGGGGTGACCGACATCTTGTCCGCATGGCCGTAACCGACATACGTGCTTAGTGCTCAGTTTAGCCTCGGTGCAGCTGGCATGGGCACGTCTGCGTCAGCGCGACCGCAATGGCCACGAGAACGCCATCACCGTAGTGTTGTGTGGCAAAATGTAGTGTTTTCCAGAGGAATCCCGACCCAACTTGTCTCAGAAAAACGGCCGCACACCGTACTGAACGCAGTATCACAAAGAGCATTGTTGAGCGGCATAACAGATAAACGCAAGTTTGGGCGCAATTGGCTATAAAGTGCGATCCCGCCTCCTACGTACTGAGGGCAATCTGAGTAGCAACTGCTACACCATGGAAGTTTTACAACACTCGGAACTATCGATCCTGCAGGCACCTCCAAGTTTCATATTTCAGCAAAACAATGCCCAGCCGTTCGAGGTGAGTGAGGAAAGTAGCCTAGTGACACTAACAACACTGCGTGCAATCTGGTAACACGGCGTTGTTCTGTTTGTGTAGGCCGATGGAAATGGAGATAAGCGTTTGGCGTCATTGGACGGGAGGCCCCTTACGAGGCAGGTCCGACCGCCTTGGTGCAGGTCTTATTACATTCGACGCCACATTGGGCGACCTGAGCGCCGGATGGGGACGAAATGATGATGAAGACAACACAACACCCAGTCCCTGAGCGGAGAAAATTCTCGACTCAGCCGGGAATCGAACCCGGGCCCCTTAGGACGGCAGTCCGTCAGGCTGATGTAGACCGATATGTTCATCCCTTCCAGACGCTCAGTCCGAGGTTCACCTACGTGCAGCCATTAAGTGATTTTTGAGAGCGCCATCTGTGAAGTTGTCTTTTTTGTTGTATGTTACGAAAATGGAACAGTACAACGTTATGCAATTAAGTTACGTGTTAAACTTGGGGAATCCGCGTGTGTGAGCATTGAGACGATTGTAAGAGGCCAATGAAGAACATTCGTTATTAAGAGCACAAGTTATTTGCTGGCACAATACATTTTTGGAATTCCGAGAAAACGTTGAAGACGAAACTTGCTCAGGGGGACCTGGAACATAAAAAAACCGACGAAAATGTCGAACGTGTGCTTGCTATTGTGAGATCAGACCAACATTTAACAATAAGGATGGTGACCTGTTAAGCGCTTCCTGTGTAGATCAAATTTTGAACAAAGTTTTAAGTACTCCGTCTTCAGGCCACGAGTGGCCTACCGGGACCATCCGACCGCCGTGTCATCCTCAGAGGAGGATGCGATTAGGGGGGGCGTGGGGTCTGCACACCGCTCTCCCTGTCGTTATGATTGTATTCTTGACCGAAGCCGCTACTAGTCTGTCGAGTAGCTCCTCAATTGGCATCACGAGGCTGAGTGCACCCCGAAAAATGGCAACAGCGCATGGTGGCCTGGATGGTCACCCATCCAAGTGCCGACCACGCCCGACAGCGCTTAACTTCGGTGATCTCACGGGAACTGGTGGATTTGCAGATGCGAAAGATATGTGCCAAAATGGCGCCGAAAAACCCCACAACTGAGCAAAGCACAATCGAACAAACGGGCGCATTAATCTTCGTGAGACGACTGCCAATGAATGGTTCAGTTGTGTGAGCACAGGTGATGAAGCTAGGATTTTTAAGTACGATCCCGAGGCAAAGTGGCAAACGATGGAGTGGCACACTGAGACGTCTCCTCGACCGAAGAAAGCTCGAATGAGCAAATCAAAAATCAAAATAATGCTGATTTGCTTTTTTGACACTAGATGCAAAACGAAATAGTTTCTTCGGCACAAAACGTCAACTAAGTTCATCAACTGATGAACAGAAGTGACGAATGCAGGTCACGAGAATATATTAGTCGTTAAATACTCCATAAGGCGTGTTAAGGGTTTTTTCACTGTACACGTCAGCCGTCTTCGATTTGTACTCATACCCCGTTAATACGACAACTGGTCTAAAAGAGCAGAAATGAGTTCTTTTCGACGATGACAGGCCAATGCTAACTCCTCCCGAACATGCCATGAAGGCCCAACGGTACTGACCGACCGCCGTGTCATCCTCAGATCATAGGCGTCACTGGATGCGGATACGGAGGGGCATGTGGTCAGCACACCGCTCACCCGGCCGTATGTCAGTTTCCGAGACCGGAGCCGCCACTTCTCAATCAAGTAGCTCCTCAGTTTGCCTCACAAGGGCTGAGTGCACCCCGCTTGCCAACAGTGCTCAGCAGACCGGATGGTCACCCCTCCCAGTGCTAGCCCAGCCCGACAGCTCTTAACTTCGGGGATCTGACGGGAACCGGTGTTACCACTGCGGCAAGGCCGTTGGCCGTGTCAAGGATAGGTCAGACGTTTTTTAACATTCCAGTATGCATTTGAGAATGGCTATAAAGCCGAAATCATGATTGTATAAAGTAAACGAACAGTTAACAGTCAAATGGTAGTAATTACTTTCAAAAAAATTTATATGACTGTGGTTCTTCACGAATGAAAGATTGTCAACCATGTGTTTTCCAGGATGTTCTTGAAATGCTCAGGAAAAGACTGAATCGAATGAGACTGGACACTGCAGACAAGTGGATACTCCATCATGACAACATCACATGTCATACAGCCACTTCCGTCTTGGAATTTTTGACCTCAAAAGACATTTCTGTAGTTACACAGCCCCCTGTTTACGTGATCTGAGTCCTTGTGACCTTTTTCTTTTCCAGAACTTGAAAAATGTCTTAAAAGGACGTCATTCTGGAACTCTGGAGAAGATTCAAAAGAATGTGACCGACGTGTTGAAGGCCCTACCTGCTGAATCATTACAGTGCTGCTACCAAGAGTGGGAGCAACGGCTCCGCCAGTGTATAGCTGCTGCAGCACTTTGAAGGGGAAATATTGTATTTAAAAAAATAAAAACTTTGATAGATAAAAAATCAGTTACAATACTTTTCTCACATACCTCGCCACATGCGAGGTACGTGGAAACGTTCTTTGAAGAACAACTGCTCCCCCGTTCTGCATTTTGGCTTGACATTTCGCACGTCGAACATGTATGGGATACAGTCGGTTGACAACTTGTTCGTTGTGATCCTCCTGCAACCATTGTCTATGCTTCGCGGATGCGCTTACGAACCTTGTGGTAGCGTTTTCCTCACCAGCATATCCGGGCTCTCTTCATTCCGCACTACTGTAGGGGCTTTGGTGGTGACGGCTACGGTGAGTGTTTAGGTCCAGGTGCTTGCAGCTCACCACCCTGGGAGGCCTGCTGTGGTGTGGTGGTGGTGTCAGATGGTTACCTGACGATCCGTCATGAAAACTGCATACTTAAGTAATCTCTTCATTCCATAGCAAAATGGCACAGTCATGTCGGCCCTAGAAGGCGGTCAATGCCCTCTCCGACACAGGCTGATGTCTGCCAGCAGAAGCGTCCTGGTGTCAGCAAAGGACCATGGCATGGCTGTGCGTGGCGCTCTCGCACAGACTCTGGCAGCGCCGGCAAAATCCTGCTGCCTTGAGCATGGCAGCCATTGTGCTGATGTAAGTGTGGGGCTGGTGGCGTGTGATGGACAGAGCTGAGGCACCTGACTCGCTCCTACTGCTTAGCACGAAGCTCACCGGGGCTGATGGCAGGGAAGCCCCGTCTCTAGTGTGGATGATGGTAGCTCACAGATAGTGACGGCTGGTCAGTTACCTTACCCAGGGTCCAACCACAGTCTACCAGGGTAGGAGGCAAACAGCAGTTGACAGCCACCTAGCAGGTGAGACACGAGTTGGAAGGTACCAAGTCGGTATTATTCAGACTTAGCACAGGTAGCAACCCGCAGTCAATGAAGACTGGCTGGCAATGGCAACTTGATGAGTCGTCTCAGCTCTTGGCAGCCAGTGTTGACCGACAATGTCTGACATTGGCGGTAAATAAGAAAGCCCGGTCAGCTGTTGAAGAGGCAGAATTTCTGGCCTTACTCTCAATATGGGCTTGGGACAAGGAATGAGAGAGGAGAAAGACTAATTGAATTCTGTAATAAATTTCAACTAGTAATAGCGAATACTCTGTTCAAGGATCACAAGAGGAGGAGGTACACTTGGAAAAGGACGGGTGATAGGTGAAGATTTCAGTTAGATTACGTCATGGTCAGACAGAGATTCCGAAATCAGATACTACATTGTAAGGTGTACCCGGGAGCAGATATAGACTACACAATGAAGGTTAAGAAATTAGTCAGCAGTGGGACACAGAAGTAATAAGGAATGACGAAACACGCTTGAAGTTCTCTAAGACTATAGATACAGCAATAAGGAATAGCTCTGTAGGCAGTACAGAGGAATGGACACCTCTAAAAAGCGCAATCACTGATGTTGGAAAGAAAAACAAAGGTTTTCAGTTGATCGATGAAAAAGGAAGTACAAAACTGTTCAGGGAAATTCACGAATAGAGAAATACAAGTCGCTGAGGAATGAAATAAACAGAATTACAGGGGAGCTAGGACGAAATGGCTGCATGAAAAATGTGAGGAAATCGAAAAAGAAACGATAGTCGGAAGGACTGACTCAGCATAAAGGAATGTCAAAATAACCTTCGGTGAAATTAAAAGCAAAGGTGGTAACATTATGATGCAACGAGAATTCCACTATCAACTGCAGAGGAGAGAGCGGATAGGTGGAAAGCGTTGATTGAAGGCCTGTATGAGGGAAGTTTGTCTGATGTGATAGAAGAAGAAACAGGAGCCGACGTAGAAAAGATAGGGGATCCAGAATTATAATCAGAATTTAAAAGACCTTTGGAGGACATAAGTTCAAAGAAGGCAGAAGGGATGGATAACATTCCATCAGAATTTCTAAAGTCTTTGGGGAAAGTGGCAACAAAATGACTACTCACGTTGGTGTGTAGAATGTATGCGTCTGCCGAACTACTACTTCGGAAAAATATCATTTACGCAATTCAGAAGATTGCAAGAGCTGACAAGTGTGAGAATTATCGCAGAATCAGCGTAACCGCTCATGCATCCAAGTTACTGACAAGAATAATATACAGAAGAATGAATAAGAAAATTATGGACGATCAGCTTAGCTTTAGGAAAGGTAAAGGCATCAGAGAGGCAATTGTTACATTGCGATTGATAATGGAAGCAAGACTAAAGAAGGATCGAGATACGTTCATAGGGTTTGCCGACCTGGAAAAACCGTTAAAATGGTGCAAGATGTTCGATATTCTGACAAAATCGGGGGTAAACTATAGGGAGAGACGGGTAATATACAAAATGTACAAGAGCCAAGAGGAAATAATGAGAGTGGACGATCAAGAACGAAGTGCTCGGATTAAAAAGGATGTAAGACAGGAATGCAGTTTTTCGCCTCTACTGTTGAATCTGTTCATCGAAGAAGCAATGATGGAAATAAAAGAAAGGCTTAGAAATGGAATTAAAGTTCAAGGTGAAAGGATATCAATGTTACGATTTGCTGATGACATTGCTGAGTGAAAGTAAAGAAGACTTACATCATCTGATAAATGGAAAGTCCATTCTAGTGAGAACAGAGTATGGACTGAGAGTAAACCGAAGAAAGACAAAAGTAATGAGAAGTTGCAGAAATGGGAACCGCGAGAAACTTAACATCTGGGTTGATGGTCTAGAAGTAGATGAAGTTAAGGAATTCTGCTACTTAGTCAGAAAACAACCATTGAAGGATGGAGCAAGTAGGACATCAAAAACAGACTAGCACTGGTATCGTAGTGAAACATGGACTGTGGGAAAGCCGGAACAGAAGAGAATCGAAGCATTTGAGATGTGGTGGTACAGACGAATATTGAAAATTTGGAAGACTGATAAGGTAAGGAATGAGAATGGTCTGTACAAACTCGAATAGGAAACGACTTCCATGGTACCAGAGGGAGCTGTAGATAGAGGGAAAAACTGTAGAGTAGGACAGAGACTGGAATAAATCCGGCTTTGAGGACCACTCAGCAGACTGAAGTCAGCGGCTTCACGTCCCTCGTGGTACCGTGGTACTCTAACGATATTGCCACCCATTTCAGCGATTCCGAGCTGCGGCTTCTACCACGCCTGCTTAGCGAATATGTCTTCTTGTGCCAGTGCACGTAATCTGCGGTGCCTTGCGACGTCTTTCCTGTGACGTCTTTTTGCTATCGCCTATCAGTGAAATGGACGTTGGACTATCGATGGTCCTAAACTTGTATAAATAAGGACATGGCCAATTTTCACAGAAGACGGTGCTCTATGCAGTAGTGGGCGGAGCCACCGGCTAACCCCACTGACGGCAGAGGTTACCATGCTGCCATTGCCACCCCAGAGAATAATGAGCATGGAATTTTGCCTCTTACGCGTGGACGGCAAAGGAGGAGAAACTGCGGCGCATCCCAGTCAGCATGAGAAAACCGGTTGCTGTCACTAAAAAAGATTCTGATACATCCTGTGAAATGTGTCACCCTCACCACCGTGCTTGGTGTGAAGAAGCTAATTAATCGAGGAGGCACTCCTCCAGGCACGTACCAACTTCGTGGTTGTTAATTTACCAAGAGTGGGAAGTTTCTGCTGCGTCCTTCGTTTTTTCATTAAATAAGCGGAATTCGTGTCCATCACATTGGCAAAAGCATTACGTCATCTCCACGTAGAGTTTCTTGGAAGGTAAAGAATTTAGTTAGAGAAATTAAGAATTGTTTCTTTGTGTGGCCATATTGTTTGTCCGTAATTGCTTTACAATTCATTAAGGAACATCTGCGTGACGTACTACTCTCCATCATGGAGGTATTTGCACCGAAAGTGGCAGTCACTAAGGGTTAACAATATGCATTTAAGTTTAAAGAAGACAACAAATTCTCTGTCGCACCATATCCGATACCATTGGCTTATAAGATGAAAGTAGCACTCGAAATACAGCGGATGCTCAATGACAGAGTAACTAAACAGGCTGTGTCAACATATAACACCCCCTTCCACGTAGTCGAGAAGAGAGACGGGTTATTTCATTACAACTACAAGAAAATGCGCGTTTTTCTCCCCAGATGCGTTTCGCTTTATTATGGCACGCGTTATCAGTAGTCTGTAATTAAAGGTATTTAAAATTTGATTTGTTTTTAAGACCGAAAAAGGGTTCCCTAACATTTTGTTGGCTTTTATTTAAGGTAATTTCTGCTTGGTTTCTCGCTACACCAGGAAATGTCATCTGCTAGCACGTCTTTGGTTTCTTTTTTCATTACACACTGATACTTGTAGTCCAATTTCCGCTGCTTTGTAGAACTATATATTTTTTTTTCGTTTTACATAGTACACTTTTTCGTACACCACTGTTTACTGTCTATTTTTATACGTCTTAGTGTGTGAACATCAACAAAAGCAAAACGAAGATAATGGAATGTAGTTGAATTAAGTCGGGTGATGCTGAAGGAATTAGATTAGGAAATGAGACACTTAAAGTAGTAAATGAGTTTTGATATTTGGGTAGCAGAACAACTGATGTAGCAATGTATGGAAGTGAAACATGGACGATAAATAGTTTGGACAAGAAGAGAATAGAGGATTTCGAAATATGGTGCTACAGAAGAATGCTGAAGATTAGATGGGTAGATCACATAACTAATGAGGTGGCATTGAATAGAATTGAGGAGAACAGAAATTTGTGGCACAACTTGACTAGAAGAAGGGACGGTTGGTAGGACATGTTCTGAGGCATCAAGGGATCACCAATTTAGTACTGGAGGGCAGCGTGGAGGGTAAAAATCGTAGAGGGAGACCAAGAAATGAATACACGAAGCAGATTTAGAAGGACGTAGGTTGCAGTAGTTACTGGGAGATGAAGGAGCTTGCACAGGATAGAGTAGCATGGAGAGCTGCATCAAACCAGTCTCTGGACTGAAGACCACAACAACAACAGTGTGTGTTGTGTTCAATAGTGTTGCCAACATTGTCACAAGTTCGTCTTTGACCTATATTTTTGTGGTGGATGGGCGGGGGAGGGAGAAGGAAGGAAAGCTGAGTGACATAAGTGTATAGTGTTGTGATGGAGGGACAGTTTGAAGAAAAGATGAGAAGAAAGAAGTGAAATGAAATTGGTGGGGTGGGGGGACAGGAGGGATTAGTTGGAAGAGGGTGGAACAATAAAACTGTTACACTTAATAACACAATAAAAATTATTTTGAATTCAATCAAGAATAGTACATACAAGAAGGTTTACCCATGGATTCACCTATTTCAGGTCATTAGCCAAAATTTTCATGGATCATATAGAAAAATTGGTATTTGAAGACATAATGACAAATAATAGTTACAATATCGTCTTCTGGTACAGGCACATGGATGACATAATATGCATGGTAGATGAGCCCAAAAACAGAATACAGCAACTACACAAAGACGTAAATACTGTACACAAAAACACGAAGGTTAGAATAGAGGAAGAACAAAAAACACGCTCAAATTTCTAGACGTAACCATAAAGAAAAAGCTATAACAAACACACATCTGACATATACAGAAAATCCACAATAGCTGGCACTATCTTCAATGCAACCTCAAACCATCTGCAAAATCAGAAACAGGCTGCAACCAGATACATGTTAAACAGACCGAACAGGATCTCCCTAAACACTTCCGATTACCAAAAAGAGCTCACCATTATAAAACAAACAGCGTTGAAAATGGACACAAACAATGGTAGACAAAAAAAAACAGAAAAATAGAGATACAAATAATGAAAAAATCACCAAACAACAATAACACATACAACATGCATTATTATAAAAAACGACATACAGTGAACTATCATAACAAATTCACACATAAAATACGTAACATATTCAAAAATCAAGGCATTAACATTGCTTACAAAACAAACAACTCAACATCCCAAAACTGAAATCAAAATCAGACAGATACCAACAATCTGGAATCTATCAGCTCAGTTGCAGAGATTGTGAAAAAATATACATTCGAATGAATGGCAGGACATTTGACACAAGATATAAAGAACACACCAGAGCAACCATTTGCAGATCACCTAAAACAGGAATACCACTGACAAAGTAATATTAAAAAAGATCTTAACATCATAAGAATTAGTAAAGACAGACACCTCCTCCCTTTCCAAGGAAATTTCCAAACTACTAATACAAAATAAACAGTTGCTCAATGACCAAATAAATATTGGAAACCAGACACTACATGAAATAACTTAAAAAGTCACACGAAAAAAAAGAGCCTTTTACAGTCTGCTGTTCTCCCATCCCCCTCCCCCCAATTTCATTTCACTTCTTGCCCCTCCCTGTTACCTCAAATACACTCTCCATCACGCTGCTATGCATTTATATCACCAATTTTTGCTTCTTGTGGTCCACCTATTCACCACAAAAAAGTGGCAAGAACTAGTGGCAATGCTGGCAACACAAAACATAATATTCACGATGAAGTATAAAATTAAACAGTAAAGAGTGGTGTACGAAAAAATGTGCTGTGTAAAACATAAAATAATGCATAATTCTGCAAAGCACCGAAAAATTAGACTACAAGTATCAGTGTCTAACGAAGAAAGAAACCAATGATTTGCTAGCAGACGGCATTTCTTGATATAGGTGAGGAACCAAACAGAAGTTACAGCAAGTAAAAACCAACAAATTGTTAAAGAAATGTTTTTCAATCGTAAAATCAAATCAAATTGCAAACATCTTTCATTACAGACCACTGATGATGCTTTTCTTGAATAAAGCGAAACGCATCTGGTGAGAAAAACGCACATTTTCTTGTAGTTGTAACGACTGGACAAAAATATTCACAGGAACTTAGAATGGTGACGGTTTATCTCCCGTCCACCATCTGGTGCTGATGGGCTTACTGTTTGCCGATAGTCAGGAAACGTAACTGTTCCAATCTGCGATAGCGCGGTCCATATTCCGAGCAGCTTACTACTTACTTGTTCTTATACGCAAATTGAATTGGTGACTTGAGTTGTAATTTGTGATTTTGTCTCGATGAGTTTGAATATGCGAGCTGCCCTGATAAGGATATCTTGATGCGTTTTCTCCATGTAGTCTCTGTAATTTCGTATTTCCCCACAGTGTTAGCGTCATTTTGTGTAAATTCAGTCGACATTTTAGAGAACTTTGATCTCGGTCAACTTCTTATGAATGTGTCTATTAATTAGAGCAAATAAAATTTTTGTATAAGCAGACTTGACTTAAATTTCAAGATACTTTGATTACCCTACAACTTTTCAACGGTTTGGCGATACCTAATATCAAATACAGATTGTTGTAACCTAAGTTTGTTCCCACTGTGACAAAAAAATGGTTCAAATGGCTCTGAGCACTATGGGACATCTTAGGTCATAAGTCCCCTAGAACTTAGAACTACTTAAACCTAACTAACCTAAGGACATCACACACACCCATGCCCGAGGCAGGATTCGAACCTGCGACCGTAGCAGTCCCGCGGTTCCGGACTGCAGCGCCAGAACCGCTAGACCACCGCGGCCGGCCCACTGTGACAATGCTGTCGTTGCACACAGTAGCCAAACTCAACGATCAGTTAGTTATTCAGCGAAGGCAATGAGAACTGCATTCGCTCGTGTCGTATGGTTGTGGGTTTGATTATTGACTAGCAAGAATTGTCTAGATACATGCTAGGATTATAAGTTTGCTGTCTGTTGTTTTATAATAATTTGACTAACGACCTTGCAGTATTCAGACTTAATAAGCAACTAAATTATCATAACAATATCATATCATAAAGAAGGTTAGTGGCATACTGCCCTCCCAGTCATAGACAATAAACGCGCGACATTCATTTGACTCTTATCCAGGATCTAACTGTTAGTTTCTTTACATATCACATGGCGTCGAACCAAGACACATGTTGGGATGCAAAAAGTCGTAGCGTCCACTTTTTTCATTATGTAATTGTTTGCTCATTGATCTGCAACTGTGGAATATGCTATCGTGGCTCCTGTGAAAAATGTGTTATTTATACTTTGTCAGTTTTATATGTATCTGTATTTTGAGAGTATTTTACTGGGAAAATACACATTGAATCTAAAGATTTTTTTGTATTAAGTGCTAAGATATTTTCGTGCTAAGGGGCGTTTGCTCGTGTTAAATTTGTGATAGCGATATTTCATTGTGTGTTAGATTTTGTTCTCTTTTCCTTTATACAAGGGTGGAGCAAGTGGAGTCGGGTGTACAGAGCCCAGGGAAGTTTTTTCCAGGAGGATACAATGGAATCCGGAGTGGTCGCGTTGGAATTTTCTGGGAAGGAGACGTCAGTAGCAATTGCGACGTCTGAAGCCTAGAAAACGGCACCGACAACCGAAAAGGGTGAAATTTGCGGGACTTATGATACGGAGTCGACCGTGGCGCAGAGCAGCTACGGTTCCTGAGCTGACCAACTTCGCCAGGTATTGTGAGAACCAGTTGGTTACAGGAATACGCGGTGTCTATTCTTTCGAACGTGTCCGAAAGAACAGACATCAGGCGGGATTCGCAGCTCTGATACATAATACGTAAATTGACTGTGGGGGGTGGGGGGGAGGAGGGGGGAGAAAGGAGAAAGGAAAGGATGTCAGCTGCATCGGTACTTGAAGTGGATTCTGCGGCGACGAGCCCGGGATCTCCTGCTTACTTGGCAGTTAACCACTGCGTTCTCCGGACACAGCATATGTCGCAAAGGCGCGGTCAACCCATTATGTTTCCCGGTCGACACACATTCCCATCCAGTTCCACCTATCCACAGTCTCCGTATGTCCTCCACGCCCTCTAGTGTTAGATTCCCGCCGGCGGTCGAACAGTACTGTACATCCGCAATGAAGGTTTTGGTTTCATTGCCCGTCGAAACGAATCAGTTATATCAATACGTGTTGTCTGTTCTTTCGGATATATCTGAAAGAAGAGACACCACATGAAATCCGCAGCTGTGATAAGTATTATGTAAAGTGGAGAAAGGACAGGAAAGCGAAGGAACTGATACCAGCTGCATCGGGACTTTATGTGGAATCAGCAGTGACGAGCCTCGATGGGCGAATGCACACGGCAACAACTTGAAGATCGTGAATCACCGTACCCAGCTCCGGTAGTAGGGTGTAGTGTGGGATTTGGTCCTTGGAATGGAGGATGCAATTAAAATTGCCGGCGATGATGCTGTATTAATATTGTCCTAAGAAAACGGGGGCAACGTCCTTGGAGTAAAAGCTGGTCCGGTCACAACATTCGGTAATGCCCCACGGTGCAGAAACATTAATGAAGCGCGTGTCGAGTGCCGTGATCGCTAACCCTCGAGCGGAGGGGAGACGCGTGGCTTCGGTACCGTCATGCGCTAAACTTGCCACGCCAGTGTCTGTGAGACCACCAGTTATTCAAATGGCTCAAATGGCTCTGAGCGCTATGGGACTTAACATCTGAGGTCATCAGTCCCCTAGACTTAGAACTACTTAAACCTAACTAACCTAAGGGCATCACACACATCCATGCCAGAGGCAAGATTCGAACCTGCGACCGTAGCAGCAGCGCGGTTCCGGACACCAGTTATTACATACGTTGCATAACCATAAGAGTTCAGGAGTGCGTTTTTTCAGTTGTGGCTCATGTTGTTTCTTTCAGGAGTTGGATCTTGGCAGGGAAGCTAACCACGTTGACATTCATCATGGCCAAGCCGTAAGCCTAGCGTTTAGTAGTTCAGTAGGTTATCCATGGTGATGGTGGAATCAAGCCGTTATCGCGAGATAATCATGGCCCTCCCAGAGTTGTTCAGACTCCATGGTCCGGCGACACCTCAGTGGGCCCGGGACCAGGGTCCTGCCCACTGTCGACGCCCTCGACCACGATGTGGGCGCGCAAGTCAGTTCATGTTCTGTAAGGTCGTAGTGGTTAATAGGGAGGGACCGAGCAGCTTCGCAGCCTGCACTAGAGCCTTCCTACTGATCACTGTCCACCGCAAAGGACTGTCAGACGGATGCCGCCCGTCCCTCCATCTGTACCGCAGGGCTGGTGTTGGTGGCAATGGTGTCAGCCTCGTGGTCAGCGTCCTGGCAAGTGGGAGCTGCCCTGTTCCTGTGGCGTCGCTTTCGACTTTCGATAAACGTTATTTTAGTGCGTGGCCTTCCCTGTTGGACTGTGGCGCTGATCCATGCCACACCAGCACAAAGGCTTCTGCTGGTACGTCACGTGAAGCGATTGCTATCCTGTTGTCGCTGGTGCGTGCACAGTTTGGTGGTAGTGATGGCGTTGTACAGAGCTCTGTCACTGTCCAGGCTGATTGATGAGGAAGGCTTCGGACCGTGGAGGGTCGTTCCGGTGTAACAACGTCAGTCTGTTGTTTCTGAACAGGCAGAGACGTCGTGAGCGCCGTGTAGGTCACTGGGAGGGTCTTCGGTGGAGGTACCACGTCCTGCGGTGGAAGTTGTGTGATCCGATGCTGGAGGCACTCGAAACGTAGGAGACATTCCTTGCCGCATTGGAATGCGTTTTAGGATGACCGCCATAAATAACTATCGCCTGGCATCCTCCTATCTGGAGGTATGATGGTATGTATCGTCGGAGTTCAGTGTCCACCTGGCTAATCATTGAGGACTGTATACGTCTTAAATTGGGTCCACTTTTTGCCACGTGTTCTCGTACCATGCCGCAGGGGTGGAGCGCCAGCATGACGTCTGCCGCCGGTAGTTCGGAGTTCTAATATGCGTATAGTCCACAGTCCTACTCCACCATGGTCAGCCTCAATGTTCCCAACATTTCCGTCCGCATGGCAGAAGTGGAGCCCTTGTTTCGTCTCTCGAAGAACCAGGTCGCATTCTGTATCGTTAATAAGTTTCAAATAGACCTATTACTGGATACCGACAGTGTTGGCAGCTGGGAGCTTGGCCTCCTTCTTTAAAATGCGCTCGACGTCGAGTGCCTTTGGTCTTTGTAAAATCATGGAAAACCTAAATCTGAATGGTCGGAAAAGGACTTGAACCATCGTGCTCCCGAACACGAGGGCAGTGTGTTAACCAATGTGCCACCTCGCTCGGTATGGAGGTGATGATTGGTGGAGTGCGTCGCTTCCGTCACAGTGACATCACTGTAAATCTCTGATGGGACATTCAGAACAAGATGTTTATGTTAGTGAGAAGTCAACAGGCCGGCCGATGTGGCCGAGCGGTTCTAGGCGCTTCAGTACAGAAGTACTGTGTGATTTGTGAGCCAGATACAGCTGCTTCTGAAACACACTGCGATCGAGTTTACCACGTTGGGCCGGCCGCTGTGGACGAGCGGTTCTAGGCGCTTCAGTACGGAACCGCGCTGCTGCTTCGGTCGCAGGTTCGACTCTTGCCTTGGGTATGGATGTGTGTGATGTCCTTAGGTTAGTTAGGTTTAAGTAGTTCTAAGTTCTACGGGACTGATACCTCAGATGTTAAGTACCATAGTGCTCAGAGCCATTAGAACCTTATTTTTTAAGTCAACAACTGTGTTCTTTTCTGGATTATGAATTATTATTAATCACTAAGATTCTGGACACCGCTAGTTTGCAGAGGTAGTACTGATTGTATCATCTTTCAAATGGTTCAAATGGCTCTAAGCACTATGGAACGTAACATCTGAGGTCGTCAGTCCCCTAGAACTTAGAACTACTTAAACCTAACTAACCTCAGGACATCACACACATCCATGCCCGAGGCAGGATTCGAGCCTGCGACCGTTGCAGCAGCGCGGTTCCAGACTGAAGCGCCTAGAACCGCTCGTCCACAGCGGTCGGCGTATCATCTTTGTCACTCGCCTTAGATACTTCGGAGAACATCGAAATGGACACTGTACTTTGCCTATTATTCACTTGAGATACAGGCGCCTTTCTTCTACATGCGACATGATTATTACAATCGTTAGTTTCTTGTCACTTCTGTTCCTACGCTTCCAATGGTGACTGTGAAAGTCGCGAGCTCTTTCTTCTCATCTCGTGTTTTCTACTGAAAATCTCGTGCTTGTACTCTTGTTAACTTTACTATTACAGAGATCGCCAAAACTTTTTTTTAATTGGTTCTGTGCGCAACACATAACTTACTTGGTCTTTCTGCTGCCACTGCTTGATCTGCTGCATTCCATTATTTAACAAAAACATAAAAAATCTATTATTCATGCTGAGTGCAATGCATGTTCTGTATGGCGGCTCCTGCTGTTGCTGTGGCTGCTGCTGCTTACTACAACTACACATGGCTCTGAGCACTATGGGACTTAACATCTGTGGTCATCAGTTCCCTAGAACTTAGAACTACTTAAACCTAACCAACCTAAGGACATCACACACATCCATGCCCGAGGCAGGATTCGAACCTGCGACCGTAGCGGTCACACGGTTCCAGACTGAAGCGCCTAGAACCGCACGGCCACACCGACCGGCTACAACTATAATTGAAGAGAAAGGGTTTGGTAAAATCTAAACTCGATAAATGATAATCCAAACAAGTAATAAACTATATTCTGAAAGCGATTCTTTCTCATTAAATTAACAAAACGCTGGAAACTCTTTGAACAATCGCTTCGTATGTAAATCTGCCTCCAGTGGCATTAAAGCAATATTACAAATTAATCAAACTCTTGAGACAGACTGAAATACTTCTCAGTTAAATGCATAGTGAAACAATTCCCTGACAATTACAAAAGAAATCAATGACAAAAATCAATACTTAATCTATTCGCCTAACAGTGGCTTCCCTTAAGAATTCAACTCCTACCATTATCAAAATTACCATCTGCTGCTACGCACATACACAAACCCTTTTCTTTAAATTAATAAGCGCGCTGCAAATTATAAAAAATATCAACTCACTACCAAATCCTGTGTCGCTGGTGGCGGACACGGCAATACGGCAGCTCGGCGACGACCCCTCGCCCAACACACGTGCGCACCACAGCAGGCGGGCTCCTACACTGGCTTCAAAACTGCCACTAGTTAATCCGTGCGCTGCGAAGTGTGACAATAATATCTTAGATTCCAGAGCTTGTGTATGCGCGCTGTAGCAAACCTTTACATCCCAAGAGAGTATTGCCAACTCTCAACTTCTTGCCATTTTCTGTTGCTTCTCCAACTTATCTTCCATCCTTCTGTGACTGCCGCCGCCCTTGGACTGTCCCGCCCTGGCATCCCTTCAGCAATGTGCCTCCACCTGCCTGTCACGTTCTAATCTCGTGAACACTGTGCAAGGGGATGCAGTGGCCAAAAAAATTTTATTATTCTTCGGCTGCTTACCGGCCGTTTAGCCAGCCAGCTGAAGATATATACGATAACTGACATACAGAACAAAACATAAATAAATGAAATAGTATGAGAGCATACAGACACGAGTTTCACAAAGGACCTTACGAATGCAGGCCTGTTATTGGCTGATACGCTTGACGATAACGAACAATAAGTTCTGGTGATTCAAAGCAATAGATGGAACAAAGATATAACAATATTAATAATCAACAATCGTGTCGTGGCATAAATGTAAATAAAGACACAAGTAAACGTATGAATAAGGTGGCTGGTAAGCAGAAAGCATGCTATTCTCCCGTGATAGTCTGATGAAGACAATACTTTTCTGAGCAATCCCTTTTCTCATGATATTTTAGCAAACAAAGATTTAAATCGAAGGACCATTGAGTCCAGCGCCAAATACAGAAATTAATTTACATATTAAATATAAAAATTTGCATTGATGAAAGTGTGACATTGCTAAACCACAGTGGTGGTCATATTCCCAACCTCTCAAGACTAATTGTGAGCGGTCCACTACCTTTAAATGTAAATTGTGGGTCAGGTTAAGTGGATAACGCTAAATTACGGGCCTTAGCACACACCTTAAAGTGGGGAATTTGCATAAACCTAATGTGGTTGACACTATCTTACTGGACAATATTTATTTGTGTATGATTTACTGTAACTGAAAGTACCTCCCTGAACAATGGTTGACTGCATCTAACTTAACGTACTGAAGGTACCAAACAGAAACACTGATTAGTTAAATACGGAAACTTGTTCAGAAACACATATATTAAACAACATATAAGTTCTACCACGATAACGGTGACAATTCTGTTTCCAGTGACAGGTGTAAGTTTAGGTGGATAGCAGTGTTACTTGCCCATCTACGAATTTACATTTTGCCCACTTGAAATTTATACTCTGATAAAGTACGGTGAATTGCAGTTTATATAACCCTGTAAGTTCCTGACCGCAACAGTAATTAGAAGTTGGTGACTATCCCAAGATCTTCACACATTCAGTACAAGTGTGATGAACTTGAGACAGGCAATCGTCTGGGATTTCACGAGTGTGAAATCAAATTGAACTACTCTGCCTGTGCTCCGAATTGTGTCCTCTGTAAATATGACTTTGGTGGACCGAGCTGTACGCTGCAGAAGTGCTCGCCTCTTCGTGGAGACGATGTCGTCAGCACCCTGTCGCAGATCGAAGGTACTATGAGCTCAGCTACGATGCAACGCCAAGTCGATTCGTCCTCTACTGCTCGATTCGGACATCTCTGCAACAGAACCGCCAAGATGATGTGGAGACTTCCACGACCAAATCCGAAGTGCCACTCTTGTGGTGGTCATTTGCGCCCTCCTAATCCCTTCCAACCAAGCACTAGGTCTACTGGATGTCAACCGCAAAATTAAGAAGCACTGCTACCCAGTAAAAAGGATTTCCTCCAGATAGAGAACCTCGCCAAGAAAACGCGTCTCCTTCAGACGCCAATCGAAGCATGAAAAACTCTCCTTCTGCCAAAGCACACTTCATCATTGCGCTCTTGACACCCACCCTATTATACCAATCGTGCCTTCCCATTAGCCTCACAAAACTGAGGCTTGAGAAATAAACAAAGAGGCCCTATGAGGCTGGACTTTGTTTCCTGTTCAAATAGTTCAAATGCCTCCAAGCACTATAGGACTTAACATCTGAGGCCATCAGTCCCCTAGTCTTAGAACTACTTACACCTAACTAACCTAAGGACATCACACACATCCATGCCAGAGGCAGGATTCGAAACTGCGACCATAGCAGCAGCGCTGTTCAGGACTGAAGCGCCTAGAACCGCTCGGCTACAGTGTCGGGCTTGTTTCCTGTACCCGACACTTTTTACAAGTGGTAAATGGTTATCTTGAAAGAAGGTCTGCAAAACATAGAAATGCACTCCCACCTCCTGCACCCGGAGCCGCATTGCTCTCCACCGGACGTTAGGCTGCGCAGTCATATGGGTGGATAACAGCTTGGACACGGCTATTCCTGCCTCTGTTCCACTTGGAGAGCCAGTCGTTGCTCCTGGGCAGTGCTATCTGACCGTAGCAATCCCTGCCCACCCTCTCTAATGCAACACTCTGTTTCACAGACTAGTGAGCCAGTTACCATGTTAATACAAACTCCGTCCAAAAAGGCCATGAACGCCCAACAGTACCGACCGACCGCCGTGTCATTCTCAGCCCACAGGCGACACTGGATCCCGATATGGAGGGGCATGTGGTCAGCACACCGCTCTCCCTGCCATATGTCAGGTTAGGAGACCGGAGACGCTACTACTCAATCAAGTAGCTCTTCAGTTTGCTTCACAAGGGCTGAGTGCACCACACTTGCCAACAGCGCTCGGCAGACCGGATGGTCACCCATCCAAGTGCTAGCCCAGCCCAACAGCGCTTAACTTCGGTGATCTGACGGGAACCGGTGTTACCACTGCGGCAAGACCGTTGGCCATGTTAATGCAGAAAAAATAAAAATTATGCCGAGGACCATACGACTAGTCACCACGATGCCATCATATCAATAAAAAAATGGTTCAAATGGCTCTGAGCACTATGCGACTTAACTTCTGAAGTCATCAGTCGCCTAGACCTTAGAACTAATTAAACCTAACTAACCTAAGCACATCACACACATCCACGCCCGAGGCAGGATTCGAACCTGCGACGGTAGCGGTCGCTCGCCTCCAGACTGTAGCGCCTAGAACCGCACGGCCACTCCGGCCGGCCCATAACAATAAATTTTCTCCAGAATGAGATTTTTACTCTGCAGCTGAGTGTGCGCTGATATGAAACTTCCTGGCAGATTAAAACTGTGTGCCCGACCGAGACTCGGGACCTTTGCCTTTCGCGGGCAAGTGCTCTGCCAACAGAGCTACTGAAGCACGACTCACGCCCGAGTTCGAGTCTCGGTCGGGCACACAGTTTTAATCTGCCAGGACGTTTCATATCAGCGCACACTCCGCTGCAGAGTGAAAATCTCATTCTGGAAACATCCCCCAGGCTGTGGCTAAGCCATGTCTCCGCAATATCCTTTCTTTCAGGAGTGTTAGTTCTGCAAGGTTCGCAGGAGAGCTTCTGTAAAGTTTGGAAGCTGGAGACGAGGTACTGGCAGAAGTAAAGCTGTGAGTACCGGCCGTGAGTCGTGCTTCGGTAGCTCAGATAGTAGAGCACTTTCACGCGAAAGGCAAAGGTCCCGAGTTCGAGTCTCGGTCGGGCACACAGTTTTAATCTGCCAGGAAGTTTCATATCAGCGCACACTCCGCTGCAGAGTTAGAATCTCGTTCTGGAAACATCCCCCAGGCTGTGGCTAAGCCATGTCTCCGCAATGTCCTTTCTTTCAGGAGTGCTAGTTCTGCAAGGTTCGCAGGAGAGCTTCTGTAAAGTTTGGGAGGTAGGAGACGAGGTACTGGCAGAAGTAAAGCTGTGAGTACCGGGCGTGAGTCGTGCTTCGGTAGCTCAGATGGTAGAGCACTTGCCCGCGAAAGTCAAAGGTCCCAAGTTCGAGTCTCGGTCGGGCACACAGTTTTAACCTGCCAGGAAGTTTAATAAATTTTCTCATTCTCATTTACCCTGTTGTCAGTCTCTTATTTACAAAATTTCACTCTAATGTTGATGAAAATGCCGTGTTGAATTTCAAAGGCTTAAACATGACTGCTTGGTTCAGTGACCGTTTCTAAATTAAAATTGAAACAAATGAGCCCTTGGTCGCCATTATTTTTAGTCTTATTGACCAGGTTTCAACACTTCTAAGAGTGCCTTCATCAGAATTAAAACAATTAAAATGGCCTATAAGATAGTTACAAATTTATAGGAAAAGACATTTTCTATATAAAATGTGTAAGTTCTGACTAACAATATAAGACAGAGGCAGTAACAGGTTAGAATGGATTTAGTCACAAGTTTCAACCTGTGGCTGTACAGGTACGAGCAGCCCATAGTCGCTCGCCTTCACGCATTCCTTTTTATATATTTTGTGACTAAAGCCATTTTGGCCTGTTAATTACTTTATATGTGACATGTAAGTACTGCCTCTGTCTTTTATGGTTAGTCAGTACTTACACTTTTTATGTAAAACATGTATTTTCCTATGAATTTGTAACTATGTCATAGGTCATTTTAATTGTTTTAATTCTGATGAAGGCACTCTTAGAAGTGTTGAATACTGTTGCTAGAGCGGCTGCACGAAGACTGACGCCTTCTTACCAGATTCATTACTTAATAGACAAAACTGTTGCCCCCTTGATGCCATGGTTCTCGATTTAGGCTTGGCGGTTGTTGGCTGACGCTACTAGTCAGAAATCTTCTAAGTCCGAGATAAGGGTAAGAGATGTGGGTAAATCATATTACCTGTCGGCCATGCCTTTCGTTCTCAAGACTAGAAATCATCGTAAAATAAATGAATCTAAATCTGTGTCAGTGTGGGTTAGAGGTACTGACAACTGTAAAAAAATTAAACTCATTGGTGACCTTACTCATTATTATAGAAATTAAATAAACTTCACTCCCTACCCTTACCCTCGCCAAACAATTATATCACAAGAACATAAATAATTAATAAAGTTATAGCATCAGCCTCATTCGAGATACTCTGTGTGAGCGTTGACCTTGGTCATTACGCAACCGCTTATCGCTCTTTGTCCACAAACACGACAAGCCATATGAGACGCGTGCTGCTAGGTTTTCTACAGCATGCGTACTGGGTATCCACCGTTTTCGGACTTAGAAAGGCGTAGCGTTGCCAACGCTGTGGCTTGTGCTTCGTACCGCGTTCGTAAGACTCCTCAAGTCAAACATTCCTAGTTAAATGACAGTACTTTGTTTTGCCGAAGTCTACACTGAACTGGTTCAATGTGCATTGCGGTAGGGGTTAATACGGAATGATTCTGTATTGCATTTTGTAACGCACGTGAGCTAGAGTTCCTGTAGAAATTAGTTAGGGAACACATAGTTTCCGCTTTCCTTCAAGATTATTTTGTTGCATGAATTTCAGGCTTCTTGCGTATTTTATCCTTACTTTAGGTAGAGGAACTCTAGGGACGTGAGGATATTCGCCGAACACGATGGCCTACCCATTCCCCCGACTTAAATCCCATCGGTCACGTGTGTGATGCGTTGGGGACAGGGACTGCAGCACTTCTACAGGCACCGACGACCATCGAGTAATTGTCAACAGCGCTGGCGGCGGAAGGGAGCGCCCTGACACCAGAACGCCTTACCATCCTCGTGGCGAGCATATTGCAGAGCATTCTTTGCCATCACATGGTGATCTCACACCCATATGAGATCCACCTCCATGGGACCATCAAAATTGGTTCAAATGGCTCTCAGCACTACTCGACTTAACATCTGAGATCATCAGTGACCTAGAACTTAGAACTACTTAAACCTACGTACCCTAAGGACATAACACATCCATGACCGAGGCAGGATTCGAACCTGCGACCGTAGCGGTCGCGCGGTTCCAGACTGAAGCGCCTAGAACCGCTCGTCCACAACGGTCGGCCTGGAACCATCACAGTGACTTAGGTGTAATTATTGTCTTTCAATAAAAGCGTCATTTATGTTCGTCTCATTGTTGATTTCTTACAGTTATCTTCTGTACTCATATATGAGCCGCGCTTGGCTCCTATTCATGTCGTTTCTTGCTTGACAGCTTCTCTTTACGGAACTTTCGCCTCGTTTCTTATTCGATTTACTGGTGTCACTAAGTTGCTGGCTTGCCTGCCAGTGAGTGGCAGCACTGTCGTATTATCTTTGAAGCGACCGCTAGTATTTCCGGCTCGTGGTGTGCGGTGAGTTCAGTTGGGACGGAGCGCCAGTGAGGTGCGGACAGCCAGTACTCGCCGACCGTTGGCGACACACGTGTACTGTCCGATGGAAGGTGACTGCAGCGGGAACGACCGTTGGTTGGTCGTTCGGTCGGTCGTCTCTGGTCGTTCGGTCGGTCGTCTCATGGGGTGACATGTATTTTGTCTTTTGACTCTTTCTGGGCCTCGGTAGTTGGTTATCTTGCCGGACGTGGGTCGGTTCCTTCCTTGTGCAGAGAGATGTCGGGTGGCCAGTAGGCAAGTATTCCCTCTGCATGACTGGGTCCGAGCCAGTGTGCCCGGGTCGCCGTGTCTCCGAGTTCCGAGCGGACATGGAGTTGAGTTGGGATGGAGCTGCAGTGAGCTCCGGACAGCCACGACTCCCCCGACCGTTGCCGACACACACAACTTCAGTGGGGACGACCTTGGTTGGTCGTTCGGTCGGTCGTCTCATCGGATGAGTGTGTGTCGAAACTCAGTGGGTGTCGACTTGTGATTTCTCCTGGATGTTCCACAGTGATTGGTTTCAGGATTGTCGGAGTTCTTGGTAAGTGTTTACGTGGAACTGTGTGTAGCTCCTGTGATTTCTGAACAGTTGTGAATGCTGTCTGCGTACTGCAGTAGGCAGTCGGTCGGTTGGGACGGCAGCGAGTGTGTGTTTCCTCGTTGTGTTGATGCTGTCCGGCAGGACGTTTAGTTCGACACCTTTGGTGTTTGTTTATATTTTTGTGTGGTTATTGTGCCTTGGCTGTATTTAAACGCCAGTTTTGAGGACGTAATGCTTCTGGTATCTTCGTCCTTGCTGATATTTTCTGTTGTCGCACCGTTGGTCGGTTGTAAGGGAATTGATTAGGTTGTTGGTCTCCTTCACCCGTCCCTGGGTCGGGTTGCCGTCCGATTATTTAATCTGTCTTTTGGCTGTCTGTCTCACCTAAACTTATCTTAGAATTACCTCCTCAGGCCGACCCTTGGAACACTTCTGAGCATCACTGTTCTGTTGTTTTTAGATTTTGATTTTCTTTTCTCCCAAGTACTGTGCGAGACCTTCAGCCGTCTATGAGTTTAGCTTGTTTTAATTATAAAATAAGGCCTTCAGCCGATTTAAATTAAGGTTTCAAGATTGAATTGTTTAAAACTTATTTTAAAAACGGAGATTATGCTCAATTTTTTTTTATTCAGGCCTTAAGCCTTGAGTTGTTCAGTATGTGGCCTTCAGGCGAGTATTTATGCAATTTTTTTTCTGTTTTAACTAAGGCCTTCAACCGTGTGTGTTCCTTAAAGCAATTTTAATAACTTGTGTTCGGGCCTATAGCCGTATTGTTTTTGAATCCTTTTAAGGACATGTGTGATTAAGTGTCTTTAGGAAAATAAAGTATGTGTGCTTTGTGCAACTAACAGTAACTGATTTTGGCCCCTTTCCAGAACCACAACCTGATCCGCTCTGTCCTGCGAAACCAGATTTCCGTATATTGTAGCAGTTTTTGTATGTACGATCTAAGTATCATCGGGCTCTGATACTTAGCGCTGACACATCATGCGGAAGTTGGTTTCATCCCTAAGCTTAGGATACTAGTATATTACATTAGTTAGTCGCCACTGAATTATATCTTTTAGTTCAGTTCATATCTGTCACTAGTCTGCTCGTGATGAAACTACACTGAGGTAACGAAACCCATGGGATACCTCATCATACAGTGTCGGACCTCCGACGTAGTGGAGCAACTCGACGTGGGATAGACTCAACAAGTCATTAGAAGTCCCCAGCAGAACTATTGAGCTATGCTACCTCTACAGTCGGCCGTAATTGCGAAGATGTTGCAGATGCAGGATTTTGTGCACGAACTGACTTTTCACTTACGTACTATAAATTTTCGATGGGATTCATCGAGCGATCTGTCCAGAATATTCTCCAAACCAGTCGCGAATAACTGTGGGCCAGTGGCATGGCGCATTGTCATCCATAAAATTTTCATCGTTTTGGGGACATGAAATCCATTAACGGCTGCATATGTTCTCCAAATAGCCGAAAATAACCAGTGAACACAGCCCATGCCATTATGGAGCCACCACTAGCTTGCACAGTGTCTTGTTGACAACTTGGCTCTATGTCTTCGTGGAGCCTTCGCCAATCTCGAACTCTACCGTCAGCTCTCACCAAATAAAATTTGGACTCATCCGACGAGGCCACCGTTCCTAGTCTTCTAGGGTCCAACCGCGACATGGTCACAAACCCAGGAAAGGCAGTGCAGGCGATGCCGTGCTGTTAGCAAAGGCACTTACGTCGGTAGCCCATTAACGCAGAATTTCACCACACTGTCCTAACGGATACGTCTGTAGTACTTCCCACATTGATTACTTTGGTTATTTTACGCAGTGTTGCTTGTCTTTTAATACTGACAACTGTACGCAATCGCCGCTGCTCTAGGTCGTTAAGTGAAGGATATCGGCCACTGCATTGTCCATGGTGAGAGGTATTACCTCAGATTTGGTATTCTCGGCACACGCTTTGACTCTGCGGATCTCGAAATATTGAATCCCCTAACAATTTCCGAAATGACATATTCCGAGTACGATTCCATATTCAAACTCTGTTCATTCCCGTTGTGGAGCCATAATCACGTCGGAAACGCTTTCAAATGAATCAGCGGAGTAGAAACGACAGCTCCGCCATTGAACTGCCCTTTCATACCTTGCGTACTTGATACTACCGCCTTCTGTATATATGCATATCGCAATCCCATGAATCTGGCACCTCAGTATATTTATCTCCCTATTTTAATTAAAATGTTATTATTTGTTATTTATGGTATTGGTAACGTTATTTGTATTTAACTCAGATAGCACTGCGACGAGATTAGCTGCAAATAGTGGCCAAGCGGTTCTAGGCGCTTCAGTATGGAACCGCGCGACCGCTACGTTCGCAGGTTCGAATCCTGCCTCGGGCGTGGATGTGTGTGATGTCCTTAGGTTAGTTAGGTTTAAGTAGTTCTAAGTTCTCGGGGACTGATGACCACAGATGTTAATTCCCATAGTGCTCAGAGCCATTTGAAGCTGCAAATAGGCAAGCACGTCACCGAATTACAGTAACTACTTTTCTGTGGTAGGAGATTTGCTTCATGCTACGCTTTATGTAGAGCAAAAAAATTGTTTGGTGACTAGAAGAAGTTCAGTTTTGTTTTTTGTAATAATGTTGTGTTGTATAGGAAAATACATTTTCGCTCTCACAACTCCCAGTCAGTAACACGCTGCAGCCCAGGGCTGCTGCAAATTCTTTCTTATGACGGGAAAGGGCGATAGATTCCAGTGTTCCAAACCAACAGGGGAAGAGATGAAAGGGGTGGGGGAGGCAGAAGTATGAGACTTGCGTCAGGTGTCGACGGACCATCGCTCCACCCTATTACCACCAGCTCGCCGTAGCTGACGTGGAGTCGACGTCACACACACACACACACACACACACACACACACACCCTTCTGCCGCATCTTCTAACTCGCGGCCGGCCGGAAGCGCATTAAACGCGCGCCGCGATGACTCGCCGCGTTAATCCCCGGCCGATGACGTGGGAGTGGCGGGGGGTGTGGGTCGGGGGTGGAGGTGGGGGCGGTCATTGTGCGGCGGCCGCTGGACCGTGGCGCGGCTCCCCCGGAATCACAACGCGCTCCTTCCGGGACGGCCTCCGCCGCTGCCGTCGCCTGCCATTGTCATTACTGCGCGCCCATTGTCACGGCTGGGCTCATTACGCGTGCGTGCGTGTTCGCGCTCACTCGCCCGCGTGACTCCGCGCAGCGCCGGGGAGCGTTCCGGATTAAAGTTTAATTGATTCTCGCCGCCCAGCCAAGAGGGAGCGCTGACGGACCGGCACAGCCAGCCCGCCCGGGGACTGCGTCTGCGGCTGCCGCTGACTGCTCCCCGGGGCCTTGTCACAACAAGTGCCGCTATCTCGTCCTTACAGCCAGGCTCGTATTCACCCCATACTTTGTCACTCATTGGCACTAATTATTTGAAGGGGCGAGGAGATAATATTCCCTACCCAGAGATGACATTGTATCCAGAGTATTTATGCACTGGGTGTAATGTCCCGTCGACATCAAGGTCTTCAGATACCAAGCTCAAGTCGGTATTGGGAAAGAGAGGAAGAAGGAATGGAATCTTCCTGCCACGATACATCAGTGCATCTCAATATACTAACACCGTAAGTTTTTCACTATGCGAAGTTGCAAATGGAGGGCTACGTTGGACGCACTGGAAGAGTAAATCCTAACGTTCTGTTTTCCTGTGCAAGGAGCAAGATCGATTGTTTTTCATATTCTTAGAGTTCTAAAACTATTAAACTACTGTAAGTTATCGCAGTCTATCGTAAGTAAGCGTAGACTCGGCAGTTTGCCGGCCAGAGTGGCCGAGCGGTTCTAAGCGCTTCAGTCTGGAACCGCGCAACCGCTACGGTCCCAGGTTCGAATCCTGCCTCGGGCATGGATGTGTGTAATGTCCTTAGGTTAGTTAGGTTTAAGTAGTTCTAAGCTCCAGGGGACTGATAACCTAAGCTGTTTCAAGTCCCATAGTGCTCAGCGCCATTTGAACCAACTCGGCAACTAGTACCTTTGGTCAATGAAGATCGTAACCGCGTTACCTAAACGTTAGGTGTGTTGCATATCTATCGGGCGTTACCAGACCGATCGTTTAGTTTGTGTATGCGGTCAGACTCTTACTGCATTCCCTTAGAAACAGGAAGTGACGAATCATCTAGAAACTGAGTGAGGAAATACACAGCGCCACGTAAGCTACGGAACGCATTTGTTCTACATAGTTGTCATCCTCTCTGTTACTTAAAAATAAAGCGCATCGATAGCGAAATTAGCCGGCCGCGGTGGCCGTGCGGTTCTAGGCGCTGCAGTCCGGAACCGCGGGACTGCTACGGTCGCGGGTTCGAATCCTGCCTCGGGCATGTCCTTAGGTTAGTTAGGTTTAAGTAGTTCTAAGTTCTAGGGGACTGATGACCTAAGATGTTAAGTCCCATAGTGCTCAGAGCCATTTGAACCATTTGATAGCGAAATTGAAACCGCCAAAGTTTAATTCAGGTTTTATTCAGAAAATTGATGATTGGTAACGTGAAACACGAGGCATGTTGTAGTGAAAATAAAAAAGTTGTGCATAGATTTTACCTCAAAAAAAGTATAATTAAGAAAAAACGCAAAAACATACTAAATACCGCTCCAGTATTACGTCGCACTTATATAAAACATGTTTCTCTCTAATTCATCAACAGCTTTCGCACTTACCAGTATTAACATGAAACTCGTGCCTTTGACCATAGTGAGAAACGTTCCCATGATTACAAAGTAACAATAATTATATAGATTTTTTTATGCTTTTGCATGTAAACTGTTTTTGCATCAACAGTAATTGCATAAAAGTGCAGAAATTATGTGGTCAACTAATTTTAATTACCTGTAAATTTATATTTCATAAGGATATAAAATACACTGTGGACTCACAGTGAACGATGTGCAGCTCTAATTATGTGCAAAACAAACAAACCAAAAACAAAGAGAAGTCGTCGGCTACCCAGTTCCTCTCACACACTTTCACTTATGTTTCTTTCCCTACCAATGCTAACAATACTACTGCTAATCCTACCATTTATTATGACAAGTACATACTGAATCCCTGCGTTAGGGGTAGCGTCCATGATTAGTAATCAAAATGTCCTCGTACCCGGCTTCGAACCACGCCACCGCTTTACGTTGAATAAAAATGATCAGCTTTGTCGGCCGAAGGCATCCGACAAAGAAGTGAACCTCATTTTGCCGACGGTCTTGTCAAACACTGCAGAGGAGTGGACGGATATTTAGAGCAATATCTTTCTCTCTGGGTGGACAACTGCCCCTAAAACAGGAAGAATCAGCAATGATCAACGGCAAGAGGATGCAGAAAGCACTGGAAACCTCTGTGTGAAAGAAACATAAAGTGTTTTCACAGGACACGTGACCTGTAAGTGAAAAAGTATCATACTGATCTCTCCATTGGGAAAGGATTGGGGAATAGTCCCTATTCGGATCTCCGAGACGGGACAGCCAAGGGGCAGATGACCATAAGGAAAAGATTGTATAGCCAAAAGATAACGTTCTACGAGTAGGGGCGTGGAATGTCAGAAGCTTTAACTCATTAGCGAAGCTAGAAAATCTAAAAAATGGACATGCAAAGGCTCAGTCTAGATAAAGTGGGGAACAATGAAGTGAAATGGCAAGAAAACAAAGACTCCAGTCAGATGAGTAAAGGGTAATATAAACAGCGGCAGAAAATGATACAACGGGAGAAGGATTCGTTATGAATAGGAAGATAGGACAGAGAGTGTGTTATTGTGAACAGTTCAGTGATACAGTCGTTCTCATCAAAATCGACAGCGGACCAACACCGACAACGATAGTTCAGGTAGTCAGGAAGTATCAATTCGCAAACAAGAGGGATACTGAAGTACTCAGAGAAAAGAGAGATACGCTGACGTCACAAGCAGAAGATGAAGAAGTAGAGAAAGTATGTGAGGATATTAAACAAGAAATTCAATATGTATAGAAATTGAATATCTAATAGTCAAGGGGATTAGGAATGTTGTTGCGGGGCAAGCAACAGAAGAAGGGGTTACGAGAGAACATGAATCTGGCACTAGGAATGATAGAGGAGAAAGACTAATTGATTTTTTCAACAAATTTTAGCTAGTAATAGCGAATACTCTGTTCAAGAATCATAAGAGGAGAAGGTGTACTTGGAAAAGGCCGTACATTCGGAAAGATTACAGTTAGATTACATCATGATCAGACAGTGGTTCCGAAATCAGATACTGGATTTTAAGGCGTTCCCAGGATCATATGTAGACTCAAATCACAATTTAGTGGTGATGAAGAGTTGGTTAAAGTTTAAGAGACTAGTCAGGAAGTATCAATTCGCAAAGAATAGGGATACGGAAGTACTAAGGAATAAAGAGATACGCTTGAAGTTCTCTAAGGCTATAGATACTGCGATAAGGAATATCTCAGTAAGTAGTTCAGTTTAAGAGGAAGTGACGTGTCTAAAAAGGGCAATAACGGAAGTTGGAAAGAAAAACGTAGATACAAAGAAGATAACTGCGAAGAAACCATGAGGAACAGAAGAAATACTTCAGTTGATCGATGACAGAAGAAAGTACAAAAATGTTCTGGGAAATTTGGGAATACAGAAATACAAGCCGCTGAGGAATTGATATAAATAGGGAGTGCAGGGAAGCTAAGGCGAAATGTCTACAAGAAAGATGAGATGAAATAGAAAAAGAAATGATTATCGGAAGGACTGACTCAGCAAACCGAAAAGTCAAAATAATCTTTGTTGAAATTAAAAGCAAGGATGGTTCAAGGGGAATTCCACTACTAAATACAGAACAGAGCGCGGATAGATGGAGAGAGCACAGCGAAGGCCTCTATGAGGGGGAAGATATGTTTCTTGTGATGGAAGAAGAAACATGACTCGATATAGAAGAGTTAGGGATCCAGTATTAGAATCAGAATATAAAAGAGCTTTGGAAGACTTAAGTTCTAATAAAGCAGATGGGGTTGACAATACTCAAACAAAATTTCTAAAATCGTTGGGGGAACTGGCAACAAAACGAATACTCATGTTGATGTGTGGAAAATATGTGAGCCTGGCGATATACCATCGGTAAAACACCATCTATACAATTCCGAAAATTGCAAAAGCTGACAAGTGCAAGAATTCTAGCACAATTAACTTAACAGCTCATGTATCCAAGCCACCGACAAAAATAATATACATAAGAATGGAAAAGAGAACTGAGCATGTGTTAGATGACGATCAATTTGGCTTTAGGAAAAGTAAAGGCAACAGAGAGGCAGTTCTGACGTTGTGGTTCATAATGGAAGCAAGACTAAAGAAAAATCAAGACATATTGATAGGATTTATCGATCCGGGGAAAGCGTTCGGCAATGTAAAATGGTGCAAGAAGTTCGACATTCTGAGTGGAATGGGTGGTAAGCTATAGGGAGAGACTGGTAATATGTATCATGTGGAAGAGCGAAGAGGGAATAACAAGAGTGGAAATACAAGAACGTTGTACTTGGATTGAAAACGATGTAAGACAGGGATGTAGTCTTTCACCCCTACTGTTCATTCTATACATCGAAGAAGAAGTGATGGAAATAAAAGAAAGTTGAGGAATGAAATTAAAATTCAAGGTGAAGGGCTATTGATGTAAAGATTCGCTGATGACGTTTGTATCCTCAGTAAAAGTGAAGCAGAGTTACAGTATTGCCTGAATGGAATGAAGAGTCTACTGAGTACAGAATGTGGACTGAGAGAAAATCGAAGGAAGACGAAAGTAATAAGTATCAGAAATGAGAACAGCAAGAAACTTAACATCAGGATTGTTGGTCGCGAAGTAGATGAAGTTGTGGAATTCTGCTACCCAGGGAGCAAAATAATCCATGACATATAGAGTAAGGACATCAAAAGCAGACTAACACTGGCAAAATGGCCAATCCTGGTCAAGAGGTCTACTAGTAAAAACATAGGCCTTAAATTGAGGAAGAAATTGCTGAGAATGTACGCTTGGAGTACAGCATTGAATGGCAGTGAAACACGGACTGTGCGGAAACCAGAACAAAATTGCGGACGTAGGTTGCAAGTGCTGTCCTCAGATGAAGGATGAAGAGGTTGGTACAGGAGAGGAATTTGTGGCGGGCCGCATCAAACCAGTCAGAAGACCTACTGTCTTTGTCTAACTAGCAGGAATGTGTTTACTTTCCATGCCCACACGGGCAGCCGGAGCTTCGCCGATTTAAGCGAGTGAGTCATGCTCGAGTCAGTCGCGTGCTGGAGTCAATCCGTGCATTACACTAGTAACAGTCTACAGGGGCACAGCCACGCGATTCTGGCCACGTGATTCTGTGCCATGGTCGAGTGGGGAAGTTCTACTTGACGCCCTCTGCTTCCGGTGTGGTTCCAACATTCCAGACCTCGCTGTTACTTCGAAAGGCCTTAAGAAGGAAGTTCGTCTAAGTGGATCCAGTTTGTCCAGATGAGATCAAACCGTTGCTCCAGGACAATCACAGAGGAGAAACTTGCTTGGCTGGTGAAACCTTTAAGCTAAAATTGTCTCTGTGGATCTCACCAGAAAATTAGCACTCAGCATTCATATGCTGCTGCTGCCATGGTTAATATTTGAAGTGTGTATGTTTATCAATTTCGTTTATTGTGAGTGGTGACTTTTTCCTTATTTCTTTCTCTGGGTCGAATGATAACGTTTGAATGATGTATTAAATCTTTTAAACTTTTACCTCATCTGGGAACCTTTTGTAATCAATTTGTTTTTTTAAGTTACATGATAATTTCGGGAGTGCCAATGCACAACATACTTTCTACACTACTTAACCGTAACTCTTTTGTTTAAAACTACAGTATTTTTTTAATGTTTCATAGTATGTAACAGGTTTGCTAACCAAACTTTATTACTTGTTTAAACTGGTGTTTTGATGTTCTAAATGCTCATTTTTAACGGTGTTTCTCTCTGTTATAGTTCTGAATTACCTGTTATTACTGTTCCAAGGCTCCAGTTGGCTGGTTATGTAAACGGCAGTGAACCAGAAGTATCTCTTGTTTAATTAAACCAGTTTGTAAAAGCCTTTACTGGTTTATTAATCTTACGCATATTGTTTAACTCGACTGAAGTAAGTGTTCTTTTATTGTTAAATGTGGATATACGCTTTTTATTAAATTGTATGTTTGTTATTTTGGGTAAAAGACTGAGCTAATAAAACTTTATACTAGTTTCTTGGTCAAAATTATTTTTGGTACCTTACCACTTACCGGCCTCCTACACATCAGTCTGCACTCGGTGGTTCGCTGATTTTGGAAGAGATGTCTCCTCGTCCCCAGTGAAATTCTTCTGTGCACGTCGCTGCTTCCAACATAGCTATTTTCAACAGATTAGAGAAGATAAACTGTTTTGCCAGGACTGCTAATAACAACCTTTATTTTCGATAACCGGTTTCGGTAATCAATGCTAGCATTTTCAGATCTGGAAAGCTTTTACACAGTGTAGCTGTATACAAAGCAATTGTAATGTATAGCATCAGGCACAACGTGAAAGAAAAACCAGAAATTCAACATACCTCGACAGACAGGTTACTGCAAATTTCTTAAAATAACAATAAGAGCACTCTCTCTCATGAACTGGCAGATACGTAACACACTACAAGATTAATGCATCGCCAGGTCAAAGCTCACAACAGAGCACATCACTGCAGCCAGGGCGCCGCTAGACCGGCAGGCGTGACCAACAAAGGATAGACGCTGACAATTTTATCAACAGGTGTCGCTAGTGTAACATGTATATTCTTCCTTAAAATAATTTATATTATTACATTACAGTGGATAGCCAAAAACGTTGACTAAAATGAATCTAAACAAGTTTACAACCGAGCGAGGTGGCGCAGTGGTTAGCACACTGGACTCGCATTCGGGAGGACGACGGTTCAATCCCGCGTCCGGCCATCCTGATTTAGGTTTTCCGTGATTTCCCTAAATCGCTCCATACAAATGCCGGGATGGTTCCCTTGAAAGGGCACGGCCGACTTCCTTCCCCGTCCTTCCCTAAACCGATGAGACCGATGACCTCGCAGTTTGGTCTCTTCCCCCAAAACAACCCAACCCAACAAGTTTACAAAATTATTGGGAATAATTAGTTTACTCAGACGCTAAAATGTGATTCTTATAGCGTTAATTACGAAGTGTACCTATTTAAAAGCTGAATGCATATTTGGCATAGTTACCGCAAACTGATATACAAAAAGTTACTTTAGACAGGATTTAGCAGTTTACAAAAACCACAGACACACGTGCAAAGCCATTAAAATATTTAAAAAATGTTAAAAATTGTTACATATCTTAAAAAGCTGGGGTACAAATTACAGTCTGGACTCCTGCAATGTCATTACAGCAGCAGTACAAGCTGTGTTACATACAAAATAGCGACAGTGTACTCAAGTTACAACACAGTTAAAAATTGTATTATAAAATGTGGAAATATAATTATCAACAGGGCTTTCACAAAGTCATTTGGATAATATGGGCCTCTGCTATGCCATTTAAGTAGCAGTGCAAGCTGTTAGCGACCAAAGTAACAGCACCCATATAACACTATAGTGAAATGAGAATAAAATTTAAGAAATTCTTTACTTTTTTAAAGATGGGGAGATATAATTATGAGGACGACTTACACATGTGTTTTGGGTAACTATCCGCGATGCAGAAATAGCTGAGTGAAAATCTTGTGGGCAAAAAAAAAAAAAAAAAAAAAAAAAAAAAAAAAAAAAAAAAAAAAAAAAAAAAAAAAAAAGTAACACACTACAAGATTAATGTATGGTAACGCAATTAGTTCAGCGTGGTAGCAGTAAATTGACGATGTTATCACATGCTACTTAGACACGGTCTATCCATGTACTGTAATTAATATGTAATGCGAATTA